>NC_137467.1:34995741-35722648 GCF_964235325.1 Thermobia domestica
TGTTAGTGTTGCAGCGTTGCGCAACGACCAAAGTATTTCAAGAAAAAAATGTTATCATCAATAGTAGTAAAGAACAGAAAAAATACTTTTTAATACTCGCATATATACACTTTAAATAACATATTTTTTAGTTCTGTAACTGTCCGTTCCGTTAATCCGTTTTAAAAAGCGAAAAATAATACGTCACAGAGTTTCTAATTTATATTGTGTTGCAGCGAGCATGCAACGACCAGATTCCTTCAGCGCGGCAATTGGAGCAAATGTTAAGTCTCCTTTCCCCTATCTCAGAAGTTAAAGGGACTGGTCGTTGCAGTGCTTCTGCAACACAGCACGGTTTCCAGTGAACGAGAAGGTTTTTCACGCTAAATGAGATTTCTGAATTTTTGTTTCACTAGCAATTAACAAATGGAATTTGTTTTTATGCATTCATATTTTTAAATTACTTGACCATACTGAAGCAAATCAATATAATGACAACTTAAAAAAGTGATTGCAGAATTACAAAATAAGAAAGAAAATATCTAGTAGAGGAAAAAACAAATGAAAGTAGACAAGCATTTACAAGTTAATTCATAGCTTATATTGATAATGAAGGCTTCTTCTACAGTAATTTGTGAATCAAATATTAATAAGTCACTATGTAGAATCGTCCTTCCCCCCCTCTGTGGATAGTATTTTAGTATAAACATATTTCTTTTATAAAATAAGTATATTTTATACTCTTGATAATTTCCACATAAAACTGTATGATGGGGAACGCCACATTGAATTTGGGACTAGTTAGGAATGGTCAGGGGCGTAGCCACGAGGGGGGTCCACCGGGTCCAGACCTCCCAAAAATTTCGAAACTTGACTAACATTTGTAGACTTTTCTAACAAACTATACTTGTTTAACAGAGAAACGATTGAAGTAGGCTAAATATTTTATTTTACGCCTCATCATGTACTCTTTTCTTTCTTATAAAAATAATCGTTCTATCATTTTTTTCTAAAAATATAGGTGACTATCGCCTTTTCGGGTGCAGTATAAGACAGGTTCCATATTATGTAGACGTATTGGACCTCCCTCAAATACTTTGGACCCCTCCCAGTTAACATTTCTGGGTGTAGAACTGGCAATGCTGTTTGTTTTGATATTCTTTGATTTTTGGCTTCTGTTACATGCTGATCCTTCATCTGGCGGGTTTCGAGGTTTCCTTTCCAGAACATATCACGTTGGTAAGCACTGTTTCGCTTCATGTGGAAATATATTGTGTTCATCGTGCATTCCGTAACAACCAAGACGGATGATTTAGAATGTAGTTTTTTCTTTTACGCACATGTGTGTGTGTTGATGTATGAATACGTGACATTCGGAATTCATATACCAGTGCCTCCTTTGTATCAGCTGTTTTGTTTTTAATTATTATTTTTAATTTTATTGTGTGTGCTTTAATTCTGTAAATAACCTACAAATTCTGAATGAATTGTATACCATGACTTCTGTAAATAACTTACAAAAAACATTGACCAGCTTTCAACTGAGGAAAAATTTGCAATCAAGGTTTAGACAAAACAAGCAAAGGGCAATTCAGGAGAGTTTCGAAAAAAATCCAGTTTAAATTTACAGGATGACAGTAGTGTTGTTTGCACCAGATACATTTCCTCAATTTATTTTAAATTTTCCTGGATAAACTGTGAATAAAGTGTGTTCAATGTACATTTTTTTTAATAACAGTAATCTCTGCTACGAACTCTCTTCACTCAACGCTGAAGAGGAATTCGGATCACTGTCAGGGACTGAGTTTGCTAGAATGAATCGTTCGCAATAATCTAGAAAAAATATTTAGTGAATCTACAAAGGTTCTGAAATTAATATTAACTGGTACCTATGGCGTCAGCAAAAGACGAAAAGTTTTTTTTTTTTCCACATAAGAAAGAATTAACACTTTCAAGGAATTGAATGTCCCAAGAAAGGTTATCACCATTGGTTATGCTTTCCATCGAAAAAGACCTGACAATAAGAATACTAGAGTTCAACCAGCAGTATTAGACAGATTTGCTCCAATCAAAGAGAGGAGAATGAACTTAGTAATTAATTAAGGTGATTAATCGGATAAAAAAAATGTTCTGCATTTTTTTATTTTTTAAAAACATAATTTTATTTAATTTAGCATGTCACATAGCAATTACATCTAAAGTTACGCTGATTAGTCAATGAGTCCACTTTATATCTTCTGTCTCTTATCGTTCGTACTGCAACACCCGAAACCACAATCCACCGGCCGCCACTGGTAAGAAGCCCCGCAGGGTCCGTTTTGTTCCACCTTGTCCAACATCATAATACATCACATTCGATTGGTGCAACGTAGATGTAAATCTAACCCCAAATGCTTCCTTGTGACCTACTTAAAACAGTTAAATAGGGTAGAGC
Organism: Thermobia domestica; assembly: GCF_964235325.1. Classification (NCBI taxonomy): domain Eukaryota; kingdom Metazoa; phylum Arthropoda; class Insecta; order Zygentoma; family Lepismatidae; genus Thermobia; species Thermobia domestica. Next base: position 34,998,155 of record NC_137467.1, read on the forward strand.
ATAAAAAATATGCCTTAGAATATAGGCCTGCATTGAACCAGCAATTCACCGTAAAACTAAGCCACCGTGTCCCATTAGCGTAACAAAGTTTCTGTACATTAAATATCAATATGAAATCAGCTAATAATAATAATAATAATAATAATAATAATAATAATAATAATAATAATAATAATAATAATAATAATAATAATAATAATAATAAATCGATCATAGCATTAACCTCACCTTAAGGTTTCTAAACTTTGTTAGTAGTTTGTCGTCTTATTCTGTAATTCAACGACGAAAGTAAAAAACGCAACAAACGTTTTTGGAAGATGCTGAATTTTCTAGCATAGCAGCACCAAAAAAGGATTTTAAACTGACTCTGTTTTCTACCTATACAGAGATGCAGTACACAAGATAAATACGTCTACACTCATTTACTTATGCGTTGCCTCAACATCGTAACAGAACTTCACTTGAACAAAGACGCTTACTATAGGTACACTAGCCATCGCTCGCACTCTTTGTTTAAACACACGGGATTTGAATGATTCGATTTATTCTTGTTTTCAGTAGTTTAGGCCTTCGAATTGCTATTTTAGGTGTTCCTATTCCCTTACCAGCATTTCCCATTTCTCCCTTGGTCACGTGATCTAGTTTCACCTTATCCGTACAGTTGAAAACTCTTATACATATCCTACACTCTATTTTTAATAATATAACGTAGATGAGTTCGAAACTATTTCATATGTTCAGAGGCAGATCTAGAAAGTGAAAACTAGGGGAGGGGCTGCGAGAGTCCAGGCTATGGTATGTGTATCGTGACATTAATGTAAACTTCAATAACACACTGAACAAGGTTGTAATAACAGGTAAAAAATACAATTACTTAACAGTTTCACCATAATAGCTGTGCCCTCATCAGACTTCCACTCCTTTCCTTACACTCCCTCCATCAGACCTCCAGAGATGGAGTGGAAGTCTGACAAGGGCACAGTTATGGTCTGAGATAGTTGTGAACGGTGCGTTGAAGTTGATGGTGGTGATGCAGGGAGTCTAGGTTGCCAGTAGCGACTAAGTCCCTATAAAACTGACGAGAACGTTTTATCAACGGCAGTTATTGTGGAGGCAAAGATGGTCGAAAGGGAGTAGTAGTAGATGTAGGAATGTACTTGGCAGCAGCATTTCGCATGACAGTAGTCAGAGATTCGAGACAATGATAGAGGTCTGATTCGGTATTTGGTGGCGATAGATCAGAAAGATTTTCTGTGAGATGCGATCGGTATGCAGTCCAATTTGCCTTATCATAACGATAGGTAGTTCGTGGAGGTATATCCTGAGAAGAAGTAGCGGAACGAGTTGTAATAAGGAGTTTGATAGGAGCATGATCGCTGCCAATGAGATCAAGTACCTCAACAGAGCTACGATGAGATATGTTGCTCGACACAATAACTATATCCGGGGTGGTCTGGCTAGAAGGCCTGGTAGGTTTCGGCAGTGGTAGTGTCACACCGGTAGTATAATTGAGGAACTGGTCTCGCTGAGTCGCCGGACGGCTATGCAAATTCACGTCTGCCACACTGAGAAAAATAAGTGGTAACCTAGTGGGGGTTAATGGACAATTTAGCTGCTAGAACCAGTTAATAATTTGTAACAACCCTTCTGAGACAAAAAAGGTTAATTTTACGAGGTCGCCGGTAATCAATCAAGAAAGGTTACTAGAAAATGTGTAGAAACAATCCAGTGTTTGGTTGCTATTAACCTATAAAATAGGTCAGAAGAAGGTAACCAATTCAAGAAGGTTAATTTAATTTAAAACACTGTGTTGTTATCAACCGATTTTCACACAAGGCAAATTTAACCCTCCGAAACTTGTTTACTGGTAACACTGCATTACTAGAAGTACAACATCAAGGTCACCATTTGCAATTTTAAGAACGAAAAGTTTTAAGAATTATGAATACATCCGAAGGAATAGGAAAACAGTTATTAAAATATGGATTCTACATAAATGAATAGAGAAATGTGAAGGAAAGTTTATTTACGGAGGTTTATGCATATTCTGAGATTTAAATGAATAAAATGTTATGTGACATGTTTCTAGTACAAATATCCACACTAGATGGTAGCACTACTAGCTATGTAATTGTCGTCAAATAATTCACACACTCGTAGCAATAATTTTGTAATGTGTTCAGGAAACATAATGCGTTTTACGTTGCTTTACAGTACAAATATCAAAATCCTTTTACGTCTTTGCTTATAGGGAAGAGTATCACCCAAACAAATTCTCACTGTTAGTTGGGAAATACTTGTGCTATTGGTGGCTTATAAGGTTAGGGCGTACCCTGAACTGGCCACCTGGAATCTCTAACCAGGTAAAAAAATAGGGTATTCGTAGCTGGCGAAGAAAAATAACCAAGTCACTTAGGTATTCCATCCCTACTGATTTATTTTAGTCGCGATCTTCTCATATACGGTTGGATTACTTGCCTCTTTGAGGTTGAGAAAACAACCGTCGAATTGATTATAATCCTCCACGGAGGTAAACAGACGAAATTGATTCTAAGTTGACGACCTTGGCTATTTCTTTTGGCTTTTCGATTTATTCTCTGCTCTTCGGAGGCGGAGCTACTGGAAATCAGTTGTGTACTGTTTATCGCTTTATCTTCAACTTTTGACAAGGCAGTACTTAAGTAGTTTCACTCATGCCGGGTTCTGATCCGCCGGACCGTCGAGTTGAAAGGCATAAACTACCGCCAACTGTTATGGGTCCACCAATAGACCGTCCACGGGCGCGTGCACGTTCAGCATCTCACTCTTCTACCTCTAGCCTCTCACCAACTCGCGAACCAAACAGAGACCGTTCACGCTCACCTAAAAAGCTTAGATACACTGATGCTTTGCGCAGTCCTCCTAGAACCAGTACAGCCAGCATCCAACTTGAATCTACGCCATCTACTTCCGAAGCTACTATGGACATTGTTCCTACTCTCATTTTTACAATTCTATTTACTAATCTTCCTGCTGAGCTCATGGACATCAAAAAATTTTACCAAAAACTAATACGATACTGTTCTAGACTGGACCTCCATCAATTAAACAAGACCTCTAACGGAATCATCCTAAAAACAAAGAACCCCGATCTTTATAAGCATCTAATCTATAAAGTGGGACCAGCAATGTTTGGCGCTAACACGAAAATTCAACTCCTTAAAACTCCTCATATCAAAACACCACCTCCGCCTCGGCGTACTCCATTACTCTCTGTAGTTATCCGTGGAGTTGATCCTACTTATACCGAACAAGACATACTAGAGGAACTAAAGCAAGATGGGATTCAACCTACTAGAGCTCTCCGTATTAAAAATGCTAATGGCCCTACATATATGGTCAGACTACTAACAGATGATCCAGCACTGGTAGACGATCTTCTAAATAACGGTGTCTACATCTACCGTTGCCACCATCGGGTCGAGCCTTCACGCACACCCCCGCCTCTCTCACTACGGTGTGAAAATTGCCTAACTTATAATGCGCATCCAACGAACAAGTGCACAAATCCTTCCGTCTGCTCCCACTGCAAAGGAGATCATAAAATAAAGGAGTGTCCTAAGCTCAACGAACCCTCCAGATGCAACACTTGTGACGGGGAACATCCAACTTACTCCTACAAGTGTAAGGGCAAACCTAAACCACTTCCAGATAAGCCCGAGACTGTTGTACCTTTACGCGTTCATGTCTCATCACGTCCGACTAGTACCACAGCGACCACACAAACATCTTACTTACCACCACCTACTGTGGAAAGTATTTTGAAGTTCATCACTATCGTTCTTCAAAATGCCTTTCCCTTCCAGCGTGAGGCTATACTAAATCATGCAACTAAAGCCGCCTTCGATATATTCCAGCTCCACATGGCAGCTACATATTCCGGACTCTCAACCTACTTCCATTTTCATACAGACACCCATCATGAATAGTACAGGTCAGAGAAGGACGACTATTACATTGCTATTCTGCAATATTCGTTCGCTACCTACCAACCGAGTTCTCCTAGAAACTTTAGCAACTCAGCACAATGCAGATAGCATCCTTCTTAATGAAACCTTTCTAAAACGATCTGACCGCTTCTATCTTCCACGTTATCATCTCATACGCTCTGATCTGCCACAAAACATCGCACGTGGTGGTGCAGCAATAGCCGTTAAGCATTCTATTCCACGGCGCCATATCATACCACCTTCTCCCGGGCAATATCCCGAACACATCATACAGACGCTCTATTTTCCAGCTACTACTATTACCATCGCTACCACCTATGTTCGATCTACACAGCCACTTCCATATCGTTTTCTGACATACTTAGATCTCAACTTTAAAACATACATCTTCTTAGCAGACATCAACTACCATTCTCGTACAGCAGCTCAGAAACAACGCTTTCATGATTTCCTCCAAACTACCCATAGTTCTTTACTGCAGCTGCCGCATCCTACTCGTCCGGAAAGCGACACTAGTCCCGACGTGGCAATCATTTCCAATAATCTGTTACCACTTACTACTATAGATGTCCTTGGTTCCATAGGTAGTGATCATCTCCCAATACTTCTCTCTATAACTCCACGTCTGACATCCACTGCATCTGCATCACCACGCACACCCAGATATAACTTTAGCAAAGCTCGGTGGGATCAGTACAGCACTTATATTACCGAAAATCTGCCGGCTACTGCACCTACTCTCACAACAGTTGCATCTATTGAAACACTCTCACATACTCTGACTGACATAGTCTCTCACGCTACGGATTACGCAGTTCCTAAATGTACCACCAAATCATCTAGATCTCGTTTACCAGCACGCGCCCTCGATCTGCTCCGGCGCTCACACGAGTATTTAACAGAGTTTCGTCGCACACATGACCGCCGATTTCTTCTTCTCCATCGTCAATTCCAACGAACGGTACAGAGCTACATAGTAGCCCGCAAACGACTAGACTGGCGTGCCTCCTGTAATGCTTTGCGCCAAGAAACAAATCCTACTAAATTCTGGAATACCTTTAAACGTCTCACATTCCAGAAACAGGGCCCACAATACCCCATCATATGTGCTGACCAAGTACCAACGACGGATGAAGAAAAGGCAACTGCTTTCGCTACATATCTTGAGGGAGTCTTCACTCCACACACTACACCGTTGTTCACTTGTCCTACAGATACCCATATCTCACACGCTGGTTCTCTAGTGCAGCCATCATTTCAACCTGATTTCAACTACCACCTTGATCCCACAAATCAGCTCACTGCTCCAATAACATCAGATGATATTACAGCTGTTCTTAAATGCCGTCGCAACACAGCTCCGGGGGCAGACTCAATTACGTATCGTCAACTGCTTAAGGCACCTGTGGCGTTTCTAGTCTTACTTGCTTCTTTGTATACAACTATTTTATCTACAGGCTATTTTCCAACTACATGGAAACTTGCTAAAATTGTGGTCTTTCTAAAACCTCGCAAAGATCCAACTGCTGTGTCATCTTACAGACCCATTAGCCTTACTAACGTGTTTAGCAAGACCCTAGAACGTCTTCTGGTAAAACGGCTACATCACTATCTACAAATCACGAACAAACTACCAACTATTCAAGCTGGTTTCCGTCCACTCTATAGCACTGCTGATCAATTACTCAAACTTTCTACACTACTTGTCAACCATTTTAATAAGCGTTTACCATCTGTTTTGATCTCCTTTGATATTGAAAGAGCGTTTGATACTGTTTGGCATGAGGGGTTAATTTACAAACTCAAACGTCTGCTTCCTCACAGCTATGTCCGATTAATAGCAAATTTTCTACATCAGCGCCAGGCTTTCGTTCAGATCAACAGTGCAAAGTCACGCATCTTTCAACTCCGCGCCGGTGTGCCCCAAGGATCTGTTTTATCTCCTCTATTATATATTCTTTATGTAGCCGACATGCCTCAACCTCAGCCCCCACTATATGCCTTACAATTTGCTGATGATACCGCTTATGTCGCATTGGGATCTTCAGTGGATCGCATTAATCAACTCCTACAACCAGCTTTGGACAAACTAGTTACATGGTGCCTGAAATGGAAGCTAAAGCTGAATTCCACTAAGACTCAAATGACTCTCTTTGGGCTCAAACGCAATAAATACTGCAACAGTCGCAATCCGGAACGTCTACATTTAACCCTTTTTGACTCTCCAATCCCAATTCAAAACAGTCTCAAATATCTGGGAGTAATATTTGATAAACATCTTACTTGGAAGCCTCATCTAAAACAATTGGAAGCTAATATCCGGCGCCGTTTGAACCTTTTACGAAACCTTAAAGGCACCACGTGGGGTCTTAATACACAACTTCTACTGCTAACATATAAAGTCTTCGTACGCCCAGCTCTCACGTATGGACATCTTGCCTGGTTATCAGCAGCACCAACTTACTATGAACGTCTGAAAGTTCTCGAAAGACATGCCTTACGTCTGGCCTACTCTCTCGCTTTCGATACTCCCACTGCTGAAATATATCGTCGTGCGCAATTTCCAACTATTTTGCCACACCTCTACCATCTACGCCAACGCTACATAGCGACACGAATACAATTGGCACATCCCATTGTCCATGAGCTGTTAGACCAAGTTCCTGCTGTACCGCGCTATGCCTACCCACCACTGGATCATCTGTTAGCAATATACGAATACACCGAAGCCATAGATCAGTATAATCCTGACCGCCGTATCTACCAACGAAATCCACATATATATTGCTCATAACCTCTGCACATGTACCCAAGAAACATTTTAACACAATAGCCACCTCTTACAGATCCTCGTCAACTTGATTTGCTATTAGTTCCTTACTTCAATCCACATTATTCTATAGCCTGAAATCATTCTCCATGTCATCTACTTCCAAAAGTTGAAAATATCTCTGGCCACAGAGAAGGTGTTGCCTTCTACGGCCCGCCCATCCATTGGATGGGAATGAAACTCTTGTTAAAAAAAAAAAAAAAAAATAGGGCGTACCCAAGAAACATTTTAACACAATAGCCACCTCTTACAGATCCTCGTCAACTTGATTTGCTATTAGTTCCTTACTTCAATCCACATTATTCAATAGCCTGAAATCATTCTCCATGTCATCTACTTCCAAAAGTTGAAAATATCTCTGGCCACAGAGAAGGTGTTGCCTTCTACGGCCCGCCCATCCATTGGATGGGAATGAAACTCTTGTTAAAAAAAAAAAAAAAAAAAAAAATAGGGCGTTACCCTTTAAACGGGATGACGAAAAAAGAAGTACATACTACCAATGAAAATAAATTTAGGTAGTTATTATCTATTTTAGTATTGTATTTTTTTATGTGCTCGTGGTTGAGTGAATATCTGTTACTGTTATTTATTAAATAAGTTATACTAATCAAAATACACGGTTAGAACGTTGTCGCACCCTGTTTCGTTAACCGAGCAGTCGGTTATTCCAACATACTAACAAGGTTACCGGTTACAGGCTATGATTGATAGTGGTAACTACGTGATCGGTTAGCGTACCCCTGTGATTTATTACACTGTAACCTAGCAATGTTAACCTGTAACGCAAGGTTACGATCACCTTCTCTCGTTAACCTTTTTGGCTTGGCTGCTGGGACACACGACTCTGTTATCTATATATTTTGCAAACTAACTTGGTTACTGTCCACCTTTTTCTTGTTTACTAGTAACCTTTCTTTTTTTTTGCGTGCATGATTATATAGGTGCGAAGATTATTAGAGATATATTGGAAGAAACTGAATGGAATATCATGACCAGGACGGATATACAAAGGTGTAACTGTTACATAGAGTTCTTTATAGTATAAGGATGTGATAAGATGTTCAGGAGTATTTTGTAAAACGGGTAAATGACTGCGAAGTGGGATTGAAGGAGAAAACCCAATCGCTACTCCCCGTTGGCTCGCCTGGCTGCTATGGTGGTATCCCGCCGTAACAATTGAAATCGAAGTATGCGACATGTCATGTTGTGTGAGAGATGAGTCTCATTAAGCAGAAAGGCATGGATCTTTTCTTCAAGCAAAAGCACTTCAAAGAGCGGCTTGTGCTGTGACAGAGAACGTATGTTCAAAAACAAGAAGGAGAGCGCCATAGTGTAATGAAGAGAGACATGGTGGCCTTTAAATCTCGGTTTCCAGTACATTTGAATGATAGTAAACATTATTGCCAGAATATGTGGTAGAGATGGTAACGTTGAAAATTGCCTTGGCTGCGTACTAAATTTGTTGAGCGATGTGGTTACGTAAGGATGGGTGGATGTTTTGTAAATACAGAGTAAGAAATGTTAAAAGCTGATGGACAGTTAGAAACTGTTGAAGAACGGGATTTGTAGGGGGTTGGATTTGTTCAGGTATGCGCAGTGGCACTACTGTCTCTGGTTTTGATGGCTCAGGAGCTGGTTTGCATCGGCATTTGTAACTATATGTTAGGTATGAATTTTCTTGACATGTGGAGCACGTCGGAGGTGATTTCAAGTTAGTACAACTACGTGTAGGATGTGGGCCCGAACAGTAACCACACTTAAATGGGTTTCTGCACTGAGATGTAGAGTGTTGTCCATAGACCTGACAGCGCTCACAGCGAAGAGGTAATGGAGAAGAAGTCCTGGATGGTTCTACATGATGGCGCTGTTTGTACATATATGCACCACGAGTTAGAAGGTCATCAATGGTCTGCTGTGAATTGGTAAGTACGCGCACCATGTACGTCGGACCATGGTCGCCTTTGATCCGGATGCATTTGATGATAAGGTAGCCCTCTAACTTGAGTTCTTCGAGGATCTCATCGTCGGTATAACTCGGATCTACCCTGCGAATAACAACAGAAAGAGTGGGTGATTTCTTCGGCGGAGGTGTCTGTTTGGTACGTTGGTCACTGAGCTTGGTCATTGTAGATTTTTTCCGAAAATCTCGAAACTGAACTTGTTCCGGATTGTACGGAGAAACTCTGGATCATGAGTCTTGATAATCATTCCGTTCCTGGTCTTTATGATTTGAGTGATATTGACACGAGGCAGGTATTTAGTAATCTGAACGAAAAGAAGTTTTGTATTTGTGAATTTCGGGTCAAAGTTCTGAAGTAAATAAGAATAGATAGCAGGTCGACCCGGTGGAGGTAGATTAGGAAACTGGTTATCGTCTCGAATGTCAATATTCATGGAAGATTCAGAACTAGCGTCACTGATTTTATGCTGTCGTTTAGCAGGCGGCAGTTTCGTTGATGCTACTGGTGAACGGGAGCGAGCTGAAGAGCCCTGGCTGGTAGAAATCCGTTCCAATGAATGACATCTCCGGTTCAACGATTTCCCGGAAGAGCAAGAGGGTTGCGGTACAACTGGTGGTAAACCGGAGTGTTGGCCACTCACAGGTTGAGATGCCATAAGGCACGTCTGGGCTGATGATAATCTTCGTACTGTAGTAAGGTATAGTGGAAATGATGATTATGAAGAAGAAGAAATGATGTATGAATGATGAAGCTAAGCTTCCAAAAATTATGTACACTGGTGTGTACGGTAAGGCAGTCTCCACTTGGGTGAAACTCTTAGTTTCTCTCACTCTCTCGCCCGTAACTAAGAATTCCCATCACTAACGTCCACAAGCACGTAATAATCCTAGCCTAGACTTGACACTGCAAGCAATGCCTCCAGTGAGAAAGCTGGATACTAGAGAAGATGAATGTTGATAGTTCTCCAGTTAAAAGATTTGGGGAACATGTACCCCTCATCTCCTGCGGGATTTGCGTCAGTGGTGCGAAGTTGTTGTCAGGAGTTCCCACAGCGAGTTTAGAGGAGGTAGGTACGTCTATGAAAACATTTGGAAGGAAATTCATTGAAAACGGTAAATCAAACTGGTGAAAGCTAGTGATGGGTAAATTCCTGGGAAGATACTTTTTGGGAATATTCCCTGTAAGATTCCCAGAAATGGGAATATTCCGGGAATTTATGTACAAACACACAGAAAATTTAATTCTATTACTATATTATGATTTCAAAGGTAAATTATTTTCTTATCACAATATATTATTACTATTATATCCAGAGGATTCTTTAAAATGTATATTCTCAATGGTATTATGTTATTTTATTAATATTTTATTATTATATTTATAGAGCACGCATCAATGTATATTTACTTACAATATGTTCTATGCAAGTAAATATATTGAAAAATTGGTATAGTAAGTCCACATACATTTACAATGCTAAACACTTTAAATTTATATGTATGTATTTTTTTTAAAATTGTCTCTACTACTGCTATTATGAACATATTAAGATTTTAAATGTTATAAAAAAATAGGTTTGGTAACTGTTAGAAGACACATGTCTCACCGTGTTTCAGAAGACACATTTGCGCATACATATTTATGTTCACAATATTTGCTGGATACTGACTTAGTTTTATAATTTTGCACGTAACATTGCCACACACGACCTTTCTTTCTACCAATTTCTCAAAATTTCATGCGTTAATTCACATGAAAGAGAAATCCGATCACCTTTTCAGAAATTCAAGTCAGAGACAGGAGACAGACCGACAAATATTACTAACGGTGATTCGGAGTGTATTAACAGTACTTCATCTCTGTTTCTACATAATTTCTTTGTTACTTTACAAACTGGTTCCTCTTCATCATTTGGAAATTAGTACTTTGCTACTTTTTAGTGGAAATGGAACTTAAAATATATTATTAGTTGTATAAATTACTGTCAAAAAATTATTTTTTTTTAACCTCCAAATTATTTAAAACCTAAAATTAATAATAATAAATGAAAATAAAATAGTCGCATGGTTCCTATAATTTGGAAGATAAAGTAAAGAAATGGAAATAAATTCATTCCCGGGAATATATGCCAGGGAAAAACACCGGGAATATTCCCGTTTTATATTTCTTTTTACCGGGAATATTCCCACTGGCCATCGCTAGTGAAAGCTAAATTTGAGGGAAAGATATACTTACCGGGGGGGATAAGTATACAGAAAATAACTTTAATTTTGATTAGAGTAATAAATCTGGAGACAAAATTGAAATTTGACGGGGAAATACGTAGCGCCTAATGCCAAGGAGGGATGGTCTCCCCTGTATTGTCTTGTAGATTTGACAGAGAGAGGGGGACAGAACAATTATAACTGAACCATTCTGGGGTAGGTTTTGGTTGATTTGTTTGAAATTTAACGTCGTGATCAACATCGAGGCTACATCATTGTGTTCCTACAGCTTCATAAGGCATTCAAACTACTTGAGCTCGCATTGCGAATCTAATCCTGTTTCTTTGTATCCAGGCTTGCATTTCTTTTCTATGTATGTACTTTGAAAATAAAGTGAAAACGACATAATCTTGCCTCTGATTGAATCCTGAAGCCACTACTACAGGTAGTATGAACCCACCATCAAGTACGCTCAAAGCTGTATCTGTAACCAGGAGGCTACTCCACCATACATATGGCCGCAGTGGTAGAATTTTCATCTCTGATGCATGGTGTCCCGGGTTGAATCCCAGCTCCGGCCAAGTGAAGTTTGTGGTATACAAACACCATAATCTCGTCGCAAGAACAAGAAAGCTCTCCGTGGGTGGTTTCGGCAATGTCCGAACACTCGTATCCCCTTACTAGTGACATTGTAAGTAAATGTGTATCCACCAACGTTGCCATAGTTTTGGGTCTCTGTTATACTCTGATTTATGACCTACACATGTGGGTTTAAGAGGTCACTTTCCTCTCTTTCTTTTTCCCCCTCGCCTTGGGTTTCGGATTCCGCTTTGCTGTCCCCCCCCCCCCTCTCGCCAACGAAAGGTACATGCTCTATTTTGTGTTAATGCTAGTAAAAAAATAAAAAAAAAGATTTTTCAGTACACGACCAAATCAATATTTTAATATTTCAGAGTATACTATATTTTTATTCTCTGATCTATCTATAGCAAGAAATCATGTGTAATATTCACTATTTAATGCAAATGTCATAATTTATTCTTAAAAGTATGTATTAAAATACAAAATATACACCACTTTCAACTATTAAGAAGAATGAATTCTGTTATTATTTATTTTGCTTATTTCAACTTTGTTTCGATAAAATTAAGAATATTAATTAAATAATAAGTAAAATATTTGCTTTTAAATGAGTAAAACAAGAAACGGATTTTTGCAATCGATTTAGTGTTTCAAGAATACGTTTTAATCTCCTTCTTGAATTCGCATAGTTTGAAAGTTTTATTAACAGTAAAACGATAGTCACTTGTTATGTCATCAAAATGTATATGCTAAGGTGGAGGAATAGGGTTTAAAATGTATGTCAAGAATAGGATATTTCTCGACATGTTAGGGAGATGAAACAGTATATAAACTCATTATTAAAAGTAAGTGAACACTTGCTCCAGCATTTTGTGAAATTCCACTTTAAGAGGAAAAATTCTATAATTATTTTCTCAATATGTAATAAGATACAGGCCACTCCACTAAATTTTCTCACTCCAATTTCTTAAAGTATATCATATTATGCTGCAGTTATTGCTTAAACATGAAATACGAGCGAAATGTTTTGAGGAAATTTCATTCGAGGAAAATTACCTACATGAACTTTTTTATAAGAAGTGACAAATGGAACCCTCGTATATCATGGTTATTAATAGAATATTTATTTATGAGGTGTCAACAAAATGATTTACGCAACATTACAGAATTATTAATGATATATAAACAAAATCGATTGAGTTGCTTTTGAGAATATTATCCAATAATAAACTCACTCCTATGAAGAAACTACCCCTTGCGGATTTATTCGGGAGAAATTACTTAACCCTATTATAGGGTTATTAATCAAATTATTATAAAAAATCGTCCGAAAAAAACTCACTCCAAAAGTGAACTACCCCTTGCCGATTTTTCAGGATAAATGAGTTATCCCATATTATCATAATGTTATGAATCATGTATTTATGAAACATGAAAAAATCGTTAGAGGTGTTTCCGAGAAAATCACAAATTTTTATTTTCATGTTCAGTAAACTACTCGTAGTTTTGGCAGTAGTAAAAAAATCGAAAAAAAACCGCTAGAGAATCTTATAGAAACCTTAAATTTAAAATTACGTCTCGATACGTTGAACCGTAGTTATGCCTTCTAGGCGACCAAACATACTTTCATTGGGACGAACAAACGTCCAGAACTCCGTTTTGAGGCATGTAGAGGCGATCCAACTTACACATTCTTTTAAATCTCGATTTTTCCATTATATTGCTATACTTTCTTATCTCCTATCGTTGCTCGAAAGTAAAAATAAAATTTTTGGAAAGAAGACAATCGAGACTGTCTTGTCTCATCATCACTAGAAAACTGCTGAACCATTAAAAAAAAAAAAATAAAACCGCACTTGACTGGAGCTGGATTTTTCATATCCCTTTCATTATAATGAATATCCTAAGAGGTATTTTTCTCCACATTCAAACTCATCTGTAATTTATCCCATCATCATGAGAAAAACTGATAGACTCTTTCAAATGGATTTTGCAATGTAGGTAGCAGTTGACTCGAGTCGGGTTTCTCTCATGTCACTTTCATTAAAGGTATATTCTAGGGGGAAAGGGTTAAAAAATAGAATATATTGAAAGCTGCTAAACCCTTCAAAATCAAGTTTTGAAAATAGCACTGGGTCACCTAAGCTTTTATCATTTAATTTAGACTCAAATACCTGTTCTAAATGCGAAAATATGGTTCAAATATGATACCTATGCTCTGGTGTAGAATTTTATAAAAATAATCGATGTAATACGCGTATAATGTAATTATGTAATAAAATACAAAATATAATTAAAATATATTATTCATAAATTTCTGATCTCATGTTGCCCAGTGGCTTAGGGAAGGGGGGCATATGGGCCGCCCCCCCAAAGAGGTCCGGCAATGTACTTTGGTACTTTGATGTTTGTAATTTTTTTATATATATATTTTAAGTTTATATATTTTTTGTTTGTAATTCCTCTATATGTACCTATAACAGCACTTGCCCCCCCCCCAAACACATCCTGGCTACGCTATTGATGTTGCCTTATCTATTATGTTAATGAGAAAGTTAGATACTTCTATATCATACATTTCAGATATTGTTTGATTAGAATTCAAGAGTATTTTGTATAGATTAAAATCCCATCCTTCTTTCTCAATAGATGTATTCATGTTTATAACTTTAAAAGAATGCACACTCCAAAGTAGCGAAGGGAAAAATAAACACATTAGATATAAAATATAATTGAAAGACACTATTCGTAAATTTTTGATATCTTGTTGCCTTATCTATTATGTAAATGAGAAAGTTACTTCTTCATCATGCATTTCAGATATTATTATTCGACTAGAATTGAAGATACTTTTATATAGATTAAAATCTTTTTCGTGCTTTTTTTCAATAGATGCATTCATGTTTATCTTTTTAAAAAATGCCAAAATGTATTTCTTGCCTTCTTTGTTTATTTCATTCTTTCTATATAGAGAACAGGGAGATAAACAAACATTGACCAACTGGCCTGCACATATGGTTCGCTCCTTCTTAAGGGAAGAAGAAAGATATTCTGTTGAAGTGTCAAATAACAAAGCAACACGAAGCACTCGCAGCTTCCAGGCTACTTTTTTCTTCGCCAAAACATTTAAAACATTCCATTCCTTACTCAAGTAACGGAGATCAGCTTTTACTCACCCCCTCCTATTTTAGCTGAGAGCTGTCATGGAGTTCGAATTTGTTGGCAACATCGGATTTCGGAAAAAAATATCTGTTTCACCACCATGTAATGGGCGGAGAAGGGTAATAGGTCAATTTTCTGGACCTCACCCTAAGGCCGTCATGAAATTTCCAAGACTGTATGTGTGCGTTTCCTCTGGTTCTCCCGTTTCCTCCCAGTTTCTTTATTCCCCCTTTCCATTCATTTATTATCATCACCGATTCGTTTAGCCTAGTCGGCCTAACTTGTGAGACGTAAAACACAAAGATTTCACTTTCCAACATACATCAACTTTATTACTCAGCATAATTTATGTAAATCCTTGTAAAGTTTCCTTCAGCTTGGATATACTAACAGTAAATATAAAAGCAAGTTCCATTTAAACAATGAAGCAAGGGCACAAATAACCCATAATTTGCTTTTCCTAAAATAGCCAAAACCCAATTTGGTTGAAAAATTTTGCTACTCAGCCTTGAATCGTCGTCAGTCGTCGTCAGTCTGTTTATAGCTAGTCATAATGACTAGCACCCTTTTAGAGGGTTACGCCCTCTCTTAGGGAGGTCAGCCTTGAATCCCCCACTTCGACTCCAATTCAACTGTTGCCCACTTTCACCCGCATTTATTTGAACATCAGGCTTAGCATATATAAATATTTTAAAGTATGTATAGTTAGAGTAAATGTTTTTAAATACAACTTTTGCTGCCAATAACTTGTGGAAATATTGTTCAATGTCTGCATACTTTTTATCCGGATTCTCAAACACACTTAGCACTACTATGTGCTGCCATCTATTAGGAGATTTTAAGCTATAAGAATTATAAAAAATACGATCTCGCAATCAATCTGATTAGATACTTTACACATCGTATTTTTTATTTCTTTTTTATTTAACTATATACGTGTACAAAATAGGTGAGACTATGCGTACGAATGTGAAATCTTTCCTTTTTTTTCTTCAGTATTACAAACGAAAAACATTCTTTTTATTTATTCTACATAGTTGGTGTCACTTGCCCCTCAGGCGAATTTTGGGACGCTGGGAACGTCTAAAATATTTGAGAAGACATAGCGCTTTTATTTAAAATGGTACAGTCCGCAGCAAAAATCCTGCAACATAAATATGTAAGTTTATTCTAAAACTACACCTAACAGCGCGGGGACTCCATATAACTTCTAAGTGGAACGAATCACTCCAAGAGAAACCTCGGCGTCCTTTCCTACACACTTAGTTTGAAGCAAAAGACTTTGTCGTTTCACAATAAACTTACATGCTGAGGTTGCAGGCTTTTAGCTGCGGACTGTACAATGAAACTGGTCAAGAGTAAATTTTAGAGCGAAAGGTAAATTTAGGGGGAAATATTGTATATTTCGAGAACAGAATTGTATTTTTGGGGAATGATAAATTTGGTAGCAGAATAACAGTCGCGTAGCGAGAAACTCATCAAAGAGGGGCTCACACACAAGCATTAAATATATGTGTCTGTGTCTGTATGAGTGTGTACGTGTCTGTATGGGTTAAAAAATTCGGAGTGCCAAGTCTCCATGGAGTGCCAATAGTCCAGTCATTTTAGGTGAAAACATCAAACATATTGTAAAAGAAATAAAGTAAGGTTTCTTAAATTTGGAATAATATCTCCAACAACATATCAAAAGTCTACAGAAATCCGAGCATGGGAAAGCAGCCATATTGGCCGCCATATTGAATTTCCTCTCAAAATCTAGAAATTTCCAATTTTGTTCCAATTTACGTGAAAAATACAACAAATGGATAGCTTTTTAAACCAGAAATCATCCGATCGTGTTTCTATTCTTATTCCATTTATTACAAAATGATAATAATAGGTTTATAGGTAGTAAAGTTATGAACATTATAAGGATACATTATTAGTGTTTGTAAGAGATGATTAAACTTGTAAAGACTCGTCTAAATTACTAGACACTCTTTTAAAATACTAACAAAACACAAGTAAGACACTGCTGTCACTTCCATCATTATCACTCTCTATCAGAAACACCATCGTTGTATACACTATCTTCTGTATTGAAGTTGCAGCACAGTATATCATGACATTCACTGCAAACTGATGAACATTCCAAACCATGCTTTCTACATGAGCACCTTGAAGTACTGCAATCTGTCTAGCATTTTCACCTTATGATATTGAGCAGAGCTGGTTGTGCTGGTGGAAGATCTGTGAGTACTGGAGGGAGTTGCCCACCCTGTAACTGCTAACCCCAATCCTCAGGTAGAAGAGTTGTATTGCCTTTCCAATCCTGAACTTGGTAGTAGACTCGTAAGCTATGAAATTTAGCAGCAGCTGAGGTCGGTGGAAGTGACTGGGCTTGAACAGCTTGAACCATATTTTTAACAACCTTTGTACTGAAGCATCTGTATCTGAGTTCATCTACAGTATCAGATGTCTTTCCTCCATACATGGCACTAATAGCATGCTCCCCGACAGTAATTATGTCTTCTTTCAGACAGTTTGCATTGTTGAATACTTCAGCATACTCCAAAAATGATGTATTTTTTATGATCTTCGTAAGACCTTTGCCAATCCCAAACAACTGTGATGTGGTGTCACATCCCAAAATCGAATGAATAAAAAGCAAGCCACTGCAGATATTTAAACCTAATGACGACTTTGTAGTTAGAATGTTCCATTCTCGGATGTTGGTTGCACTACGCTTTGGTTCTGGACTGAAGAAAATATTTTTACTATCCATTTTAACATAGAAACAGAAGTATAAGGACATCATTGTCGTCTGCAATGACATCATTTTGTTCAGATGCATGAACTGCTGTCTGGGCGATCAGAAGGTCTGCATCTCCTCGTGTATGTATTGTCTGACATCCAATACTTTCAAAGCTTTCACTAAGCATCATTAAAAATAGCTGCTTATTCATTTTGTTTGACAGAAGTAGATCTTTCTTCATTGTCAGTTTCATGTCCATAGAAAATAAAACGTTAGGGGAACTTTTACCTTCGCTCCTCCTAATATGAGTTACGTTCTTAATGGAAGGACCATCCAAATATCCATCAAACACAATCACAGCCGATTTACCATACTTTTCCAGAACGTAGTTTGTATAGCTATTACAGATATCTGAGAACAGCATACCAACTGACCATGATAATCGATGTAGTAAAGCACCTCCATCGAGTATATATAGAAGTTCTGAAAGTAGCGTTTCTGCTGCAGACATTTGGTATTTCTCCACCTTGGCCCAAATGGCATTGACCAGAACCGATTTATTTGCTTTCCATGGAAGAACTGAATAGACAAACAAAGATGTTGGATAGCTGCAGAGTTCATACTTGAATATGCTCCTCTTATCTATGCCCTGTGTTTCAGAAACAAAAGCAAGTCTTTGGAATAGCAATTGTGAGTCAATATTGACGACATCTTGACCTACTTTAACATTCTTCGATCCCATGGTAACAGCCTGTAAATTTCGTTTGAGTGAATAGTTCCAAATGTTCTGACCCTGCATGGACTGGACAATTAGATTAACAACTTCTTTTGCTTTGTCAACGTTGACATTACTATGAGCAACCACTCCTGATGCCAAACTAGGCAAAAGTTCGTCAGGAATGAATGGGCTTCAATCTAATAGAAATGTCAAGATTTTCTTGGTATCTGAGCAGTCTCTTGTCTGTCTGGTGTATGAAGCTTCTTTGTGTTGTTCACTGGTATTGTACAAGATAGTAGTGAATTCTTGCATGGCATTGTTGACCTCTGTGCAAGGAATCATTGATTGAACCAATACTTATCACTGTGCTTCTGGCATTCCTCTTCCTCTAGTTAACCCTCCTGTAGATTTTATGCTTCTCATCAATGCTTGTTCTATGATAAGATCACTGGAAGGACCAGCCCAATACTCGTTACTACGACGAGCTACATGTAAACCTTTTTGAAATTTGTCTATCACTATTACTACTTATATCTAGTAATAAGGTAATTGACCCATCTTCCAAATATTAATCTTCACCATCATCAGACATTACTTTATTATATATTTCTCCAGCACTGACAATAAGACCACTCATCTCATCCCTTGCAGATTCCAGTGCAGTCATCCAGTGCAGTGTCATCTTCTACTGGCAGCTCCCGATTTGTGTCATTCTGTTCCTGACTGATAGGAGTTATCCATTGATGGGGCAAAGGTATTTTCAAAGCCTCTGATATTGATATGTTCAAAGCAGCATCTACTAATGTATCCTCTTCTTGCTCTTGATACAGTCTTTCCACTAAGCATATGAATTACTGCGTTACTGCCATATATCTGCTCCAAAATTTCTTTTAAACCAGAGTTAATCATTAGGTGACGTATACATCTCAGAAAGCTCATCTCCGTATGTAATCTCCAAGTAGAAGGATTACTTCTTTCAACTTACTTCCTTCGGTTTCATTTTCAATAATTCTTAAGGCTTTCCAACACAACGGTTGATCGAATGTTATGATTGGTGTGAAACTATTTTTATTTGCTTGGTCATTCACAAAGGAAAGAGTAGAGTATATACACGACATATTTGATGGTTCTAGATCAATAATAGACAAGAATACAATAGATGACTTTCCTGGGTGCTTGTAACCTTTATGGATCATGTGCATAAAACCAGACCAGCCTGGTCTTGGATAGTTTCCAAACGATATCAGTCTGTAGTTTCATAGGCTCTTCTAAAGACCTCATACATTCTAACTCTTTGAACTTGAGCTCTGCAAGTGATTTGGGTGTCTGGTACTGTATAAGTTTTATTCTTCCTGCAGTACAAAGATCGTGTGTTGTGATTACCTTCTTGGCAACTGCTCTACTTACTATCTTTCATAGTTCCAAAAACTTTCTTTTCGATACAAATTTGAAGCTAATTGAAGGAATAATTGTATTTTATAGATTTTAAGACTGAATCCAAGATGGCGGCCAATATAGCTGCTTTCCCATGCTCGGATTTGTGTAGATTTTTGATATGTTGTTGGGGATATTATTCCAAGTCTAAAATACCTTATTTTATTTCTTTTACAATTAGTTCGATGTTAAGCCTTTTTCTTCACCTAAATTGACTGGACTACAAATCTCCAAGGGTCCATGGTGTTGCCAGTTGTGCTGTTGCTCATTTTGCAAATTGCGCCTGACGGTCTGGATCGTTCTCTGTGAGGTGCTGGTGAAACTGGATCTTTATATCTGGGCCACTTGTTAGTGGAAGGTATCCACCAAATGGATGTTCAATTAACTCCACATTCCTGGGGTAAACGCCAGGCCCGTATTTAGGTAAGTGCTATTATGTGCTCGAGCACAGAGCGGCAGAATTTAGGGGGCGGCAAAATTTTGAAATTCTTTTTAAGATTCACTATAAAGTAATATTTAAAACTAGTTACGCGCAGAGACCCGACTAAGCGCGATAAAATATGTTAATGTGTTTAATTCGCTCTAGTTGCAGTAGTTATTAATTAGCTACCTTATCTGGTTAATTTTAGAAAATCATTTTCTCTCGTCCCAGGCTCGTACCCTACCCAAAAATTTAGGGGGCCACTGTAGAAGTTGCGGGGAAGACGATCCAACCGTATCTTACTTCATCACCATTTTATAGTTCACTTTCAAGCCTACCCTGAAAATTTTAGGGGGACTCGGTCCCCTAGTGCCCCGCGGAAACAGGCGTGCTTCCACCCCACTCTTTGGGATGAGGATGAACTGAACATCATGAAAACTGATACCGTTAAACTCAAGGACCTCATAAACTATAAATTCAACACTAATATCTGTCGTTTTCGATTAGAAAAAAAAAATACTTTTTAAATCTGCCCCCCCTGGTGAATCTAGTATGACCTTGAAGTTGAATTGGTTTAAAACTATGAATGAAAACTCATCGCCGAAATTTTGTGACAAAGCATCATATTATTTAGAACACAGGGGCGCACAGGTCTAACCCTGGAAAAATAACATGTTCAAAAAGTTACGTTAAAGCTTACGTATCGTAAAATTTACGACTGGTTACAAAAACTTAACTACATATATATCTTTTTACTAACTGGGATTTTCATGATTACAGTTGGTAAGAATACATATGAGTGAACATTTTTGCCGCCAGTTTGGTTGTTCAAACTTTTTCCGCGCAGTACACACAGCATTTCCCGCGATGTTCTCCGCAGATCGGCCTGTTGCAGCGGCAGCAATACATTGACGTCATTCTCGTCTTGGCTGATGGGCAAATGCCACAAATTTTGCGAGGCTGGTTTTTGGACTGGACGACACTCTTCTCTGGCACCGGTATTTTCAGGATATCAGCAATGGATTGCCGGAGTTCCCGGGGCAAATTTGAGTATTGAATCCGTTCTTTGGAGTCATGGCTCAATAAGACTGCCGTGAATTTTCATGGCGAATTTTCTTCTAGAAAGAGGCTTTTGACCCATTTTCATAACGTTGTGAACAGAAATTAAGTAGGCATTAACCAAGGTTATGTTTATCATCCCAAAGAAGGCACACAAGGCCGATCGTTTCGTCTTACGGCTGCACGACACATTTGGTCAAGTGCATCAATGCCTCCTTTCGTTGCATTGTAAGTCTTGATAAGGTCACTGTCACTAATACTTGTTCGATTCATTTTTTTAACTTTCCTTGAATAAATACTATAAAATAAAACCTACACTTGCACTAGAATGTATCTGTAAGTACACTCAAGAAGTAGAAAATAATAGTAAACAATATTAAAAATCCAAGCGTTATTCCTAATGTATCGTAAATCTTACGACCGGCTAACGATTCCATATAGAAATACAGCCGGAAACTAAGCAAAGTAAATACTGCCCAACAATGCAGGCTTAGTAGAAAACGGAACTCAGTGGATTAGTCAATTTTCGCCGGGCGAGGGGGAAGGAACGTCAAAATAACACAACTCGCTCGTAAAATTTACGACACGTTAGCTTTCTCGGGCTAATACGGGTGCGATGAACGCCGTGTACTACTTGGGGTATTTCTTACTTAAGAATCCGAGGACAGCGAGTGTGGTTTCCTGTCTCCCGAAATCTGTGAATGAGGTTTCTCACACCATTGTAGGAATATTGGCTCCCTTTCGAGGTGTAGCGAATTAAACTCCGCAGCCACCACTCGCGTTCAGCGATTTCCACACATCGGGATGATTTCAATACTTTCCTGGATCGTTAGCACCATTCTCCAGTCACTGGAATCTGCAACGATAAAACAGGCCATAATTCATCAACGTTTAGTGATATTAAAAAAACATTGACAGTAGCATTGCATTTCTGATCGAAAAACGGCCTTAAAACATGTGTCGCCTCCCTATCATCCGATTTTTAAAAATAGTGGTATTCAAAGTGATGTACTTTAAAATGGTGGTCACGTTGCTTTATCGGCTCCCCCAACCCTACTTGTCATCTATGACCAACATGGATGACTTTTCTGTTACAAGACGGTCACCTGACTTTTTGACCAATCTGTACATTAGAAGTATTCACAGTTTTGTTTATACACTTCGTCAATTGTCGACTTCATTATTTTAGTTTATTTACTATTTATTCATTTACTTGTGAACGTACACCAGGTTGCCTACATTTGGACGCCATTTTCACTAGATAACAAAGGGAACAAACAAAAACAAAGGGAATGAATTTCGGACGGTATAGACCAGTGCCTGTATGCTAAGTAGCATCCCGATATTTGCCTAGTATGACTGATGGAATCCCTGGAAAACATTGAGGGTAGTCGGCCGCGAGACATGAACCCACGACGACCTCCCAAATGCCAACCGAACTCGTTCTCTAGTCTACATAAACCACCACGAAGACAGTGCATACGTTACTGTTCGAGATTTAAATCAGTTACGTTTCATACAACTCCCACATACCTTGCAGTAAAAAGGTGTAATGTATGTGACATTTACAATATGATAGGGTCATCATGCGTGGAAGTATAGAAGTTCCTACAAGCTATCAGAATTGTGCTACAGTGTTGACAAACTACGTATGTTTTTTGTTCTTTTTGCTTTTTTCACATTTTCATTGTTGCATTACAACAAGTTATAGGTTTACTCTTTTATTATTATCTTGTTTTAAAGTCGGCAAGGTGGTGTATCCAATGACTGGTAGAGGTTTTCCCCACCCACTTTCTTTTTCCCGTTTCGTTATTTGTTCTGGTTTGGAATGAATGTCAGCCAGAATTGTTGATGGAAACTAACTCTTTTGCTGTTAGTACAAACTTCGTGTTTAGGGCTGTAAATCCTGCAAATTTTACTTTGATGTCATTCATAATGAGGAAGTTCTGAGACTCTGAAAACGTGCCGCGGGCAACATTGCTCATTTCGGCAAATATTGGACCTACGCACTGTGGTGCATATCTTATAACTTTGGTTTTATTTACAGGAATGCATTCAAAATTGGTATTTTATCTCTTGATACTACCAAGCTTATGTGTACAACTTTTCATAAAAATCCATGATGGTCACTTGGAAGGGGTGGTTAAATTGAGATGGAATGACTCCATGGCTGCTGGAAATACGAATCTGGCGCCTAACTAATTTAACTCCAAACCATGTACGCCTAAGTACCAAATTTGCCACCACGTTGGAATTTTCGATCGTCAGGTGAAGATAGACATTTCCATAAACTATATCTTGCAATACAACTCTATGATCTTGTTACTGGATTCAGACTTTAGGTTTGGTAGTCTGCCTATAATATATAGCACAGCAATATATAGAAGTCGATACATATACCGGCCTGAAAAGGTCAAAAATATTGCGTTTGAAGCAGTATTCGTAATGGAAAATAAGAAGAGGCGGTATGTTTTATTACGATTTTGACTCGACATACCTGCTCTCTAAATGTTGAAATACAGTGATGGTATGTTGCTTAAAGAATGTATTTCTATTTACATAATGACTCAAAACCATGGAAGAACTATTCGTAGTTACGGATGGGGTTGGGAGAGACTGTGCACCCCGTCCCAACTTTCTATGAATAATAATAAAAACATCCATTATGTTGTATTATAGACAATTATTCACGGAAATGGAATATGGA
Organism: Thermobia domestica; assembly: GCF_964235325.1. Classification (NCBI taxonomy): domain Eukaryota; kingdom Metazoa; phylum Arthropoda; class Insecta; order Zygentoma; family Lepismatidae; genus Thermobia; species Thermobia domestica. Next base: position 35,021,956 of record NC_137467.1, read on the forward strand.
TCAAATTTGTTCATAATACAGTTTTTAAACAATTTCTCGTAGGTAAACTCCGGAACTCCCCACTCGACTGAGAGGTATTCCGGACCCCCAGAAAATTGTTACCTTATTATTGCAAAGACGCAAAAATACGTCTTAATGGAGTTATGTAATCTCTGGCAATTTAATCTTAACATACCGCACAATAAGTGAAGACTTAAGTAAAATATCAGATTTTTTTGATTGCGTTAACTATATTTTTTCTCATAAATATCGGACTCAGTTACGTATTTTTTATCATCATTGACAACTAAAACAAAAGATAAGAATAATATAACCAAATGTTGGTGTTGTCAAATTAGAAATTATTTTTACATAAGAAATAGAATCTTTGATGTGTAGAGCAATTCGTCAATTACCGTGCATAAAAGTGGATTTATTAAACGTATATTAGAATCCACTTTCTAATGACGGTATGTCTTGATAGCTGAAAATTCAGAGGCGGTATGTCTTCATCACTGAAAAATCGGAGGGGATATGGCATACCACCTCATACCGTCTCACTTCGATCACTGGTTTGAACCGAATAACTGACCATATATAGGGCCAAATCAAAACATTGTCGCACCCAAGACTATACTTCAGTCCCTCCCCCTTCCGTCAAAGAAAATATATTCATAGTTATTGTGTTGCAAATTGCACTGATGAAGTTGTTGGAACAACGAATTAACTTTTTAGTCGCTACTACAGAAAATTTCACCTTGAATACATGTTTATAGGTATGATCACTCTATAAGATAACAGAGAATTAGAATGTAATACAGAAACGTCTACACAGGAAATTTCTAGTAAAATTTATCAATGTATTTCGTAATGCATAAGGCGAAGGACAAGGAGTGATATATGTGGCCATATGTTGGAGCCTAGGGCACAAATTAAGCCTGACCACTAACACATGTACTTATATGCACCATATGACTGGCTAGAGTAATATTATTTTCAGTCTTATTTAGTTGCATGATGTTGAGAAACTGATGAAACGAGCAGGTGGAGCGAAGTTGTGAACTTCCTTTCGCTAGAGCCCGTAAAAATCTTTGGCCATCCTAATGGCGCTCTTTCTACTCGGTGATGCGTAATTAGCCCATCACCGCCCAGACGCTATTATGTTTGACTTCGTGGACTGGAGTTTGATAGTTCTTTATTCAGATAGCATCCCAATTGCCTCATTATACTGAATTAACACTGAATAATTTTAGTGCTACCACTAGGAATAATGGACCCTTCACATCAAAGTAGCGCACACAAACAATTCGGCTAAACTCGAGCTCAGCAATCTAAAAAAAAAAAAAGCATACATTTAATTTTAACATACTTTTTTCGTTTAATGCTATTTGCCATCCAAGTTAATGAATTTCGATACATATGTCACAGAAAAAGGAATCGAAAAGATTGAAGGACACGAAATATAATAATGTGTTGAAATCTTATGAAGGGCTAAATACAGTGGTGTACTCAGCCGGTTCGCTAGATATTTCGAGCTCTCATAACCGTTTGTTATACCCGAAAAAAAAAGCACACACACTGTTTTTGTGTTGTAATAAAATGATATACAGGGGAAGAAGTTTCAAAGCAAATAAAAGGCCAAGGAGCAAATATGTCGAATGATTTTTTTTTTAAAAAATTATTAGCATACTCGACTTCGCTGCGAAACATCTGAGTTTGAATTTGAAAGTAAATCCGGGTTCTGAATCTGAAAACGCATATGGTTTATTATGAAGGAAGATATTTTATTGGGAATTTTCTAGAGGAGGAAGACCAATTCACTTATATGTAGCGCTTACCAAGTGTAACACTCGATTTTGATAAAATTTAGGAGGTAGACACTACACATGAACGAATACGTGTTTTTTTCTTTTACTTTCTGCGGAACAATGGTTTTAGAGGGCAAAATCCCCCATCCAACGTTTTGAAATTTAACGCCCGAAAGGCAATAAGAAGTCGACCGAAGTGAATGAAATTATGCACAGATATTGTAGGCGTAAAATGAGGGAATAAGTATTCTGTATTTTCATGACAGCGCCTCCGAAATTTTACAGTAGACTTGAAATTCTAGAGAGACATGCCATTCGTCTTGCATTTAGGATCAAACTTCCGTATCATAATAATGACTTGTTTGACAAAATTACCTTTCCTCCGCTTGTTCAACACAAAGCACAATTCATAACTATCAGTCTCCATGATCGTAAAGATATCTTTCTTGACACCATATTTACTGATTTACAACAAGCATCTCAATCTACGTACTGCTATACACCTCTCAGAGTTTTGCTTTTCATATACATCCGCACTCTTCCAGCAGATCACCACCATGCCACCTTCTTCGGTGACCAACTCATCCGTCAACATCTTCTACATCTATTTCCATCATAGCACTTGCTTCTCTACAACACTAATCTGGGCTTACCCCATGTTTCTCATCAGTCCTGAGACGCCCCAGGACAGAAGATTAATCTTCATTTGTTTGTACTAACATCTATATGTTGTGTTGTGGCGTTACGAGCACCTCACTCATCATCATTTATCCATTTTTTTAATTTTCTACGTTATTCATTAGTTTCAGAGGTTCTTCCGCACCTTTTGTTATCTTTTTGACACTAAATAACATTCAATATCTCGCCGTATTACTCGTTTTTGGTGTGGAAAAAAGACTATGCCACACTTATTTTTTTTAAAAAAATATTATAACTGGTTATTCTGCTCTCTCTCTCACACACACATATATGATTTACGGAGCACTTACGAGGAAACGGTCTTAAGTGTAACAACCGATTTGGCTGGGGTCGGGATATGTGTTACGGGAGACCAAAGTAGGAGACACGTATTTTGGCGTTTGGGCCCATACGCAGAAATTTCAGAAATACGGGGCCCCAAATTGGCCCTACATGCTATAACTAGGAAGCGAATGACGTTACTTGTACACAACCGATTTGGCTGGGGTCCGGATATGTGTTACGGGAGACCAAAGTAGGAGACACGTATTTTGGCGTCTGGGCCCATACGCAATTTCAGAAATACGGGGCCCCAAAGTGGCCCTACATGCTATAACTAGGAAGCGAATGACGTTACTTGTACACAACCGATTTGGCTGGAGTCGGGATATGTGTTACGGGAGACCAACGTAGGAGACACGTATTTTGGCGTTTGGGCTCATACGCAGAAATTTCCGAAATACGGGGCCGCAAAGTGGCACTACATGCTATAACTAGGAAGCGAAAGACGTTACTTGTACACAACCGATTTGGCTGGGGTCCGGATATGTGTTACGGGAGACCAAAGTAGGAGGACCCCAGCCAAATCGGTTGTTTACACTTAAGTTCGTTTTCTCGTTAGTGTCATATATACAGTTTCGATTCATGTGTCAGTTCCGGTTCCGATTGAGCACAGGAGCAGACTACGCAACGAGTTGCCTTTTAAGAGCACTTTTTTCAACCCCTAAAACAGCTGAAATGGTTCAGTGGTTCGTTCTCAGCTCGCGTGTGGTGGATAAACCATTCTTATTTAGCTTATTCGGCATAAATGTGAAGCGTAAAGCTTTAAAATTGCATTTTAGTTGACACACATACACACACACACATGCTTAACGAGGTACTTAGTGACGTGTGTTCAGTTCCAAAGTCAATTTCAGTGTCAGTTCCGGTTCCGAATACACAGGAGCAGACTACGATCATATCCAACATATCAAAAATTATAAGAGACTATTACTAAAAGATCATGCCTATAAAACAAACTATTACTATAACTATTACGTCCCTACAACCTTCTATGTAGAGATTTTTATAAGGTTATGGCATATGTTTCTAATTCCTATTTAACATACCAGAAATTACATAACCGTGGCCGCAAACTTTTTCCAGCTAGAAGCGGGTTTTGTGCTACAACAGGGGAACTGATATTTGTGCTGTATTGTGGATCTTTTTGTATTCTGTACGTAAAGATAGAGGACATACATAATTTCGATTTAATCAATTTTGTAGTTTTTGTGGTGCTGCGCGGAGCATACCCTCATTCTGCAGTTTAAGACTATCGCATTTTGGGACTACTGCAGCGTCCCCGAGGAAGTACAGGGTTGTTACAAAGCCCCTTTCTATAGACTACTGCATGCGAATTGGGAGAATGAGCTGAGTAATAGAGCGCTCAGCGATAAAGAACCTTGGAACTACTACTACAGGTAGCATAAACGTACCACCAACTACGCAAAAAACTATATCTGTAACCAGGAGGCTACTCCACCATGCATATGGTCGCTGTGGCTGGTAGAGCGTTCATCTCAGGTGCATGGTGTCCTGGGTTCAGTCCCAGCTCCCGCCAAGTGAAGTTTGTGGTTGACAAACACCGTGTGCGTGGATTTCCTCGGAGTTCTCCCGTTTTCTCCCAGTTTCTACATTCCATCATTTCATTCATTTATCAACATCACCGTTATCTTTAGCCTAGCCGGCATAATCGTGGTACGTAAAACTCAAAGATTTCATTTCATTTTCCACCATACATGATTTTCCTATATTTCATATGCGTAAACTTGATATAAATCTTTGTAAAATTTTAAGCTTGGATATCCTAATAGCAAATAGAGATGGGTCGTTCGTGAATGATTCGATCCAAAAGATGGAATCTTTTAGGTGAACGAAATGAATGAATCTCAAAAAGGAACTGATTGATTTGGCTGAAACGATTCGTAGTTGAAAGTGTTGAGGTCGTTAAGGAATGAAAAGATCGAGTTTTCACAAGCAATAGAATGGAATGAGAAACGGAAATTTTCGGGCATGCGTATAAACCAGAAGAAAGCATAGCAAATGGTACTCACTTCATGTGTTTTCCTCCGGTAAGTCTTTGTTCAGTGTCCTCTTGCAAACTCCGTTTGGACATTTTTCCGGCTTATTGGGGGTCAAGGCTCCAGGAGTGGCGGATGTCGCGAAATATCACTACAGTGATGCATCATGCCAGTAGCGTAGCCAGGGTGTGCGTTTGGGGGGGGCAAGTGCTGTTATAGGTACATATAGGAAAATTACAATTAAAAATATATAAAAAATTACAAACATCAAAGTACCAAAGTACATTGTCGGACCTGTTTGGGAAGCCCGACTCCTCCGGGCCCCCCTTTCCTTCGCCACTGCATCATGCCCAATGAATGAAACATTCCGCATTGTTTTGCTTTTAACACCTTTTAGAAAAAAAAATACTTAAAAATGAGTAAAATGACAGGTCGTAATGACCAGTATTGTCTTGTGGCTTTTACATAAAAATAAAAAATACGTTTCAATTTCTAATATATATATATATATATATATATATATATATATATATATATATATATATATATATATATAATGGGACAATTGTTTAACAGAATTACGATGTGCAAATCACGCACAAGCTATAATGTTTTACAAATTTGAATTTAGAAAAAGGATCTACCTAACTTTGTTTGAAATTAACCGGCTTCTTCTTTTTCTTATTATTTGTCCTTCCTTAGAAAAAGAGTCTTTCACAGGGTAGAGACGTAGGTAATGAATATAATCAGGCCCGTATCCAGGGGGTATAGGGGGGCCGGGCCTCCCTAAATTTTCACTGCCTCCCTAAAATTTTGACGGTAGAATTGTCAATGAACTATAATATGGTGATGAACTATATTATGGTTGGATCGGGCTACCCCCTAACTTCTGCAGGGACCCCCTAAATTTTTGGGTTGGCTACCAGCCTGAATATAATTAAACTAATTATTGTAAACTTGGAGGAAATTAAAATATTGCAGCATAGCTCTCGATGTGTTGATACGTCTTTGAGGCTATGGAAGGCAGAAAAGAAAATTTATGCGGTGAAATTATTCGTAACATAGGGCCCCCTTAAAATAGACGTCTCCAGGGCCCCAAATGCCTTAATCCGCCTCTGAGTATTGAATGTAATGGTATATATATATATATATATATATATATATATATATATATATATATATATATATATATATATATATATATATATGCTATATACCGTAGTGGGAGTGCCATTGACTGCTCTGCTCTCAAACTCTAGTATGGTTCTGATCCGATCTTACGTAAATGGTATGTCTCGTGCTTAAAACTTCCTCCATTCGGATCACAAATGAAACTCCAATTTTAGTTCGACTTACATTCAATAGACTGTCTACAATTTGAGATCGAGTTAGTTGTCAATACATTCCCCAAAATTGATTCAATACAACGATACGAACATTGAGTATGAATGAATACGGTATTTAATAAGTAAAAGGTTGGGTCACGAGCATTATTAGCTATTTAATTCTGGGGATGTCAGATGGGTTTAAAAAATCTGATAACTAAAACACATATTTGATTCTCCCTTTCCAGCACCAAGATATTTTCAGAGCCGATTGATCGATTAAGCAATCGATCGGAGTATGTTTATGCACATTTTTTTTTGCTAGCCGACTACGACTAGCGCCCGTCCAAAGGGTACCGCCCTTTATATCGGGAAGTGGGTTACAGGGAATAGCTAGGAGTGGAGAACGATGGGTGGGTTTCTAGAGTTTCATTCAACTTTATTAAATCTTATATTTTACATAGCAAATTATAACTTGGTAGCAGTTATTTATTCATTCATCATAGAAGTGGGGAAATAATTACAGCGTGGAGAGTTTGTGGACATTATGGCCATTAACCATAATCATTATTGAGGTAGGATGATAGGGATATTGGTGAGGTGCACTAGACATCACAGCATCGGGTTGTGTTAGTAAAACAAATCCAGGTTATCTTCTGATTCGGGGGCAGCTCCGAATCTGATGAAGACAGTGGGAAGCCCTTGTAGAACAGTAGGACTACTGTGCAAATGATGGAATGATGTATGGTGGGGCTGGATCGGTGATAAAATCATTGATGAGAATGAGATCGGGGTTATCAGGGAAGAGAGTATAGCGGTAGAGTGTAAAAAGTAGTGAGAGGGGAGAGTGACGGAGTGGAGTGTGGGGTCGGATGAGAGCGCACTGATGCATTGTATCGAAAAGCAGAGGGTGGTGAAATTGATATCGTTGTGAGATGTAGCGAAGACGTAATGTTTCGAGGTGGTATAGGATGTGCGGAAAAGGTGTTTGATTGTAAAAATCTCGGGTAGGAATGGGAAGGCGAATGCGAAAAGCAAGACGAAGAGCATGTCTTTCAAGGATTTGCAATCGAGCGTAGAATGATGGGGCGGCCGATATCCAGGCAAGAAAGCCATAGGTGAGGACGGGGCGTAAGAACATTTTATATGTAGTAAGAAGTGTGTGGGCAGTGAGTCCCCAGGTAGTTCCGGTTAGGCGGCGCAGGAGGTTAATTCGATTATAGGCTTTCTTACAGATGGTCTTCAGATGAGGCGACCATTTGAGATGCCGGTCGAAGGTGATGCCAAGATAGGGAGCTGTATTCTGTGGTTGCAAGGGAACATGATCGACATGAACGTGAAAGTTAGCTGGATTGCGGTACACTTTAGTTCGTGTGCCAGGCGGAAGGAAAATGATGGTTTGTGTTTTAGCGGCATTGAGTTTGAGGCGCCAGTATCTGCACCAAGAAAGAAAAGTATCGATAGCTGTTTGTAATGTACGGTTAATCTGATGAATGGTTGGGGCAACAGCAAGAAACGCCGTATCGTCAGCATATTGATAGAGATTGATGTTGGGAGGAAGATTGGGAAAATCAGCCACATAGAGCAGATAGAGGAGGGGAGAGAGTGATGAACCTTGAGGAACGCCGGAATGAAGAAAAACGGGATGCGATAAATGGTTGTTGATGGAAACATAGCTAAGGCGACAAGTGAGAAAATGAAAAATAAAACGGATATAGCAGAGTGGAAGATCAAAGGAAAACAGTTTATAGATAAGACCAAGATGCCAAACTTTGTCAAAGGCTTTTTCTAAATCAAATAGAACTAAACAGGACGGTTGATTGGAGTTAAACTGATTTGTAATGTGAGTGGTTAGGCGAAGGAGTTGGTCATTAATACTGAATTGGGGACGGAAGCCTGCTTGGTGAAGTGGGATGAGATTACGTACGGAAAGATGGAGGTGAAGACGGGAGACGAGGATACGTTCAAGTAGTTTACTGAAAACAAGTGTAAGCTGTATTGGGCGATAGGAAGAGACTGCATGAGGTGGTTTGCTAGGTTTCAAGAACATTAACGTGATAGAGGTTTTCCAGGGTGTTGGTAGGAATCCAGTACGTAGTATAAACGTGTAGATAGTAGCCAGAAGGTAAAAGAGGACATAAGGTGCTTCTTTAATATGGCAATAGGATATGCGGTCGGAACTTGGTGCAGAGTTTCGTTTGCCACGGAGACTATGTTGAATATCTTCGACGGTAATAGGTGATGTAAGGGCAGAATCTGCAGGGAGAGTGTGAGTTGAATGGGGTTGGAGTGCAGGAGAAGAAAGCTGTAACATATCTGTAGGGTGACGACGCAAGGTAGGATCAGGAGGGAGAGGAGTAAAGATGTCTTGCAGATAAGTGGCGAAAGCGTTAGCTTTGCTGAGATCATCTTAGAGTGGCTGGTTGTGATCAAGAAGTGGATAGGAAGTACAAGAGCTTTTGCCTGTTAGTCGGTGAAATCGCTTCCAGAATTTGAAAGGATGAGATGTGGTACTAAGTTGGTTGCAGGATTTAATCCACTGACGGCGTTTATAGGCGACAAGGTAGTTATGCAGTATCCGTTGATATTGGCGATGGAGGCGGAATGCTTCGAGGTTGCCAGTACGAGTGAAATCTCTAAAATGTTCGCGAGCGCGATGGATGAGATGAAGATACTGTGGGGGAAAAGGTGGACGAAAGGAATGAAGAGTGCTCTGAGGAATATACTGTGCAGAAGCAGAATGAATGGCGGCAGTTATAGAATCAAGAGAGTGATACATTTCGTCTTCTGTTGTAGGAGGGACCATACAATCTAACTTTGTTTGTAGGGAAGTACGGTAGGCAGACCAGTTAGCTTTGTCAAAGCGAAGTACAGTGCGAACTAATGGTGCTGGACTAGGAGTGCGTTGCGGAGTAGGTGTCAGAGTGAGAAGAATAGGGACGTGGTCACTGCCTAGGGGATCTAACACTGTAAGAGTATGCCGGGTGAGTAGATTGGAGGACGTTATGACGATATCGGGTGTTGTGCCACTTTCAGGGCGTGTGGGTTGTGGTAGATCGTGAAAGAAACCTGTAGTATGGGTAGTGAGGTAAGTTCGAAAATGTTCCTGTTCACGGGCAGTACGACTGTGAAAATTAATATCAGCTAAAATGACATAAGTACGAAAATTATCAGAGATATATTGAAATAAAGGATATGGTATGGGGTGACCAGGGCGAACATAAATTGTAGCAACGGTGATGTTAAGGGTTTTGAAATACAACGTAGTGATGAGATGTTCGGGAAGAGGAGCCAGATAAGTAGAATGCTGTCGATATGGAATGGATGGTGAACTGTGTATAGAATGAAGTGGAAAATTGTGAGTAACCTGAAAACCACAGGTAATTAATTGATTCTGACCAAATGAGTAGCAACCCCGACTTTATATATAGCCTGAGATTGGTGTCCCGGTTTTTCATTTACAAAATCTGGGTAAATTTGGAGAAAGGAAAATTTAGTGAGGGGGCAAAGTTATAAATTTGGAGAACAGAATTCCAATTGGAGAGGAGAGTAATAAATTTCGAAGGTGAATGTTAAATTTGAGTGTGAATAATTTGTTGTGCTCTGGCCTTTGGAGAAATAGTCGTCCCTATACTGACTTCTAGGTTAGTTGGAGAATACCTTCACAGCTGAACCAGTCCAAGTTAGTTTTTGATTGATTTTGTTCGTAGGTTTACGTCAATTTCTTCACCGAACTTATACCAGGTGTGTCCCTAATGTCATTTTCACACCAAGACACTGAGTGGCACGTGGCTGTGGAGCACCACGAAGCAACTTCAGTTGCCGTCACTGACCGCTCTCGCGCAACTATATTGAGCAACTCTGTGTCCATCACTCGAGGAAAACATTACTTTAAATTGTGGCTTTCGAATGGGGACACTGCAGGGATTGTGAATATATATAACGAAACATGTACGCTTGATTTAGTCGCGGGTCTTTTACCGCTCCCCAAAAGCGGAAATTTTTAACACAGTAGACAATAATAATGATAAGAGAAGCTTATTTTATGCATACCTTTATTTCGTATTTGTATAAATTTTAATGAATTTTAATTTTGCATATGCTGTGAAAGAAGACCTCAATTTCTACAAATTCTTGATCTTTTTTGTTGTTTTAAATAAAGTTACAGAGAATGATGAGTTTGAGTTTTACAATATGCGTTGGTACAATAATAAAAGAAATTCGTTCTGAATTTTCATCTGTAATTGTTTATAATTCAAACACTAAGAACTTCATTAAGATGAATAAAATAATCGGATTGTTGAAATTTATCTAGACTGATGTTATGACAAGGTGTTGAGGGGCACATCCGCAGAAGGGGTGCGGAGGAAGTGTATGTAGTACACGATACTCAACCGACTCTTCGATACTGTCTACTGTAAGTACAACGTTAAAATTATATTTATCTTCGACGACCAATGATTGAAGCCAATAGACTTACTAAATCAATTATTATTTTGAGACTGTTTAATTTGACTTCAGTTATTATTGTTATTATTATTCAACTTTTGCACTTTTCTTCGTCTTGCTTATTAAATTTTCGTTCAAAGTGCGCCGCAATCCCGGGTCTAGTGGTAAACCCAACATTGCCTAGTCGTTTATTATATTTTGCTATTTTGATATTAGTCACTTATATTGATCATCAGGTTTTCAGCCAGACCTCTAATGCCAAATGAATCATTTCCGGATCTATTATTATTATTATTATTATTATTATTATTATTATTATCACGTACCGGAACTTATAATATTGTACTATTAGTACGTCCGTCCGTCACTCGCACGATAAATCTTGAACAAATGCCATTTTTTTATATTCTGTTTTTGCAACAGATATGTTGAGCTATCCCAAGCAGCACACCGACGTCGAAAAGACGTGGTTTTTTTGGTGTAAAACACCGTAAAATACACCGAACATGACGTGATTTACACGTCTTTTCCCACGTGGAAATGTCCGGGAATATGACGTGATTTTTATGACGTCTTTTTCACGTCATAGAATATGACGTGATTTTTATGACGTCTTTTACACGTCATAGAAATGACGTGTAAATCACGTCTTTTTTACGTGATTTCCACGTGTAAATCACGTCTTTTTCACACCCTTCATGTGAATTGGGGGGGGGGGCGTTCTCGAAATGAGGCAGCGAGAAGCAAAGGGGTGTAAGTGATATTTGCAATAAAGTATGGATGTCTCAAAAATGGATTCTGCACAGCTAAATATACAAACTGGATGGTGAAGCTCGTCGCAGTCCAATAGAAAGTCTACCCATGAATGCTCTACGCCGAACTTCATTATGCAGTTTGTATATTTTGCAATGCAGAATCCATTTTAGAGACATACATACTCTATTGAAAATGTCACTTACACCCCTTTGCTTCTCGCTACCTCAAATGTCATGGAAGTCTGACAGAATTGTTCAGTTCCAAATGTCAAAACCATTAGAAATTGATGTGCATCCGCAGTTTTGATATTAGGAATTTCAATCCATGTACTACCTCGATTATTCGCCACACTTTTGAGGCTATTTATCAGCCCCTATTCAACCGTTTTGCACCAAAGTTAGGGGTTAGGCTACTAGAGCTACCTAGTTTTGGCCCCGTAAATTTTGAAATAGATCGGTTGAATAGTGGTTGAAACAAATAACCCTGAAACTGTGTCGAATAATCGAGATCCTACTATACATAGATTGAGATTCCTAATGTCAACACTGGATACACATCAATTTATGATTATTTGGACATATGGAACTGAATAATAATAATAATAATAATAATAATAATAATAATAATAATAATAATAATAATAATAATAATAATATCTATTCTAAAACACACAGCTTACAACACATTTTTTTAAAAAAATGATAAAAAAGAAAAAAATCATACTTTTTTTTTCTTAACTGCGTTTTTTTTCTTGACAGTTCTGAACTGATCTCTGGCCGCAACACTTTTCGTGGGTAAAAAAAAAGTCTACGAATAACAACTGGACAACGATTATTATAAGTAAAAACAATAATGAAAATAAATTTATCCTTGTGGCTACTGCTTGATTTTTCACCATTGTGTTGTAATTTGCATAATAATTTACAAGCTCCTATACCAGATAAGTAAGACCACTAGGTTATTGTAATAAATAACAGATCAGGATAGACCCTAAGAACCCTAGATCTTGCCACAGCGAAATACATCACCACCCTCTCTCGGAAGCACACATTGGGGAACGTCAAAGTATTGTGGTCTATTTGATTGGTCTGTACCAAGAATTTGGAAATTTCGCTTCTCCGAAGGTTCGTATTATCTATGGATTGGGGATTTCCATATCCAATTGACCACCTCTAGTGTTGTTGATTTATATTTTTTTAGTATTTGGATAGTAACCTATTGAAGAGTATATATTCGCCTCTTAATGTGTGGTATATTTACCTACACATTAAGAAGCGAATATACAATAGCTGTCAAGGAATAATTATATACGTAGTGCTACAGAAAAGAAACGGCAGCGCTTGCTCCACGAAAGGATAAATTTAAAGCCATACATTAAACAGAAAACCGAGACGCATTGGATCGACTTGAAAAACATAAAAAAAAGCCCTCGAATGTAAGACTCACCCTTGGTGGAAAAAAAACCTACATAACTTTTAAGAATGAGAAAAGACGAATAAACATTGTAAAAACAAAGAATGAAATGGAAAAATAAAGGAACATTGTACGTCCTAAGAAAATGAAATGAAATCTTATCTTTAAGTTTTACGTCCCACGCTTATATCGGTTAGGCTAAAGGAGACGGTGATAATGAGAAATGAATGAAATGGTGGAATGAAGAAAGTGGGAGGAAACGGGAGAACCCCGAGAAAACCCACGCACACGGTTTGTCTACTACGAAGTTCACTTGGCGGGGGCTTGGATCGAACCCGGAACCCCAAGCACCAGAGATGAACGCTCTACCACTGAGCCACCGCGGCCCTTGGTACTAAGAAGAATCCACTCATTTCGTCACTGGAATTTATTCATGTGCATTTATTTGTACCTTCTTCTTAATGAAATTACGGTACAACACGTGCTTCGATAAATTTTATAGCTATCCATTATTACGCTAGTATGCGCACACATACACACAAACACAACCACCCACATCCAACACACACTCACATACACAAGAACAATGGGTTTTATTGACAGTGCAAAATTTAGGACTAAACTTTTATAACTCCAATTTAAGACACCTTTATTTTGGAGGTGAAAAATCGAAAAAGAAAGTACATTTTAAAATTAATTAATCTCTGAGGGATGAAAGCGAAAACACATAACCATTAATTTGAATTCTACATTTATTAGTTATATGTACAATGTGCACGTTTTGTCGTATAAAATAATATTCATACTATTTGTAATGCAACAAGGAACACTGATTGTCTATATTATTTGTAATACAAACAAGAAATATGTAGACAATGCAAATCTGTTGGTTATAATCTAAAACTTACAGAGATCTTTTAATAATATAAAATAAAAAGAATTAAATTTTCCTATAAATTTCGTATGAAGGAAAACACCTTTCATAGTTATTGAAAGTACAGAAATACAGCATCATATCAAAAAAGCCTCACCAGCTTAAGTAGGTTAAAAATGGGGACTGCAGTAAGTATCCCACTTCTTCATCTATTATACCAGTAGCAGTTTCTTCCATCTTTTAGTTTTCGAAAGAGATGCCTTTACATTGATTTCCAAACAAAGCGAGGAGGAACAGGTCAACATGTTTCAAGCATGCCGAATCCTTTTCATCCTCAAACAACAAGGTAGATGGAAGTGAATATCTTTCTACTAACGTTTTGAAGATTTGTGGCATTTGTTCATTTGAAGATCTTTATTTTTACTCACGAATGATAAGTGTCTTTAAGGCTAGTTTGCACAACGTGAACTTTGCTCTTTTTTTCCGCGGGAGTTAAACTTCATCGCCAGCTCTTTGGAAACCAAGTATCAGAGAAAGGTCCCTTTTCCTCCCAACGATGACAGATAGGAACACTGAAACAGAAAAAAAAAATCATGAACAATCATAGTGCAATTTTTCAGGTGGGGAGAAAATTTTAAAAAACAATTACAATACGTCATGTGTAACTACAATCAATACGCAATAAAACGATTAGTTACTGCACTCGCTTGCATGAAGTCCCACTTTTAACGTCCTTCCATACAGCGAAATTAAACTACCATTAATTTATTTATTCTGTAATAGCTTAACTTTTGATTTTATTGCAGCTGTTAACTCTGATTGTTTAGGAAAATCAAACAAGTTGGGGGATATAAGACTTTATATATACAGATACATGAGAAATAATTCTGAAACGCTCATAGAAGGCTACATTACGTATGTGCTCACAATATAAAATGCCACTCCAAGACCAACTTTAGGATGTGAGCTAAAAGTGACGATCAAGTATATTTATACGATATTACAACTGATGAAAAAAAAAAACTTTGAGTTTTACGTCCTACAGTTTTGTCGGTTAGGCTAAAGGAGACGGTGATGATGAAGACTGAATGAAATGGTGGAATGAAGAAAGTGGGAGAACCTCGAGTAAACCCACGCACACTGTGCTTGTCCACCACAAAGTTCACTTTGCGGGGACTGGAATCATAACTGATGCAGACTCATGCAGTAAGAATAGTTTTTATGGTATGAAACAAAGAACTTTCTAATAATAAAATAATATAGCTACTCATTTATCAAACACAACTAGACAACGATAGAAATTACATGTATTATCTTTCACTACTGCTATGTAACCCCCAAAATGGAGTCAAAATTCCGCATTTACATATCGTGACAGAACTGCGCTATCGGATGCAGCAATCTGAAAAGCTGCACACAGGTGGAATTAACCAGTAAAGGTATCCTTCTACTGTCATAAGAAATTTCATCCTGATTGGATACGACTTAGTAAGTTAAATTTATGATGCAAGACGAAACATATATTAGCATTTCAAAATATGACAAAAAAGAAAGTGAAAATTACAAACAAAATGGTGTATAACTTATGTATTCCGAAAAATAAAAAATTGTGAGCAAACGCCCCCTCACTTGTTACTGGAGTATTTTTAAAAAATAAGACTTCTAGAACCAGAATTCTGTCACAAGCAGTAGGGTGAAAATCGTCACATTATTTGTTCTGAGCAGGGTTAGAAGTTGCGGCAGCTATTAATAATAATAATAATAATAATAATAATAATAATAATAATAATAATAATAATAATAATAATAATAAAAATAAAACTTCTCTTTGGTGAAAAATATATATAACCCCTTTGTTCAAAAACACATTTTCGGAGGAGTACTTTTACCCATTCAAAAAAAAAAAGCGCGAACACTATAACATGTGATGCATTCCATATTAAAGCTTTGCTTATATATAAATACTCAAGTCAAATAAAATAATTGCTGAAGGAATAAAAATTAATAAACAAGGAAATCTTTAAAAATCTAAAATAATAAATAAATAAATAGAGTGTATCTGAAGAAGACAAGGGTAGTTGCTGAAACAGTTACATTTAAATAAAATTGGCGCAGCTGTGGCTCGGTGATAGAGCGTTCACCTTTGGTGCTTGGGGCCAATGGTTCGATCCCAGCTCACTTCAAGCGGCTTTTCTTGGAGTTCTCCAATTTTTTCCCACATTCTTCATTCCACCATTTAATTCACTTCTCATCATCACCGACTCCCTTAGCCTCAGTGCCTGATCGTGGAACGTTAAATTGAATATTTCATTTACATAAAAGTATTGCCTTATTCAACAATTATTTTATTTTATAAGTACTAATAAAATATTACTACTTTCTTTCTTTTCTTCTTACTCGGCATTTTCTTACATGGGTATTATAAAATAACATGTCAAAAACTCACCTGTCGCATCTTTGGTATGTATATCATCCTCCACAGTGATATTTCTAGACCAGCTCGACGAGCAGAAAGGGGTCAGAGTTACGGCTTTCAAGTTCAGTTAAGAAAGATTCCGTGCTAGGTGGTCTGCTGTTGATCAATTCATCATTTGCAGGAGCATTGGCCACACGCTCTGGAAAGTGGGAGTACATGCAAGGCTTATTTTGGGAAATAACATGTATTTACACCTAGGCTTATTACAACGACTAAATACATTTAACATCAAATGAAGCAGTTTAATTTCATGTAAACAGTAAAGTGGGTTTTTACTACATTTTGTATCATAATAAAAAAGAGCTTATAGAAAGAAAAATTAGTTGGCAGGAAAATTAGCCATAAATTTCACATGCTTTCTGTTCTGGATATTTTCAGCGTAAGGACGGTGTGAAGAAGAGTCCGAAATCATTCCAACCTCGTCGTGGAATGGTGCAGGAATGGCCACTTTTTAAATGGATAAAAAATAAATATTGACAAACTTGTGGACAGATAGATTTTATGGATTATTGTTTGCCCGTTGTTAACAAGAAGCAGGGATCGGAAAATCTTTGAGTTTTACGTCCCACGGTTATGCCGATTAGGCTAAAGGAGACGGTGATGATGAGTAATAGATGAAATGGTGGAATGAAGAAAGTGGGAGGAAACGGGAGAACCCCGAGAAAACCCACGCACACGGTGTTTGTCCACCACAAAGTTCACTTGGCGGGGGCTGGGATCGAACCCGGGACCCCAAGCACCAGAGGTGAACGCTCTACCACTGAGCCACCGCGGCCCCATAAGAAGTAGGGATCGGATTTGAGAACGGAGTGAGAGCGTAAAATATCGCATCTTGAACACAAAGAACACAAATGACTACCTGCGTTTTCGAACGCGGACATTTTCTGACCAAAAACACCAAGGCAAGTAATTTCTATTGCTTCATTTAAATTCTGCAACGTGTAAAAAAAAAGTTTTTATCTTACAATTATAATACAAGCTTGAAAAGATCAAAAGCTCAAATTCTGGGATAGGTTTTATTTTTTAAAAAAAATAAAAAATATCCTGCTCTGGATCCGCCCCTGTTGTGTACACACCTTCCTTTTGGTGGCAGCAGATATGTAAGCCCCGAAGCAATGAGGTATGTTTTTTACTGATGGGGCTTCAGTTCCTCACTGGTAGAGCGTTCACTTCAAGTGCGTGCGGTCCCTGGTTCGATCGCAGCTCGTGCCAAGTGGGCTTTGTGGTGGACAAACACCATGTGCCTGAGTTTTCTCGATACTCTCCCGTTTCCGCCCACTTTCTTCATACCACCATTTTTCACATTTCATTATCACCATCTTCCTTAGGCTCGGTGCTTTTCCTGGGGCGTGAAACTAAATATTTAATTTCATTTCTTTTTAATGATGAGGAATTGGTGTTCCACCTGAAAGCAGGTTTTTGACCCAAAGAGACTTCCGTTGTTAATGTGCGCATAAACATTAGGAGGATATTCCCTATGTCAAGAGCTCTCTTAAACACATCTGACTGTAACCACCACCAGCCCCCAACCACGGTACCTAAATAAGACATTTGGTTTCCTTTGAATCGTTTCACAATTAGCAGTGGAAATCATAATAATATAGTCATGTAGAGGATACTTAATTGAGCTGGAATATATTTTTTTGAACTTCAGTGGCAACATTGATAAGTATCCATCATCACATGCTGGCACTGGAGTAAGTACTGTAATCTAAAATGCGAGGGAGCTGTCTACTCAATTAATGAACAAAATATTCTAACAGTCAAAAATCCGTTACATTATTACGATTTCCACACCGAATTCTGTAGCACAGTTACGGTAGCCAAGTGTCTTGTGAGGGTGTGTAGGTACAACAGGGCGATGGTTGCAGTTTGAGAGTGCTCTCAACTGGGGTAATATCCTCCCACTGATTATGCACATATACAATGGGGGCACTACTTTAGCAAACGGGTCTACCAAATATTCATCGATTTTGTGGATTTTTTCACTAGATTTAAGACAGTAGTGCTACAAAAGGCTAAACAAAACATAACTTAGTGAGCGAAGGGGTTAGAACTCCCATAGGGCTCGTTGTTTCTAACTTTGAAGTCATACACGATGGCATTGCAACAATTGCCGAGGGTCATTTCCTCGACCCTCGAGCAGTCGGTTCTACCTAACAGAAAATTCATAGGTGACATACGATGTGAAACATATTTTTTGTGAAGGAATAAAAGTGTGAATGTAAGTAATTAATGTCAGTACACAGCGAATTGAAGTGAATTTTGGGCAATATTCGAGCAGACGGTTCTACCAAATTTTGACATATTTCTTACAGTTTCATATCAGGTTAGAACAATGCATTTCTTTTAGCAGAGCATGAACTAAATCAGAAGCTTCATTAGTGCTTGAGATTGACTTCAGGCGTCAGTACAAATACAGCGTGGACGTAAAGCGTAACAATTTCAGTGAATAAAACACGAACCAATTTATATCAGCTCCCCACTAAAAAGCAGGAATACTATATAACCGAGTCAGGGTAGGAGCACAGCAACAGGGTCCGAGCGGCAGCGACGGGATGCGTCCGTAGGGAGCAGGCGCGTCAGTGACGGGGAATATACGTCTAAAAGAGAATAGTGGAAGACCACACTTACATATGCAATACTTTAACTGATCACTTAAAATTCATTTCAATATGTTGTACACTGACAGTAATTACTTATATTCACACTCTTATTCCTTCACGAAAAATTTTTCTTATAATATTTTACCTATAAATTTTCTATTTGGTAGAACCGGCTGCTCGAATGAAGCCGCATTTTGAGTGATAGTGAAATCATTGTAAGCGTAAGTGTGCTTTTCCATTATCCTTCTTTACGCACATAGTTCCCGTCGCTGACGTGCCTGTTCCCTACGAACGCACCCCCTCGTTGCCGCTCGGGCCCTCTTGCTGTGCTCCTGCACTGATTCCAATAGAATGCATTTGTGCTTTTTAGTGGGCACTTAGCAAAAGTTGTTTCGTGTTTTATGCACTGTACTTAATATGCCACGCGTCGGCAAGGTTCTAGAACACAAGTCCCCCCATATAGGTTAACAGCTAGATTGGTTCTTTTCTGTATCAAAGTTTAACATTTAATTCACATAGTATTGTTGAGCGAGCGTCAGCGAGTGAAGGCGGGTTAGAGCCCCGCACGGCACGTTATTTTCTGTCTTTGTTACAATTAAGTGGGAAGGGGGACCTGTGTTCTAGAACCTTGCCCCATGCGTCTACTCTATATTTATACTAACCCCCGTGAAGTCAATCTGCAAGTAGTAATGGAGCTCCTCATTTAGTGCATATTCTGCTATAGGAAATACAATGCTCTAACCTAACCTGAAAATGTAAGAAATGTATCAAAATTTAGTAGAACCGTCTGTTCCAGTAATGCCTCCAAAAGCATACACTTACTGTCATCTCGTTGTTTGCTTGTATTTAGCAGTCTTTCGCCTTGGCAAATAGTACCACAATGCGTACAGCTTTTATTATAGGATTCATAGTAAAAGTGGTAGTAGTAGGAACGGGTTAGAAGCCCCGCGGAGGTTGGTTGGTCCTGTTCTCGACATGAAATAGGCAAATTAAAGACTTGTCCAATTTTTTTCGTACATTTTACAATCTCTGGATCTGTATAGTAAAACTGCACCACAGAATGACATACTTTCCCATGCATAGTCACTCCCATATACGGTTTATTGAGAATAAAAACACATACATTATCATTTTACTACCTTCACTATTAATATTTTATATAGTATTCTACCTAAAATATTTAATTTGATACAGGCGTCTGCAAATGTTAACCTAATGTATCCTCGTTCTTTCTACGGTATTTTAATACACTGTAATAAGAAACCGTAGGCAACGCTGTATGAGGAGCTAATCTTCAAAATTACAATACTCAATCTGCTGAATTTTACACAGACTGCACCTAGATAGGAATAGGATAGGAATTATACTTACTTGTCTTAAAGCTGACCTTTATCACAGGTGCCTTTCACAAAACACATTATTTATATTCACACAATCATAACACGATTCCGCAAATGGCTCACGATTCCCAGCATGCACTGCTCAAACTGCAGTTACAGTACGGGGAACGTCCGCGCTTTTTAGCACCTAAAAAAGACGTCTATTTTTGGTGATGTTCGACACGTGATACTTTGTACCATTCTGGCACGTGATAAACACGTACAATTTAGGTCATGTTTGACACGTCATTTTTGTTACCATTTTGGTACGTGATAAAGACGTTCCAAATTTTCAAAAGACGTCATTTTGAATTCGAACCTCAAAAAAAGACGTGTTTATGACGTGACTGTGCTACTTGGGATTATGGTATCTGGTCCAAGTTAGTTAATGGAGGCAATTGATGAACGAAACGTGGTAGAAATCAACCATTTCCGGTTTTAACGTTGACATTATAGAGTGAAAGCCGTAATAGATAGCGAGAAGGGGTTTCTTCAATCGATTAAGCGTTCCAAGAGTAATTTCCATGTCCATCCTTAATACTGTATTAAACCCGGAAGTTGTAAAATTCCAGCACGACTTCCGGTTTCAATATTAATCTACACAGAGGAAAATCGATAAAAAAGCGAGAAGCGATTTCCTTAGAATCGACTTAGCGCTCTAAGAATAGTTCACTTATTCTCTCTTAACACTTTGTTCAAACCAGAAGTGGCATAAATCAATTACTTCCGGTTTAAACGTTGATCACTATCAGGTAAAAACGGTAATAGATAGGAAGAAGCTATTTTTTGGAATCAATTGTGTTCCGAGAATAATATACCATCTCGACTCGAACCTCTTTACTAAAACCATATGTGCTATAAATCTACTGAAATTTTTGGTTTTAATATTAATTTGAAAAAAAATGCTGGCGTGCTCCTCTTTATCGTCTTTACAGGAATTATTATTATTAAATCATTAAGCAAAGAAATAAAGGATGGAAATATGTTGTTGACAAAATCAAACATATATTGATGGGACTCTTTGTGGCTAAGTGCTTAGAACTTTGCTGTTCTTGCAGGAGCCGGGTTCGATTTCCGGTGGCAGGTACTGTTGTTTGTAGATCTACTTCCATATAGCCTAGTAGAGTAGGTGTTGAAATGAAGTTGAACTCTAAGTAATAAAAATATATACACAAAAATATTAGTAAATAATTAGAAAGTATGATACAGCTCAGTTTTCAATCTCGTTGATAACATAGGATAAGGATGCACAGTACACACATTCTTTTTTCCCTCTACGTTTATCCTTTTTGAGCACCAAAAGAAGAAGCGCTCACTTACTACTAACAGCCATTTCTCAAAGTGGAATAACTTGAGACGGTGGAAATAGTCCTACGAACTACATAAAGGGAATAGTCGCCAATTGGACACTGAAATCTCGAACTAGGAAATTCTATATGTGTTTTTCTGCGTGTTCCATGTATTTCCACGTATCCTGGGAACCATCCATATTTTGGGCAATAATAATTAAAAAAAAAAAAAAAACAGGAACGAACAAGAAACCTTGGTGTCTGCTGCCGGTTACCTGGTTCATATTTCTTATCACAATCAGTGACGCAATTCCGTGACGTGATACGGCTTGCAGAATATCACTGTTTGCTGTTTGTATGTAGTCTAGGTATATCTTCTTCCACTTGCGTGGCATTTTTCTGAAACACGGATGTGAAAAATACTAAATAAATATAGCGCTAGCCAAGCGGAAACACGAATTATAATAAAGCTACCTAATGTTTTCACACTTGTGAGTAGAAAGGAGTAGGACAGTGTTCCAATCCTCCTCAATTCATCATGTCGTAATCCTCCGTGTATACCCACTTTTACTACTGTCACTATAAAGCTACGAACTCTGGTATTAGAATCATACAAAAAATGTTCTAAATATACTTTCAATACCTAACTCTCTATTCTTATATTAAATCCTCTACTACCTCTTCATATTGTCAATTATTTTTATAATATAAATCTCACATGATAGTTATCAGCGATGAAGGAAAATTTGACTTTACTTCTTAAAACTTGTGCACATTCTTAACCTGGTACCAATGCTTTTTAAGTGTTGCCACCACATCTGGTAGCAATCACTATGGCTTAACACAAATCACAATAGAGATATATCACTCTCCCACATCTCCAACTGTCCCAAACCTAACACTTTTCCCCTATATTTGTGTGTGCTCCCTGATACGGAATTTTTATAAAAAATTCATTATCTGAAAGTGCCAATGGGGTACATATTTAAGCAAAAGTTTACTTTCGGTCTTACAGCGCCTTCAGTCTTTCGATAAAGGTATAAAACAAAGATCTCTACGTTGCTTCAAGACATAAATTACCTATAAAACACCCTTTAGAAATTATAACGTAAAGGTATGGCACATGTTAGTTTTAGCTAACCACCCGCTCGAGGGTTATGCCCTCCATGGGGGAAAGAGAAGTCAAGGGTAGTGCGAGAAAGGAGTTAGACATGGTCTAAGGGATTTCCAACATTTGATAATAACTTTATATCATAAATAACGTAAGCAAATAGGACATTACGGTCTTTACAATCGTAATCATAATGACAGTGGAGAAAAGAAATTGTACAATGAATTATACACATCATGATTAAAGTATTTGGATTTACATTTCATGATATTGCGTTGATGAGTGAAATATCTATGAGATGAGGTGCATTTGGACGAGACAAATGGGATATTGTATTGTGACGGATATAAGCTATTCTTCTCCCTTGGGGTCTGCTTCAAGCATTATTCAAAGGGATGGGAAGCTCTGTTAGTGACAAAGGAATATTGTGTAGAATATGTATGATATTGTGTGGAGGGTGATAGAGAACAAACTTTCTGATGAGCGGAAGATCTTGATGATTCGGTGGTAAGGAATAATGATATATTGAAAAGAGGAGGAAGAGGTAGAATGACTGATGCTGTGAACGATATAAAAGTAGATATGGGCGATGATGGAATCGAAGAGGAGTGGATGATGGGGATTGAGCGTTCCGGAAGAATTTGCGGCAAAGTTCTTCTACATGGAACCAAATGTACGGAAAAGTCACGCCAGTATAGAGCTTTGGAGCAGAGCTCGGGGGTTTGATGTGGTATGGAATTCTGAGTGTGTGATGTTCGAGAACCTTAAGTTTTTGATCAAAGGGGGTAGCTGCCGAGTTCTAACGGTATGGCCATAACTAAGCACAGGTCGAAGGAAGACTATATAAGTGTTTAAGAGTAGCTTTGCATAAATACTCTTGGTTGTGCCACTAATTCGTTTTAATAGATTGAGTCGATTGTATGCCTTTTTGTTGATGTCCTGGACATTAGTCTTCTATCTTAGGTGTCTATCTATGGCGAGTCCTAAGTATTAACGGCTTTGGGGATTCTAAGACGGTTGTCGTTAACAGTGATGGAAGTAAGTGTGTATTACTGTGAAATCTGGAGCGTTTCTTAGGAGGCAGAAATACTGTAGTTTTGGGATTTGGCACCTTTGGATTTCAATCGCCGTTTATTGCACTGCAGAACAAAAGGGTGTATTGTTGGTTGTAAGGCGTTGTTTACTTAGTGTATAATGCGGCAAATTGCAAGAAAAGCTGTATCGTCAGCGTATGGAAGTAACTGAACATTTTGTAGGGGAAGAGGCATGTCAACAACATAAAGTAGATATAATAAGGATGATGGTAAAGAGCCATAAATACGCCTGTGTGCATAAATATAGTTCAATATAACTGTTGATTAATGTATTCGTAAGTACGGTGGCCAAACAAGAAATTGTAAATAAAACGGATATATGCGATAAGAAGGCGAAAATGTAGCAGTTTTAGAAGCAAACCCTAACGCTACACCACATTAAATGCCTTCTCTAAATCAAAGAGTACCAGACAGGATAGCTAGGTGGTATTATACTGCTTACGGATGCAGTTGAGGAGACGTAGAAGCTGATCGTTGATGCTGATTTGTGGGCGGGAGCCTGCTTGATGGTGCGGTAAAGATGGTAGTGAGAAAGATGAGCATGAAGTCATTTGACGATATTTTCTCCTAGGATTTTGGTGAAGATTCTGTTGAGCTGTATCGGACTGTGTTCTTGATTTTAAGGAACAAGAGAAATTTGGATTATTTCTAATGAGCTGGTACATAATTGTTCCGTGGAATAAATATGACCAAGATGATTGAGCAGTATTGGTGGATTGTCTTACATGTCGATAGATGTTATTGATTCCAGGGGCATTATAACGTTTATGATAGATGACATTAGTGATTTGTGTGGTAGAAATGGAGGCAGTGAGTGCTTTGTGAGTAGATATGTTGTGCACCATGTTGGGTTGAAGATGAATATGTGGTGAATTGAAGTTGAAATGGTCTACAGGAAGATAAAGAAAATGCTAAGTGAATGATAGGGGTGTGAAAATCTCCTATAATTAGAAAGCGAATGTTTTAGCTTTTTCTTGGTCTCTGTGCAATGTGTGATCGTGGTGTAAGAGAGGATAAGAGGTTTACTACTTAATGCGTTGAAACGCATCTAATATTGCGAAGGGAGTGATATGTCAGAAATTGTGTTTCAGGTTTTAATCCACTGTCGTAATTTGTATACTCTAAGATAATTACATACTGTTCGGTGGAGGGCTCTACGATGCTCAAGAGCTTCGCGGTTACCTGAGCAAACATATTCTGTATAGTTTCGAGATGAGTGTTTAACTAGACTAAATTAGCGCGGAGGGATTTTAGGATGATGAGGTTATATAA
Organism: Thermobia domestica; assembly: GCF_964235325.1. Classification (NCBI taxonomy): domain Eukaryota; kingdom Metazoa; phylum Arthropoda; class Insecta; order Zygentoma; family Lepismatidae; genus Thermobia; species Thermobia domestica. The sequence continues at coordinate 35,046,804 of NC_137467.1, forward strand.
ATGCACTTTGAGGGATGAACTGCTCGGTTGCGAGTTGAATGATTGCTGGTAGAAATTAGCGTCGATTAACCCTGAGAGTACCAGACCTACAGTGTTAGGTAAAGTACTAAGCGTGGGTAATTTTGACCCATTCCTGGTTCTTGTTAAAAAAAATGTCAAGTTTCATTCAGGGAGTTAAAATTTCTAACTTATAATGAAAAGGGCAATGTACCTGATCGTTCTTTATATTCCAGTAAATTTCATACGCTGTATACACTGTCAGTGGCGGCTCGTGATTCTTTCAAACAATACCTGAATTACAGTACTGTAACATTAGAAATGTATACATAAAAATACACTGTCTTTATTAGGAATAAATTCTGTCGCACATTGTATTTTAATTACACCTGACAGTCCGTGCAGAGCGGTTTGCTGGTGCAATGCGCTTTCCAAACAAGCTTGTGACATTTTACATGCTTTTGAAGAGTGAAGAATCACGTGTCTTGCTAAAAATAAAACCAGATATTTTAGGGAACTGAACAAAAATATAGCAATTGCTGAGAAAGAAATGTGTAGTGCGGATGGGATGGGGGAAAGAGTGGGAAAAAGTATTTGATAAAACTTTCTACTAATCTCACCCCAATCAAAGCTCGATAGAACGGGGAAGTGATTGTTGCAGGTAAAAGAAAAAATACCGTTTCAATAAGCATAATAATAATAATAATAATAAAATATGTTATTTTTGTGTGCCGTACCACAGGGTACCAAGGCTAGGTCAAAATGACCTAGCTACCTTTTCTGTCATTTTTTGGGTATTTTGTGTTTATATGATTTCCAAAAGTAAAAATGGTTGTTAATGGAGGAATACCTAAAATATTAGCCCACTACCTCTCTTTGATATTATAGCATTTCTTTATAAAAGAACATCTGGGCCAAATTGACCCAGTCTTGGTAATCGAAGGGTTACATTCATATTCAGTAAAAGAGGGATAGGACGCTGAGAGTGTATGAGTTTAGTAAGTTTAGTAGCGAAGTATGAGAAAAGGGGGTTGTGAGACAGATGAGGAAGTAGTGAAAACTTCTAGAATGAGTGTAATGGGCACATGTTCACAACCAGGAGATCTAGGATGTAGATGAAAATACTGTGGGCGAGAAATGAAGTGATCATTATGTCAGGAGTAGTGTTAGATCAGGAACGGATTGGTTCTGTTAATGGGTTAATGAAGCCTGTAGTGGAGGCAGTAATAAAATTGTTAAAAGCTGTTTCTCTCGGTCTGATCGGCTATGGGTGTTAATATCAGAAGATATCAGCAATGTCGGAAATTATTAGACATATATTGGAATGGGAGACGAATAGGACGACCTGGTCGAACATAGATGACTGTCATTGTGACACATAAAGATTTGTAATAAATAGTTATGATTAGATGTTCTGGAATATTAGGTGGGGAGTCAATACTATAGCATGTGTAAGGATAAAATACTATGCCACGCCGCTGGTGGCGCGTCAACCCGGAAGCTTCTTATCGTGTCGAATGAGTTGATAGCAGGTAAATTTTTAACTAAGTTTAGGAGTGAGATGCGTTTTACTGATAAGTAATGTGTGAAATTGTTCCTCGTGTAATAGTTGTTCAAATATGAGTATATGAGGTAAGTACAAGAGAATGTTGAGAAATAGAAATAAAAGTCATAGTAAAATACCTAGGTATATGATCACTATGAGGTAAAATAAGTGTTTCGAGTGAAGATACATGAAAGTGCACGTACGAACCATTGTAAGTGGCATGAAGATCAAGGTGAAGAATGTTGCGAGCTGTGTGTTGAACGTGTTGTAATATTAATGGTTGTACAAAAGATGAACGTTTAAGGAGTGTCGGTGAAAAATGTTAATAGTTTATGAATATAAAGAAATTTATTAGTCTCTCGTGAAGTCTTACCTTTTCGATTTTAACATAATGAGTCAATAGTGGTACTACAAGTTTCGGCTTCAATTCTTCTGGAGCAAGCCAAGACTTACACTTCTAGCTGTATGTCGGAGGCGGGAATTGATACCAAGTGTTGTAGGTTGGAGATTCGGACAGCTTTTGATAGGAAGAGAAAAAGTGTGTACTTCTTAGTAGGATAACAAGTTTATAGGATACTCCTGTTAATAGGATGATCTTTGTATTCTTGACAGCGTTTACCTCGGAGAGGAAGTGGTCGTAATGAGCAGGATGGTTCAAATCGGCGTCCCTTCTTGAAAACGAAGATTTGTTTGTGCAAACGGTCGTTGATAGTATCCTGTGATGTTCTCAGAATTCGAACTATGTTCGTTGCTCCCTGATTGTTCCGAATACGGATGCATTTTTAAAGCTACTTCTCACTTCAGGTAGTTCAGCTGATATATCGTCATGTGTTATAGATGGAAGGACCCCTCGTACTACTATTGACATGGTATGTGGCTGAGGTTGCTAGTGTCGGATGTTGTTAAGAGAAGTTAAATTTACAGTTTTTTTGAACATTTCAAAACTGTATTGTCACGAATCATTTTAGGAAGTTAGTCGACTGTGATTTAATGATTAAAATCCATTTTTTTCCTACCATTTGCGAAATATCTTTGCGTTGCCGATACTGGAGAAGTTACAGAAGTAAAACTTCGAACTCAAGTACTTTGGATTGTAGTTTTGCAGTAGGAAGCTGTAGACATGGTGCAGAGAACGATAAGCCGGTCGGAGTGAGAGTCAGAGCTCGAGATGCTATGTGCATTTGTATTCTTAAATGGTGGTGAACTCGTTGATGATGCTTGGTGGTTGGCACTGATTGGAGAATGAGAACTCGGATAATTTGGTTCAGTGTATGCTCTGTCTCGTCGATTTCTCCGCTTCTTGTTTATCTTCAAAGGACGCGTAAAAGACTGTCCATCGTCAATTATCATATGGGATAAAATAACCGAACTGAAGCAATATCCAAAACTATGAGATGAGATCAGTATAAGAATGAAAACGGTCATAATGATGATCAAAAATTATACTACTTGTATACTCCAGCTAGCTTCCGCTCGTGAAAGCTCTCAATTTCTTGCAACCTCTCGCCTGTTAATGTGTCAGCATCACCGTGCACACACACGAGTGCAATAAACACAGCCTAGGCTTGGCAACTACGCCTCACTACATGTAATCCAGCTGGGAAAGTTTGCGAATGCACTACTTTCTACCGGCCAGTCAAAATGGCTAGCAACCTATGAGAAGGTTACGCCCTCTATACCGTGAGTGCTGAAAAGGAATTTACGTGCAAAGTGTAAGTGCTGGTTTGTGTTCTATCGAAATTTTACAATTATACGGTATAACATCTAACAAAAAATCAAAAAGAAAAACAAAAAATTGGGCATAAGGAACTTTGATCCTTAGCATTATAAAGGAAGTAAACATATATAACACACAACTTAATATAGACAGATTAACTCAATATAAATACAATACAACTAGAGAAAATGAAAAATTTGTAAAGTGATATCGAGGATGGAGAATGAGGGGAGGTGCGAAGCACAAGACAACACATGGGTATTTTAATCAGACAAGTGAATGTGTCTTCTGCGTAGGGTCATCTCTATGTGATTATGGGAACCGGGTAAGCCAAACTGAGTAGAAAGTGATTACTGTGCAGGATACGATGGATCAAAGAGTGGAAGATGCTAATGAATAAAATAATCAGATATAACCTTCAGCCCCAGATTAGCCCCAATTTGTGGCTTTTCTTTTAATTATTTTTGAAAAACTGCAACAACAGTTTTCTTAATTGGTATCTTAGCAACTTTGGATGAGACACTTGTCTGTTTCGGGGGAAGATGTGGATTTCGTATTATATAACCAAAAGACTTGCAAAATATGGAATTAAAATGTTTAGTCTTGTTGGGGAAACATTATACTACACAACAAATATGGAAGCGTATGTGGGAACAGAACCAGAAGGTTCGTTCCAGATAGATAACAAACCTGAGGAAGTAGTGAAGAGATTGTGACAACCGATTTATGGTTCATCTCGCAACGTGACCTTTGACAATTATTGGTTTACAAGCTACAATTTAGTTAAATCAATGGAATGGGACAATAAGTTAACAATTATAGGGACAAATCCTAAAAACAAGGAAGAGTTGTCCCCATGTTTGTGAATGCCAAAAAAAAAAAAAGGAAAGAATACAGGAGTGTGTTTGGTTTTCATTAGAACTGCACCATTGTCTCCTACGCACCTAAGAAAAATCGGTGTGTAGTGATGATCTCAAGTATGCATAATCACAACAAATTAGATTAGAGTACCGGAGATAAGAGGAAACCAGAAATCGTCACACTTTACAATGAAACTAAAGGTTTGGTGGACACAATAGACCATATACGGACTGAATATAACGAAGACAGAAACACTAGACTATGGCCAATGGCGTTATTTTATCATTTCTTAAATGTAGAAGCGATCAATGGTAAAGTTATACATTCAGCGAAAAGAGTGAGTAAATTATAAGAGAGAAAATACCTAAAGGAACTGGGAAAAGATTGATGAAACAGAGAGCACTGAATAAATGAAATCCCATAGAGCTTCGAAAATCGGAGGCAAGGTTTTCTGGATTGATTCTAGAAGATGTTGCTGTACCTCCTCAACTAGGAAAACGAGGACGATGTTACATGTGTAAACAAAGTAAGAGCAGATACTTTTGCCAAAAGTATTGTAAGTGGATTTTCTAAGGCACGTAAAAATGATGTGTGGAGACTGCTGTAGAATTGAAACGTGAATTTCCCTATGTGTAATACACCGCTATTAGGAGGAATACTGGTTTACTTCCTTCTAGTTAATAAATATTCTATTTTGAGTGCCGGTATTTAAGCAATAAAATAGTCACATAGTTATCGAGCTTATTATAACAAGAAAGATATTGCTTCAAGGAAATGAATGTACAGTTTCGCTTAAAGTGTATCTACTGCCTGGTGTATTTTGTATTTAATATTGCAAATATAATAAAAATTTAAATCCTATTTCACATCTTATCAGGCAAAACTGTTTCTCGGTCCAGGAGGCAAAATGTTACCATTCATGAATTTTTTTTTTCACATTACCACTGTAGGTTAAGAACGATGAATCTCAGAAGGGTAAAGTGTACTGACAGAGCGTAAACATTAGAGACAAGGAATATGCTGAAAGCGATTTGGTGTGGGGTCTAAAGTGAGATACTGCATCAATAAAGGATGCTGAGTTTGGAAGCGTTTGTTGATATAGGTGAGATTGTTTTTCGATATGGTACTGTAATATGGGGAAAGTTGTGCGTTGGTATAGCTCCAGAGTGGGGCTAGGTAATCGGACAAGGAAACCTATGTGGAAAACTTATGGTTAGAAGATCAAAAGTTTTTGATAGATTTTGGATGATGCGGCTATCCACACCGGAAATCTGTTTTCGGCACTAAGAAAACTTTGAATGTACTTAGGATCGTCTATGAACAAAGTTCAAAAAGATGGCATCAAACTGGAGAAAAGTTAAAGTTCGTGCTCCTGTTTCAGGAAAAATATTTGTGCTTTCTCTGTGCTTTATCATTTTCATTGTGAATCCAGTAGTAAGCTTACGACTAGAGTCTGCGTTTGACACTATCTCCAGCTGGAAATGCAGTGAAATACCGTTAACTCTTATTGCTACATAACACTCAAGTAATATAATTTACAATGTTCAACACAGATGCCAAGAAAAGAGTGAGAGTGACTTGGACAACGTGATCGCACGCTAGAGAAGTGTGCCAAATCAGGTGCTCCATATTCTCTGTTTAATGTGGTGATGTACAGAAGAATGCTGATCAAAATGCAGTGAACAGAAAACCACGTTTAAAGTATAATACCAAAATACACAAAGCGTTAAAAACAATTTTACGGACTATGCTATGAATATTAGTTTGTTGCCGGAATATGGCTGTTTAGTGGTGAGTGAAGCATGTTTGAAAGGATCGGTAAGGAACAGTGGAATGCCGTTTCTCCACCAATTCTCTACATAGATAAACGACCGCAAGACCATAGGGGCGGAGTGTTCGTAGTATTAAAATAAATGGGGCAGCAGAGCACAGAATCATCTCGTACGTGAGAGTGAAATTATTTGAGCTGAGGTAAGTCTGTCCAAAAACACAAACTTAGTCGGTTGTTTCTGCAGACCATATGGAAACATTCCTCAAAATTTACTTGAAACATGTCACGAATCACTTTCAGTTGCCATCACAGGGTGACAAAGTTGCTCATTTTGGTGGCTATAACTTGGGCTTAGATATCGATCGACAGTAAACATGGGATAACATCAGACACAAATGACATCCCTTTGTCGACAATTCTATTCAAGGAATCGATTTGGGATAATACAATGTTCATAACGCGCGTGAAAATAACAGCTTAGGTTATGTCATCTCTATTTTTCCCAAAGAATGTGTCATTTCATATAAAGAGTTGCTTCTCCCAGACCGCGATTTCCCCGTTCCATATCTTACTCCCAATCCCAGAAGACAGCAATCCAACTCAAAAAGAAAGTTTGTGCCTGCCTGAAGGAAGGCGCCTTTGGATGAAATTTGTAAAGTACTATGGTGTTACAGTGGACACTTTTACTAGATGGAACAATAGACGAGACAGTGGGTTCTTTCGCCGACCTTCTTAATGCAACAATAAACACTTTGTACTGTTCAAAGAGTAAAAACAATGAAATTTCCAACAAGGCACGGCGAACCGAGTCGCCACACATTCCCAAATAAGAAAAAATTTTGGGAACTGTGGTATGCATTTCCAAATGAACACATATCTTTAAAAGAATTTCTGATATAGGACTTCATATAAAAAAGCTATTGAGATGCAGCAAATACCTAGACTATATTTTAAAAAAATCAGACACCAGCATCAACAACATTAAACAATTTTGGTCTTAGGTCTAAAACTTCTAGGATACCTCTTGTAATGTACAACGATGCAACAGGTGCAGAGGTTGAGGGAAGAACAGAAAATTTTAAAGAATTATTTTGTAATAAATTCTAAACTCCATAATCAAGGTACTTCCCTGTTCAATTCGCTTGCTCGTCCACTTTATCTCATTTATCTATCACTTCTCCAGAGGATGAGTTATTTTTATTTTCTCTCCGGCCAGGACAATTCTGCGTTCGACTTCATCTATTATTTCTTTTCCACTTTCGCTCATTTTTCATAGATGTTTCAGGGAAACCTGTTTTTCCTGTTCTTGGAAAACAGCCCGTTTTTCTCCCATTTATAAATCTGGATTAGTAAGTTATATGTCATCCTAAAGCAATAACTCGCTACTCTGAAACATATCAATCCTGTACGACAAAATTATCAAAAACATTACTTCCGGTTCAGTACAATCTTAAAGTTGGTATTGGAGGGTGGACGGCCTATCTGCCGTCAGAGAGAGCCAAAACGTGATTTTTTTTGTTTCGCATTTACATAAAATGTAAGTAAAACTTCCATTATTTTTCAGTCGCTGTTTCATTTTTAACATTCCTAACATCAAAAATAATACAAGAAGACCATATCTGTATCAGTTAGCATTAGAACTAATAAATGAAAACCTGAAAGCTCGTTCTGAAATCTCAATAGAAAAAAAAAAAGTTGCTGTTCTTGGCACTATACAGAAATCAAACTACAGATGATGAACTGGTCTAACCAATCCGAAAAGATATTTGCTACATCTCCGCGTCAAGAGAAAACAGAACTTGCCTTGAATGTAATGATTGTGGGAAAAACGTGTTCAGAAGGCAGTCAACAATTACTACTACTTTCAATACATGCCAGCAAACTCAGAAAGAGTGCAGTGACGTGGATGTTGATTAACTTCGAACCCGCCTTGAATCTACATATTGTGGAAACACATGTGCAAGAAGCACTCAATGATTACTGCTCCCTGCAATAAATATCAACATCATGACAGCTAGCTCAGTGACATAGTTGTTGATTAGGTTGTATTCTGTTCTTTAGTGTTTTGTTCAGTGTGTTCACTCATATTTAGCAGTGTTGTAATTTAATTTAAATTAAAAGTATACTTTTGGTCAACAATGATTTGTCTTAATTTACTAAACCTAAATGCGCTTAAACATACACTTTGCATCATGCACAATGCTAAAAAATGTGACTATTCGACGACGGCCGAATTGGCGTCGTCACGAGCGGAAACGTGAATTGGCAGTACGTGAGCGGATCAAGGGAAAGGAACGTGATATTTAATGAATTTTATCGCGAACTTTTGACAACTAAGATGTTTCGCATTTGTATATTTTATCACGTGTGTAACTTGACAATACCATTTTATGTACAAACATTATTTTTCAGTAAATGTTTCACATATCTTACAATATCTTTCCACTAACAAATTGTGGACTTCATGTAAACGGTTTTCACAATTATGCATAGCCATCTTTTACCTGTATGAGATAGAATGTTTACTCCCAAAAATTGAACTTCGATTATACCATTCTTCAGTCTTCACACGAGCAGATCCTCCCCATCTGTATTAATATATCTGTTGCAAAATATAAACTTTAATTAAGTCATTTCTACACACTTGGAACACTTTTGTTTTAATAATATGTTTTATCCTGTGTGTTTTAACATATGTATTGCAAAATGTGAGCTCCATACGTATCTTATTTTCAAGTGTTTGTTGTCATGCGTGTGAGATTTTCATCTGTGTATTAAAATGTCCTGCCAAAATTTAACATACACCAAAAATACTTCTAAACTCGTCGTATGTGTGAATTTTTCCACTTGTGTAATTAAAATTTGTCTTGCCAAGCTTGAATGCGCATCAAATGACGCACTAGAATCAGAAGTTGCAAACTCATTATTTCTAGATTTTACAGGATCACGCTTTAAACTTTATAGAAATATGTTGTAATACCGACATATCAATACAATCACCTAAAATTTTGTGTTCTGGTTCGTTTTCGACAGGTATGCGATGTCTTGCAGTACCAGATACTTATAAGGTAAACAGAACGTTTTTGAATAAAGTTTAAAACCTGATTTAACAACTTTTCTTATAAAACGAGTGAAAAGTTGGTAAGTCAGTATACTCAACAACTTCTGAGTAAACAACAAAGAATAGGTAAGGAATACGAAACTGCTACGAACTTTAACAACCCACATGCACATTCACTTTAGATCATCATTCCGCGCTTCAGAAACGACAGTGATCGAAAAAGAGTGGAAGATACTGTGTACCGAAGTTTTGGTACACAAACTCTTTCCGAACATAAACCACGAATTCCGTTAACGTCATTAACACTTTAGATAAGAATACCGTTAAAGTCGCTTTAAAATCAAAGACGTTTACAACTGGAGTGAAATCATGTTCACTATTATTAGTGGGTCTTCTTTTGACACATACAACCTTAATACGATTTTTGCGTGAAGTTCGTCTGACCAATTTAACCCATGTGGAAAGTAGGACGACTTGATTTTTGATCGCTACTTTTCTTCAATTTGCCGTTTCCGTCAATGAGCATGAAAAAATGTCTTGTGAAATATAAATATATGCGGTGAAAACGGACCTGCGCAACTATTAATCGGCCAGCAAGATGGGGCCAAATCGCAGATGGTCCAGAAGGCCCTAGTGTTGGAATCGACATGGAACATGTTTTTCCGCTGGATCTACACTTGTAGCTGATGAGGAAGGTGCTCCTTATTATCGATGTCGCTTAAACTTGTTACCCTTATCTCCATTACATATATGAAGACTCAAGAAGGGGTATATTTGGAATCATTATTATCAGATAAACATTCACTTGAGGAATCGTCACTCGAATCTTCCACGGCGTCAGCCACTTTTTCACTATGCTGCAATCCCTGTGAGGGGAAGGAAGAAGCGCAGCTCGTAGAGTAGATGCGGAACCAATTTGCCGTAATATCTACCCCCAAATTACGAACTTAAAGCTTGTCTTCCAAAACACATTCCTTTACAAAGGGGAGGTATATCATTTGAACGACTTATTGTTTCCTTTCATATTTAATATTACTACAGACCATTTTTGTAGGATATTTATCATGAATTTAAGATTTTTTTCAAAACTTAACATCTTGTGAGTGCGTCAAATCCCTTTGTATATCCTATGTCTAGTTACATGTCTTGCCAAAGCTGATTCGAAACTAAATCTTATTCACTACCATTTGCATGTGTTTGGTTATTGAAATGTGTTTTAATATTGCCATTTGCCAAACGTGAACTTCCAGTAAATGTTTTCCTACCCTCTTCGCACTTGTAATTATTGTCCTGTGTGGATTAGCATGTGCGTAACCAAATTTGAACGTTGACTAAATGTCTTAGCACAATCTTGGCATGTGTAATGTTTTTCCCCTGTGTGGATTAGCATGTGTCTAGCCAAATGTGAACGTTGATTAAATGCCTTACCACACTCTTGGCAAGTGTGACGTTTTTCCCCTGTGTGGATTAGCATGTGTGTAGCCAAATTTGAACGTTGATTAAATGCTTTACCACACTCTTGACATATTTCATGTTTTTCCCTTGTGTGGATTAACATGTGTGAAGCCAAATTTGAACGTTGATTAAATGCCTTAAAACACTCTTGGCAGCTATAAGGTTTTTCTCCTGTATGGATTAACATGTGTTTAACTAAACTTGAACGATGTTTAAATCTATAACCACATACTTCGCATGTGTAGTGTTTTTCTCCTGTGTGGATTAAGATGTGTGTAGCCAAATTTGAACGTAGAATAAATCCCTTACCACACTCCTGGCATGTGTAATGTTTTTCTCCTCTGTGGATTAGCATGTGTCTAGCCAAACCTGAAGTTTGATTAAATGCCTTAAAACACTCTTGGCAACTGTAAGGTTTTTCACCGGTGTGGATTAACATGTGTCTAGCCAAAATTGAACGTTGATTAAATGCCTTAAAACACTCTTGGCAGCTATAAGGTTTTTCTCCTGTATGGATTAACATGTGTGTAACTAAACTTGAACGATGTTTAAAACCATAACCACACACTTCGCATGTGTGATGTTTTCCTCCTGTATGGATTAACATGTGCTTAGCCAAACCTGAACATACACGAAATTGTTTTCCACATACTCTGCAGATGTGGGTTTTCTCACCTGTATGAACTAACTTACCCCTTGACAAATTTGAACTTTGACTAAAGTGTTTATCACTGTTTTGGTACGTATGACGCTTTTCACTTTCCTGTGTCAGCATATGTCTTGACAAACGTGATCGATGAAATCCTTTGCCAAACTGCGGCAAAGTATGACGTTCCTCATCTGAATGAGAAATGGCTTTGTTTAATGTAATAAACGTTTTCTCTTCTCCGTGGGAAGCAAATACACTATCGGGCCTGTAACATATTCAACAAACAACGAAATGTGAATGGAGATCATGATTAAGTAGCAGAAAAAAGTAATAATTCGCTATATTTCATGATGAAATAACGCTCAATTTGTTTTATTACATGAAATATTGTAGAAATATGAAATGGACTACCACTGAAAAGTCTCCATATCTTTCTTTTTTAAGAATAAGAGGCTGTAGATTTTTTTTCATTATATCAAATTCAACAATCGTTTATATTGTGGCGGTCGTAAGTCTTTGACCATGTAATGGCGACTCCTTTGAAACAAATGGAGAGTATTAGAAATAAATCTGTAATATCAGTAGTATCGTGTGAAGAAAAAACAAAGTTCTGAACCAAAGGTTTAAGAACAACTCAACTTATTATCATAAACTGTACCTAAGATTATTCACTTATATCATCATAAGTGGAAAACGAAAGACGTTTTGGAACGAAGAAAAAAGTAACATACAACTTTAGAAGCTGAGGCAGAGAGACTTAACGTAACCAGACTAAAGACGAATCGTTTACAGCGTAGTGTTCGTGGTTCAGTGGTCTAGACGCTTGACCAGTAATCTGGAGGTTCTTCCACCAATACACGTCCAGCAACTTTTTTTCTCTACTTTAGGAATTTTGATTGCGATTGATCGGCAATGACACACGTTTTATTACATTCAAATATTTGAATACTCGTTGTTTCAATGCTTGAACTATCAAATTTTTAGGAATAATACTAGTAATAATAATAATCTCGTGAAATATTTAAACAATAAAAACTTATTATCGCACAGGTCACACCATTACAAGCAGAACGTGACGATAAGCAAAAAAAGATAGTTCGGTTTTGTGTAATGTTGCCTATTAGAAGGGGAATTTCTCATCTCGATTCTAAAACATACCGAACAAAATCGGGATGAGGCCCAACATTTTACTTCGGACGGGACAAGGCTAACTCACAATATCGTCACGCTTTGGAGATGAGAATCGAGACGAGACGAAAAGTATCGTAAACATTGCTCGTCTCATCTCGATTCTCGAAAGAGTATATGCTACTCTTTAGGTAACAATTGCTCTGTAGACTGAATCTTATATATTATTTTGTTACCCTGTATTTCAGTGCTCACTGAATTATGGTCTATGTATATATTTTTGTAGCAAAGCTTATAGAATTACATCTGCAAACTGCACATGTTTATTATAACCCTTAGTGTTCAATGATATTCAGTTCTTTTTATTACAGTTATTTTCCTAAAAACGTACAATAGAATATTTTCTACAGGAAAGTTTAGCGGAAAATTTTCGATTAAATTTGAGTAGCTGCAGAAATGTCTCACGAAGGTACGGAACCCCTTCCCCGAAACCTCTACGTTTAAGTAAGTTTTGCCAAATTTTAGAGCAACTTTAAAACTTTTAATACCATTATTATTATTATTATCATTATTATTATTATTATTATTACTGAAGTGTTGTAAATTTAATGGTTCAACCTGTTTCAGCCAAGTCCCGCCTAGTGAGTATTGTGCTGAACAAACACAGTGTGTTTCGTTTTTCTCCGTGTTCCGCTTCCTCTCCCTTTCTTTATTCGAATATTTCTTTCGTTCTCATCATCGACGTCTTCTGTAGCTTAGCCGGCATAACCATTACTTAAAAACAAATTTTCTTACGGGTCTTGTGAATTCAGAATCCCTACTTTCTACACGAAATTTGTCTCGAAACTTTCCGTTATACCATTTAGCTAGTTGTAGGGATGTATGGAGAGGGTATGTCCTGATGGTCCTGACACTTCTCTTTTATCCCGACTATATTGAAACTTCTGGCTAACGCTACGGGCGATTTTACAGGCTTTATACAATGTGCCATCGTATGGAATTTCTTATCTATATTATTATTATTATTATTATTACTGAATATTTGATACCTCAATATTGCGTTCTACTGCAACGCAAATAAGCATACTGAAATTACGAAAATGGAAATAAATTCTTTGGACACTCTATAAGGAGGAATTGAGTTATAAGAGATACTTTGCAAAGAGAGGAAAAAGGTGTCAGCTACTTGACAATATGAAATTCGAAACTTCGTATGCCTTAACAGAAGCTAAGTAGGATTTGTCTTCATCACGATACCCTTTCGAAGTAACACCCTTTATTTGGGTAATAGACGTTGGATTATGGTTGCGTTATATTGAAATATCATCAAAACGTACAAAAAACAATAGTTAGTATTTATCAATTTTTCTTGAACGAATATATGGAACGTGTTGAAAATGGAGAAGGAAAACATTATTATTGTTTCTAGTAAGAGTAGAAGAAAAGTTAGTAACAATTCAGGCAATTTTATGACTCATAGAGCTCAGGGATGACCCATTTGTATTCATGAATTGTTTTCGAAACAAGCGAAGTTTTCAGACAGTAGGAATCGAGATTGTGACGTCATGTAATTAGTTTTCCCTGTGAAAGAAGTCGTTTCAACTCTAGCTTGTAAGAACAAGAGAAATTGACAATTCTTCATTTTATTATATATCAGAAATATTAACATTCTAAATTATATTTTTTTCAGAATATCCTCGAAGACAATCGAACCGCGGACCCCTAACACCCAAAGCGAATGATCAAGCCACTACCTTAAGACCGCTCTTTTAAGTAAGAGTTGCGAATTCCTCTTTTATGTAAGAGTTGCTATGTAGCGAATTGCAAACATTTACGATTCCAATTTTTTTATTAACCATTAATCACTGATTTTGGTCAAGATAACATAGTGTAGTCCAGTGAATTCAAGATTAAATTTTAAGAAGACCCAAAGTATCTCCGTAACTTATCTCTATTTTATTCGGTTATTCTTGTTTTACAGGTGTTTCCAATAACCTATAACGACCTGGACACGAACACAGATACATCGAGGACATTTAATATTTAAAAGGCTTTCCCAACGGGAATCGAAAGTGAGACCCAGTCTAATAAACAATCTGATGTGTGGGGTGCGTGGTTCGTTCTCAAGGCAAACAAGGTTGAGAGTGACATCGTGCTCGGGGGTTTTCTCGGGATACTCCCACTTTCTCATTTCACCAATTTGTCTATTATAATTCACTTGCTTTAATCATAGTCTTCCTTAACCTAACAGGCATAATCGTTGGACATTAAAGGATTTTATTTTCAAGCTGTTAACCCAAACCGATCCGAATCGAAAAAGTTGTATTTTCTATTGCTCATTAACGTTTTCTCACGAAAAAATATGTAGAAAAACGCCACGGCAAATCGCAATTCTATTCAAAGATGAAACGGTAGACTAGCAATATCTTAACCTAAAATGTAACCATTACATATTGTTTGGAACTTTTCCCAAATCTGTACGGATATTCCGGAAAGTCCCACAGTTGGAGTTGTTTATTGAATCGGTTGGTAAGTCAGTCGTGGGTCAACAGCATATCACCCACTGCGACCCACCAACACCATGACACAATACAACCCACCACTCACCAAGAACCACTGCGATCATGACTTAGAAGTATGTTTCTTGTGCACATGAAAATACAGATATGAAAGACCTAATTCTCATAAGCTGCATTTGTTTCAAAGCAGTTGCCATTACCTGGTCAAAGACTTATGTCCGTCACGATATATATGTTATCAGAGTTAACCTGGTACATACGAAAATACTTATTTTGTGCTATGTGGAATAAACATTTCATTATTATAAGTGAAAATAGAGACCCGTTGTCACTAACATTAATTATATATCATTACTTTTTGTGTCAGAAAATTTAAAAATCGGAAGAACTTGTTGCAATTGCAGCAACCAAAAACTGTCGCTATGATTACAAAGAAACAAAGTGACGATATAACAACTTTTAAAATTTTGCACAAGATACGTGATTTCCGTAAGTATACAAATTTCTAGTTGCGATTTTATAGTCTGATACCTTGAGATAGTAAAATTTTGCCTATATTGATATGTAGCTACGTAGTTACATCTGATACATTCTTATTAAATAAATACTTTTGAGAAGCATAGAGTTTTTAATTTCTTGTAATTTTTATCTACTTATTTGAAATACATGATACAACGATTCCAGAATTCCACGTTAAGATAATGTGGACAACCATTAAAACCTTCGTTACTCCTAGATTATTACAAGTGCATTTATCTCTGTGCTCTAAAGATAGAATTTAAATTTATCATAACCTGGTGTAATGTCATTCGCACAAATCGAAATATATATATTGGGTTTGGAATCTTGCTATTACAGGGTTTTTGCAAACAATGCCTCTCGAGTGTTATTAGCATCGTGAAACACTCTAGTCGTTATTGTTCTTTACTTTAAAAATAAATAGGGCGTACGAAGATAAATGCTACACTCTGAATACCGGAAAATTGAAGAAATATGTTATGCATCACATTATAAAATACAGGCAGCTAAACTGTTTAATATGTTGAGCGTCTACATTTAAGTGGCATTTTATTACGTTACGTTCATTGAAATGGGTATCATAAAGATGGGAAGAGGATTAAATTCGTACGTCAACTCTTATAATCTAAGTGGTCTTTCCTGTTAGAGAAAGGACAACTAGCACAATAGCTTTTTTACTTTTAAAAAAGTGTCGCGAGCAGCAGCGTTCTCGGAGTTGCAACATTCAAGAGTGAGAAGACGAACAATCTGCATATTATACCTCAGTACAAAAAATTGACATCAACCTAATCTGGTATTAACTACAGAAATGGCTGAATCGATTGAAATTAAATTTTACATGTCTGGAATTAGCCAGACATGTATGGTGTATCTCATTTAGAAAACTTTTTATCTTTTCTTACGTTACTGTCTCTAGAATGAACATCCTACGAATAAGAGAAAAGCTATAAATCTTACGCTAAAAGCAGAGTATCTGATGAGTGGATTATGCTTGGGAGGTGAAATTTATCATGAAAAATCTTTACTTTATACCAGTAAGCATGTTATCTACGACTTACGAGATGAAAACGGACAATTTTGCGCAGATTTCATAATACATAAATTTACCATATGATATAAAATGAATATGCAATGTACAGAACTTAATCAGGCTTTGTCTGATGCACTCAAGTATTCACAATTTTGCTAGCATAAAAAAATGTAGAAAAACTACGTTTTCAAGGGGATGTTGTCAAATTAAGCTGAAAACTTCAAATCAACGTATGGACTTCTTTAGATGTTTTAACAAGAGCAACGCCAAAAACAGCAAAAAGGCTTGTTGTATACGACTTTAAAAAATTACTCCGAAACAAAGTATTTTCATCATTTGTCATTCAAACAACGCCTTTATCATTTCCGAACGTTCTTCTTTACTTTTATGGAGCAATTTACTTATATGGAGAAGTATATCTACCTACTTCTTGGGAAAAAAATATCGAAGAATCACTATTTTTTCCTTGATAATTTACAGTAATATTTCCTGTTTCATTCCCGCGTTACTACAATACAATATTCAGGGAAGAACACTTACGGACACTCTTCACTAAGTATATCTACGTACGTTTAACGGCATCATACATAATATACCTTCTTTAAACACGCACTTGGAGGAACAGAATTACGTAATACTACATGACTAATGTTGTAACGAACACTGGACATTTATAAACACTTACAACGTGAAAACGACAAAATAATAATAATTAACATATGAAATAAATTTTCAAGAAAATCTTTTCCCGACTTTACCATCGCATTTCGAAGAAAGTATACATTTTGTTTATACTATTTCAGTCAAAATATGTTTTCTTCGCATAAATGCGTGCTGAAACTAGTCCGCATCTCAATAAAGTACGAGTTAAAATCAAGTTCGTGCACAAATCCTGAACCAGGGACAATAAGCATAAGCTTCGTTCTGGTTGTATTTACTGTACTATCTGTGAAATTTCAAAGTTAAACTTAAGCATTGGTTTTCTGCACACTTTGTTGCAGAGGTAGCACCCTCGTGATCAGGTGTTTGTTTCGCTGGTTACAAGAAAGTACAACATACTGAACATACGTTCGCAAAATTGTGAATGAAGGCCGAAAGAGTAACTCAATTGCAAGAAACGTGACCTTCATTTGAAGTGTTCATAGTAATTTTCAATGTGTAATTTTAGCAGTAATAGCTTAAAAAGTAAAATATATATTCCACTTTAAATTTTAGTATACATTCAAGAATATACGAAACTCATTCACCCAGTGATTAACCAAACCCGAAGTCCCACAACTCATAAATTTAACTTCTCGACTGGGTATCATCCCACACTAAACCATGCCAACTTCGATCATTATAACCCATTCTTAGAGTATCGTGTCCTATAATATTATCTTTTCGTTTTTGACACACCAAAATTTCACAAAAGTTTTACAGTTCACAAGCATATTATTGACGCAAGCGACGTGACACGCCTATCGTAGACATATCGATTTCATTATTTGTGTAAGAATGTGATGTTTTTTATTGTAAATGTTAACTAAATATATAGCACGTAAAATTTCTTTTCCTTCATCTCACGCTACGTAAGTTATTCAAAATTTAACATCTTTTTCCTGGTTGTTAATAACCATCTTTAACTCTTTCAGCACTGACCTACACAATTGTGCAGGTAGGTAGAATCACCAACATACACAATACCGGCCGAACATTATGTTTACAATAAGGTAACTATAATGAAGAAGTTCAAAAAGTTACAAAATTCGTAAAATATCTCTGTTTATGAACAACTGATACGGTGTTAGCGGAATGTGTGAAATAACCAACGTAAATGTCGGAATGGTAAAATCTTGTACTGGTTAAAACATACAATATTGGCTCGAAAACGAACAAATAACAGCAGTGCCTAGTACTAAAATAATATTTCAAATCAGGATAAAGGTTAAAATTCATGCCAGTAAAAAAGAAAGTGTGAAGGTGGCACATTTTTTATTAATCATTCACGTAACTTCTGCCATATATCTGTTACGTAGCTACAACTTTTTTATGCATGGCTAAAAGTATCAACCTGGTGGGGTTTATTAAACATTTTGTACAATACCCAAAATTAAACAAGGGAATATCGTTTCACAATCGACTTAAAAATTATGCGAATTCAATATTCAAACATGAGGTAGTACATCTGTAACAATATGTTCCCATATATTAACAAGATCGAAGAAGGAATCTGTTCCTTGGGCGCTAGATCTATCAAATATCTATTACTAGCTATCCGTTACTCTTTCATTTCTATAGAGATAAATGTTGAAAAAACTTTTAATTTGAAGCACTTCTAATCTGAACAGAAAGCTAAGGAAGAAGACAGAACATATCGTTGGGACGCTGACCCGATCGCAGAAGAGCTGCTCGACAGCTTATACAGTTCTTCTCTATGAAAATCCAATAACAGGATTACTAATCACTTACAAAACCACAGCTGCTACATACCTGTTATTATTTTCGTTTTATAGCGATAAATGTTGAAACCGGAGACGGATAATTTTAACCATGTCCAGTTGGAATTGAATTTCAACGGAAAAAATGAACATACTTTTTGAATGCAGAATCGATTACAAGCAACTGCAACGTGATAGATTTTAGCACTCTTCCTCTAATAAAATAAGCAATAAAATTGGATATAAAAGTAAATTTGAACTACTTCCGAATAGTCGAAAAAAATAGTCGTGATATTACGCCAGATTCGACACCAGTTTTGGAATATGTTAATTTTAAACTTTGTTAACGAAGCCTCGTATATGGAGGAGGACACTGATCACGTGAGTGCTGCATTTCTGGTGACTGTTTCTTTATATCTGACTTTCGGGACAATCACCCTCCACCTACGCACTGCTATAACTAAAAGCTAATAGGACGATAATTCCGGTCCCGATGCTAGGAGTGAAAATCGGGATTTTCCCGGCTGACCATATACAAGCTTTGGTTTGCTAAAAGAACCTTGAGTGCTTTGCACGAACGCCTGGTCGTCGCTCGGAAGGGCACACACGAAGGCGAGTGGGGTGCATTGTTCTAAAGTAAACACACATTATACTCTTATGAGTGCTCCCCTTGTACGGATTGAGCTTCGCAAGCTAAATCGCCGCTTGCATGCGTTAGGGCCGATTTTTTTTTAGTTTATCATCAGTGATTGTACGATATTTGCATACTCATTCGTGTAAAATAGTTTTTTCTAATATTGTGCAGAAATCAGTAGTGAAGTGACTAGTACATATGTGTTAGCACCTTAACATTCGTTTGTAATTTCAGTTTTGTGTGACAAACTCTGGCTCCAAATCATTGAAAAGGAAGGAATAATTGTGCCGGCTTGGACGATCGTTTATTACTATCAGCAAAGGACTCCAGCGGACCCTTGGTATTATCCGACGTGGAACGTCTGATATTGTTATAACTGCAACGCCCCTGAAGGAGTTGACCGGTCGAAGATTATTTTGAGTACGTGAAATCTTAATTTATCAATTGTGCCATACGGCCATCTGTATTAAAAGAAAAAAATAAGACAAAGGTGGAAATAAAGAAGTCGAAACGGCCGTAAACATATACAGTAAAAGCTACTTGTGCATTTTTAAGCTTTTGATGTTCTTTTAATTTGTATGAATTACATTCAGTATTATTAGATTTTCTATACAGTTTAACCAGGTTTTGTGATTTTCACCGCAAGATAATTTTAGTTTTTTAATATCTGAGCTTAATTTGATCATTTGCTCACTTTTCCATTTTTACGATATCTACGCTTTGTCTACCGTTCTCCCCAGCTTCGGTTTATGACAAAACGTAGGTACGGAAGTAATCGTGATATGCCGTAGCAAAGCTGGGATAAACGGAATAAACAAGTGACAGAGAGAGAGAGAGAGAGAGAGAGAGAGAGAGAGAGAGAGAGAGAGAGGGATGTGAAAACTTTTGGGAAAAAGGTGAAAATCAATATGAGCGTTACGATTATATTTACAAGATTCTAACAACGACAAAAAACACGATTTCACGGCCACAGGAATAACCCATGCAGTCAAAAGAAAGAAATAGAAGTGTATAGATATTTGACCAAAACTAGCTTCAACTAACCACTGGTACATAAAATTAAGATATCTACAAGAAATGCAGAAAACAAATTATTAATAACAAAACAATGTTTTGAGAATTAAATATAGCTTGTACCAGGCGATATTTGAACGCGAGTTATTTTAAAAATAACACGACATAGTTCCGATGTATTCCTGCGAGAGCTTGCGCATATTATTTTCGTAGTTTTATTTACACTGCACGAACATTACCTAACGAAGATACGAAATGTCATTCCCGCATGGATTATCGGTGAGGACACCTCCTTGAAGAGGTAGAACTGGTTTCGTAGATTTATGGAATCAACTTTCTAATCATCCTTAAGGAAGTAGTGTGAATATCGTAAATTTGAGAGATCCCTCTTCAAAGCATCGGTTTCTTCCTGTTCTCCCCAACCATAGGTAGGTGGGCAACATGGAAATTATGAAATTTTTCTCTACCATGGAAGATAAGTTCTAAAATTTCATAACGTCTCTTCTTCGTAACTGTATACATACTATATCCTTGGTCTTCGTTTTCCTGGAATTCCTATTGCATTTCCCGCTATCAGCATGGTGATAAAATCGGAGTGCCGAATAAGGTAGCCAAGCATGCTTTTTCTTTTTTTACTATTATTTTCATGATCTGTTGTTCTTCATAAGCGTCCCTTAGTCCTTGCTCATTTATTTTTTTTTTCTGTCCATGTTATACGCAACATTGTGCGCCAATACCAAATTTGAAGTGTTTCTATCTTGGATAGATTAGCTTTTCTCAATGCAAGTCCTCGATTAATCCTACATATATGTAGACGCAACAGTAAGTTCTGAAGATTGTGGATTACCTTTTGCCTGATCTTGATCTACAGATCCAAGGTTTTCTTTCTGAAGCCACATGTTTATCCATAGACATCTAAAAACAGTAAATAAAATTAAAAATTGAAATGGAACCGGGGGCAACTATATGGCAGTGTGCAGTTATATGGCTGTTTTCAACATACGCCTTAGATTGTTCCTCTATTTGTACTGTGTGTGAGACTCATTCTAAATATTCTACGTTCCATTCGCCTACAGTTTGTTTTTTAATGAATTAAGCATTGTAAATTATGTTCGCTATTTATTTTAAAAGCAATTTATTCCGTAAGGGAAGAGAAAACCCAAACAGAAAGATGGGGCAGGAGAGAAATCCAGACTGTCTATGCTTAAGAGTTAAAATTTTGTTGTTCTGTCCATCTTTCTCTGTCTCGGCATGATGCACATTATTATATTCATTATGTTTGCACTAATTTTCATATCTTAGAACTCAACGTGACTAAATTTATCCTATCTATCTAGTGCTTCTCTAAGTGATGCCGAAATATTAATTCTTTCTTGCTCCAATTTGAGAAATATCCTTGCGTGTCATGGTCGGTGTCCAGCTATAAGACATACACTGAAACAATTCACCTGGATGAAGGAGCTACTATTTCTTAGAACGCCAGCCTCCTTAAATGTTAATGGTTAGCTGACTAGGACAAGTAATAAAAAAATTGGAATTAAAAGAAATAGGTGAACATTTAAGAATTGATTCTAAAAATTCCTATTAGTAATGTACCTAAAAACATTCATCAAAAGAAAATGCAAAACATGGTGAAAATTAACCATAAAAGGAAAAATTGAAATAATACATTCCGACTATTAAAATTAGGAAATGTGAAAGAGAATTATACAAAGAAACGATGGAAGTTGTTACAGGTCATGGATCATGCAATTTTTATATTAGAAAATTAAACATCAAATATGACTAACATGTTACTGCATGGTAGACCAAACGCCGTACTAACCTATCGGCCATGGGTTTACGCTCCCTACAAGCAACGGCTTTTGCGTGAAATATAGTGAAATGCCACATGATCGTTTTTCTGAAGTTTGATTCCACAGATATAAAATAATCAATCTATGTGACTACTCTATCTTTGAGTTATATTATATTCAACTTTTCAATTTGGAATTCATGGTAAAATTTGTACATGTTTAAATATTTGGTTCTGTAGCTATATTTTGCACATTTCAACTTGGTAGCCTTGTTATCCTGGATGTGTATATAAAATTGCCTTCTGCCAATTTTGATGACTCACTACGGTACCTGTGTTTCGAGCAGGTGTGGTTCCAAACCTAGTAACTCATTTAGAAATAGCTATCATTTCGCTGCGATTTTTTTATTTTTTTTATTTTTATTTTTATTTATTTATTTTTTTTTTTTGAAAGTAGAAGCTAAGATGAATATTGTGTAGAAGCTGTACCGTATACTGTATGAATAGTGTATAGAAGCTGTACCGTATAAGAGATGTAAAGAGTAGTTACCAACCTTATCTCTCAAGATTTGTGTGTTTCTAAGATTCCTGAAGACAATGGTTTCATGGTAAATTCAAGGTCCAAACATAATAGTGTCTGGAGGAAGGTAAGATCATTATGTCGTTTCATTAAGTTTCTGGTTTCAAGTTTGTTAAAGTTTAGTTCTACGGTTAAATACAATTACTATTGATGCGAAAACAGTATATAGTGAATATTTCTGACTGGGTATATACTACTCATTTCACTCCGTTTGCTTGTTTGGATATAGTTCCGCAGCTGTGCTAATGATGACACTAGGAAAGTAGTACCCAAATTATGTGCTGTCCTATCATGATATTATTGCCACCTTGCATACAGTTTTGATATTTCGTGACTTCTCACGTCACACTCAGTTAAAATATAAATTAGTTGTTTAACAAATTGTTCAATACCATAAACAAGTAATAAAAATATAATTCAAATTACTTTGACGATTCTCATACTACTTGGATACAAAATAGAAAATATCTATGTTGCAAGTGTTATGTTGCTACTTGCTAGTATCCTATGAGCTTTGAGCTCTCTGCAAGTACTAATCGAACAAATGTCAAGCATGGAATATTTTGCTGGTAATTTATCAGTATTTTGAGAACCTTTAATTTCAAAACTGATTTCGAAAAAATTTCAGCCTTCCACTTTTTTTCGCCAACTGGTAATACTACTTAAAATGTAAAATTTAACTCTAATTTTTGAGGCTTCACTCGTAAACTTCCTGATTTTATATGGAATAGCTCAGAGTTTACATCTTTAAGTGAAAAAATATGGAACTGTCCAAAAAGGCAATATGAAGTATGATAAAAGCTATCAATACACACAAGTACTGACAAAATGGTAGAAAACTCATATCTTGGTGGAATTCAATCGAAAATAGTGTGAAAAAAACTTTTCAAAATTGAGAAAAGGTTCAAATTAAAGAAAGGAAAATATACGTGAAAACACAAAATATATCAAAAAACTGATACACAAGTAAACTATAAACCATTAGCTCCATAACCTTCTCGTCAGTCTTGGTTCCTTGTACTCTCACGTTCCTGCACTTTCGATTGGATCATGGAACATATTCCCCCGTGTAAGAAATATAATAAAAGTGGACAATAGTTTTTCTTAAAGCAGTTTATATCTTTCTCTCATAAAACCTTGGATTCATAGCCATCATCGTGCTTTCCTAATGTAAACTTGCAACCCAGAATGAAATTCAGCTTAGACAGTGTAGTTTTCTATGCTACTAAAATATTTTGTTCGAAAGGCGGGATGTACTTAATAATTTCGTATTTACTATTATATTTCTAATCTGGACTGTACAGAGCTAATTTATAAATAAATAAAAAACGCTTCGCTGGCACTTTATGAGTACATCTCATTAACCCAAAATGAAATTTGACTTAACATCGTTCTGAAATAAATTTAAATAATAATGATGATGTCAGGCTACAGGAGTTCTATATATAAGAACGAGAAGTCCATTATAAAATACAGTTCTCAAATGTACTGCGAGAACATTATCTGATAAAATGCTGCTGCCCTTTAACAAAAATTGAAAGTAACGGGTTAGTCAGAAATCGATTAGTAGTCATAATGACCACTTCCCTTTAGAGGAAAACTAAAAAGAAGAAGCCGACGTTGGGCACATTTTTAAAGGTACTAACAAGTAAACCTTACGTTTCGGTGAATCGAGTTGCTGACTGAGACACATATGAGAAACTACTAAATGTGGTCAGTATTTCAGTGAAGTTGTGGTCAGTATTTCAGTGAAGTGCAAAGCTCCAGGGGTTTAGGAGATACAGCTACCAGAACATCACATGGAAGTACAGTATATTCTTCATACAGTTGGAGGTAAAAGCTCTGTAAGACCTCTTGTAACGACAAAAGATGAATAACAAATATGTGGGTACGTATTAGGACTAGGGGAAAGTCATATAGTAAGAGTATACCTGACGGCGGCCATCTTGAAATCCGCCATTTTGAATTGAGGTAAAGTTTTAAAAATAGGAATAGGGTCATGTAATACATGATTTAAGGCGCAAAGTTAATCAGAAGAACAATGGTGACGTTAGTTTTGATTTACGCGCAATTGGTAAAAAGTTACAGGGAAATTAAATACTGTTACAGCATATGTATTAGTCCTTTACCCCACCTTGTAAATTTTGTGTTAATGATAATAAATAAATTATAAGCAGGTGGAGAAATACTAGGTCTATGGTAAGAGTTGCCTTGATGGCGGCCATGTTCAAATCCACCATTTTGATTGTGTCAAGGTGACTCGATTGCCTTTGTCAGGTGTGCTCACTGTGAGGAGAGCATTTGTGCAGGTCGTGCACTCTTTTCTGAACTACATATTGATTGTACTAATTGAGGACTTTTCTGGAAGAAAGACCCAAGTTCAATTATAATCAATTCCACTTTGGTCATTTTTCCTTAAATTAGCAACTTGTTAATGCGATAACAAATGCTGGTTAATGATAAAGCAAAAATAGTTATACCGTTGGATTTATGGTAAAATTTGCTATTAACAAGGTGTCAATGTTAAGCGTTTTGTTTAAAACTTTTGTCTGATTCAAAATAGCGGATTTGAACATGGCCGATATCAAGGCAACTCTTACCATAGACCTAATATTTATCCACCTGCTTTTAACTTAATTATTATCATTAACACAAAATTTACAAGGTGGGATAAAGGACTAATACATATGCTGCAACAATATTTAATTTCCCTGTAATTTTTTACCAATTGCGCGTAAATCAAAATTAACGTCACCATTGTTCTTCTGATTAAATTTGAGCCCTAAATCATGTATCACATGACCCTACTCCTATTTTAAAAACTTAACCTCAATTCTAAATGGCGGATTTCAAGATGGCCGCCGTCAGGTATACTCTTACTATATGACTTCCTCCTAGTCCTAATACGTACCCATGTATTTGTTATTCATCTTTTGTCGTTATAAGAGGTCTTACAGAGCTTTTACCTCCAACTGTATGAAGACTATTCTGTACTTCCATGTGATGTTCTGGTAGCTGTATCTCCTAAACCCCTGGAGCTTCGCACCTACAACTTCACTGAAATACTGATCACATTTAGTGCTACTTTCTCGTATGTGTCTCAGTCAGCAACTCGATTCACCCAAACGTAAAGTTTACTTGTAAGATTCTATTTTGTCAAAAAACATACTTTACATAGTTATTTTGTAATGATAAATCTATTCTTAATCTTCTATTCCAAAGCTTTTCTTAAATAAAAAATACAAAATCCTGCGGGACTTGTATCTAGGGCCATTCTCACTTGACTAAAATCTAAAAGCAGAATAACAAAATTTATTTCACTCAAATAGTAAGAAATATCTTGATCTTAAATTATATTCTCTGCAATTAGAAGCAAAATTACTGGCAATAGCTGATAAATTTTGCAATATGTTTCAAATAGAATGGTTGGGAAGTTTATCAAAGTTTGTACCTGGGTTATTCTTACATTCGTCTATATTCTAGAATAAGATCTCAATTCATTTCACTCGCCTAAAAAAAAATGAAACGGTCTCAAATTATACCATCCGCAGAGTAGGAGCCCTTCTGATCACCAAGTTTGAAACAAGTTTAATGCTACGATCAAAATTTCTTTCATTGTTTGTCAGTACGGACATTAATACATTCTTCTTCATTTAAAAAAAAGCACTCACGAGTTACTTGCGTCTTATACTAGGAATAGCAGCATGTCAAATATCTGCATGTAGGACAAAATCCAAGCGGACAAAATCCAAGTAACAGTATCATGTGCGTAGCTGTGGTATGTGCCTGTGAACACCCTAATTAAATTGTATATTTGTTTATTTCTTCAATTGTCGAATGCATTCTAAAGTTTTATCTGTAATTCTTCAATTTATTGAAATAGCATTTCATTTACTTTTAAAGAACTGAAAATCCAATAAAATATGAAAGATTGACACAGTAAAAGTGCAGATGCAGATTATTCATAAAATATTCTGGCTACTGCTATGACATGCCCAGGTGGATCCAATTTAGGGTGATCAGAAAACTTTTGACTAAAAAGAGTATATTCACATAAATAACCAGAAAATGAAGGCACTGACTTGCTAAATCGGAGATAACAAAAAACAGCAAAGCAACCCAGTCTTAAAAAGAGTGCACTTGCGTAATTCTATTCTATTCATTGAGAATTAAAGTAGAAAAAATATTAAAAAGATATAATTTAAATTTAAAAAATTTACTTCTCTACTTTCAAAGTATTTACATCAGTTACACTTTTGAAAATAACAAATTATGTATACATTTTCATTTAGTTTGTCTAGACACATTTTCACATTTCGATTTTCTAGATAACACTTCAACATTATTTAATTCACAGACTATTACATTATTAAAAATACATACTTCAATAGCTTTCAAATATAATAAATGGTGGATGACAACGAGTAAAAAAATACTCAGCATTCAACTATTACCATATTCACATTTTGATCTTGATAGGTACATCTATATTTCACTTATTTAGAATATATAAGCGAAACACGAGAATACAAAAAAAAAAAAAAAAAAAAAAAAAACATTCTACAGCTACCGTACATATTCCACATTTTGATCATTTCTGACGGAAGTTTGATCAGTGTATCAGAATTACTTGTTTCAAAATACTGTGTATAATAAAACTGAGATGAAAATACATACTTTTACAATGTATTTGTACATACATAATACTTTTATATAGTTTTATATGGATGCGATAAGTAATTAAAGCTAATCTGCACTCTTACTGTGACAATCTTAAAAGTTCTATTGGATTTTCAGTTCTTTAAAAGTAAATGAGATGTTATTTCAATAAATTGAAGCATGACAATTGAAGAAAGAAACAAACAAACAATTTAATTAGAGTGTTTACATGCACATACCACAGCTACGCACATGATACTGTTCCTTGAATTTTATCCGCTTGGATTTTGTCCGCCTTGCAAGAATTTAGCTTGGATTCTGTCCTCTTGGATATTGTACGCGCCCCGTCAAATATATACCTCTACGATAGGCTCAGAACAACGCAAAAAAAAAAAAAAAAAAAAAAAAAAAAAAAACGAATTGGAAAGCGCTTGAAATAGAACGAGTTGAAACTTTCTTTGTAGTTTCCAGCTAAAGATATTCTTACAAATTTCTAAATTGTAGAAAGCACAAACTCCTAATTTGTTACAGTTAACTACTAAAAATGAAAATAAATAAATTATTTATTCCGTAAAGTTGGTTGTAGAATAGCTGCAAAGTAAAGGGTACAAATCCGAAACAAGGAAATCCGAAGTCAAGAAAATATTTCCAATCCTTCTTCTTGAAGTATTATCAAACTTGTGGTTGGTAATAATACTTTTTCCCCTTCTCAACACAAAGGATATAATTTGAAATTGTCTTATCCGTAATAACTGAGGGAAACACATTTGTTGCTATATGATACAATATAAAACATACAATTATATCTGTAGATAACAGAAACTAAAATCATCTATTTCTTCTATTTTTTTACCTACTCTAAATTTTGAACTCTCATTTACGCGCTCTGAGGAACTAAGTTGGAGTTGTTTCACTTCAAATCACATCGCTACCCGATGAGTGAAATAATAAGTTATCATTTTCTATAATCTAGGAACTGATAATAATATCCTAGGTAAGAGCTATACAATTATACCCAATCGTTTTATTTGTAACATATTTAGAATTTGGATCTATTAATGGCGTGCGTTCTGCTTTTCACAATAGGGGTTATAATTTGAAATCACACCATATAAAAGACAAGTGAAATGACTAAAATTTTCGAGGGTCTTACAGAAGGAATGAATCAAACAATTTCTTACTTTTTTATTTCAGATCCTGAATATTCCAGGATTTTCTCCCTGGCCTATAAAATCCAGGGAAAAAATTTATTTCCATTTCTTTACTTTATCTTCCAAATTATAAGAACAATATGACTAATTACTTTAATATATTATGATTTACTTCTAGGTTTTAAAGAATTTGGTCGTTAAAAAATTTAAAATCATTTGAGTGTATTTTATATAACTAATAATATGATTTTCTTAAGTTCCATTTCCATTTGAACTAAAAAGTAGGGTATAGGGGCCAAAAACTAGCAAAACGTAGGACAATTTACGGAACAAAAGAGTTGATAGTGATGTTCAAGTACTCAAGAAAGTATCGAACAAAATTTTTTAGGGCGGTAGGGGATTTGCACAAACCGTAAGTGTAAGAGGAAGTGATTTATGTGAGAAAAGAAAGTGAATTGCTGGTAACGAAGATAGAAAACAAAGAACCCTGCGAGGCTCTATCCCGACTTCACTCGCTAACGCTCGCTCGGCAATGCCGTCTGAATTTAATGTTGGTAACATAATTTAATATCTTCATCATCATAGTTATTCTACCTTTATTGGCAGGTCACTTGCCGCCTATTGTTTTATATGAAGCCATAAAACAACCGCATCAGAATAAAATATCCCAAAAATTAGGCTCATATGATGGTCCACCAAAGATAAACAATAGCCAAAATAGCAACGTACTAATTTACAAATGATGAAAAGAACCTTTTTGATTAATTTAAAATTACGTGGAAATAGAGATGTAGCACTATTAATAAACCCTGAATCACTGATAAAATTGACGTCGGTCTGTCTCCTGCCTCAGGCTTGAATTTTTAATGAGGCATTCGGACTTCCCAACCTAATTTGTTTATAACATGTAAAATTAATTATGTTTATATCAGTAGTAGAGTCAAGTTTAAAAAATCTACTTACAAGTAAATTTAAACTTTTTAGCAGTTTAAAAGTATGTGGACTTACTATACCATTTTTGAAACATATTTTCTTTCGTAGAACATTATGTAAATAAATATCCATTTATGCGTACTCTCTAAATATAATAAAATATTAATAAAATAACATCGTTCAGAATATAAATTTTAAAGACTCCTCTGATGAAAACTGTAATAATATACTGTGAGATAAAAACGATTTTAACTTTGAACTGATATATAGAAATAGAATGCATTTTTATTCGTGATTTTTCATAAATTCCCAGAAAATTCCCATTTTTGGGAATCTTTCCGAAAAATATCTTCCCGGGAATTTGCGCATCACTAGTCTTGTCATGTTCTCGTCATAAAACAGTTTGTGCATGTGGATAAAGCCTTCGCCGTTGTTCGAATTGCTAGCGTGTGCCATTGGTGCACGTGGTCCCGAGTCCGATTCCCGACGTAAAAGTGCTACAAATTAATTTTACAATCAGTTACATTAATTAATTACCCGTCATCAGCGCAGAAGTTAGAGGGAAAAAAGAGACCAAATCTATTATGCCAATAGTTTCGAGTAGCATGTTCTAAATTATATCATATTTTAGTTAAATTCTGAATTGCAAAATAAATTAATATCAGTATAACATATGTATTATAGGAGAGCTGTACAGTGGTACTATTTTATTTTTATTGTAGGCACGGTGGCTAAGTGGTAAAGCTCTGCTAGTTCGTTTAGCTTCCGTCAATCGGGTTTTCTAGTTGAGGAACAAAAACGTGTACCTGGGTTTTCGCGGTATTCTGACGTTTCCTCCCACTTTTTTCACTCTACCGTTCATTCATTGATGTCATCACCGTCTGACTTGGTGCATAATTAAGTAACATTAAAGTAAAAGTAATAAAAACTAGAACACCCTCTTCTTAATCAAAACTAAAATGTCTTGCATAATACTACTTTGAAGTACCATAAGACGGGGTTACTTTGCACAAAATTTGAAAAGAGATTCACACTACTCTGTCGGTAAAACCATGAACAGTAGAGAGGAAGTTTCAACTGCCACCGTAAGATAGTACATGTAACTGTATTTCGGCTATAATGTTTGCGGTTAATTCAGTTCAAATTACCGGGAAAGTTTGTTCTAGTAGAGGTAAAGGCTGCAAAGTCACTGTAAAGGATGATAAAATTTAACAGATATCATCTATAAGAATTTCCGTCGAAGTTAAATTAGTTCCGTAGAATACTACCCTGTATAATGGTATAACCGCCACCAGGTTATAGAAGGATTTTTTTGGACACTCTGTATATTTCGTAGACAGTGATTATTATTTTCAATTTGTACTTTATTCTGCAACGCACATAAGTTCTTTCTTCGGTGGGAATTGCTTCTTTCCCAAACAATTGGACAAAGAAGTCTTTCATCGTTTTCTCATATATATATTTAAACATCGCTTTTGCTGAGAACATTTCAGCGAATGACTAACCATTTCAGTGTTTCTCCCTGACTCATTATATACACAGTATATATTCTATAGTTATTGGGAACTGAATTAAGTGTTTTCTTTAATCGCTTATGGAAACATTATAATAGATAAGAGAAATACGGGCTGACCAGATGTTTAGCAACCAAAGTGGCACCAGCCTCACAGTTTTTGCAGTTCGTTATCTGTACTTTCTCACGCCAGTGTTATCGCTGTGTCTAGTGCATTATGGGCAGTTGACTATAATTAACATAAATTGTTTTCTATATTCTGTTTGTATGTGCATACAGGTGAGTTAACTGAGTGATTTTTGAAATGAACTGCCAACACTTTCAGTGGATCATTGCAAACCGTAGCTTGAGCTTGGATGCTCAGAGAGTTTGACTCCAGGTCTGGAAGCCGTAACCACGCATGTCGTGTCGAGCTTCAGATACGACTTATTGTGAAGGGACACAAGCTATTTAGCCGGTGAAGGACGCTTTTTTGGCTAGCCCCAACTAGTGAAATCCCAGGTCCGCAGACCTTGTGCGTTTAAAATGTTATACACGCGCCCACCCACATCAGCATTCTACTTTGGAGATTTTTTTTTTCTTTAATTTGCTGAAGAATCACCTTTACGCTTTAAGATTGTTCAGCGTAACAACTGGATTCATCGTAGGACGATCCAGACAACTTTTCCCAAGTGCTAATCCCCCAAGTGTGTCAATGGTGTGAGAGAAGCATTTGTAGTGATATCTGAATTATAATCATATATATATATATAAAGGGCTATATTGCCCGAAAAGGGCAAAGTGTGATTTCAGCGACGAAAATTATTATATATATCTAGCGTTCAGTGTTGTGTTCATTCCTCTTCGCTATTTTTTTTTTAAATAGTGTTCTAATAAATAAGTATAGTGTTATTTAATCCAGTGTGTTTTCGTTGTTTGTATGAGTGATGTTTGTGTGCGTTATGGTCTGGATGACCGTCTGATCGTCCGTGAGGTTTTCGAGACGAGACACCCGAACCTCTCGGCGCCTAATGCTCATCTCATTATTGAGACCGACGAGCCATTTGGAAACAGTTTGTAACTTTTCTTTCAGAGGTCCTTTATCGTCCTGTCCAGGTAAGTCCAAGTAACAGGAAGATACTTACTGGTAGAGCCACGGACAGCGACCAGATTACACGGAGTGGTTACAAAAAAATGTCCGCCAGAACAGCGACACGAACACTGGGCGATTACAAATAAATGTTCGCCCAAAGAGAGACCACGAACCCCTGTTGATTACAAATGAATGTTCGCCCGAGCAGTGACTTGAACTCAGGACGGTTACAATGGGACTTCGATGCAGTAGTTGAAATTGAAATGCGAAACGTTATAAAGTCATAAAAAACGTAAAACGGGGAGAAGGCGTTTAAGCGTTTACTAGCGGTTAATTTGCATCAGTGCAAAATACCGCTCAGACAGGAAATTATTACCACTGGAGCCTCCTCTGTTTTAAATTTAGGTAAATTTCCTATTTAGGTAGATGCTGTAACGGATTGCTTGTTAGAAAACAAATAATGAACAGTGGCAGATCCAGAAAAATAGTATGAGAGGCGCTTCATTTAAAAATACTTTTAAAAAAATCACTAGACTTCTGGGGACTGGGCTTGCAGCTTATACATGTAGGAAGCACTAGCAATAGATTTTCAGGCAAATCTTTACTTTGACTCAAACAGTGACTGCAACGATTTATCTGATCCGGTGTCGGAAGCAGTTTAGGAATGATTCCGAAAATGATCCAGTTTGCTCCCGGATCAGTTCAATCGGTTCCGAGTCAAAATAATGTACAATGTTAAGAATTATATCATAAAGACAAGGGCCAAAATGTTACTAAACACCATTCTTAATCAATCCAGGTGAAGTGCTGACTATTAATATTGATATCTATATGGGGACTACCACCTCACCCACACCCTACTCAAGCACCATAAAAACATCCAAAAAAATAATATTTAGTCAAACCACTACTATAAAGCTAACGTAAGGACAAAAATTAAACAAAAAAAAAAAAAAAACACTCATCACTAATTATAAATCAGTGAAGCATGGCAAGGAAAAATAAATTACATTTCATCAAGATAATGAAAAAACCAGCAGCAAAACAAATCCTTTGCCAAATACTCAAATGCAAAGCAAATCAAGAATAAAAATAATATCAATTTAAAAACGAAAGCACTCGCCGTTTCGCCATACCAGAACACTCATGAGTAATGAACTCATAGTTTCTGATTCCCGAAAAAGTAAAATGGCAGGAACGCATGAGCAATACTCAACTACACATTACCTTTCTGCACAGACGTCGATTTATTAAAGCGAGCAAACTTGTTATTATTACAAACAAGACTAACCAATAAACGACCACTTTTACCATACGTCGGGAATATCTTCAGCGTTCGACCACAGCCATCACAGGTTTTGTCTGACTCAATTAAACCACAGTGTTGAATAGCGATATGAGTTAGTATCCGAACGTAATACAAACTTATTTATAAACGACAAGTACAAATTCTTTGAAACGAAAATTCAATTACGCGCTCACCGCATTCCACTAGCAACAGCACACACATACAAGCAGACAGAACATGTGACGTCACAGTAACAAACTGCCATATGAGTGTACAGAGAGACAGTAGAAAAAATATGAACTACCACCAATCTCTGAACTAAGACGTCACACCAAAGGCACGAACAAGTGACTCACGCAGAAATAGTTCCAGGAAGTGACTAAACCTGTAAGAACAGATTAAAGTCACTGTTTGAGTCTAATTGCAGACTTGCCGTTAAAAAAAATATAAAAAAATCATGCAATTTTGGGTGGGTTTCAGCCTGAAAGTTACAAACCCCGTAAATCTTAAACTGATTAGTGTTCGGATCATATTCTTGGACAAAGGGAATAACCAAATCAAATCAGTTTACAAAAATTATTTTTTCTTTTCGTCAGCTGGCACGTTTGTGGGACATATTTTAAACTATTAGAATGAGGTTTCAGAGTCGGTACCAGAAAATACATAATTTCCTTTACAAATATCGATAATTCAAAGTAAGTACTGATACCGATACCATCATTTCAATATCAATGTTAATAAAATGCAGGCAGTTTTGTGTAGAGTCTAAAATGTTTGGTAAGAGTGCACTTTATGCCGAACATTCATTGGAACCGATTCACCTGAACCGATTCCTCGGAACACTTCAGAGATCTATTCCCAAAAATAAGTCCATGAATCGAAGCAATCGAAAAGTAAATTCTGCAGAAGTTTTGCAGACCACCTAATAAGCAATCGTAATCTAACTTCACCAGCAAACTAAGATATATCATAACAATGATAATAGATTACGATTGCTAACCAAAGGATCTGCCACACTCATTATGAATTTACTCTTCAATTACTAAGTACAAGGGCAATATCTTCGAGAACTGACGCTAGTCTTCCGAGAAATCAATTCAGGTAAAACGGTGACTATCAATTTTGAGATCTAAATGGGGGGCTACAGCCCCCCAAACCCTCCGCTTAAGAACTTAAGAACTCGTAAACCACAATAAATAATAAAACCACTACTATAAATCTAACGTAATACAGAAAAATTAACAGCAAAAAAATAAAGTAACACTCACTACCAATTATAAATCAATCAAGCATGACGAAGAAAAATGCCAAACCCACGTACCCCTTCCAACAATCAGTAATAATCAGGATTTGTTAATTCTTAGAAATAATTTTTAAAAAAGAATCAGCACTGCGAGAGTTCTCACTACACTCCCTCAAAAATATCTCATTAGTTTCACGGCATATATCACCGCCTATCCACCTTTGACTACAGCGCATTCGACCAACATTAAATTTGCGTCTACCGAACAAACTCTTTTCAATGTTAAATCAATCCACACAATATTCCGAAACGATACGAATTCACTTCAGTATCACAAACATGTTTAAGCAAAAAAATAATAAATATCAGAACAATCAAACTCGTAAAACGGTTTGTTCAAATCCTGGACAATATTACAAGAACGAACCGACATCGAAATTAACTTCAGTTGGCACACTTCACTACCTTCTCTTTCCTTCACCAAAGTAACACATGTTCAACTACCAAATTCAAACATACAGCATGATCACTCATTAGTACATAACAACCAATCAGCGACGTTAACACAACCAACCAATTACAGCACAAGAGACTATATCACTGACACCGAGCGCTAAAACACCAAAACAACATTCCCAACAGAAGGAATAAAAACGATTCCGTACCTGTTCCAGTGACTGTGATTCTGTTTCTCCAATGCCACTTTCAGTGACAAAATCACTTGTTCGGCATAAACTGCACTCTAACCAAATGTTTAAATACTGAATGAAAACATTGCACAGTAACGTATGTTCAACATACTTTTTTGTATGTTGTTGAAAGGAACCCCACGTATGAAACGTCTCACATTTCAGTTTCAAGAATTGCATCAAAGTCCAATTATACGCACCAGTATTCTACGAAAATCACATAACTTCGACGAAAATTCTTTTAAATTTAGGCTGTTTTTACAGTAACTGCTTTTCATACCACTACAACAAACCCTCCTGGTAATTAGAACTGATGCTAACCCCAACATTATAGCCAAAATACAGTTACATTTTCTATCTGTTTACAGTTCAGTTGAAACTTCCTGTTTACAGTTCATGGTTGTACCGACAGAGGACTATGAAACTCTTTTCATATTTCGTGCAAACTAACGACCGATGTGCAAATTAACCCCGTGTTACGGTATCTAGTAACCACTGTAAACGAAATGGAGTATCATAATTCAATGTGTCAAATCATGACACGGGACTAGAAAAATGTTTGGGAATGAAGGAATCCATATAATTAAGAAATTACGTCCCTAATGTATTGTGGTACTTCGGAACAGAAATATGGAAGCAAGGAAAGCATTTCAGAATGTTACCTAAAAAAAACTTAGGAACGTTCAAGTACACATTCAACACGCAAGACATGTAAGTTTATACTAAATACAGTATTATGCGCTATCCTCGTTTACCAACATTCCGCGTAATGCCCTAATCTGCATAGCAATCTTCTATTTACTGGCCATCTAGCGCATGCTCGTTATATTTGTTTGTACAATAATGCATATATCATGTACGTTTACTAAGCCCCTAAAGTGATCCTATATTGAGAAATGGAGGTCCATACCCTAGAAATGATTGCTGAGAATATAAAAAGTCGACTTCCCTGAAAGAAATTAGTGCAGCTATGAAATGGATTTGTGTATGGACCTCTACAATTAATGAACATCCATTGTTGGTAAAAATATTCTTTATTTTGTAGTTTGCTAATGTCGTTCTAAGCCCTCCGGAGAAATGAGGCTAGACCCATTTGAGCTAAATCCCGAGTAAAATTACAAACGTTCATAGTTTTTGTTCCAATATAATACATTCCACGTTTAATTTAGAAAATTTTAGGATGAATATCATTCTCGCGATTTCTTATTTTACAAAAGTCTCTATATAAATAAAACAATATCGTCGAGTACCTATATTTTAAATATGTGCAACAATTAGTGAGTAATGTGCAATCAATAATAAAAGAATCATTTTTTTTATGAAGATATAAACTGCATAAGATTTGTATGAGTAGTAGTTTATATCTTAAAAAAAATATATATTTCTTTATATCTTGACAAAAAAATCGATTTCTTGTTATTATTTGGTATACAGATAGTGTATGTGGGCCACGCCATTTCCAAATTGTAGATTTATTAACTTACGTTCGAGATATCTCCCATACCTAAATACTTCTTGTGAAGCATTTCTTTTAACCAATTTTCCAAACCCATGTAACCGTATTATCAATCTGAACCAATTAGTATATGAAAAATTGAACATTACCTTTCTGGCCGAACTGAATTTAAATTTTTTGTGGTTAATTGTTGGGAGTCATTAGAGTACGACGCGCAAGTCTCCTGAACCACTATTTTTCTTAGCGTTTTTATATTACTTTCTAATGCAGGATCTGATTCTGCAAATTCTGATTTCAGCATATCAACGGTCACTTTCACATCCAAAGCTGTACCCTTGTCCATTGTTTGCTCTCCTTCCGTTGTAGATAATATTAACTCTTTGTTGTCAGTCATCAGTTCGTATGTCCACCCCTTCCCTTCGAGTGGATCTTCCTGAGGTAAGTCATAAACAATATCTTCTTTACACATCAATTCCAACTTAACAGACGCCTCACCAGCCATTGTGAATTCAAATTATATAAGAATTTAACACTGTTCTTATACTTCCCTTATATTCTTTGCCAGTGTTTTAATGAAATGATTTACGAGAACTTTCAGAAAAGTAACTTTATTTTTCCAATCTTCTTCTTCTGCGGTTGCGTATTTCTTTCTTAAAGTGATTCAAGGATAATAGAATGAATAAAGTTGGGTTATGTCGGTAAAGGGACACTGATTGGCTGGTGAAATGACGTCACTGCAGGAGCAGCTAGGATAGCGAGAAAGTGTAGAGGATCAGACACGCGAAGCGCACAGCTACAAGCAACACAAGACAAGGTTTGCACAGGAAATAAACAATAATAAATAATTTTAAATAATAAACCTACGTGCCTTTTTCTGCTTAGTTGTTTGTTGTAGGCCTCACTGTGGCTGAGGCATGCCTAGTCGAGATTTTCTTGTGTGGGCATTTGTTGGTTTTAGAATTTTATTTCTATTATTCATGTATATTATGCGAATGAACGACCTATTTCTTACATATATCTTAATTAAATGTTCATTCATATCAGGATACTTTTCACTTATTTTCGCGGTTACTCTTTTTACAATGTTTTTTTTTTTCACCGGACATAGTGCTGGTACCATTAATGTCATTGAAAATAAGTTCAAAACCTTTCATTTTTGACATCCATTCCTGGAACGAGGAGACCACCACGCGACAGAAACTCGATCCAACCTTCAGATGCAGTTGTTGATTTGGGGTTTAACGTCCCGTTCAGCAGCAAGGCTATATGAGACGTGGACCTACTGATTAACGTGGAATCCGAACCACCTGTGCTCCCGCGGGGAATCGAACCCGACTCTCCCACGCCAAAGGCGCGTACGCTAACCGCTTAGCCACGGAGGAGCTCCCTTCAGATGCTGTACCGGGTATGGAAGAATCAATCTCTAGATAGTGTACCCATTGATGTGTCGTATTTTCTTCCTTGATGAGCGATGTATCCAGCAAGAAATCGAAACCCTTCCACTGAGCAATCTGTCTGTTGTTCAATAGCCGGCGATTCGGTAGGTGTTTTGTCATCTGTTACAAAGATATTTTCGATTTCGGTTTCGCCTTCAATCATTGGCAAGGGTTGTGTCATATCTGGTACAATTCCTTCTAATAATTTCGATGTCAAAAAATCTCCATCATCCTCTTGCGCGATAGGAACTTCATTTGAACTCTTTGCGATAGGAACGAAAACCACACAAAACGATGACTCTTTGCTTTCTAATCTGACCGAATGTAATATATTAAACAACTTTCAATTAGATGAAATAAAACTCGAAGAAATAGAAAATGCTATATGAGCGTTGAAACCAAAAGCATCTTGTGGTCCTGATAACATTCCACCTTATGTTGTAAAAGGTTGCAGTGATGCATTTAAATACCCAGTCCGCATTATATTTAATATTTCTATAAATATTCCTTGCTTTAAAAACATTCTTATATATAAATATAATATTGGTTTAGTTTTTATTTATAAATATTAAAATTACATAATACAGTAGTTATATTTTACATCAACCATGATGGTGCAAGTATTCAACATTCCTAGAGCTACTCTTGTTTACTTTTATTTAAACAATCTTTCACTAGACTTTTCCATGAACTAACCTGCCTCAAACAAATACCATACCTTCATAATAACCATGAAGAGTCGGTTTATTTATCGAAGGTGATTGAAGTCCTTTGAACAATAAAATGACAGCTCAGACCCTAAGATTTTTTTTTTTTTTTGTAAAGTTTTTCAATCTTCCTTTTCAATTCAGCAAATAGAATGCGTTTCTTATCTTTTTGACTCTGAAGCAAATGAGTGTACGTGATTGCGAACTGAGCGTGGGCTCGCCATCAATTGAGCACGCGCTCATTAGGGCTCACGATCACTTCCGTCAACTGGGCACGCGCTCGCTTGGGCTCAAGATCCCTGTTCTCAATTGGTCTCGCACTCACTCGGGCTCCCGATCACTTCTCTCCACTGAGCTCACGCTCACTTGGGCTCGCACTCACGTCTCTCGATTGGGTTTGCACTCACTGGGGGTCTCGCTCACTTATTTCATTGGGTCTCGGGCTCACTCGGGCTCGCGCTCAATTATTGAGCCAATGGACGGTTGAACGCGAGTGCCCAGCTCATGAGCGTCCGGCTCGCGAGTTTTGACACCTATGGTTTGATTGTCATACGAAGCAGTAGGGGCATAAGTGATATAACCTCGGTGCTGAAGGCAACTTTAAACTACGAACAAATCAATTAAGAACTAAAATGGAATGGTTTAGCCATAATGGTTTTCACCATCTCTCCATTTAATCTAGAAGTCAATATTTCTTTCCTTCTAATATATCAGTCTGCTCTAAAATTATCGATTCACCCCCACCCAAATTACAATTATCTTCTCCAAATTTACCATTTTGCCCCCTTAAATATGCCTTCCTCTGTGAAGTTTACCCGTTACCAGTTTAGTTGTTCCGTTTTCGAGGATAACACTAGGTCCTTTAAAATATATTTACAGATGTAGGCTACCTAACTCCCCAAAATCAGCCTGTGGGAACCCGTGGCAACAACATAGCAGAATAAATACATAAATAAATAAAAAGATTTTTTGGTGTGTTATATTGAAAATAGAAACCTTTCACAGTTCATCTCTTTTATATACGTATGTATGTATTTATTAGAAGAAGAAAATTAATCAAAGATCCCATATAGAGTACGCGGTCGTAGACTATTTATTAAAATTGGTAAAATGTCGATAGATGGCAGTACATGCTGCTTGTATTTTTTTCAAAAAAGCTCCTTAAAAGTACACAGATTAAACAACATTTTCCAGAAACATTTTCTCTAAAAGGTGTATTTAAAAAGTTTACTCGAATTACACATACTTCAAAGTGTTTGTATTTGCTAAGCGTGAAGCTCCAAACAACCCTTCGTAATTGATTATAACTTGTGAATTGGCATTAGAGCTAGGAATCATTGGTGCGTATACTTTCCCAGAGCTTACTCAGAAGCGTTACCTTGTTAATGGTGACAATTTTTGAATTATCATTCCTTTTCCAGACAATGAGCTCCTTCCTCTGTTTCTTTCTAGAGATCCATCCGTCAGACTTATCAAGCCAAGGGCGCCCGGATCTACGAATCGAGCCAGAGGAGTTGCTGGTCCTGGACAACTATCCAAACGGGTTGTCCTACCTTCATAATATTCATCACACATCACCACCTCATTTTAGGGTCTCATGGCTCTCCAGAATACTATCGGTCTCTGCTATGGCAGATCAAGCTGCTTCTGGACCAAAGGTGGTTGGACGGCACGGTGGTGTTCCTCCGGTATTTGTCACTCCGTTCATTTTGAGCATGAACGTGGTCAAGCGTAAGGAAACTGGCAGTCGGCAGCAAACCATATCCGGTAGCTCTACTGCTTCATCAGCTTCAAATGTCTTCACCCTTCCTAGGTCCCCATGAAACTCACAATTGTATGCTGATACTATCAAGCAGCCTCGTCATCAGTCGAAGAAGCAGCACAGAGACGACATTTCTGCAACTTCTGATATAGATGCAACCGATGAGAATAGCAATACATCTATTCTAAACTCTCAAACATCTCTCACCAATAATCAGCCTCATAATCGCCACATTCTTCATTCATTCCTACTTCAAAATTATGACGCAAAGTACAGTAATGAGAAGTTCATCACATTACAACTACGGAAGTATCTACCAAGCATTCCACTAGCAGAATTAATTAAGACACGTAACGGCTACATCATAAAGTCCATAGACCCGCAGTTCGCTATCACCGTAAGAAAAAAGGCCTCGTTTGAGATCTTCGGGACAAATGCTATTCTTACATCTCTCTCCTCTACACGTCAGAAGCTAGCACCACCGCCTAAACGTCCACCATATCTATCTGTTGTCATCCGGGGGGTTCACCTAACATATTCCGACGTCGAAATTCATGAAGAGCTTCAACATGAGGGACATAACATTCATAAGGTCATCCGCATACAGAACAATCAAGGTGCAACTTTTATGGTACGCATTCTCACCTCTTCCCAAGATTCAATAGATGCATTACTCACTACTGGCGCATACATCTATAAACGTCGCCACAGGGTTGAACCTTTACGCTCTCCAGCTCTTCTTCCAGTGAGATGCGAAAACTGTCAAATCTACAATGATCACAACACTGTAAATTGCAAAAATCAGCCAGTCTGTGGACATTGCACAGGACAACATCCTACGCGCCTCTGCACCAACCTTCAACAGCCAGCTGAATGTGCCACATGCCACGAACAACATCCGGCCTATAGTTATAAGTGCAAGAATAAACCTCAACCTGATCAACAACATCCTGATTTAGTCGTACCGCTCCGGATGCCAGACTCTCCACCTAAAACCGATCTCCAAACCACTGATCCAGTTACCATCCAGCAGCTTCTTCAATTTCTCACGCTCATCCTACAAAATATTCATCCTTTTCAACGCAATCCTATTCTACAACAACTTACCAAAGCTGCTAAATCAGTCTTCAATGTCAATTTCTACGCCACCTATACCAACAATTACGTTCATTTTCATACATCCCGTCAAGAAACAGCTGTTTAATCTACCCGTCATAATGGATTTAGTCTTTCTTTTCATGAATATTCGCTCCTTACCTACCAATAAAACCCTTTTCGAAGCACTGTTACTCGAAGAAGACGTATCTGTATTTTTGCTGAATGAGACCTTTCTCACCAAGTCTACCATATGTACTATTCCTCGCTACACACTCACTCGTCATGACAATACAGCTCCTGCATTATGGGCCAATGGGGGAGTAGCAATTGGCTTTCGCAATCACATACCATCTCGCCAATACATTTGTCCTGTTCCACACCTCCCTGAGCATATCATCATTACATTGTACTTCAAGTTAATCATCATCACTTTTGCTACTATCTATGTTCGACCCGGTCACCCCACCCCACTTGAATTTTTCATTCATATTTCTAATATCTATAAACATTTCATCATTCTCGCCGATATCAACTTTCATAGTTGTACTCCCAATGAACGCACACGCTTTACAGACCATATCACCACTCACACTACCAGCATAATACATACTCTCCCATCTGCTACTAGACCCGTGTCCAATACCACTCCTGACATCGCAAACACCTCAAACACACTCGCCGCTAACAGTACAATCACAGTCCTTGATCTTCGTGGTAGTGACCACACCCCGGTCAAACTTTCATATCATTTTGGCACAGCTCA
The DNA here is from genome assembly GCF_964235325.1 of Thermobia domestica. Classification (NCBI taxonomy): domain Eukaryota; kingdom Metazoa; phylum Arthropoda; class Insecta; order Zygentoma; family Lepismatidae; genus Thermobia; species Thermobia domestica. The sequence continues at coordinate 35,089,270 of NC_137467.1, forward strand.
TTCATATACTGCACCTCCATCACTTCGAACGCCTCGCTTTGATAAAGCCAACTGGAATCAATATCGCACATATCTTACCCATTCTGTCGCAGATCTCCACCCTCCTACATTATCGGACGAGCTATATGCCCACGTTTCTACTATCACTTCTGAGATCACCCATGCATCTGAATTGTTCATCCCAATTTCTAGTTCCACTCCATACCAACCCAAATTACCTCCGCACTACCTAGCTCAGATCAAACACTCTCGTCAAACATATCGTGACTACGTCCGGGCACGAAATCCCGAAGCTCTACTTCTTCACAACCAGCTTCAACGTTCTGTAAAAAGCTATATTGAAGCGTACAAAAAGCGCCAGTGGATTAAAACTTGTAACATTCTTGCCGACACGGCACATCCTACACGTTTCTGGAAACGTTTCAATGCGCTCTGTGGTAAATTCAGTAAAACCTCTTACCCACTCATCATCAACAACAGCTAAGCTGCTACCGATCAAGACAAGGCCAACGCTTTTGGCGACTTCCTGCAAAACATCTTTACCCGTCAACCCTCCGATCATATTTTTTCTCACCCAGTAGACAAAATCAACACTGCAGCTTCTCTCTTCCAACCTAGTGCTAATGATATATAACCGCCGAATGAACTCAATTCTCTTATCACTGTTATCGACATCACTTCTGTTGTTCAGACTAAACGATACTCTCTCCAGGTGTTGATTCAATCACATATCGCCATATCAAGGAAAGTACGCCATCACTCCTCCTTCCATTAGGCTCGATATTCACTTTCATCCTTCGTACAGGTTTTTTTCCCGCTGAATGGAAGATGTCTAAAAGACTCATGTTCCCGAAACCGAATAAACCCCACAGCGCCATATCTTCCTATCGCCCTATCCAACTAACTGCAACCTTTAGCAAAATCATTGAACGCATTTTCGTCAATAGGCTTCATCCTTATCTCAGTGCACGCAATCTCATCCCATCTTACCAAACCGGTTTCCGCCCGTCATATCTATAAACGATCAGATCCAACGGCTAAGCACCCTTATTGCAAATCATTATAACTCTGTGCGCCCATCCTTTCTTGTGCTTTTTGACGTAGAAAAAGCATTTCATAAAGTGTGGCATCTCACTTTCATCTTGAAACTCATCAAACGTAAATTACCAGCACCATACATCCGTATTATCTATCACTTTTTGGCCTGCCACATTACTTATGTTCATATTAACAATCATTTGTCTCATCCAATATTTCTACATTCTGGCGTCCCTCAAGGATTAGCTTTGTCCCCCTTACTCCACTTATTGTTTGTTTAAGACTTTTCGATTCTACCCGCATACGTCCATACATTCCAGCATGGCGATAATACCGCTTTACTCGCTCTCGGCAGTACCATCAGACACATCAACCTAATATTACAAGAATCAATTGATCGTTTCTCTCAGTGGTGTCAAAAATGCACCACTATCAATGCTTCAAAAACACAGGCCATCGTATTTCTTTCACCATGCAAACGCTCCAAAATTCACAGAAATCCATCACTTCTCTCTCTCTCCATTCAGAATTCGTCAATTCGCCTCACAAAACAGTAACTTATTTCGGCATTATATTTGATCAACATCTTACTTGGACTCCTCATCTGAATACGTTGAAACAAAAGTCCTTAACCGCCTCAATCTCCTAAAACGTCTGACTGGCACGACATGGGAACTTACATCGCACATCGTTCTAAATACGCATAAGGTTTTTCTCCGTCCTGTCCTGACCTATGGGTTCACTGCCTGGGTATCAGCTCGTTCTACTTCAAACTGGCAACCTTCGAACAACATGCATTTCGTATCGCTCATCGTATATCTCTTCCTAATCCGACTCGATACTTGTATTCTCTCATAACATTTCCTACATTACTTTATCACATTGAATCTCTCTGCCGAAACTTCATCACTATACAATCCCAGCAAGAGCAAACATTGCTTTTCGAAACCATACATTACCTCGCCCTTTCTTCTGTTCAGCCACGATATTAGCATCTAACTCTTAATTTACTCTTCACACTCAATTGCTATACATTACCGCCTAATCATCCAGACTTCGCACTTGTGCAAGATCACCGCCTTCATGTCCATTTACTGCATATCTACCCGTTATATGACGCACAGTAACTCCTCTGTCACCTAACAGGGCCTCCTCTGTCTGCATTGGCCTAGCGTCGCCCCTAGGCGGAAGATAACCCGCATTTGTCTTTATTAACAGTACCTATTTGTTGTGACGTGCATCGCACCTCATTTCATACCTCATATTCATTTATACAGATTTGAATTATTTCCAGAAAATTATTTTGTATCATTGTAATCATAATTATTGTATTTGTAACAATATATAATTTTGTTAATTACCTAACCTATAAAATGATTATAGTCGCAAAGACTATAATGACTCAGCATATAAAGTAATAAATAAAGTAATTCCTTCAATTCCTTAATTTCCCTTCCATTCCTTTCCTTAAATAGGGTGTAGCCCTCTACAAGGTAGCTAGCCCAAGGGCTAGCAAAATAATCATTGATGCCTTGAAATATGTTGCAGAAATAGCTTAACATTTTCAGAGAAGCAAGCTACGGGTAACTTATACCCTTGCTTCATAATTCAATTTATAATTGATGTCAATTGGTAGGAAGTTTTCTGTGAAGCCCCTAGATCGGAACTTTGACGGAAATAGGTCTCGAAAGTAGGCTATATGAATACGCAAATTTGACCATCTGAATTTCTCTACTAGGATTTTCATTCCTTAATTATCTATGTCTTTCATTCACTCTGGCTCTGACTCATACTTTCTTTTCCTGATACATCTCAATGCTAATGGATTTCGCACACATCTAAGCAGGCATAGCTAGTAACCAAAGCAGAGAACGAAAACATATTGGAATCTTGCTGCGAAGTAACAGTAGGTAAAATTCAGGTTTTTTCGCTCTGTTTCCTCGTATTCCCGTTTCCTCGTATTCAGATTTGTTTGCTGTTTATGAAACAACTTGAGATACTTATCTGGTGTTTCCGCGTTTTAGCATAAACATAGCTTCTGTGCTTCTATGGTCACTTTAGCAGATCAACTGCTACTACGCGGTTGTTACTAGGTGTATGTAGGAATAGACAAGTATTTTGGCAGTGTTGCTAAGCGGCACGAATCCGTGTCAAACTTTTCGCCCTGGGAACATACGCCCCCTGCCCTGAACAGCCTAAACAAATATGTTAGGACGCATTCGTGCTTTCTGACGGCTGGTCACTGCATGGAAAAATGTTGATGTGAAAATTGGGCTGTTACTGGTCGTATGTGTGGGTATAGACATGTATTGGATAGTATCTTGATCTTAGGTGCCTTTATAAATAAAATGAAATATGATTTTCCATTATCTTCTCGTGAAAATTGGTCATCGAAGCTTCCCATAGTATTGTATATTTATATATTGATTGGAATTGGGTCTCTAGTATATGATAGGTGAAAATGTGGTTGAGATATTTATTGATCGAAGCTCCTCGTTTCGAATTAACATAAGTTTTTAAGTGTTTAATGCTTTCTTTGTCATCGATAATTGAACCCGGACCCACACGTGGGTATCAAAGGCAAATGCGCTAATCAGAATAGTATTCGAGTATTTTGTAAATGGTCGTAGAACACAATCCTTTTGTTTTCGGCGAAGGTATGAGCTTGTAGAGAGAGAGAGAAAGAAATCATGTTCGTACCGAGAATCGAACCGGGACTCCATGGAATGAGTTCAAACCCTAGACACACTTTCTAACCATAGCAAACGAAGAATAGGAATGACCATTAATTGGGCATTGATTTACTAATGGCAGCACTAAATGAAAACAATCCTCCAAGGAAACTTCCATTATCATGTTTAACGTGATACGAAAATAAATTCTGTATAACGAAACAGCCTAAAATGTTGTGTAGGGTCTCGGACACAATCCCAGCTCTCGCCAAGTGAGCTTTGTGGTGTAGAAACACCGTGCATGGGTGCACAGTAATCTGTGTGCATAGTGGAGTTAGTTTGTGTTGATCAGCTACTGTAGTAACAAGACTATGTAAATCATGTGTCAGCGTATAATATTGAAAAACTCCTATTAACTGGAAATATTTGTTTTCATACTAAAAATAAAATTTTTGAGTTTTGCGTTCCACGGTTATGCCGGTTAGGCTAAAGGAGACGGTGATGATGAGTAATGAATGAAATGGTGGAATGAAGAAAGTGGGAGGAAACGGGAGAACCCCGAGAAAACCAACGCATATGGTGTTAGTCCACCACAAAAAACATTACTTGCCGGGGGCTGGGATCGAACCCCGGACCCCACGCATTAGAGGTGAACGCTCTACCACTGAGCCATTGCTTTCATAGATTTCGTTCATAATTTACCATACAAACGTAAGCATGATTTTATTTAAACAGACGATTAGAAAATTACGAATTATCGGAGATTAAGAATGGAACTGGAACCGAATTCTGTGTCTGAAAAAATGCCATTCCAACAAGTGAAAGAATCACCATATACTAATGCATATAAATGTTTTGGTCCTCAATATAATCAGTATTGTACAAAGGAATTACGTCTCGTAGGTATCGGAATCTCGGTAGTAGCCATAAACTCGGAATCCTTCAATAAACACCTCCCTTTCTCGAACTGCATGTATGATTTGTTTCCCTTCCATTTTCTCAATGTAGGCCAGCCATTGAATTGCAATAATTTATTGGGTACTTCTCCATTGGTAACCATTTGCAGGTAGAATTCCAATCGTGTTCGGCTTGAGAAAATTCGGCGGAATACTTGATTTGAAGCGCTTGCAATAGTTATCGTCTCGAAGAAGGGATTCACTTTTTTCTGCTTCAAACGACGTCATAAACGAAACACATGCTTGACGAAGTATATTGACATCTTCAATGCAATAGTTGACAATTTCCTTCTGGAAATTAAACGTGTTATTACGATGTTCGTTGTACCATTGCATAAACTTGTTCCTGTCTTCAACGAACATTTCATTTACACCATAAAACTTCTTTTCAGGAAGTGTTCCAATATACGTCTGATTTTCCTTGGCGTTGAAGAAATGTGGGAAATAGCCTTTAGTTGCTGGTAAATTGAATGTTTTTGACAATTTACTTAATGCAATAGGTACGAAATTCAGAGTTCATGAATGTCAGGTTATTTAGTGATAAAAATAAAATCTTCGTTCTATTTAACACGAGGGCAGGTTTCCATTGACATTGTTCCACCATTGACTTTAGGACAAAATATGCATCATAGCCTTTCGCGTTGTGTACGAGACGTACACTTCTATTAATGTTCGGACGACGTTCCCTCAATTACTGAAGAAAATAATAAATTGGACCCTTTTCTTTAAAAATATGCTGTAGTTGCCCACAAGTGCTGGATATTGTCATTTTGCAGGCTTACATAACATACGTGTTCAGCAACCAATAAATTCGGGACATCCACGAACATGTTCTCGTCAATTTTCTTGTCCTGCATGGATTCTATACCAAAAATCAGCATCGCTTTCTTTGAATGCATCAGCGAAGGAACATCGGGTTTGAAAACTTACCGATTGGGTTATCATGAAACATTGATGCGACGCTGGAGGAATCTCCTTACATACATTACAAAACGTTTCGTTACAATCGTGAATACGTTGAACTGTATACACAAAAAAGTATAATCTAAAACATTTGGTACATTGCCTCACCATTTTACAAACAGGTTGTCCTTGATAATGCGGAGCATTACGATGTTTGTTGAAACATCCTACCCCATAAAATTGTTGATTACATTCATTGCATAGCATCAAAGTTTGGTTCTTGTTGCATGCAGGTCATTGGAAGCATTGTCAAGATGTTACATAACAATTTTTACATGTCTGTTACGTTTACTGTATTTCTTATGACCACAGTGTGGGCCGGAGCAATCAACACACTTGTGCGCTTTCCGACATTCGCAAGTTGAATGTGTGTTATATTGCTGGCGTTTTTCGCAGCGCATGGGCAAGGGTGGTGGTGAACGTGATGGCTCCATTCGATGCTTATGTTGATAGATTACAGAACCGTTCGCTAGCAAAATGTTTGTAACTTTTTTAGTGTTAAGCCCGTCAAAAAGTTACGCCCTTTGTTCGGGACGAGGATTATTGGTATGCGGAATTTTCCTTATTTGTAGGCGGGCATTGAGGGTTTGGAGCATTATTGTATTTTATTTTTTTCTTAGTTGTGGGCATCATTTAATATTATTATTATTATTTTAAATATATCCTTGGAGACATCAATTTGCAGTAGGTAGTTGGCATTTATTAGTCCCTGTTGCTGTAACGGGATATATGTTATGAGAGATGAGGTGAAGTGCAGTTGGAGTATAGACAAACACAAGGGTAATGTTAGTATGGACGAGTGAATGGTTATCTTCTGCCCTGGGGCGTCACAGATCTGATGAAGAAGCCCGCTACTAGCAACATTGATGGAACACTAGTGCAGAGATGGATAAGTGAATGGTAAATGGCAAATAAATTTAGTGTGAAGTGTTTCTAAGTGTGGAAATATTGTTGGAAAGCTGATTCGGCGATAGAGGTCGGCAGTCGGTGCTGGCAGTTTGATATGATAAGCAAGTCGGAGATGATGAGTCTATTATATAGTTCATCAAGGGCAGAGATCCAGCAGATATGCCATGTGTGAGAGCAGGTCGGAGGAATACTTTATAGGTCGTAATGACGGTGTCGGTATGTAAGCCCCAGGTTGTCCCCACTAGCCGTCGGAGGAGGTTTAAGCGGTTCGTTGCCTGTGGTAGAATCTTCTGTAGGTGGTGTTTCCAACTGAGTTTAGAATCAAAGATGATCCCAAGGTAGGTAACTTGTGATGATGGGCGGATGAAAGTACCATTTACATGAATGTAAAGAAGTGAAGGATTGCGATGGATTCGTGAGCGGCAACGACGTGGGAGAAAAATAAAAGCTTGTGTTTTTAGAGAATTGATAGTGAGGCGCCATTTTGAACACCAGGAGGTAAAGGCGTCACTTACCTGTTGGAATGTTCTATTTAAGTTTTGAACAGTATTAGATGTGGCTAGAAAAGCTTTATTATCTGCATATTGGAATATTGAGACATTTGTTGGGAGAGGGAGCATGTCGGCGACATATAAAATATATAGAAGAGGTGAAAGGACAGGTCCCAGAGGCACGCCATGGTGAAGAAAGATCGGATAGGAAAGGGATTGGTTGATATTAATATAAGCCATACAATTGGAAAGGAAAGAATGTATACATCGGATGTATAAGATACAAAGATTGAAAGAGTTAAGTTTTGCGATGCGGCCGGCATGCCAGACTTTGTCAAAAGCCTTCTCCAGATCGGACAGCAACAGACAAGATGGTTTTCAGGTATTATAATGATTTGTTATAGCAGTGGTGAGGCGCAGAAGCTGATCATAAATACTAATATGTGGGCGAAAGCCGGCTTGATGTAGAGGGATGAGATTCTGGTCGGAAAGATGAGTATGCAGTAGGAAGTTTGTTTGGTTTCATGAAAAGTAGAGTTTTTGAGATTTTCCGTTGGGGAAGGTAAAATTCGGTGCGAAGAATGAAGTAGTAGATGGTTGCGAGAAGTGAAAAGAGGATGGGAGGAGATGATTTGATGGATTTATAAGTAATGTGATCAAAGCAGAGGGCCGTGTTTCGTTTGGATCGGATGATGGAAGAGATATCTTCAGGAGTTATGAGATTGTTAAGAGGGGAAGCGGTAAGTGTGTGATGAAGATTGGGTTGGAGTTTGGGAGCGTGCGGCTTTGCAAGATGTACCACACGGCGGGTGAGAGTTGGATGTAGTGGTAGTACAGTTGGGGTAAAAATGTCTTGAAAGAAAGAGGCGAATGCTTTGCTTTGTCAGTATCGGTTTGAAGAGGGTTGTTATGTGTGATAATAGGGTATGAAGTATGACAGTTTTTTCCAGTTAACTGATGAAATTTTTGCCAGAATTTGGTAGGGTGCGTGGTAGTGGATAGAGTTGCAGGTTGAGATCCAACGTTTTCGTTTATACGCATCTAGGTAATTGTGGAACATGCGATTCCAGCGACGATGATGTTCTAATGATATAGGATTACGTGTACGTTGGAAGTCACGGAAAGAGCGTCTAGAAGCAGCAACGAAAGACTGACATTGTGGAGGTATTGGAGGTTTGTGGCGGATGAAGTGTAAGAAGAGGGATGTTGTTTTGGGTGGCTGTGTCAAGGGAAGTTGTGATTTGGTCCACAAGGTTATAGAGTTATTCACTAGTGGGCTGCTTAGATTCTGAAATGAAGTTTGAGGTCGGTTTGAAAATTAGCCCAGTTTGCATGATTGTAACCAAAGAAGTGAATTGGCGGGGATTGTTTTTTAGGGGGTGTGGTGATAATAAGATCAAGGAGTATCGGAGCATGATCGGCACCGAAAGATGGTAGAACTCGGAGGTTGTGAATAGTCAGAAAAGGAGTACTGATAACTATGTAGGGTTAAGTATTGCTTATTGGGCGTGATGGTGATGGTAGTGATGGTAGTCGACGGCTAGAATATTAGAAATATAGTTTTGGAAATGCTGTTTCTCTGCCTGTGAGCGGTTATGAATATTGATGTCCGCCATGATTATATAATGTCTGAACGTATTATCGATGTATTGAAAAAAGTCATAGGGAATGGGGTGGCCTAGTCTGACATATATGGTACAGATAGTAATGATTTTTGTGCGAAGATAGAGTGTGACTATGGAATATTCTGGTAAATCATGTGGGTTTGGGAAAGTATGAGAGCGTACAGGAATAATATATGTTCCAATTGCTATGCCACCATTTGCTCGTTGATAAGGTCGAGAACAGTCATGACGTTGTAATTGAAACTGATGAAGGTGGATGCGATTGGTAGGTTTGAGATAAGTTTCATTTAGGGCAAAAGCCTGTACTTTTCCCTTTCAAAAACTGCTTTGTAAGGTGACTGCTATGGTGAATGATAACATGAGAAAGGTTGTTGGGATATGTTTTGTATTTACAGAGATGACCATTGTGGATCTGTTTTGGTGGATGTTATGGAAAAGTGAGTCCTACTATCTGTATAAGTGGAAGAAAGTTGTAGGCCAAATATTTGTTGAGTGATTTGATCGATCTGCATAAGAACGTGGGAGCGTAAGAAGGGGTGGATATTTTGTAGAATGAGCGTCATGAAGCGAAGCGAGTCTTCTACTGTTACGGGTTCTCTTAAGGAGATCTTATATCTCTTCGCTTAGGTTTCTAACTCTCCATTTGATAACACGTAAATTTTAATATGGTAATTTCTAACAAAGTATTACAGGTAATTCTTTAAAATTTTTAATAGAAATACACAATGCCCATATAAATCCAACCGCGGTCTCCAATTTACGTTACATCTGTTAGATTAATTGCAATATATTCTTCAGTAAGTTGTTCAACAGTGAATAAAAAGTATGCTGCAGAGGGGCGAGGGCTTGTTAGGGGAGAGGGCTGACCATCTGTTTGCTTGTTAGCTGCATTTAAAAGGACGCTGTGATTCTCACTTCTCAGTGGTTAGAATGGTTTGGACTAGAAGAGCCCAAAACCACTTCTTTTGTTTCCTTTCACTGTTTGTTTCTTCCACCCCCTACTGTCACAAGAAGAAAACTTGTTTTGGTAAGCTTTTTGAATTAGTAGCGAAAAGCAATAACTAAAATCAGAATGAAACCACGAACGGATTAAAGGGATGGGAGGTCACTCCCTCCGATAATTCCCTCCGATACTTTGAATAATCGGAGTAAGAAACTAGAGATTGCGTAATCTAATAAGAAAGGTTTGTTGAAGAACGTATACAGATCAAGACGTATTTCAAGTGCCACAGTATTGTACTCCCTTCTTCCCATCCCAATTCCCTTCTGAATAAGTTCTCTTTTGTTTCTCTGTTCCATATTAGGCTTTACACTTACACTTTCACTATCCAGTATTGATTTTGACCATACCATCTGCAGAGCAAGGCGAGTAATGTTTAGTTCTTCCTGCCTCCGTTTTTAAAAATTGCCAATTATGATTAAATTTATCGAAAACAATTCAAGGGCTCGGGGCAACAAGTGGACAAGCCACACTTTTGTGAAAATCCTTTTATTTGTTTAAATGGTGTATTATAAGCATATCTACATTTTTAAAAATATATTTCGTCAGATTCCGACACAATGGCAGCACTATCGTGACAGTCACGTTGTTGCCTAAAAGGTTTTTATTTCTTTTTTGATAAAAACAATGACATGCCACAGAGGAAGATGGCGTCTTGCAGCTGGGATAATGCTGCGAGCAGAAGAAAATTGTTCAATTATGATGATTTGGAGAGCAAAAGTGGTGGAGATTTGAACGTGTTTGATGACATAACAGATCAAGACTCAGATTACGAACCGTCCGCAGACAATGCATCAACATCGAGCCAGGTAATTAAATCATATTATAAATTGTGGCATGTCATAGTATTATATCGAAACTTTTTGAGTTTTATTTTGCTTGTGGCTTATATTATAATGTTGCTATGATAGCTACAGAGATCGACGACGTGTTCATTTTCTTTTAAGTTTACTGGGCTAGTGAATCATTTGGTTAAGAAAAGTGGAATGTCTGAAGAAAAGAAAAAATTTCTTCTACTCATCACTCCTTGTACTTCTAAATATTCGCATTAAGCAATTAAAAAATGCAAATCACATGGCAAAGTTTTTCCTTACTCTAGGCACTCATCTTTAATCAGGAAGTGGTACTAGTGTTCTGATTCCTAATCACTCAAGTTGACGTTCCTCTGCTGCATGATATGAATGAAATATTATTTAAAGCCTTCAATACAGCCCCCACTTTGCCATTTATTTGGAATCAGAATTGTCACAGGTCGGAACATGTTTATCGTATCTCTATGATTCTTGTTAAGTGATTCCTGTAAATGCAACAGAGTAAATTCCATTTTTTTCGCATCAGAAGTAGGGGAAAGAAGCCAGAACATAAAATGTGTATATGCCTAATTAGTATATTATACAAAGATAAGGAGTATGTACTTAGGAGCCTTGATCCAAAAATAAGAGTTCTTGGTCTCTAGTCGAGTTCTTGGTCCCCCATGTTCTTGCAAAAAATTGTGCAGATCTAAACTGTTAGGTAAAGAGGTAGACATTTTTAATGGATTTTGAGATCTTGGTTCCTATGACATACAAAATGCTTACTTATTTGGTTGCATTAAAGTAAACCCTAAGAAGAGATCATATCCTAAAAAAATTAAAAAACATATTTCTTCACGAAAATTTACAGCCGAATACAGTTAAAGTAAGTGGTATGGAAATCAAAATTTGCAAAAGTGAGTTTCTGAGTGTTCATGGATTGCATAATTCAAAAGTAAGAATAAATTCTATTGTCTCTCAAGTTTCAAGTGGAGTTACAACACCCAAAGCGGATAGCAGAGGCAAGCATAAGAACAGGCCAAACAGAAAAGACGGAAATCGACTTCAGTCTGTTAGGGATCACGTAAACAGCATACAAAACTACCAGAGCCATTACAGCAGATGGGATAATCAGGAAAAATTATTTTTTGACTGTGATTTATCAATTTCCCGGTTGTACGAAGATTTTTACTTACCATGGTGCGCGGAAAAAGGGCATTCAGAATCCAGTCAGTCAAGATGCATATCGTAGAATTTTTTTTTTTTTTTTTGCACCGAATATAATATTAGTTTTAAATTGCCTAAGTCAGATACTTGCAAAGTATGTGATATGTCGAAGGTCCAAATAGCTGCTTTTAGATCAGAAGGCAAAGATGATGAAGTAAAAACTATCGAAAATGATCTGAAGTTGCACCAGAGGCGAGCTGAAGCCATGCAGGACATTCTAAAAAGGGAAACTCTGAGCAAAGATAGTAAGAAACTCGTGATTAGCATGGACTTGCAGCAGGCCTTACCAGTCCCAAAACTCACTACCAGTATTGCCTTTTACTGTCGGAAACTTTGGCTATTCAATTTCAATATTCATCATTGTACGAACGGGAAAGGTTACATGTTCGTGTGGAGCGAAGAAACTGGTCGCAGAGGCTGTAATGAAATGTGCAGTGCTCTCATAAAATTTATAGCCACGAAGCCCGAAGTGGAGGAGCTTGTTGTTTTCAGTGATAATTTGTCCAGGCCAGAATAAGAACTGGACTATGATGGCTCTTTGGTTCCATCTTATTAGGGAGAGACTTCAAGCAAATAACTCATTACTTTCGAATATCAGGACACACCATTCTACCATCTGATAGAGACTTTGCTGTTATTGAGAACTTTCAGCGGAAACACCAACAAATTTATAATCCTAGTATGTGGATGGACATCATTTCCAAAGCTAATAAAAAGAACTCTTTTCACGTAACACGAATGACTCAACAGGACATATTAAATGTTGAAGCATTATTACAAAATTTAATGCTGATTATCTTTGCAGCTTTTTCATCAAGCATGCAGTTAACGAAGAGCACAAGAGGTGCAATTCCTCAGAGTTGGTCGACCACTTTCAATTTCATTGGGTAAACTGAAACCAAAATACGATACGCCACTAAGGATGAATAAGAAGAAATTTGAAGATGTAACAAGTCTCTTACCATTCATTCCTTCCATCTACAGCACCTACTTCCAAACGCCTATGCCAAATGATGATGATGATGAGAGCAATGTGGAACTTATTTAGTATCTATAGGGCAGGCAAAATTGAGTTTGTCTCTAATATTATACAAACATGAAAAAAGTAAATTTAACTATAAGTGTAACAAAGAAAAAACATTGTGTAATTGTTTTGAATGTATATAGTTATTTCAATGTTTGGTTTTAGTGTTACAAAACTGCCTAAATAAATATTTTTCGTCCAGAAAAAAATGGTTTTGAAAATTTATTTCATGAAGCATGTCATAGTGTTGCCCCAAAACTTTCATTTCATGTGTTATCTCTAAGCAAGAAAGTGACAAGCCACAAATGTTAACATTTTCTGCTCCAAAATAGCGATTTTTGCAAAAATTTATTGGTAAATCAGACTTTAACTTACAGTAACGTATTCATGGTATATTGATGCGTAAAGTAACAAATAGTGGCACATATAGAATCAATAACAAGAATTATGGAATTTTTTGAAACTTGAAAATCACTGTACTGTAAAATTTGTATATTGAGGCTTGTCTACTTGTTGCCCCAAGCCCTTGAATTCATCTTAACGATAAAGACTTTTACACATTCATTATTCCAATCTTAAAATAAACTCGCCGCCTGTCGCCTAATATAAGTTAGTTTGAAGCCTTATGTGTTTTCTTCTGTAAATAAGTCCGAATTCCTATTTGTATCTATTGTTGCATTGACAAAAGTGAGTGCCAAATCGTTTCAGGTTCGATCTTTGCGAGATTCCTAAAGATGCAAGGCCCTGCGCAGTCGTCCACCACTTGAGACGCCTCTGCACTGGAGGTCTACACGGGCTCGGACCTAAGCCCGACCCGGCTCGCGGGCAGAGTTCGGGCCTACAAAGCATCTATCACTTCGGGCCCAAACAGGGATCGGACTGTAAATTTTTAAATATACAACTATATTTGTGGGGATTTTTTTGGGAATAACTTTGAAAATATACTGTAAAACGATACAAATTGCACCGTTCTTTCTGGAAAACTTTTAAAACACAACTGCAAAATTAAACCTCGAATTGCTGTAAAGAAAAATACAATTTTACATTAATTATTAAGTTTCTGTAATTTGGGCAAATTTGATTATCACAGAGCTCAGTTCGGGCTCGGGCCTAAATGCTAAGACATATTTCAGACTCGGGTCGGGTCTCATATTGTAAATTCACGGGCCCGCCGCGCCCGGGCTAAAAATTCCGTGCCGTGGAAACCCCTACTTTGCACCGGCACACATTCCTTCCTAGTCCAGAAAATCTTCTCCCTTCCACATCGTCAATAATGGTAAATTTGTTTCTCATATATTTGCTTATTATTGTAAGACAAGTTCAAACCAGAACTCTAACATTTGATCGTTCTCTGGGCAAGGGCGCCGATCCCGGGGGGGTCAAGGGGGCCCGGCAGCCCGCAGATCATGTGGGCCCCTTACTGTATTTGTAAAATTACAATATTTGTCATAATTTGAATGCAATTTGTTTTAAAATCCTCACATATGCTTTCTTCATCTGAATCCTCCCCCCAAATTTACAGAGAAATCGGCGCCCTTGTCTCTGGGGTAATGTGAGTAATGCAAATTAAGAAAGATATGCGTAATATACAAATGTTAGAAAAAATTGATATTTATTTGAATAGACCTTTTACGTAATGTTTATTTTAAAACTGATAAACATATGCAAATATATCGAGGCATCTTAAATTTAATGTTAAACATTGGCGAATGAGCCGTAGCTGAAAACTATAAACTATTTATACCAATATTGAATTAGTCCAATTTGTAAAAAGTAAGATAATCATAGTTGGAAATAGTGTGTATATTTTTATAGAAGGAAACCAGAATGATATTCTCGGTAATAATAATAATAATAATAATAATAATAATAATAATAATAATAATAATAATAATAATAATAATAATAATTATAATCTTTCTTCTTCAAGTATAGGTTGATGGGCAAGAAGGAAATTTTAAAACTTTTCTCTCCATTGAGAGAGCTGTTTTATAATTTGATAAGGTCTCTTCTTCGTAACTGCATCTTGATATTCTATCCTTGGTCGGACCGCGGTGGCTGAGTGGTAGAGCGTTCACCTCTAATGCATGTTGTTCTTGGTTCTATCTCAGCTAGCATCAAGTAAACTTTGTGGAGGACAAACGCCGTGTGTGTGGGTTTTCTCGGGGTTCTCCCGTTTCCTTCCGTTTTCTGCATTCCACCATTTCCTTCATTTCTCAACATCACCAGCTCCTTTAACCTACCAGGCATAACTGTGGGACGTAGATTTTTCTATACTTTGTATTCCACTTCCTGGTGTTTTCTTCTGCCTTTCCCTCTATCAACACGATGATCCAATCGGAGTGTGGAATAAGATAGCCAAGCATGCTGTTTATTCTTTTTCCTATTATCTTCATGATCTGTCGTCCTTCACTAGCTTCCTTTAGTACTTCTTCATTCCTTTCCATTATTATTATTATTATTATTATTATTATTATTATTATTATTATTATTATTATTAGTATTATTATTATTATTATTATTATTATTATTATTATTATTATTATTATTATTATTATTATTATTATTATTATTATTATTATTAATATTCCTACGGGTACATCTGGCTTTTATGGCAAGATTTGCTCATTGAAAGGTTTTAAACTTTCGCTCTTAATTATAAAAATACATTATACATTATAAAAGTCTATATAAAGAAATGTATAGGTCTACATCCTATAAATTGTACACACACATTCTACCATTATAAAATAGTATACAACTTACAAAAAGAAATTATCAACGAAATACTTCACTACTAACAAACAATATTTGTACTGTGTATATATATTTACATTAATTATATAGACTTTCATGTCTTTCAATCACATGGCTACCCAGTTTTCCTCACGACGATAGGCAGACGGCAATAATTTGAGTATTGTAGCAGGGAATCGAACCTAGAACCAGATGATCAGGAGTCGAACGCCCTAACAACTAGACTATGGAACCCCTTTGAATGACTATAAGCTTAAAATTCTAATGATTCTACAAACAACAATTATCAACGAAATATTTCACTACATTTCTAACAGTAATGACATTTATACTATTGATACATTTGTATTAATTACTTTATGAAAGCAAGTAGAATTGCTATATATATCTGAAATTAAAATGATCCTACAAAAAGCATTTTTTCAACGACATACCTTACTATTGTCAAACAACATTTATACTCTGTGTACACATTTATGTTAATTACATTATAGAAATGAATTGAATGATTATATGCCTGAAGTTAACTCATCCAAAAAGCAATAATCAATAAGATATCTTAATATTGTACACTGATTACATGTACTGTACACTTTGTATATTACCAGCACACTACTTTCTGAAAATTGAATAAAAATATTGTATGTATGAAATATTAAATTGACTCCACAAAACAAAGTTTTGCCAAGTTTAATACCATCTTTCAAAGACATTACTTTTAGTTTTATTACAAAGTAGAGCATTTATAGCATCTTATACGAGAACAATATAGATCTTCTTATCATGATATAGTATATTTAACACAAATACGTTATTTAGATACAATATTTTTGTTCGTTCCAATTTTTTAATACAAACTACTGCTGCTGTTATCTTTTTACATTTCCTGTCGATTCTAACACTGAGGTTCACGGAGAGGAACTGATCGTTCCAACCGAGAATCAACAATTTCAGGGAGTATGACTGCTATTTCTATAGAGACAGCCGACAAAAGGACAAAGCTGCCCAAACAAGTTTTTGAAAAAGAAATAAAGAAAGAAAATTAGAAGGAAAGTAATAGAGACAACATTGGTTTTAAGCCAGGAGCGCTCGTAAATCACTACCACGTGTCGCGAAGACTAGTAGAAGCTAGAGGTTTAGATGGCTCTCAATTCTTGGAAAAATATCTATCCATATACTGTATATAGCATACTTTTTATTCTCTGTTGCCAAACTTACTTAAGAATATATTGCAATTAATCTAACGCTTGTAACGTAAATTGGAGACCGTGGTTGGATTTATATGGGTCTTGTGTGTTTCTATTAAAAATTTCAAGCCATTACCTGCAATACTTTGTTAGAAATTACCATATTAAAATTTACGTGTTATCAAATGGAGAGTTAGAAACATAAGAGAAGAGGTATAAGATCTCCTTAAGGAGTTTGTAGGAGGTGTAGTGAAATAGGCAGTGCGGATTGGAATTGATAATTCAGGTTTGTCAGTAGGTGGAGCAGGTTTTTGATAGCATTTTTAACTGTAGGTTGGGTGTTGATGGTAGGTATTACATCGAGGTAGTTTTTTAAGGTTCGGGCAGTTGTTAGTTGTATGGTCTTCATTGCAATGTCCGCAGCTGTGTGAGCCATACGTTTGACAGCGTTTGCAGGGTATAGGAAGTGGGGGCGATGTACGGGATGGTTCTACCCTGTGACGTATGCGATAAATATAGGCACCATTTTGAAGCAGATGGTCTACTGTTTCCTTCGATGGTGTAAGAACTTTTACAAGATAGGTGGGGCCTGATTGACACTTGATGCGAATGCATTTATGTACTTCATAACATTCGAGTCGTAAATCGTCAAGGATTTCTTCGTCTGAATAGGCTGGTGGAACGCCTTTTATCATTACTGCAAACATGTGCTGACATCTAGGTGGTGGTGGTTGCTTTTTTTCTGGTTTGTGAGAGCACTTGAATGTTGGCTTTGTCGCCAAGAATGTGAAAGCCTGCTTTGTTCCGAATTTTAGTAACGAAGTTTTGGTCTGGAGATTCGATGATGATTCCGTTTTCAGTAAAGACTATTACTGATACATTGGCTCTTGGATAGTATTTCTGAGTTGGATGAAGATATGTTTAGGATTCGAGTATTTGGTGTCAGCATTGGTCAGAAGATAACTGAAGTTTGGTGGAGTTTGGATTCAAGCAATGTCTATAGTTTGATCAACTATGTCTCGGATGTTTGACTGAAAGGGGATCGCGATCGAGTTTCTTTCTTCTTACGTTGTGATTGTAGTGCATCACCTGATCGCTTTTGAGGATTGGGTCCCGTTTTTGGTTTGACCCCCTTGGACTCCATCGAAGTCAGAGGGGACACACCCACGGATCTTGAAGACTATGATATGGCCGAAGCCAGTACAAAGTTTTAGACGTATGGAGCATGAGAAGAGAATAAGAAGGATCAAACTGTCAGATGTCCAAATGAATTGAGATGATCAGACAAGGTACAATGATTAAGATGATGGAATTCACACGTCAGCAGTGAAAAGTACTGTCAATCCCAGTGTGAGTGTGGGGGTGCGGTGGCTCCGTGGTAGAGCGTTCACCTCTGATTCTTGAGGTCCCGGGTTCGATCCCAGCCGCCACCAAGTGAACTTTGTGTTGGACAAACACCGTGTGCGTGGGTTTCCTCGAGGTTCTCCCGTTTCCTCAGACTTTCTTCATTATACCATTTCATTCATTACTCATCATCACCGTCTCCTTTAACATAACCGGCATAATCGTGGGACGTAAAACTAAGTTTTCATTTCATTTCCCATCTAGAGCGTATGCGTTGCTGGTCTCAATTGTGCGTATGCTACACAATGTCCTGGAAGGCACTTTAATACTTCCAAGCTACGCTAGGCTTGGTCAAAAACACAGCTTGTGATGTATGGTACGTCAAGCTGATGAGAGAATATGATTGTATTCTTTTTACCTTCTAGCCAAAGTGGCTAGCAACCTTTAAGAAGGTTACGCCCTCTGTGAGGTGAGTGAAGAAAAGGACTTTAGGTGCAGAGGACAATGGGTGGTCTATGTGTTTTTTTCAAATTATTAATATCAAATGTTACAATAAATAACAAAACAACAAAATGAAAATAGCAAAACAATAAAATGAAAATAACAAAACGGGATGAATTAACTTTGATCCTTACAAATAATAAAAGAATGAAGTATACATACATATATAGCAAATGTTAACTATAGGAAAATAAATAATGTAAAAGGAAAGATTCAATAACGATATACAAGAAAAATGGGAAAAAAGGAAAAAAAGGAAAAAAGGAAATGAAAATGTGATGGAAATTTGATAAGCTTATAACAAGGATGAACAATGATGCGAGGTGCAAAGCACAGAACACGTGGGTTTTGTTTCTCAGACAAATGAAACTATCTTCTGCCTAGGGGCAGCTCTAGGCGATGATGAAAAACAGGGGAAGCCCAAGTGACTAGAAAAAGGTAATTACTGTGCAAGAAATGATGAATGAATGAGTGGAAGATGTTCATGAATAATTTAGTCAGAGATGATGAAAAATGATGGATCTCTCGTGGGTAAAGTGTATTAATACCGCGTAAACAGGAGAGATAATGGTGGATGATAATAACGAATTGCTGTGGGATGCAAATCCAGGTATCGCATAGTGTCATCAAGTAAAGGGTGTTGGTTTTGGAAACGTTTGTTGATATAGGTGAGAAGTAGCTTTTTCCATGTAATACTGTAAGTTAGGGAAAGTGGTGCGTTCGTATAGCTCCTGGGTAGGGCTAGGTAATTGGACACGAAAGGCTATGTGGAAAGCATATCGTTCTAGGATCAGAAGCTTTTGATAGAGTTTAGATGATGGGGCTATCCACGCTGTGTATCCGTATGTTAACATTGGCCGTAAGAAAACTTGGTATATATTTAGGATTGTCTTTGCCTTAAGTCCCAATGTCGTACCAGTTCAGCCTTTCAAAAAATTGAGTCTATTGTAAGCTTTTGCTGTGATAGTTGCTAAGTGTTTGTTTCATGTTAGGTGACGGTCGTAGGTAATCCCAAGATAGGTGACTGTGTTACTGAGGCGTATAGGTTCGTCATCTACATGGAGTGCAATATTGCGAGGATTTCGACGGACTTTTGATCTTCGGTGTGGTCTATAAAGACAATAGAATGAGTTATAGCCGCATTTATGGTGAGTTTCCAACGAGTACTCCATGAGGTGAAGCAATTGATTGCAGTCTGAAGAACTGAATTTATTTGGTGGATGGTGTTACACAAAGCAATGAACGCCGTATCGTCGGCATATTGAAATAAATGGATTCCCTCTGGAAGCCGAGGCATGTCCGCAACAAGTAAAGTAATGGGGACAAGGCCGATCCTTGCGGTACGCCTGAGGGGAGAAAAATAGGATGTGACAGATTGGAGTTAACAGAGATGTATGTGATTCGGTTTGAAATGAAGCTGTAAATGAAACGAATGTATACTATGGGAAGCTGTAGAGTAAGGAGTTTGTATACATTATACCAGAATTTATCGAAAGCTTTCTCTAGATCGAATAGTACCAACAGGATGGTTGTACGGAATTAAAGTGCTGAGTGATGTGTGAGGTAAGTCGAAGAAGCTGACCATTTATAGAGAATGATGGTCGGAAACCGGCTTGTGTGAAAAGAAGAAGATTACGACCGGCCAAATAAGCATGCAGTCGTTTAACTAAAATACGTTCCAGGGTTTTGCTGAATGTGGAAATGAGTTGTATGGGCCGGTATGAAGCAACATCCTGTGGTGGTTTATGAGGCTTCAGGAAGAGCGTATTAGAAGTCTTCCAAGAGGTCGTAAAGTATACGAAAGATAAAGGTGTAGATATGAGCAAGTAAGATCAACAAAGTGCCAGGACATTCCTTAGTATGGTCATATGTGATAGTGTATAATCCAGGCGCTCTATTGCGTTTGTAGTGAACGACTGCAGTAATATCCTGTACTGTAATCGGTGCCGATTCAGGTGTATTTGCTGAAGCACATGATTATTACTGAGCTGGAATTGTGGTGATGAAATGTTAAGTCTGTCGACGACATGGGGTGTTGCCCAACCATAGTAAGTGTGAATATGGTATGTAAATGCGTTTGCTTTGTCAGTGTCAGTATTTGCTAGTATGCCACCGAGTAAGAGAAGGTATTTTGGTTTGTAGAACTTGCTGCAAAGTGCATCAAAGTTTTTCCAATACTTGCTCGGATGGGTAGTGTCGGAGATATTATTGCAAGCCTTAATCCAGCAACGAAGTTTATAGGCCTTAATATAGTTATGGACCATACGCTGTAGTTGTCGGTGGAGACGTAATGCTTCTGGATTGCGAGCATGCAGAAATTCTCTATGTGCCTGACGTGAGCGCTTAATGATGCCACGGGAGATGTGAGTGAGATATTGGTCCCAATTTGCTTTATCAAATCGTAAACTAGTCCGTGGGGGTAGTGGTGAACGAGCGACGTTTTGTGCACGTGATTGATATGTTAATTTAACAGGTACGTGGTCACTTCCAAGGAGATCAATAACTTCAACGGTTCAGTGGGATATGGTATTACTTGAAACGATAACAATGTCAGGTGTGGTATCTGAAATTGGGCGAGTAGCTTGAGAGAGATGAACAATAATGCCAGTGGTGTTAGCCGTGATGAAGTTCTGAAGAGTTGTTGTTTCCTGATTGGTACTGCTGTGCATCTTGAAATCGGCCATAATGAGATACGAACGTTAGTTGTTTGAGATATATTGCACAAATTGATATGGAACGGGATGGCAGGATCTAATATATATATATATATATATAGTAGCCAGTATAATGACGATACTTTTGAAGGAAACTGTGGCCAGGAGGTATTCTGGCAAAGGTGTTGTATTGTAGTGGTGCTGCCGAAAAGGTAAAGAAGGTGATAAACCAATGGCTACTCCTCCATTGACTCGGAGTACCGAAACAGTGTTTTCTGCACGGATCATTGTATAATGTGGTATTCGGCAGGAGTGAGACGAAGAAAGAAAGGTTTCGTTAAGTAAGAATGCCGTGACGTGCTGTTCAAGGAGAAGTTGCTCAAATAAAAGTTTGTTTTTTTGGCAGAGAGCGTATATTGGGAAACACAAAGACCAGAGCCATAATAAGAAAGAATTTAATCAATGGCTTAAGCATGGCACTTATAAAAGTGGACAGTATTGCCAGAATAGGTGGCAGTGAAACTAATGTGAAAGTTAGTTTTTGCCGCTAGTTTAACTTGCTGAAGATTGTGAGGTCTGATAAATGGATATTTTGTAATGCCAATGTTAAGAAAGTAAGAAGCTGATCCAGATTTACAGGAGAATCGAGCGGATGTAGTGTGTTATCCAGTTGGGCCGGAGGCCTCAATGGATCGATCAACTCAGGACGTCCCGGAGCAGGTTCTGGTTTTGCTTTACACCTGTAGCTGTATGTTGGGTGTTGCTCATTACACGTAGCACATTTTGGAGGTTGCGTAAGATTGTTACAGGCGCGTGTATTGTGAGGTCCGGCACAGTAACCATATTTACCAGTATTCTTGCAAACTGTCGTTTAATGTGAGTTATATAGCTGACAACGTTCGCAGCGTAACGGCATAGGAGCGGTAGACCGCAAAGGCTTTACACGATGCTTGTGATTATAGATGTAGGCTCCGGAATCTAACAGTACATCAATGGTGCCATGATGTGAAGTGAGCACACGGACCATATAAGTAGGGCCGCGGTCATTTCGAATCCTAATTATTTTGGTGATCGTGTGTCGTTCGAGCGTCATTTCTCCTTGTATCTCTTCATCGGTATATGATGGATCTACTCCACTTATGACCACTGAAAGTAGTACTGGTTCTTCTCGGAGGCGGAGGTTGTTTATGGCGAGATACGTTGAGTGCTTCCAACTTCGCATGTTTGCCAAATATGTCGATCGGCACCTTGTTCATGATCGTGCTGTACAGTGTTGGATCCGCTGTCTTCATAATAATGCCATTTCTGGTGGGGATGATGGTAGCAATGGATGTCCGTGGTAGGTACTTCCGGAGTTGAACTGCAACCATCTTTGGGGTGCTGTATTTCGAATCGAAGTTCGTGAGTAGCATGGAATGAATAGTAGTTGGTTGCTGGTTGTCGGTGCTGGATGCTGAGTCTCCGATGTCCATTCGGCCAGAATCTGATTCTCTGGATGAATATAGATGGTGCTTCTTTGCAGGAGGAGATCGTTGCAAATGGTCGGCGTAGCTGATACCCTTGTCTGATTGAGGTGACCGTGATCGGATGGAGGAATGAGATACTTCAGATGTTGTCGATTCGATGGATCCTATGGAATCTGTCCGTTGATATTGGTTCCTAGTTGGCTTCTGAGGACGAGCTGAAGATTGGTCCTTGCGTGGTCTCGTCTTAGTAGAGCTCTCGGATGGTCCGTTAACGACTTCGGGAGGCCTTGGTGTTTTCCTTCATCTTACGACTACAGACTGATCCTGGGTCTGCCATGAGGAAATCTGTCCGTTGGCGGTTGCCCAAATCAACAAGTGTATTACGTCTATAGATGTGTGATGAATGATTTGAGCAAATAGAGCGTAATGATGATGATATATGACACCCTCCAGCACTGAAAAGCGCTGTGAATCCCAGTGAGAGCGTATACGTGCTGGTTGCGATTGCGCGTATGCAACACAATGTCCTCGAAGGCACGCTAACACTTCCCAGCTAGGCTAGGTTTTAACAAAAGACAGCTTTTGACCTATGGTACGTCAAGGTGATGAGAGAGTATGATTGTAAATAAAACACTAGGTGAAACTATACAGTTGTGGGCACTCTGATAGAAATGGACACCTATGCCAATTATTTTCAAATAATAAGAGTCTGAGCGCCTGTAGCGAGCTATTGACGATTTTCAAATGTTGGTACGACTTTCTTCTTTACGCTCACAGTTTGTCAATTGTGTTTCTTCTTTCGTGTGTGTGGTGTGGGGTAGAAAGTTGCTCGATGTGAAACGCTGTGATGGTTGTTGTTCATTTCTAAAGAATTTTTTTAATCAGATAGATGTACTAATTAAGGTTTTGTTTCATTATAAATCAATTGGAAATTAAAATCTTGCGTTTTGAGTGATTATTAAATAATAAACTACGATCTATTATGGAACAAAAAGTTCTCAACGCGTTAGCAATTTTAAAATGTCAACAAGAACTTTCTGCAGGACTCGATCTTGACCTTATTGCAGACGAATTTATAATGCGCATCGAAATCGACAGGCAAACCTTTGCTAAGTTAAAGAAGTAATTCTCCGTTTGCTGCCTACAAACTTGCACCTGGATGGAAGAAAGTGTCAATTAAACACAAGTGAGTTTAGATTAACATAATATTAGAATTTAATGAGAAATTTAAATTTTGGTAGTCATATCTTGATATTACATCTATTTTACAAGTAAATATAGGTGCAGAAAGCCGCACTGTATCATTCAAATATTGGCAATATTTTTACAGTGAAACATCTCTTAACGGACAGCCCCATAGTGTGAACAAACTTTTTTTTTGTCCTTCCCTGCAAAAATATGTGTGTTGTGGGAAAAAATACTTTCTTTTACGGACACTTCTCATTTAAGGGCAAATAGTCATGTTCCATCGATGTCCGTTGAGAAGTGCGATAAAAGGCTAAACAGTTTGTTGATTATAATGAATTATTAGCCATTGTCGTTTCTGAATTGTTGCAACCATATTGTTGAATTGAGTTGATTATCATTCAGCGTATCTTTACAGCTGCGCGGCTATATGAGACGTGGACCTACAATTTAAGGTGAAATCCGATCCACTGTCGTTCAATGCTATCCCACCGAGAATCGAACTCGGGACTCTGCACCAAAGGCACACGCGATATCCACTAGACCAGCAAGGCGTGCTACAACTGCATTTTGACGAGCTGTCAGTAGTTCATTGTTGGCGCACAGAAACGGGGTGCTGAGGGGGACATGTTCCCTCCAATCTTGGAACTAGGGGAACTGTCCCCCCAATAATCCGATTTGAAATGTGTTTTTTGCCTAAGTAGAAACATGCCAATTATAAATATGTATGTATTCAGATCTCAGAATGTGTTCACGGCACTGATTTGTAATACTGATGTATGTACCACTACTTCATCGCCTGATATGTAATATACAACAGGTTTACCTTAGAAATCAGATTAATCTACCGTAATATGAGTTTCATCTCCTCCATCCCCCAAAATAAGCCTCAAATCTAGCCACCTCTCAATGTTGAAGACAACTCTGCTCCCCTGATACTCCACAGCATTGTTTTTCAACTTCATAAATACTTTGAACGTCGCTTATAAAAAAAGTCTTGCCCGTCCCTCGATTTGCGCCGCTGGGGAGAAAACGAATGAAAGCTGTTAAACAGAATTGGTGGTGGTGGGGAAGGGGGCCTCGGGCTGCAAGGTGCCTAAATCAGTTGGTTTTCAACCAACTAATGCTACATCTAACAAATTCCTTGTTCCTGTTTACAGTGGTTGAGCTCCCCCAATATTTTCCTTGTGTCGGCGCCTATGCTTAGGGTAAACTGGCAAGAACTTTGTGGAATAAATAAAAGGAATGCTTTTGGCTTGTAATATTTAAAAAAATAGTTTCCACATTTAGACGTACAGCCTCATCTATTTTGTACACATATATAGTTAAAGAGAAATAAACAACCCGCACCATCTGTGAAGTATCTTATCAATTAGATTGCGAGGTAGTACTTTTTAAAAAATCTTTCAGTTTAAAATTCGTCACTCGATGTCAGAACATTCTACTGTCATGTTTCTTGGAGAAACTGGATAAAAGGTATGCAGACATTGAAAAATATTTCCAAAATATTATTTCCTGCAAAAGTTGCGTTTAAATAATTTACTCTAACTACAAATACCTTGAAATCTTTATATATCCTAAGCCTCAAATTCCAAATAAACGCGTGTAGAAGAATATATTAGGTGAATTGAGGTCAAAGTAGGGGGGGTGAAAACACGATACACACTGCTCAGACGTGACACAACCATACCCATGTGCCGTGCAAATGGCGGAGTCGCCCTTGGGTTTTCTCCATCAATCGCCTATCGCCAACATTTACTGTCAATACCAAACATCCCGGAATACATCATTACCACTCTATACTACAAAGATATATATGTCACTTTGGCTACCATTTACATCCGCCCTGGTCATGCCATACCTCTAAAAATTTTTCAGTATATCTCAAACACGTTCCGCACCTACATCATTATGGCAGACATAAATTTTCACAGTCGAACAGCCCGCCAAAAGGAAGAATTTCTAGATTTCATTGCAACCGAAACATCCGGCACATTCCATACCCTGCCTCATTCTACCCGACCGATCTCGGATACCACTCCAGACGTTGTCATTACTTCAGCCAGTATCTCTGCACGGTTTACTCTCACAGTACTCGATCCGCTTGGTAGTGATCATGTTCCCGTTAAATTATCACTTACTTCTTCACACCGTCCAGCACCCCACTTACCTCCTGTCACTCGTACCACGTTGCGCTTCGACAAAGCCGACTGGCCAGGGTATCGAAATTACCTCAGTATCATTTTTGCAAACTCAACTTTATCAGAAACGGAGGAAGATCTTCATAACTCTTTGGATAGAATAACTACAGCACTCCATGACGCTACCAGCCGTTTTATACCGACTAGTACATCCCATAGTTATCACCCAACGCTCCCACCCCATTATTTACCACTTATCAGACGTTCACGAGCGCGTCAATTTCAACGTACCGTTCACAATTATGTTAAAGCATATAAACTCCGTCAATGGATAAAAGCTTGCAATAATTTGGCAGAGGATGCACATCCATCCAGATACTGGAACCGTTTCAACATGCTCAAGGGTCGCAAGACCCACACTACCTATCCTCTTCTAGAGAATGAAAATCCTCTTCACACAGATAAAGAAAAAGCAGACGCCTTCGCAACCTATCTACAATCAATTTTCACTCCGTCTGAAGCAGCCATTCCTCGCAGGCATCCCACACATACCTTTAACATAAATTCACCAGAACTTCAACCCAGCACATCTCATGTTTTACCCGAACATCCTCTTACTACGCATATCAGTGTAACAGATATAAACTCCGTCACGGCTCGCAAACGCAATACTGCCCCTGGTCTGGACTCAATCACTTATCGTCATGTCAAAGAAGCGCCTCTCGCCTTACTACACCTTTTAGCAACTATATTTACGTTTATTCTCCGCACAGGTTATCTTCCCCCTCAGTGGAAGACTTCCAAAACACTCATGTTTGCTAAGCCACACAAACCACTAAATTCAGTATCATCTTACAGGCCCATACAATTAACTCCGACTTTCAGCAAAATATTGGAACGCATCCTTGTCAAAAGACTTCACACTCACTTAACAGCGAAAAATTTGCTACCTTTACATCAAGCTGGTTTCCGACCAGGATATAGTATTAACGATCAGTTACTTCGCCTCACCAACATGATCACTAATCATTACAATTCTTCCAAGCCTGCCTGTTTAGTTTTATTCGATCTCGAAAAGGCATTTGATAAGGTATGGCACCTGGGACTTTTATTCAAGCTTCTGTCTTTCCGTCTTCCAATCACGTACATCCGCTTCATTTTTAATTTTCTTTCAAACCGCCTGGCTTACATTTACATCAATGGCAGTGTCTCTTATCCTGTTTTTCTTCATAGCGGCGTTCCGCAAGGCTCTGCCTTGTCCCCACTGCTGTATCTGCTTTATGTCGCTGACATGCCGTCCTTACCGCAAAATATTCATACATTTCAGTACGCCGATGACACGGCTTTCCTGGCGTTAACAAAGACTGTCTCTCAAATAAACACTGCGATGAATGAAGCTATCCGTCGCTTTAGCGATTGGTGTCGGACGTGGCGCTTAACAATAAACGCTACCAAAACTCAGGCCATAGTCTTTATTCCACCGAAACGTCGATCACGAGTTCATCGAAACCCAGCTCGTCTTGCCCTTACCGTCAATGATGCTGCCATACAGCACTCAAAGACAGTGAAATACTTGGGTATAACATTTGATCATCATCTTACATGGCGTCCACACCTCGCTACCGTTGTAAGCAAAGCCAAAAATAGATTAAATTTACTTAAATGTCTCATAGGTACAACGTGGGGTCTCCATTCTTCTCCGCTCATCAACACCTACAAGGTCTTCCTCCGTCCCGTACTTACATATGGTATTACCTCCTGGATATCAGCAAGCGCAAAACATTACGAAAAGCTGTTAATAATGGAACGACATGCTCTCCGCCTAGCCTACCGCATTAAATTACCAAGTCCAACCCGTGAATTGTACGACCGCATCACATTTCCTCACCTACTTTATCATATTGAAGCTCTTCGTATTAAATATATAACTCAACGGTATGACAGCGAACACGCTTTATTTTTTGAAACCGTTTACAGCGACGCTCCCTACACTCACAGCCATCATCACACGTCTACACCTCTGTCACTGCTTTTCGCATTATATAAATATACCGTACCTCCAAATCATCCGGACTATAACATCATCAGTATCCTCAGCACATCACACGTACCGGCCCATATCTCACCTTCATATCATGCACAGTAAACCCGCTTGTCACTAACAGCACCTCCTCACGTATAATAAAATAAATAAATAAATAAAACTTGTGGCGGTTTAATACAGTTCATAAATGTCTCTTTGCCCAACAGAAAATATTTTTTTTCCGACACAAATATGTTAAATCTCTTTCCCAAATAGAGGGTGTAGCCCTCGCAATGGGTGCTAGCTACTCCATAGCTAGCTAACTTAATAAAAAAAAGGTGAAAACTGAAATCAAGGTTGTGAGATTCCTGTATCTAGGAATTTTTTTCAGAAGCAAATTGTGGGTGAGTTATGCCCTTGCTTCTTTCTTTCCATTAGACTAAATTGTATATTAGTCATTAGGATCTAAGATGTTGAAGATTAAAAGAAACGTTGCAGTGATGTTCTTATGGTATGTCCAAAGAGGTGGGAAATTGTGTTCTTTTCATTCTATTCATCTGAAATATTGGTTAAACAGAACGTATCATTTCATTTCTGATCGATTTCTGTGGTTTGCTTCTTTCTTTCACCGATCTCATTCTCATTGCAATTCCATTCCGCTCATCGTTTTGTCTCGGAAATAGTCGTGCTTCTTCGGGCTATCCAACTAGTGATGGGCAGTGGGAATATTCCCGGTGGGAAGGAATTTTAAAAATGGGAATATTCCCGGTTTTTTCCCCTGACCTATAAATTCCCGGGAAGGAATTTATTTCCATTTGTTTACTTTATCTTCCAAATTATAAGACCCATATGGCAAATTACTTTATTTTAATATATTATGATTTACTTCTAGGTTTTAAAGAATTTGGAAGTTAAAATCTTAAAAATTCTTTGACTACTTTATATAACTAATAATATGATTTTTTAAGTTCCATTTCCATTTGCACTACAAAGTAAGGTAACTGTTATAATAATACTAATATAGGGGGGCAAAACTAGCAAAAAGTAGGATGATTTACGGAAGAAATGAATTGATAGTGGTATTCAAGGTATCGAACACATTTTTTTAGGGCAGTAGAGGATTTGTACAAACCGTAAAGGTAAGTGGAAGTGATTTATGTGAGAAAAGAAAGTGAATTTTTGGTAACGAAGATAGAAAACAAAGTTCCATGCGGGGCTCTAACCCGCCTTCACTCGCTAACGCTCGCTCTGCGGTGCTGTCTGAATTTAATGTTGGTAACGTAATTTAACGTATGAAACCATAAAACAACCTCATCAGAATAAAATATCGCAAAAAAGTAGGTGAAAAAGCTGCCCCCTCCCAATGCTAAACAATAGCCAAAATTAGCAAAGTACTAATTTACAAATGATGAAATGGAAACATTTCGTAAAGTAATGTAGAATTATGTAGAAATAGAGATGAAGTACTATTAATAAACCCTGAACTACCGTTAGTAATAGACGTCGGTCTGTCACCTCTCTCTGACTCGAATTTCTGAAGGGGTACTCGGACTTTTACATGTGAATTAATGCATGAAATTTCGAGAAATGGGTAAGAAGAAAGGTCGTGTATGGCAATGTTAAGTGCTAAATTATAAAGATAAATCAGTATCTTGCAAATTTTTTGAACATAGCTAAATGCGTATGCGCAAATGTTGATAAATTGCTGAAACATGTATCTTAAGGCAGTTACCTAATCTAATTTGTTTACAACATTTAAAAATTTAATATGTTTATAATATCAGTAGTAGAGTCAACTATAGAAAATCCACTTACTTATAAATTTAAACTGTTTAGCGGTGTAAAAATATGTGGACTTATTATAGCATTTTTTCCACATATTTACTTTCATAGAGCATATTGTAAGTAAATATACACTTATGCGTATTATCTAAACATAATAAAATATTAATAAAGCAACATAGTACCCTTTAGAATATACATTTTAAAGAAACCCCTGGAGACAAGTGTAATAATATACTGTGATAAAAGACGAATTTAACTTCGAAATCTTAATATAGTAATAGAATGCACTTTTCTTTTATTGTACATAATTTCCCAGAAAAAAATCCCATTTTGGGAATCCTCCCGGGAATATTACCTGGGAATATTCCCGAAAAATATCTTCCCGGGAATTTACCCATCACTATGTCCAACCATAAACATACACATATAGTTCTATGTACTTTTTGTATGTGTTTGTGCACGTGTGAGTGAAACAGAAGGAGAGGATTATATTTCTCGTCACAAATACCTAGCATCTCTCTTCCTCTTATTCTTTCTTAATTTTCGCTTTGCGCGAAACTGAGAAACAAATATGTTCTTGATGTTTGAGAGATAAGAAGCAGAAAATCGCTGGCTGAGCGGGAGTCACAGTCATAAATGGACTACAGAGAAAGGACGAAGGACAGATATACTCTACTCATGTATCATGTTCTTTCATTCGGAAATCGGTTCTTTTTGTCATTCAGATTTTCCACCATCTGAGTGACCTTCCGAAAATTGGTTCGCCTTCCACAGAACCAGTCTCGTTCCAGCCAAATGAATCCAGTTGTCTTCTGAGGTCATTTCAGAAGGAAACTGTTCTGCTACTTTTTCTTTCGAAATACCGTAAATACAGCTTGATAATAAAAGATGCAATATAAATCTGAACTTCTCTCTCTCTCTCTCTCTCTCTCTCTTTAATAAAAATAGAAAAATCTACTTTTTCAGTTATCACAAATTTTACTAGTTGCACACTGATAATTGTACAAATTTTGTATTTATCATGATTGGTTTATTCATTTATTTATTTTTACTTATTTATTACTAGGCTACCAGATACAGCCTCAGGCCATTCTACACTGGAGCGATCAGCAAAGATAACAACACTGAGATCGGAAGCACGAAGTAGACGACCACGCCCTGTAGGTTAAGGTACCATCCCGGCATCTGCTTGTTGGAACTCAGGAAAATCCTGGAAAGTCTCAGTCAGGATGGCCGAACTCTGGATTCGAACATAGGACCTCCTGATTGCAAAGCAAAAACGCTAACTGCTAGCCTAATTGAAAAGAATATATTCATAACAATAAAAGAGAAGGTACATTTATTAATCCTAGCTGATATTTGTTTCTTTCTTGCTATAATAAATACATTATATTGTAAATGCCGTCTCATGGGATTATTTAATTTTATTAAGCAACAGAAGATATGAAAGTAGGCAGCCCCAGCCAATATTTGGGGGATTATCTTGGTATTAACTAGGTGGGGTAAGGAAAATTCCAGCGACGTGTATCTAATCCACCCAACCACGGGCGTCGTTAACGAGGGCGTCGGGATGTTCATGATCCCTCATTTTCTTTTTAACAAATGCAGAATATGTAGAGAAACTAAGACAAGAATATATAATAAAGGCTATAATAAGCTATTGCTTCAACACAGCCTCTCTTTAATTTGACGCGTGCATTACACTAACACTGGATCACAATAAATGTGCATGGAATGACTGAAAATATCTTGGTGCGGCAAAGGGAGAAGCAAATATGTGTTTTAGTGATCATATTTTCTTAAACTTATCCGACACCCCCAGAGTTAAGGAGCTAACGATGCTTCTGACCCAACCTTCTACTTATACAATCTATTCATACTCAATGATCGTATGGTTGTATTGAATCAATTTTGGAGAATGTAATGCCAACTAAGTCTATCTCAAATTGTAGACAGTCTATTGAATGTAAGTCGATCTCAAATTGGAGTTACATTTGTGACTATCGTAAGAATGGAGAAAGTTTTAAGCTCAAGTCATACCATTTATGTAAGATCGGATCAGAACCTTACTAGAGTTTGAGAGCAGAGCAGTCAATGGCACTCCCACTACGGTATATACCATTATATATATATATATATATATATATATATATATATATATATATATATATATATATATATATATATATATATATACCATTACATTATACTCAGAGGCGGATTAAGACTTTTGGGGCCCTGGAGCCGACTATTTTAAGGGGGCCCTATGTTACGAATAATTTCACCGCATAAATTTTCTTTGCTGCCTTCCGTAGCCTCAAAGACTTATCAACACAATATTTTAATGTCCTCCAAGTTTACAAGAATTAGTTTAATTATATTCAGGCCGGTAGCCAGCCCAAAAATTGAAAGGGGCCAGGCAGAAGTTAGGGGGTGGCCCGATCCAACCATAATATATTTCATACCATATTATAGTTCATTTGCAATGCTACCGTCAAACTTTTAGGGGGCAGTGAAAATTTAGGACGGGCGGCCCCCTTGACCCTCCTGGATACGGACCTGATTATATTCATTCTCAACATCTGTACCTTGTGAAAGACTGTTTTTCTAAGGAAGGACAAATAATAACATAAAGAAGAAGCCGGTCAATTTCAAACAAAGTTAGGTAGACCCCTTTTCGAAATTCAAAATTGTAAAACATTATAGCTTGTGCGTGATTTGCACATCGTGATTATGTTAAACAATTGTCCCATACATATATATATATATATATATATATATATATATATATATATATATATATATATATATATTAAAAGAATGAAACGAATTCTTTATTTTTATGTAAAAGCGACAAGACAATACTGGTCATTAGGACCTGTCATTTTAGTCATTTCTAAGTTTTTTTCTAAAAGGTAAATGAAACAAAAGGTGTTAAAAGCAAAACAATGCGGAATGTTTCATTCATTGTCATGATGCATCACTGTAGTGATATTTCGCGCCACTCCTGGAGCCTCGACACCCCTAAGTCGGAAAAATGTCCAATAGAGTTTGCAAGAGGGCACTGGACAAAAGCTTACCGAAGAAAACACAGGAAGTGAGTACCATTTGCTATCTTTTCTTCTTCTTGATACGCATGCGCGAAAATTTCTGTTGCTCTCATTCCATTCTATTGCTTGTGAAAACTTGATCTTTTCATTTGAACACTTCCAACTCCGAATCGATTCAGCCAAATCAATCAGTTCCTTTTTGAGATTCATTCATTTCGTTCATCTAAAAGATTCGATCTTTTGAATCGAATCATTCACGTACGACCCATCTCTATTTGCTATTAGGATGTCCAAGCTTAAAATTTTACAAGAAGGTTGTAGGGACGTAATAGTTTTAGTAATAGTTTGCTTTATAGACATGATCTAGGTCATAGTCTTATATAATGGTGCTGCAAAAACACCGCCGCCAATGTCATACTCATTCTTCTATGTTCGTAGTCTGCTGCCACTCCTGTGTTGTGTATACAGAACCGGAACTGGTACTGGAGCTTAAGTCGGAACAGTAGTCGGAACTGGAACTGCAATAGGAATCAGAACTGGAATATGAACGGGAACAGTTTAAGCATGCGTGTAATTTCTACTAAATTGAAACTGCCCATGCGCCACCAAGTGCTCCATAAACCAATTGTGTGGTGTGCGAGAGAGAGTTGCTATCACTCTTGCCAAATAGGACTTTGACCCCTAAATTTTAAAAAGAAATCATTTCTTTGTATGTAACTCGGTGCGCTGATTACGAATTTCAAACCACCGATTCGCTACGAGGTCATCTTGACCCATAAATCCCCACTTCCGGTCACGGTTTTTGAGATTTCGAATTCCACACCACAAAATTGTTACCAATGTAATATACGCTGATCACGAATATGAAACCGCAGAGTCGCTACCACGTCATCGTGGCCCATAAAACCGCACTTTCGGTCACGTTTTCGAGACTTCGTATTTGACACCACCAAATTAATATATCGATGTCATATACGCCGAACACGAATTTGAGGGTCCTATATCTGTCACTCTTTGCCAAATTGGACTTGAGTCCTAAATTTTGGCTGTCTTAAAAGAGAACAAATACACCTCTGCTATGTTACAGTGAAACTTGTCTATGTTGGCCACCATCGGTTCCATCGAAAAGTGGCCAACTTAGACAGGTGGCCAACATACAGAAAATAAGTGTGATTTGTGTATTTTTAGAATAGGATTTCTAGTATTACTTAATTGTGAAATTTTAATAAGCAGTGACAGCTACTTATAAATAATGTATATAGAGTAATCATAAAAATATAAGTATTAGAAAATATTACTATAGTATGCGAGAGCGCCGATTTCTCTGTAAATTTGGGGGGATCCATTCAGATGCAGAAGGTATATATATGAAGATTTTAAGACAAATTGCACTCAAATTATACCAAATATTGTATACTCATAAATAAAATAGGGACCACATGAGCTTTGGGGATCCGGGCCCCCTCGGTCCGCCCAGGATCGGCGCTCTTGATAGTATGTTTATTATATATGCATACCTTTCTCTTCCTGAAAACTAGTCTGGTACATTAGATTATTCGGATTAAAAACACAATAACACAAAAAACCATGAAATAGAAGTGTATGTACGCAGTTTATTGCAATTGATATTATAGCAAACTGAGTTATTCAGATTGAAAACAAGAAAAGCTAAGTTATAAATTGAGAAATTCATATGCAATTTATATGACTTCTTTTCAGTTATTACTGAATGGTGGTTCATTCTAGACATATTTGGTTTATTCTCTTTGGCAGATATGCACATTCTAATATTGTAGTTAACTACCTCTAGTTAATGACATAGAAGTGTTTCCTTCGGAGCAAAAGATGTTTTGAGAAAATCTTGAGGGAATTCATATCTCAAAACCTCCGCTACTTTAGACATGCAGTCAGGTGCCAATAAATGAAAATTGAGCTTTAACCTTGAGAATTTTCCCTAATTACTAAAGCTTCGCACTGATGAAAGGAGCCGATATAGCTAATGGTTTTACCAAAACAGACAGGGTAAACAAATACGTACAACCATTTCCTGAATTCCTGTACGCGCTTTTTCTTATTCACATCTTCTTTCACCACCCTTTTATGAGGGTAGTGTTCTGGCCATTGACCTCCAAGAACAAATCGTGCGAATCTATGCTTCTTTATGTCCAGTCACAAATACAGAACATCTGCCTCTCATATGGGAATTCGAAAGGGTTAAGAAAAATAACAAAACTGTATTTTCGTGGCCAAGATACGAATTATCAATTTAGGTAAATTTATCATTATCATCATAGGGTAAACATTGCTTCAGTGTGGCCAACTTCCAAGATAGACAGGTGGCCAACTTATAGAGTAGTAAGTAACAAATGTCTTATGGGATAATGCAGGTTCAAGACGAACTAGGTCAAGATAAGCAGGTGGCCAACTTAGAGAGGTGACCAAGTTGACAGGTTTCACTGTACATATCTCCTAGAATATATGCTCATTTAAATAGGAATTGGAAAGTGGAACGAGGTTTTGGGGCTGGATAATACGGTCCATGCGTATAAAATCTATGCATGTAAGGGTTAAAAGGTTGTAATGTTACATAAGTGTTCAAAAGTTGATCATTTTCTTTTATTAACTCTTCTATTTGTGTAGACTGCTGCTGCTGTGTGTTATTGGCACCGGAACTGGAACAGGAGTCCTAATCGGAACTGTACTCTTTCTGGGCATGCGTGTCATTAATACTAAATTTGAACTTTAATTTTACTGCGCATGTGCCATGAAGTACTCCGTAAACTGTGTGTGTTTGCTTTAATCTCTGTTTCACTATTTTCGTCGTAAAAGAGAGAACGAGTAAAACGGGGCACCCTTTGTATGGTATTTAGCAAAAATGAAGAAATGCAGCCACTTCTTCATTTCTGCCAGTGGTCATAGCTTTTGTAGACTGGGAGTTGGGATATGTGTTGCGTAGGCTTTCTTGTGTAATCTTAAAACGGCTGTTATGGTCGTAGTCGGCAGCAACTGCTCCTGTGTTGTGTGTTCGGAACCGGAACAGGAAGCGAAACTGGAACATGGACCGGAACAGTTTGCGTATGCGCCACCAAGAGTCCCGTAAGCCTAGTGTGAAAGTTTCTATGTGTGTGTGCGTGTGATTTTTAATCTCTGCTTCAGTCTTTTGCGCTACCAAGTGTTCCGTAAAAATAGTGTGTGTGTGTGTGGGTGTGTGTGGGTGTGTGTGTGTGAGTGTGTGTGTGTGTGTGTGACAAAGAAAAAGAGAGCATGCAAGCGGGGAGCGAACACTGCTCTTCTATGTTCACAGCAAAATTGTGTGTGTTTTATGGAATGAAAACAGTGTTCGTAAAAGGCTATAGAAACACCAGCTTTTCTAAATTGCGTGTAATTTCTAATATGTTCAATAGGAGTTGGAATATGTGCTCATAGTCCTATGTTGTAGCCTTTGTAGTCTTTCGTAATCTTCTATGTTGTAGTCTGCTGTTGGTGATGGTGTGTTTAATCGGAACTGGAAATATGAGTTGGAACTGTAATTTTTCTGCGCATGCGTGTAATTTCTACTAAACTGGAAATTCAGTTTTACTGCGCATGAGCAACCAAGTGTGTGTGTATGTGTCTGTGTGTGCGGAGGGGGATAACCAGACTTATGCTATATTGTTAAATTCTTTTTTTTTAAATCTCTGCTCTACTATGTTGTCATAGTCTTTTTTACATCAAAAAAGTGCTCGTAAAACGGCCTGTTTTGGAAGCACATCTGTGAAACTTTTACCAGAGATAGAGACGAAGCTTAGCTTTGATTTTCTGCCCATAATTCAATAAGGGCGATATATATATATAGTAAGGATCCCCACATCACGACAAAAGCACATGTCAACACAACACGTGTAATTGTTTGTAAACAAGCCTAGCAGACGAGAGTCCGACACGGAAGACACTGAGGAAAGCCGAAAGAAGACGGACCTCACGAAAGGACCCGAAGAGAACAGACAAAAGCTCAAACTCCAACCAGTCAGCCAAAGCCAACATTCTCAGAAAACGTGCCCCCCACCCCATCAACGAGATAAGCAAGAAATACAAGGAGACATTCACCTCCCTTGGAGAGGGTCCCCGCAAGAGACAGACCCAACAACGCACTGCACCATTGAAGGCTCACCTGATCAGCCAGGCCATTCAGGTCGCTGGTGACAAAGTCATGCCCCCCTCCCCCAGCGACAAGTTCAATACAAGTCTTCCCCCCCTGGAACCTCCAGAAAGACCAAACACAAGTGAAATGGCAACCACCTCGTTCAACGAGATGGAAGTCGCAGACGACGAATCCCCCCCACTGAAGAGGCAGTCCCCCCGGATTCCAGCGCCCAAGGAAGACAGCAAAGCCAGCACCCACAAGACTCATCTCCTCTCTTATACAATTTAAAAACAAATATGCCCCCCTGGGAAACCCGAGAACCAAAGCCCACCAAGAAGACCACATGGACCAAGATCACATTGAAGGCTCTGGCTCAGATGGAGAGCTAGAAGAAGAAGAAGAAGAAAGCGTGCTCTCTCTCCCCACCCGCAGAATTCCACCCATTTACATCTACGAGGTCCAGAAACCATACACGCTCATCAAAACACTGTCAGCCACGTGCAAAGTCCCGCCAGTGGTACACCCCACCAAGGATTCCCTGAAAATCCACTGCAAGACCATGGAAGACTTCACAAAAATCGACGCATACTGCTCCCAGACCAACCGCTCCTACTCCACTGAACTGCCCAAAACAATGCGGCCAATGAAAGTGGTGATACGGAAGCTGCCCATCGACACAGAAATCCCGGACATTCGAGCTGCCCTGCAAGAAGAAGGGTTCACACCCGCCGACGTTTCCCAGATGACCGGAAGAGCAGACGGCCAGGGCAACCGCCCCAAATTCAATCTATTCCTGATCAGCCTACCCAAAACTGAAGCAAACGCACGAATATATGAATTGCGCACCCTGCTTTGCTGTCGGGTCGTGGTTGAACCCTACAGAGGCACTGAACTTCTACAGTGCTATCGGTGTCAGAGAACCGGGCACTCGCAAACTACGTGTCAAGCCATGGCAAGATGCGTCAAATGCGGAGGCCCACACCACACAAGAGAGTGTCCAAAGACCAACAGAGACACACCAGCCACTTGCGCAAACTGTGGAGGGGAACACCCCGCCAACTACCAGGGATACGCATACCTCAAGGCCGCCAAAGCATGGAAAGGCAACCCAAGCAACGCAACCTCCAACCAGCGCACCAACCAGAAGAGGGCCAGTCAACCGCCCAAGAAACAGACGCCCGGGGACCCTACCCCCCCACCAGCAGCTCCCTCACCACCAGGCAGCAGCGAGACACAAGAACCACCAGCAGAGGAATCCAGATCAACCAACGTCCAAGAACCCAGAGATAGAGTTGACCCTCCCAAGGGAACCAAGCCCGCAGCCAGCGAACGCACCACCGACACTACGTCTAACGCATCGACCGACACGACCAGCAGTGAACCATCCTTGGCCTCCACCATCAAGGAAGTCATGCAGCTCTTCCACGGACTGAACATCAAGTCCTTCCTTACGAAACTAAAGTCAGGCCTACAGAAAATCTCCACCGAAACAGATCCAATAGTCAAAATGACAACACTCCTAGAAGTCTTTGCAACACTCGCTGATGATGGCTCGTCCTAATCACCATATTACCAGGCATCTACGTGTAGCGAGCTGGAACGCTGCAGGCATTAAAGACAGTAAAGAAGAACTCACCGACTTCCTCACTCGGGAGGGGATCGACGTTGTGCTCCTCAGCGAGACCCACCTCCACGAACCAACACCCTTCAAAATAAGGAACTACACGTTGTACAGGACTGACAGGCAAGGACCAAGGGGCGGCACAGGAGTCCTAATTAAGCAGCAAATTCCACACGATTTGATACAACTTCCAGCCCTCCAGTGTATCGAAGCAACTGGTGTCTGCATCCATTCCCCGGACGGCCCACTCCATATGATCTCAGTGTATAAGAAGCCAGACGCACCGCTCCATGCACCAGACCTGCACCAGTTACGGCAGCTAGGACAACGGGTTGTGTTGGGAGGAGACCTGAATTGCAAGCATCCCGCTTGGAACTCCAGGGTCTCCAACACCAATGGAAGAGCGCTCTACCGAGCCCTCCGACATCTCGACTTCTTGGCAACAGCACCGCCAGACCCAACCCACTTCCCTCGGAATGGAGGCAACCCCGACGTGCTGGATATGATCCTGTCAGCGAATACAACAATAACGGACGGCCCCCACGCGGTGACAGCATTGCAGTCGGATCACATTCCAGTGGTGTACACAATCACAGTGCGCACCCATGTGTCACGAGCAGACTTGCCTCCAATCCGCACTACCAACTGGAACGAGTACACAAGAAGTCTGGCAGCCATGGTGGACCCAAGACTACCATTGAACACACCTGAAGACCCCGACGAAGCCGTAGCATCACTCACTGCTTCCATGCAGTCAGCATACAGGTTGGCAACAACAACAAATCGAGTGCAACCACCGACACAGCAGAAGCCAGAAGATCTTCGAACGACGGTACTTATCCAACTAAAGAGATGGGCGAGGAAGAAGTGGCAAACCACCCGCCACCCAAGGTATAAAACACTATGGAATGCTCTTACAGCTAGAGTGAAGAAGAGGCTCCTCAGGCTCCGACTGCAACAATGGAACCAACGACTCCAAGACCTTGAAGCACCGTCACGAGACTTCTGGCGCCTACTCCGTTCTCTATCCAAGACGACCGCACCACCCAAGCTGCAACCAATACGGGGGCCGCATGGACTAGCGTACACCCCAGAAGATCAAGCCAACTTGCACGCTGACTACCTGGAGGAAGTCTTCACAGAAAACAACACACCGATACAACCACACATCCAGGAAGAAGTACGGCACAGCCTCCAGCAGATACGATAACAACCATCACTTCTTCCGGTGGAAGACCGAGTCACACCCAGGGAAATCAGGAAGGTCATCCAGAAGCTCAACGCGAACAAAGCAGCGGGCCCAGACAGGATCCCACCGCTAGCTCTGAAGAACGCGCCAAGGAAAGTGGTGGTACTCCTCAGCAGACTGACTAACGCAATCTTCAGCATGGGATACTTCCCCCCAGTCTGGAAGGAGGCTCGAGTCATACTCATTCCTAAGCCAAACGCCACCAGGACTGATCCAAAGAATTACAGACCAATCAGTCTGCTCAGCTATACGAGCAAAGTAGTAGAGCGTGTGCTACACCGAAGACTGATGAGGAACATTGATGGTGCCAACATCCTACCTGATCATCAATACGGCTTCCGTCCAGGCCATGGAACGACAATGCAGTTGGTCAGAGTAACGGAGCAAATCACATACCAATTTAACGAGAAAGGCCACACCTTGGGACTCTTCCTAGACATAGGAAAGGCCTTTGACAAGGTGTGGCATGAAGGTTTGCTCCACAAACTCTACCAGGCACGACTCCCGCTGTACCAACTCAAAACAATAGAGAGCTACTTAACCGACAGGACCTTCCGAGTCTCCCATGCACAACACCTAACTGGACTACGGAGAATCAGAGCCGGAGTACCCCAGGGATCCTGCCTGTCCCCGATACTCTATAATATCTACACCGCAGATCTACCCAGAACTAGAACCACAACCACCGCCACATTTGCGGATGACACGGCGATCTTCGCCAGCCACCGCAACTTCAGATATGCAGAACTTTATCTCCAACGCCACATTAAGCTTCTGGAGACCTGGACCAATAACTGGAAGATCAAGGTGAACACCGAGAAGACAGCGCTGGTGGACTTCACCAAAAATATCAAGGCAAAGGACCACCACTTCACCCTCCATGGAGCTGCAATTCCTCCAAAACTGAAGGCTAAATACTTAGGAGTAATCCTGGACCGACGTTTGAACTTAGCTGACCACCTGGAAGCAACAGCAAGGCGAGCCACGATCCGACTCAAGCACCTCCTTCCCATTCTCCTCAGCCCACAGCTAACCCTAGAAACACGACGTCATACATGCAAGATGTGTATCGTCCCTATCCTCATGTACGCCCATCTCGCATGGCAACATACCTAACCCACATACATCCGCCGACTCCAGGTGGTCCAAAACAACGCAGCCCGAACCATCACAGGGCACTCCAGGGACACAAGGATTGCCCAAATCCACGAGGACCTGGAACTCCCAATGTTAGAGGATCTACGTCAACAACACTCCGCCAAATTTTGGAGGAACGTCCGGAATACAGACAACCCAACAGTCAACAGCTTAGGGACGAGAGAACCACCGAGAAACATGTACAGGATGCCAAGAAGTCAAGAGTGAACACCAACCACGATGAAGAACAAGGGATCTGCGACAGTTGCGATCCCCCAGCTCACATACGTTAGCTACACCAACGTCAAGCCACACCACACATAGAAGGCATGGGCAACAGCCCGAAACTTCGAACACAACACAACCGCCGCCAAGAACAAGCCAACCAACTGATCAGTTAATCATTACCTTCCTATGTCGCTGTGGACTAAAAGCACCTCTTCCTTTACCCTATGTCGCACTGGACTAGGGATCCCATCTTAAACTTATAATCCTAATCTAACCTACAACCTGCTACAGTAAGTGTTCTGGAAACTGCCATGAGTGGAAGGGGCACCCAGCAAACATCAATATTCCTTCACTTGATCATTGAGGAGGAGACATTCAACTAGAAAAATTTGTATTTATTATATTTTATAATAAAATTTAGTGAAGGGAAAAAGTCGCCCAGATTATCATTTAGACTACCTATAAAGTCATTGCGTGGTGTAGGCACCGGAGTTTTGTACGGTGCGCTCTTTTTATTAACATCTTACCAAGGCACTGATGAAATCAGTATCAAAATTCAACTGAATTTCATAAACCCTCCCTCCTTCCCCTTTCTTCTTACCTCCTCTAAGTGCGATTTATGCCGAAAATTAGGTCAGGTGAACGAACATACAGATCAGGAGAGAATAACACAAATATGACAGAGGGTGCATCTAATATATCCTTTAACATGCTACATTTGACGAAGTATTCTGGACATGTGCATCAGGACTCCGTCAGATTTTTCATGCTGTTTGATCATATGGCAACAATGGAATCATGATCTTCAGCTAAAAGGAAAGAGATTTTGCCGATATATCTACACGACACGGCAGTAGATCTCGTGTTACAGCTTGAAAACCAAAATCAGTTTAGTACGATGTTGTATAACGATTTATAAACTAAATTAGTAGCATTAAGTAGGCCAATGGTCCCATCGTATATAGAAGAACAGGAATTGAACAGAGGTTCAACACGGAATGGATGAGTCCATAGACTCATACTTTTTACGTAAACTCCGAGCAATCAGGCAGCTACTACCGGAAGCGACAGAGGAACAAAAAATACATCATTTATCCTTGGGATTGCAGAGGATGTCATTAATAAGATAGCATTGGAAAGGTTTGCAACAGTAGATGCCCTACAGACTAAATTAAACACTTTGGAAGCTGCCAATGACCTTTTAAGGAAAAAAGAGCATGCAGAGCTATCA
Source organism: Thermobia domestica (assembly GCF_964235325.1). Classification (NCBI taxonomy): domain Eukaryota; kingdom Metazoa; phylum Arthropoda; class Insecta; order Zygentoma; family Lepismatidae; genus Thermobia; species Thermobia domestica. Next base: position 35,131,648 of record NC_137467.1, read on the forward strand.
GAAAAACTGCACATGCTATACGGGCCTAACCCGCAGAATGTCTTTCCAACCGAACAAAAGACAATGTATACTGTACAACAGCTATATCACTATACTTATCCTGTACAAACGAAACCTGTTACACAACCTATGCACAGTTATTCACCTTTGTATCAACAACAATTTAATCCTCCTATGACGACTTCTCCACCTAATTCTCAAGAATATCAAAATATAATTCAAGAACGAAAGACCGTTCCCCACCGCGAACAAAATCCTCCACAAAATGACCTATCAATCTTGGCCAATAAATGGCAGAATTGTCGCTAGTGATAGCGCAGACAAATTACAGAAACCGACCGAAGAACAGGAATCAGGGAAACAGAAGGAGCAATAACAATAGTAAGGGAAAGATAAAACAGGGAGAAGCCAAGAATAGTCAGCAGGCTACACCCATGGAAGATCAAATTTTGGAATGCGCAATATGCCGGAAAGGGGAACACGGTGCATCCGTTTGTTATAAGCGTCAAAAGAAAACGTGTAGGACAGCCCCTTGACAAGGGGTAGATAGTCATCATCACTCGGAACAGGGAGACCAAAGAGAAACTAGCAAGCACAATAGCTTAAATTACGAAATTCCTGTGATAAGAGTACAATCAGGGCATTTGCCAGAAAAAAGGGAGAACAATGCGTTAGCAGACGAAAATAACAGGTCACATTTAACAATTACAACCAAAACAGGACCTCAGAATGAAATAATTGACACGGGAAGTACGATATATGTCTGGCCGTCCTATTTATTGCCCCCTGGGACAAGACTAATTCCACTTCAGACAATAGTAAAAGGAATTTCGGGAAACAATATTTAATTAAATCAAATAGCATTAATAAAATTTAAAATAGGTCAGACAACATTCTCTTATTATTTTCGAATTATTGAAAGAACTATGCCAATAATTATAGGATTTGACTTTGTACAACGTTCGCATTCCAGCATTGATTTAAGCAGGAACATAATGTCATTCTTTAAACATTCAAGGAGATCCCAGCTACTACCTGAGAAGAAATAAAATACGTTTTCTGCTTTTACCACTCATATATTATCGTAGACCAAACAAAACTGTTTGTGCGTGACTAAGCAAATAACTTTATTTCCACAATCACATGCGTTCATTCAAATAGCAGGAAAGAAATAAATAGCTAACACAGAATTCCTGTTCATATCAGTGCATCCTGGAATACTCGATAGGCATAGATTAAATGCTCTCGACCAGGAAATAGAAACAAACAAAATGACAATTTTAATTTTAAACCCTAATAGCAATAGCCCCACTTTAAAAGGAAATACCCCAGTAGTTCTTGAGAAAAGGAACGAAATTTCATTTAATGCCTTAGAAGATCCAAATTTAACAGTAAAAGCGTAGCTGTTTAAGACAAAAGAAGAAACTGAAGAACGTTTAAAACATACACAGATACTTTTCAATAAAGAGCTCTTTGACAAAAACCCCAACTTAGACGAAAAGCAAAAACAGGCTGTATGCGACCTATTATTCAAGTATAGGGATGTTTCTACATATGCCTCTGACCATATAGAATATTTTAGGGGATATGTTCATGTTCATAAAATTAGGATTTCTAAGTCTGGGGAATTTCACGACCGTTCCCCAACAATTCCATTACATATCAGGGGCCAGGTAGGCAATCATATTAAAGAGCTTATTAAGTCAATATAATTAGACCCACTGTAGTCGGGTCAAGACTTCACTTAGGAACTAGTATGTGTTCTATCCAAAAATACATGTTTTAGAATCCTAAGGTACTCACGCAACAATTTTTATGGAGGTAGTTGGAGAGTACTTTATATCATAGGCTCGTAGTCAAACTCCCTCTATAAAAATTGTTGTGGAAGCAGGATCCTGAAACACGCGTTTTCGGATAGGGCACATACTAGTTCCTTAGTGAAGTCTTGACCCGACCAAGGTAGGTCACATAGTTTTGGAGCTATGAACCTTTAAAATTCATTTTTTCATGATTTTGGAAGCCTATAACACGTAAAGGATGGGGTTTTCTCCCTGTTTATTGGAACTTTTTTTGTTTGTTTTACTCTCAGGAATCACTCATCTGCTTTTGCACAACGAATTTAGCGCCATACTATATATATATATATATATATATATATATATATATATATATATATATATATATATATATATATATATATATATATATATATATATATATGTATGTATGTATCTTAAACACCATAGTATAACTTGATTCACTAGATAATAAGGCAAATAGATGCACTCAAGCAGAATAACTGAGATCAATATCATTAAAACTGCTATACTCCTAATAAAATGTTGAAATTACTTACATACCATAACATAGCATTCGTAGAAACATAATTGTAATAAAATTAACACTAAAATCAATAATCAAAGAAGTACATATTGTAATTGGTAATATAAATGACTAATGACTAAAACTTATATCACATAATGCACATATAGACTAAATTAGGAACAAATATTCGTCATAATCAGAAAAATAATGTGAAAATAGAAAAAAAAAAACTAGTCAAAATAGGAAAATTGCAGTTTCCAAGTCTTAAGTTGGTAAAACTTAAACGTCATAGATCAGGGTAAAATACACAATCAGGGAAATATGTAATATATAGATCATGAACCAAAAATTATACTCGAGTAATATAGTCATTTTGAAAATTGCAAAATAAGTAAACAAAATAAGTACTAGACCATCTAGCATAAAATTGCCATTATCGTATTTTTTTCTTAATTTAGTTTATAATCTGAATAGAAAATAAACTTACATCATATCAAAGTATAATAAATGTCTAAATCAAGTTTCTCTTTTTCTTTCGAGGTAAGTGAAAGAAAAAAAACATCGTCCAGGATTAAAATAATTCAAAATAGTGATTGAGAGTCAGTACGTGATATAGTGCAGTGGAAAAAATACTCGTGGTAAGTGGAATATATAAAAACATCACTGATAAATCAAATCATTTTTTTCCTCGAAACCAATGATCCATCTTTTGATTCTATAAATATATGTAAGGATAGCTGTAAGAGCCCCACTAACCTTCATATATGCCCTACTAACCACACTTAAATAATAAAAAAAAGATCCGCACTGGAAAATAGGCAAACATATTGCTTTCAAATAATTGCCCGTTCTCTTTATCAAAAATACACAGCACAATGTGATCGAAATCTTGCAAATTAACTTCCAGAACATTTCGAATCGTGGATAAAGCAATCTTCATTGCTTGAAACTTATCAAAATTGAATTTCCCAGTTCCCAAGTTAGGGAACGCTATCGTCCGACAATTATTCTCCAGAGCGCGTTGATGACAAGTGGTGCACCATTATCGTAAAATTCTCTTATTATTATCTCTTGGCGCGCAAGTGAATAACACATATTCCGCTGGTAAATTAAAAGCCGAAGAGATCTTAGCTTCACCAGGTTTTAAAGAAAATAGCTTTTTAAAAACTTCAGCTAGCTCCTTCCCAGCTCCTCTGTGAATTGCTCTGTCGACTCCAGACAAGGGTTTAAGGGTCTCATTCGCTACGTTAACCACGATGCCACACTTCAGATCTGCAATATTACCATAATATATACTCACTTTCTTGTTAATGTCCACATTATAACTATATAATGGCTTCTTGTACGCGAATTTCTGAGACAAATCCATTAAAGTTGGGAGGTCCAACATATCTACAACTCGCTGAATTTCCACGGGATCACTCAGTGCAATGGTCAAAGTTAGCTGGTTAAAATCTTCATTATGTTCAGAACAATCTTTGCCAACATTTATCACTTACGAAAAATTCTGTCCCCTACTCATCGTTTATTTTTCGGTTTCGTTCAAAGATATGAAAGGTCAGACACTTGTAACGTGAAAACAAAGATGACAATTTTCTTCTTTTTACTAAAGCTTTCTCTTTCTTCATTCAGTAGTAATACATATTTTCTAACTGTTGGCTTTGTATATTCTCTAGGCTCCTTATTAGGTAGGGATGGACCGCAGAACAAACTACTACTCTGGTTGGAATCACTATACCTTCGAACATGCATTGACGCGTCCGTTACACCAGTTTCTTTCCGAGGGTCACTGTGGCTACTCTTATCAATGTCATTCTCTCTCTCCCTCGTCTGACACTCTATCATTTATCTCTAACGTTTGATATTCAGTATCAATACGTACTAATAACTACATTTGTGGTCTTCTGTACAGGCATTATTGTCGCAGGGGGCGCGGTTGCTCAGTGCTAGAGCGTTCACCTCCGGCGCTTGGTGTCTCTGGTTCGATCCCAGCTCGAGTTTTGTGGACTTTGTGGTGGACAAACACCGTGCTCGTAGGTTTTCTCGGGGTTCTCCCGTTTCCTCGCACTTTCTTCTTTGCACCATTTCACTCATCTCTCATGATCACCGTCTTCTTTAGCCTAACCGGCATAAGCGTGGGACGTAAAACTTAAAGATTTCTTTTAATTTTTCATTATTGTCGCACATTCCCAAAGTCACGCGCTAATAATGACACAACTACATGGGGATTCATATTAATGCCCAGAAAAAGAAATATCTTTTCCAAATAATGAACTGGAATGTACCTTGTCACTTTCTTGCACTTCTTCAACGGTGGATCACCGATCAAGGGCATGTTAACCTTCCTATCAACCACTTTATCTTACTCGTCTACTTCACTGATAACGTGGGTATTACTTATGAGATTTCTCGCGTATTTTCTGTCTGCAAACAGTACACACAGTAGGTGGAACGGCCTCATCTTTGGTCTCTTTTTTCCCTGTCGTCAATGACCATTTTTCCCTTACTCGCAACTATTCTGCATGTAAACACACTTTTCCTTTGGTCTGTATGCAAACTAGAGTTCTCCAAGCTCTAGCGTTTGCGTCATATTGGTGCACAGAGTTTCTATGCGACCTTCTTGCATGTTACGTCTCACCTTACAAGAGTTAACACCAATGCATTCCTGGTAAAATTTCACTGCTATTTCATATGCCACATGATCCACTTTCTCTTTTATACTGTGAATCCAAATTCAAGATGGCCACTTTCAATATGGTGGCCATGATGTTCACTATATATAGGAGACCTTATTATGCATCTACTACTGAACACTTAACCTTCATTTATGTGACCATTCACGCGTAGAATGAGTAATTCCTTACCCTTATGTGTTGCTGGGCCCTACGGTCGACCGGATTTCTTCCGTCTCTCCTGCTTTTCCATGTTGCCCTTAGCCGCTATAAATTTGCATGTGGACATAGTATAACACCCTCTTTCATATCCGATACATGTCGTTCAGCAACTCGCGTGCCCATTCGGACACCTATTATTGTCAGTGGCGCGGAGTGGGCAGAGTAGATGTGGCGAAACTGTGAAGTAGGGATTCATGATTTTGTTGTATGGACAGATCCTCTATTTCATGAGATCCTTGACTATTTCAGTCTATTCTAGTTTCTCAATTGTCTTTGGTGTAGCACAGAAGTGATTGTGCTCGCCACGATTCGGTGCGATCCCCGAAATTAACCTAAAAAGCAACAGAGAAGATGCCACCACCCAAAAATAATGAATTCCTAAACTGATATGCCTTTCAAAAACATAAATGTAGATGGCTACTTGAATGCCATTGCCCTCTAATTTTCGAATAGAATCGGTCTACAATTTCTTATGACTCTCGCTAAAATTATGCTCTTTTGAATCAAAAGAAACTAAGCGAAATTTTTGTGTTACGTCCCACGGTATGCCGTGTAGGTTAGAGGAGATGGCGATGATGAGGATGACTGAAATGGCATAACGAAGACCGTAGGAACAAACGAGAGAACCCCTAGAAATCCCATGCACATTGAACTTTCTCCACCACAAAGGTTACTTGTCACGAGCTTGGATCGAACCCGGTACCCCATGAATTCAATCGAAAGAGAATAAACATTTTGCTATGACAATTATTTATTTCAAAATATGATACTAAGTTCTCATTCACAGTTACCTATTTGTAATCATCATTATGATACAATTTTAATTCCATGTGGCATTTTCAATGAAAAAATAATATCTCTCTCCCCCAAATAAAGGACGCATAGACGCAACATGGTGAGCACCTCTGTGTCTATGAACGCTTATGATTATATGAATAGAAGGAATAATATTTCTTGCGACTCGTTGTCCTAATACCAAGATTAGATCTTTTTTAGATTAGAAGGTTAGTTTCTTTTTACAATTAGTTTATTATGTTACTTTTCTGTTCGTTTCTGTAAGTCAAATCTTTTCTTCTATTTATTAGAATGGGCTTTGTTACGTTGCTCTTGTATTTGTTTGCATACCCAAATCTCGGAATTTAAATTTGAGGCATTTTCATAATAACTAGAGCTCTGTAACTTTCTATAGGCTCTGTAATAATTGATTCCGATGTCAATACAATATTTCTACTTAATTCTCGTTCTCACTTGTAATTGTGCTGTAAAATTTTAACTTATTAGAAATGTATTTAGATTATGTCGACCTTTTGTCGTATCAGTTGTCAATTTCCGATTCCAGTTTTATCGTACCTTGCTTTACTCGCTTTCCTTATCCTGGTCACTCTTCTCTGTATTATCAAGCACTGTTTCCGGATCCGAAGATCAAGAAATAGCGGATTTGAACATTTGTAACCCAAACATAAAAATGAATTATTTTGCAGCTATAGACTTTTACTAATGATATACATCACTTTAATAGAAACACCTGAAGTTGGAAATATGTCGGGTGTCTGAGTTGGCAACGGTCAGGAAGGGACCGCAGTTCCGCGATGGTGTGTTAGGACAAACTCCATACTACCTCAAGAGCAGCAGAATTTGGAATGAACTAGGTAGACGGTGATAGTATATAAGACGAATTTAAAATTGAGATATCGAGTGGAAATAAATTAACACTAAAGGATATAATGTAGACTTCCTGTAAGTTTTCACCCTCTTCTTCTTCTCATATTCTTGTCTTACTTCTTTTTCTTCTTTTTCTTCTTCTTCTTCTTATTCTTCTTATTATTATTAAATAAGTCCAACCGTGCATATTGATAATGAACACAAATGAAAATGTATTATGACAGATAAATACAATGGCTTTGTAGAATAGAATTTTCGAGACAGGACGAGAAGCTTTTTGAAAATCGAGACAAGAGTCATAAAAACGTATGAGGCGAAACAAGATCATTTTATATCTCGTCTCGACTCATTTCGTGAGCAATCCTAATTGCAATTATTGATTAATATTTGATCTGTAGATCACGTCTTTAACAGCCCCAGGGTTGAAAGATAAATGTAAACTCCAACCTGGTTAATTAATAAGTTTACATTATTCAGTTTCCGTCATATTTTTTTCAAAGTATAAACGTCTAGAAGCTTTAAGAATGCAAAAAAAAAAAAAAAAATATCTTCAAAATAGGGTCAAGGTCTAGATATTGCAGATCACCCTGGAATTTTTTAGTACAACTGAGGTAGAAAGTTTAAAAATAGAAATCACAATGTTATTGAAAAATAACACCTCTCGTGAATGAGGTGAGGTCCTACAATTCACTCAAATCCATTTTTTCATGATGTAGTTTAAAATAATGGCTTCTTTGCTGTTATGAGCCGATGTCGGTACTCAGCTTGACTTGTTTTGGTTGGTTTGTTTTATGGTTAATGTCCTTTTCTATGACCGAAGATATATGAGATATAGACCAACAGATTTATCCAGAGAGCTCCTTTGTGGCTAAGCGGTTAGCGTACGCGCCTTTGGCGTGGGAGACCCGGGTTCGATTCCCGGCGGGAGCTCATGTGGTTCGGATTCCACGTTAATCAGTAGGTCCACGTCTCATAAGCCTCGTTGCTGAACGGGACGTTAAACTCAAAATCAACTCAACTCAACTCAGATTTATCCAGAATTGAACCACTTTTAATTCGTTTAACTTTCAAAGCTGTCATGGCAGATATTAGACCCAGAATCTCTTACAACAAAGACACTCGCCCGAGCTACTATATCAGTGGGAGAGCTTTACTCAGATTATGATATTATTATTTAACAACGTCTTACGATTAAATTCCGAGGATGAGCGAGCCTCTTACGTAATATTTTGACTTCTTATGTATCCCTTCATGCATAAGACAAAATCCAAAACTATTTATATATATATATATATATATATATATATATATATATATATATATATATATATATAGATAGATAGATAGATAGATAGATAGATATATAGATAGATAGATAGATAGATAGATAGATATATATATAGATAGATAGATAGATAGATAGATAGATAGATAGATAGATAGATAGATAGATAGATAGATAGATAGATAGATAGATAGATAGATAGATAGATAGAATTTAGAATGTAAAGTTACAGTACATCTTATTCATTCAGAAGTGTATTTTTCTATTGTAGAACAATATGACTTTATTTAATTACAATTCCACATTCATAAATTTCACAATACATTTCCAGACCACAGAATCTTTTTAAAAAGTAATTCTATTGTGAAATTACAAACGTAAAGTTTAAAATTAGAATGTAAAACCATTACTAAAAAAAAAATCTCCATAGTTGTGCAAACATCGTAATTTAGCACGTTTTTCATTCGCTAGGAACTCAATTAACTATTTTTCATGTGTTGTATGGATTTGGTTGTCTCAACATTTGAACCGAGAGAGACTGATGACCAATCTTCTACTCCCTGAGATAGAACATTCTTTTCGCATGAACTGATTTTTTTTTTTTTTGGTAAAACAAGTCATTATGAAATATTTTCTTTCCTGACTTCCCTTTCTATATGAGTCTTTACAATCAACAATAAGTATATCGTTTCTTATTTTATAATTTCACTCCAGAAAATAAAATATATTCCTTATAGTGGATTCGAACCTTTGGCCTACGGTTTCTTGCTTTCTTAATCTCCCAGTATTTTAACACTGGACTAGTTCTTCAGTTAATAATATCGTTCTGTTATATACTTCAAGTAAATAGACTGGGAGTGAAGCTTGCAGTTCATCAAAACCGGGATATTTTTTATTTGCTTTGTGGAAAATCATGCATAATTAGAACAATTCAGATTCTGCAGACAACGTATATAATTATTTTATGAGACAAAAAAAATACTTAAGAATTTATGAAAGAATGTTAAAATGTTCCGATGATCTCTAAGTTCAAAGTTGGAAATTATTAACAACGGAAAATTCGTAGAGAATGGACTGCATTAAAAGTACAATATGAAAATATTTTAAAAACAGTTAAGTGTCACGTAAATCCCATGGAACTTACATTAAGCTTTTTGTGCTAGCCGCAAATGAAAACGAAATTAACAAAAATTAACATAAATTTATAGGTTCGTTTTTAAAAAAATCTTTTCTGGAGGTCTCGTCATTTTATTCTGTTAGCAAAAGACTCCCCGAGATCGACTGACAGCCATTTAAAAACGTAGCAACATATGGTAGACATGTAGGTTAGGGAGAGTCGGGAAAAAAAATGAAAGTTATCCAATTAAATAGGACTAGGCGTCAAAATTGTGTATTAACTAGTATAACATTTGTTGTTTGTTTTTTTATAATTTTGTACTTCATATATTTGTATAATTTTTAGAAAATACTGTGAAACTGAATTTTAAAATTTGTTGGAAGTAACGAAAATAAAGGAAAAATATCTTTAAAAATTGTACTAGTCACACACAAAGCTTGACATCTTGTAAGATATTATTTCACTATTTTTGGAAATTGTCAATGTCTTCAATAAATGTTGAGATTTACCGTATAAATTCCAAAAGTTTAAGGTTCTGCAGGAAATAAGACAAAGCACAAACATTATTTTAAAACCATAGACCATTTTCAAACTTGAACGACCAACTGGAGAAAACATGCAAAATGAAGATAAATAAGAAGAAAACCAAAGTGATAAAGTGCACAAGAGCAGGACAGGAAGGAGGCAAACGTATAGCTAGAGCAGTGGCGTATTTAGGAAGGGGATTCCGGGCTTAAAATCCCCCCGAAATCTTACTTACTATAGTAAAGTATATGAAATATCTTGCAGAATTTTCACATTTTCAGGCAAAGCCCCCCTCGAAAGTTAGCAAAGCCCCCCGAAACAAAATCGTAAATACGCCACTGAGCTAGAGGGAGGGAAAATCGAAGACGTTAAGACATTTCCCGATTTTGGAAGTCGGACGGAAGAAGTGAAAAAGACGTAAGTTCCAGAATAGCGCAGGCCAAACAAGCATTCAATAGGAAAAGAGAACTGCTAACACCAAGAAACGATTTTTTAAGACTCTGGGATGGAGCGTATGCTTTACGGATCAGAGACGTGGATATTGACAAAAGCTGAAATATCCAAGCTGGAAACATTTGAAATGTGGTGTTGGAACAGAATGCTGCGCTTATCATGGACCGAAAGGAAAAGGAACGAAGTAGTACTAAAGGGAGCTAATGAAGGACGACAGATTATGAAGATAATAGGAAAAAGAAGGAACAGCATGCTGTCCATCTTATTCGGCACTCCGATTGGATCACCGTGTTGATAGAAAGAAAAGCAGATGGAAAATCAGGAAGAGGAAGACCAAGAATAGAATATCTAGATGCAGTTACGAAGAAGAGACCTTATCAAATTATAAAACAGCTCTTCCAAGGAAGAGAAAGGTTCTAAAATTTCCATCTTGCCTACCAACCTATGGTTGACGTGAACAAGAAGAGTGTTATGGTAGTGAACCAACTCCTTCCTAAGCTAGTGTGAACTGATTTAGTGGATATTAAAACTTTTGTTCAAAATTTTAAGTAATATTTCGAAATTTACCTTAAAACTGAACAATTTCAGGCTCTAGCGGGGAATGAAGATGCAAATTATTTTTAAAATCATAAATGGTGTAGTCAATCTAGTCATTATGCAACTTTTATGATCTAGTTCGATTTCATTGGGCAGCTAGAGAAACAATTTCAATATTTTCAACAGTTCAAACTTTCATAAAAAATGCAAAACTTTAAGTCCCTTGCGGGGAATGAAGATGGAGTATAAAAGTTATGAAAAAAAAACACGAATGTTACACTAGTCAATACACAACTTTTGACACCTATTGCTATTTAACTGAACAAGTTTGATTTTGTTGGATCCACCACAATGTAGATCCCATGGAATGTATGTGGCTTTTACAGAATTGATCCTACAAGTCCCGTGGCAGTTCTCTTATTAGGGGAAGGTCGGGTAGTATCGGACACTTAAGGAACATGTGATGTAACAACTTTATGATAATCAGAAATTAAATAAAAACCTCATATGTGCAATCCTCATACATATCTTTATAACACTATATAAACCGTATTTCACTTTTACTACAAAATTTAGAGAAACTGAAAAAAATGTAAAAGTCTAATTTTTCAAGATATAAAAAACTGGCGGGTTATATCGGACAGATCTGTTATTACCTTCTTAGATTCCTTACATGTCTTCTTACATACCTTACAAACTGCAGATTGTTATGTTGTATTGCAAATATAACATTTATAATAAAATGCATCTCTCTCCCAAGACTTCCACAGTATTCATGTGCCCAACCTTTGCACGAATTAGAATGTATCCAGTTCTCATCAAAGTTTTCCCCACAAATTATGCAATCAGTCTTTGTTTCACCGTCGAATTTCAGAGACTTCTTTGCTGATCCAACTGCTTGGTTGAGCATCAAATACGGCTTCCTCCGGGAGCATCTTTCGTAAGTTCTTTGTCCATTCTTACTCTTGGGAACACAAATAATGGAGAGATAAATTGATCACCTGACGCGTTTATACACAGAAGAATTGTTACGTTTTTGCTTCTTTCTCCAGATGTTAATTTCCCTACCTGCTTTTTCCCTTTTATAGACACAACTTTTAACTGATTTTCATGAACTACTGACACACCAGTTTCATCAGCATTACAAATTCTCGATGGTTTAAAAGAATATTTATTCATAAGTTCAGAGAGTTTGTGAAAAAAAAAATACCAACGTGCTCCTTGTTGAATACTATAGCTCGCTGCAAACTTGTGGACTTCGCGCACCTCAAACTTAAATCGGGATGTCTCTTCATAAAAGAATAATAAAAATCTTTCCCGGCTAGTCCTTTATTTCTGTTAAATTTATGGTTCAGTTTCAAGTGTTCAGCGAAATGAAATGCTAGTTTCAAAAATTCTTTCTTGTTGAGAGGCATCAACTGGCTGTCCAGATCTTTGACAAGATTATACAGTAACTTATCTTGTTCATCCGTAAAAGTGTTTTGAAATTTACCCATTGGCGGTTTTACTTGAATTTCTTTTCCCAAGGAAAGAAATCTTACCCTGTCACCTAAAGTGCTTTTCGGGGCGGAAGACTGTTTACTTGTTTCTCTTGTACTCATCCCACCACTTATTACTTTTTCAATTGCTGTTTTTATATTTTCCTCTGACCATTTACCTCTCTTTTTGTCCATTCCTACCTGAAAAACATGAGAGAACTATAAGATTTCGCATTGAAACTTCGAATATTGCTGTCCGATATTGGCCGCCAACACCCTGTCCGATACCACCCGACCAACGTGCATGATAATAAAGAGTCCTGAAATAATTTGTCTTGCAATGTAAGCAATGATATAATGCCAATTAGGATACAAAACTACAACAAAATTGTACAACTACTTAAATTCATATTTCACTTACCTTTGTTTCTGTAATTAGCCGATAAAATTAAGTACGTGCAACCACAAACCGCACAAAAACTACAAATCGTTGCACCACATATACACCTTTCAACGTACTATCTCAGAATGTTGGCGCCACGCTTCCCTCACAAAGAACTACTAACACGCGGCTAAAGAGTATCGCCATCCTATTCCGAAAATAGTGAACTATACACTGTCCGATACTATACGCTGTCCGATACTATCCGACTTTCCCCTAAATAGAAAAAGTAATTCGGCAGGGACGAACGCAGGGATAGGTTCTCGAGACTAACCCGATGAAAATGTTGCCTAATTTTAGTTACAATTCTAAAAATGTTAATACAATTTTCCCTCATATTTAATTTGGTCTCTCCGGGGAAGCTTTCGATTCCTGGAAAGAAATTCCTGCGTACGTCCCTGTATTGAATTAATGTTATCAGAAAAGCAGAACCTTTTCAAATACTCTAGCCTTTATTCTGGTAATTTCGATAGATTTTTTCATAAGTTGCTCCTTGGTTTGCCTTCAATGAAACTAACTGTGCAAGGTAATGCTTTAGGGAAAGTCGAGTTGGCAGTGAAATAAGAAAAAAATCGTGTGAAACAAATTGTTTATTATTGTAGTCTTTTTGTAGTTGTGAAGTGGCCTCTACTCCTATGACGGTCTTTCTAATAGTTTTAGATTAAAAACTTAAATCATAGATTAAATTTTCCTAATAAATTTCTATATTCACCTATGATGGTAGAAATATTTGATCTACAAGTATAGGAAACCAAATTACATTGTTCGTTCAGTAATATTATCTTTCGATTTCCACCTGTGTCCGCTACAGAAATCCAGTTAAAATGAGCCAGAGACATAAAGAAAATTAGCAAAGATAAAAATTAATCTTTTCGAAATAGTTTTTTCTGGCCGTCTAGGATTCTGTGACCAGGACTCCTCCTTCTGTGACCAGGTTTCATTTTCAATGAAAATCCTTTGACCTGCAATATATATATATACTGTATATTGGAAGGAAAAAAGTAATAATAATTTCTCAACATCAAACAAAAACAGGGTTGATTTCTGAAAATTTTCTTACGCTTCGCGACAACTATGGGAGCGCTTCGTGACTGGTCTTTTGACCTCACTCATATGTACGTAGTCGCAGCCATATACTCTCGTCATGAACACTGATTTTTCAGGACACGGCACTGCGTACTCAGCTGCCCAAAACCTTCCGGACAAATAAATGGAAAGCATTTTTTTTCGGTTTTTTTACATTGAAAACAGATGTCTTGCACAGTTTCACTTACAATCCCACCTTTTCTTTGTGTATGTATGTAGAATGGTCAACACTCCGTACAAAGATGAAGGTCGGTTAAGTAGCCAGTCGTTCCTTTCTTTATTAAAGGTGAAAATTGAATTCTCAGAGCAATGCCGAGCGAGCGACAGTGAGTGAAGGTGGGTCAGAAACCAGGTTGAATACCTCCTTAGTTACAAATCAATGTGGATAAGGACCAGTGCTCTACAACTCTACAGAAAAATAAGAAAAAATATAACATTAAACATATAATATAAAGTACCTTACTATGTAGACAAAGTGCGTGGTAGGAATTTTTAAATTATAGTTTTTAATCGGTCCCTAGATAGCAGAACAGTACAAATGTATCTGTTTTGGAAAATCTTAATTTAAAGCATAACGACTTTGAATTTTTTTCTAAAATCTTATTACCTGTTAAAAGGGTAGTTAAATAGTATTCTTAAATTACATGTAATTGAAAATATTTCCATTTTGCTAAACGTAAAATTGCAAACAACGATGAGTAAATCTTTAACGTTAGTGAATTGGAGCTTGACGTAGGACAATATGACACATCTTCTCTAGTATCCAGCTTTCTCACTGGAGGCATTGCTTGCAGTGTCAAGTCTAGGCTAGGATTATTACGTGCTTGTGGACGCAAGCACGGCAAGTCTTAGTTACGGGCGAGAGAGTGAGAGAGACTAAGGGTTTCACCCAAGTGGAGACTACCTTACCGTGCACACCAGTGTACAAGATTTTTGGAAGCTTAGCTTCATCATTCATACATCATTTCTTCTTCTTCATCATCATTCTCACTTCAACTTAGTACAGGACGGAGATCATCACGAGCTCAGACGTGCCTTATGGCATCTCAACCCGTGAGTGGCCAACACTCTGGTTTACCACCAGTTGTACAGCAACCCTCATGTTCTTCCGGGACATCGGTAAGACGGAGATGTCATTCATTAGAACGGATTTCTGCCAGCCAGGGTTCTTCAGCTCGCTCCCGTTCCCCAGTGGCATCAACAAAACTTCCGCCTGCTAAAAGACAACATAAGATCAGTGACGCTAGTTCCGAATCTTCAATGAATATCGACATTCACGACAGTAACCAATTTCCTAATTTGCCTCCACCGGGTCGACCAGCTCTTTATTCTTATCTACTTCAAAACTTTGATCCGAAATTCCTTAATACGAAACTTCTTTTTGTTCAGATCACTAAGTACATGCCTCGTGCCAATATCAATCAGATCATAAAGACCAGGAACGGGATGATAATCAAAACACCGGATCCGGAATTTCTCCGTACAATCCGGAACAAATTCAGTTTCGAAATTTTCGGAGTAAAATCTACCATGACAAAGCTGAATGACCAACGCACCAAACAGCCACCACCACCGAAAAAATCGCCCACTCTATCTGTTGTTATTCGTGGTGTAGATCCGAGTTATGCTGATGATGAGGTCCTTGAAGAACTAAAGTTAGAAGGCTACACTATCATCAAATGTATCAGGATCAAAGGCGACCATGGTCCGACATACATGGTGCGCGTCCTTACTAATTCACAGCAGACTATTGATGACTTGCTTACTCGCGGTGCCTATATCTACAAACAGCGCCATCGTGTAGAACCGTCTCGCACCTCTTCCCCATTACCTCTTCGCTGTGAGCGCTGTCAGGTTTATGGTCAGCACTCTACTTCTCAGTGCAAATACCCATTTAAGTGTGGCTACTGTTCAGGTCCACACCCTACACGCAGTTGTACAAATTTAAAATCACCTCCGACGTGTTCCACATGTCAAGAAAATTCACATCCGACATATAGTTACAAATACCGATCCAAACCAGCTCCTGAGCCATCAAAACCAGAAACAGTAGTGCGACTGCGCATACCTGAACAAATCCAACCACCTACAAATCCAGCACTTCAACAGCCTGTAACTATTCATCAGCTCTTAACATTTCTCACTCTCTCTTTACAAAATATTCATCCGTTCTTACGTAACCACATCGCTCAACAAATTCAGTATGCAGCCAAGGCAATTTTCCACGCCAATATCTGTCCTACATATTCTGGTAATAATGTATATTATCATTCAAATGTATTGGAAACCGAAGTTTGAAAGCCATCTTATCTTTCTTCATTGCACTATGGCGTTCTCTTTCTTGTTTTTGAACATACGTTCTCTACCACAACACAAGCCGCTTTTTGAAGCGCTTTTGCTTGAAGAAAAGATCCATGCATTTCTTCTAAATGAGACTCATCTCACACACAAACTGACATGCCGCATACCTCGATTTCAATTGCTGCGACAGGATAGCACTATAGCAGCTAGGCGAGCTAACGGGGGAGTAGTGATTGGATTCTCACCTTCCATTCCATTTCGCAGTCATTCTCCAGCTTTTCCAAATCTTCCTGAACATCTTGTCACATCTTTATACTATAAGGAACTTTACGTGACCGTTGCTACTGTGTATATACGTCCTGGGCATGATATCCCTCTTAATTTCTTCCAATACATCTCGGATAACTTTCGCACCTACATAATCATGGCAGACGTGAATTTACATAGCCGACCAGTCAATCAGCGAGATCAGTTCCTTAATTACATTACTAGCCATACTACTGGCGTGACTCTGCCACTACCAAAACATACCAGGCCTTCTAGTCAGACTACCCCGGATATCGTTATTGTGTCGAATAACAAATATCATCGTAGCAGTGTTGAGGTTCTTGATCTCATTGGTAGCGATCATGCTCCTATTAAACTACTTATTACAACTCGCTCAGCCAATAATTCTCAGGATACACATAACCGACCTACTTACCGCTATCGCTATGATAAAGCAAATTGGACTGCATATAGATCGCATCTCACGGACCATCTTTCTGATCTATCGCCACCTACTACTGAGTCAGAACTTTACCATTCTCTCGACTCTCTGGTTACTGTCATGCAAAACGCTACCGACAAATATGTTCCTAAATCTACTGCTTCTATATTTCGGCCATCCTTGCCTCCTCAATATCTGCCGCTGATTAGACGTTCTCGTCAGTTTTATAGGGATTTCGTTGCTACTGGCAATCTAGACTCCTTGCATCATCACCGACAACTACAACGTACCGTTCATAACTACCTTAGAGCTTACAAACTACGATGCTGGATAAAAACTTGCAACCATCTTGGTTCTCTTTCTCATCCAACGCAGTATTGGAAGCGTTTCCGGCAACTCACTGGTCAAACTACACGAACAACTTACCCTCTGATAGACAACAATACGCCTCTTCATACCGATACTGAGAAGGCAAATGCTTTTGCACACTATCTTCAAGGCATATTTACACCACTCGCACCTGATTTGCCTCCTCGTCGTCATCCCGTCGACAAACTAAACCTTGAATCTCCGCATTTACAACCAAATATTCAACACACACTTCCTGAGAACAATCCTCTTACTGAGCCAGTTCAAATTTCTGACATCACTTCTGTCGTTTCTCATAGGCGCAACACTGCTCCAGGCATGGACTCTATCACATATAGGCACGTTCAAGAAAGTCCCTACACTGTCTTATATTTGCTCTCTCTCATCTATACATTTATTCTTCGCACCGGCTATATCCCAGCTGACTGGAAGACGTCCAAAACCCTTATGTTTCTCAAACCAGGCAAACCGGCCCACACTGTCAGCTCTTACCGGCCTATTCAGCTAACATCAACTTTCTGCAAAATTTTGGAGCGTATCCTTGTCAAGCGTCTTCATTGCTATCTGGCACTTCACAACAGTCTTCCTCTCGCACAAGCTGGTTTCAGACCCTCCTTCAGCATCAACGATCAATTATTACGTCTTACAAATTCCATCTACAATCATTTTAATACAGGACATCCTTCTTGCTTGGTTCTGTTTGACTTAGAAAAAGCATTTGACAAGGTTTGGCATCCTGCTCTTCTATATAAACTCAAACAGCTCAGATTACCTCTTCCATATCTTCGCTTCATTTTCAATTTTCTCACCTGTCGCCTGGCTTACGTTTACATAAATTGCAGCTCCTCATTTCCAATTTTTCTACATTCTGGGGTTCCACAAGGATCGGCTTTGTCACCGTTACTGTACATTCTATATGTTGCCGACTTTCCTGCTGTTCCAGCCACAGTACAGCTATTTCAATATGCAGACGACACTGCTTTATTCGCCACTGGTAACACTATCCACCAACTCAATTTGGCCTTACAAGAAGCAATCAATACTTTTGTCGATTGGTGCTCTCACTGGCGCTTGAAAATCAATCCGACGAAAACTCAAGCTATTGTATTCCAATCTCCAGCATGCCGTTCCCGTATACACCGTAACCCCAGGCTCTTAAATCTCACTGTTCAAGATGTGCCACTCAAGCCTTCTCGTACTGTTAAATATCTTGGCCTTACTTTCGATCACCGCCTTAACTGGTCGGCACATCTACAAGATATTTCAAAAAAGGCGTATGGTCGTCTAAATCTGTTGAAAAGTCTTGCCGGAACAACCTGGGGACTCTCTGCGACTACTATCTTGAATACCTATAAAGTGTTTCTGCGCCCTATACTTGTCTACGGTCTAACAGCCTGGTTATCCGCACCACCGTCATATTATGAAAAACTACGCATTCTGGAACGACATGCCTTGCGTATAGCTTTTCGCATTAAGCTGCCCAGCCCAACCCGGGACCTCTATGCTCGACTCACATTTCCGCATATCTTATACCATCTGGAAACACTTCGCACCAAATATATTACCCGCCGTCTGCAATCGAATCATCCACTTCTCCAGCAAACATTTGAAGAACACGCCCGTAAGCTCTCCCCTTCTGCTACTCTCCTTCCTCCGCTTTCATTACTGCTTACTCGGTACCGTTACACCATTCCTCCTGACCATCCTGACAGCCGATATTACGCACTATACTCTTCAGATGCTCATCTCCCTCATATCTGGCCATCATATGCACCGTAACACCTACTGTTTTAACAGGGCTCCCCTGTCTTCATCAATGCCTAGCGTCGCCCCTAGGCGAGAAGATAACACACATTCGTCTTACTAACCGAACCTCTGTGTTGTGATGTGATCTGCACTTCATTTCATCTTTCATCCAAACTTGATGCTTCTCCTCTATCTGTACCTATTGCACTTTAACAATGATTATGGTTAAAGGCCATAATGACCTATAAATTGATTATCAATAAAGTATTTCCTTTAACCACCCATATCCCATCTGTATGTTTGTTCTGACTGCCATAATATTTCTGAATCTCTTCCCCTACAGAGGGCATAACCCTCTTCGGGCAGTAGCTAGCTTTTGCTAGCGGACAAAAAAAAAACAATATGACCGTTCGAGTAGTATTTCTTTAAATTTGATGTTTAAGTTATTTTTGAAGAAGCAAAATATGGGTGACTTATACCCTTGCTTTATACTTCAGATTTCCTACTTCAGTCTTCCTCGTGAGGGAAGTTTTGCAAGTATACTTAACGAAAGGAGGTTTCTATCTTTAACTGAGTGACCAATGTGAATGTTTAAATTGATCTTTGTTCTTCATAAAAAGTAGCGAATACAATAGCAATAGTTTATTCTGCGATTAGGGCCTGGGTTTGTTCAAAGTACAGGTAGCATAATTTCCATTAATTGTTTGATAGCTGTATTCAGTACCGGCGGAAGGGCCGGGTGAGCCGGGCGACCGCCCGGGGCGCCAAATTTTAGGGGAGTTTTGGGGGCGCCAAAATCCTTGCTTAATTTATATTATTGTAAACGGTGAACTAAAAATTAACTTTTTCATAAATTGTGTAGCAACATTGGTTACCGTCAAATGGGGTGAATAGAAACAAAACTCCCAGATTAGTTTTGGATCTATCTGAACGATAAATTAATCAAGACAACTGAAATTTCTTAACATAGTCTTATATGGCTAAGGTGTTCAGGGCAGAGACAAAATATTTTACTGAGTTGGGAACACTGAGGTAGACGGCAGTAGCATTAATGTGTTACTGAAATCTTACACGGTATTTTAGCGCTCCTCAAACTTTCTTGGTAAGTATGACATGTTCATATTTGTTGCATTTGAACATATGCCTATTTTGTAGTTTGTTGTTTCATTTACTGACGTTCATAGTAAAAGTTTTCCTTTTGTAAATTATTTTTAATCAAAATTTAACTTTACTGGGTTATTGTTATGATTTTTAATTAGTGGGGTGAATAGAAACACTTCTTGAGGAGTGGAAAATTTTTGACTAGCGGAAAAAAGGACCTGATAGGAATGTATCAACCATCTCTAAGAACAAATTTCCAAGTCTTCTGAAAAAAAAAGTGTAACAAACTGAAGGAGGAAAATATCAGGGCTGGATTTGAAAAGTGTGGAATTTTTTCCCCTTTGTCGAGACCAAATACTGAGGATGCTGCCAAAAAGAGACAATGAACGAGAAGAAACAGAACAGCAGAAGTCATCTCAGACTGTAAACGGTTCCCTTATGGATTTTTTCAAGAGCATGAGAGAAGATGAAAAAATTAAATAATGGAAGAAGAGAGTACGAATAGATGTTTCTGATAAAAGTTTTGGTTTGTTTTCTCAAAATGATACATTTTCATCAAATCACAACGAAACTCAACCTACCCTTGTATTGTCGGAAGAGGAGAAAGACAACATTCCAGACGATTACGAACTAGATGATGGTTTTCTAAAGCTGGTGATTTTGCTGTGGTAAAGGTTTATGAGAAGCTAAAACTCGATGAGACTATTCACTACCCAAGTGCGAAAATGTGAACATGATGGATATGTGGGAGTGTTTTATAAGAGACCACATAAACAATGAAATTTTCAGAAACTTCTGAAGAATCGTTCTTACTACATGAGGATATTGTTACGAAACTGTTGGGTTTTATTAGGAGTTCGTCAGCACGCTTTAAGTATATGATAAGTTTCGGGCTCCTTCGTGGCTAAGCGGTTAGCGTACACGCCTTTGGCGTGGGAGACCCGGGTTAGATTCCCGGTGGGAGCTCATGTTGTTCTGATTCCACGTTAATCAGTAGGTCCACGTCTCATATAGCCTCGCTGCTGAACGGAACGTTAACCTCAAAATCAACTCAACTCATGATAAGTTTCCCTGATGATTTCAGTGGTTTAAATCTTATTCAAATATCATCAAAACTGTATGGTCGTTTGTACCTATATTGTGCATTGTATTGTTTTATAAGTTTGTAACTTATGTAATACTGGTCTTATTGAACTTATATCTTCCAGGTATCAAATAAATAGTTCGTTTCAACAAATACGCTGTTTCTTTTTACCTTTCCAATAGTATAAAAGAAACAACAATGAAAATAAAGTCATTGTTTATATTCACCCCATGGGTAGGGTGAATAGAAACATTAAGAAAAATCAAGGTGAAGAAAAGTGGAGTTGATAAATTAATATGACGTTTACTGAACTTCATTAGCATATTAAGACCTTTTTTTTGGAATAATCTGATACGCGAAATCTTTAACATCACCATACTTATATACTCATATAGCCAAAAATGTGTTTCTATTCACCCCATTTGACGGTACTACCTCATGCCATAGGTCTCACTCTTTATAACAACCCCGGTTTCTTCTTGAATCTCCTATAAAGGAAATCCCTTCACCTTATTTGTTTATAAAAAAAAATCTCCGCTCACAAAGCTAAAGGCTGTTGTTGAGAGTTAGGAGTTTTGAGAAACAATAACACGCTCTGACACTTACAACCGCCGCGGTGCCGACAATTGCACTCCTTGCGACAAAGCTATGTCGGCCGCTTTAACAATACACACAAACAATATTGAGTTATCGGCAACCAAAAAGAAATTAGTCCTGTTTATACTGTCAAATGTCTCGTGAAAGAAAATTATAAATCAGAAGTCATGTACTCCCATGCGCAAAAAAAAAAAAAAAAAAAAATTGCGCGTATACTGTAACTGAAGATTTTTCGTATTTATTCCATTTTCCTTACGTTTATAGGTAAAATTCAGTTATTAGTATGTGGAGATAATAGAAAGCAATCCATCTAAGGAGATATTTCCAAAAAATATAATAAAATAATAAAAATATAAGCAAAAAACAAAATTATGCTCGGTTTTGTGTATACTGGCAACGATGATTTCTAGGGATTTTTTCAGTAGCAGAGCATGATTGCGGAGGGAATTCAGTAGGGGAGTCGAGGAATTGGATCAAGGAACTGGATAGTGGACTAAAATGTTGCACTTATTGGTTAAAACCTAGTGTGTAGATTGCCTGCCAAATATAAATTAGCTTCTGTAACTAAGATGTCGTACAAAAATATAGAATTAAACAGAAAAACTCTTATCTTAAGGTTCGAAGCGATATGGACCGTGGTTATGAAGATTATTTCTTTTTTTTTAAAAAAAAAGAACCAACACCACGTAAGCTCCGTGGTTAGGTGGATAGAGTGGCGGACTTGTAGTTGTTTCATTATTTTGACACCACATCGAATCCCATCTCATCCCATCCCATTTTTTTACAAAACATTATAGGAAGTGTATAATTTTGATGTTAATAAGAACCGAAACAATATAATAAGGAAATAATTTATTGATAGAATCCTTTAATCGACGTATTTATTCTGTATTAGAATACGTGTACTATTGGAAACAGTTATTGTTTTCAGTTTATAGTATACTATGTTACTTCCCGTTCTTGAACAGCAGACAACTCACTTCGGGTTTGAGTGTCTGGAACAGGAAAAAGAACATACGCGACCTTGACAGCCTATCCAGTCTTACCCCTTGTTACATCGACCTGACGTTAAATTCAGAGCCCTGCAAACCCAGGCCCGAAGACGGCCCGGCCCGACCCGAATGGATCTGAATTCTGTGCCCGGTTCGACCCGGCCCGGCCCGAATCTCGAGCCGGGCTCTAACCGGGCCGGGCACATTTCGGGCCGAAACGGGCCGGACACAAATCGGGCTGAAACGTGCCGAGCACAAATCGAGCCGAGCCGGGCCGGCCCGACTCGGCCCGAAAACTGTGAAAGACGGATCGGAAACTAATGTTGGCAGCCTGTGTTAATCGTAATGTGTTTGGCATGGGCGGCGATTAGGGGGGGCAAAGGGGGGAAGTTGCCCCCACACTTTTTTGAAGTAACCAATTAATGTATATAGTTTCATTTGGAAATGTAACGATTTTGTATGTGTTACTGATTAATAGGAAAAAATGCTGCCATATAATATTTGATGTTGCGTGAATACGTATTGGTTGTCTTCCCGTGGAGTAAAGAAAGCTACAGTAATTGCGTTTTAATCGCCACAGAAAATAACCCCAAAAAATAACCTATTGGAGCACAATTTCAGCATACTTTCATTTCTTCTTACTAGGGCTCGATATGTTAGTGAGCCGCTTTGAAGATAATCGAAAGAACATTATGCAAAATAGTATTCTATTTCACAAGTTATTCTTTAATTGCACAAAAATTGACAGTTCCTAAAATATCTTTTGTTCTTTCTAAAGTAAGGAATATCGATTAAAAAGAGCGTGATAAGAAACAACTTCTATCTTTTCCATTGTTTTGTAGTGTAATATACGAGTGAAGTGTTGTGTTTAAGGATGTACGAGTGTATATACAATAAAATTTAGTAAATTGAACATAATTCTAGGTTTTAAGTTTATTTTGTATAACTGAAGTGTGGATTGATTCTAAGTATTGTTGTGATTTGATGTGTTCCAAGAAAATGAAAACTGCACCTAATGGCAACAAACATATTTCAAGAAGTTGCAAAATCAAATATTTCTTTAAATGTCGTAGCATATGCTTGTAGTATTTACTGCCTTTCATTTTCTAAGAGTAATAACATACATTTAATAGCATGTGTGGAATTAAATATTAAGTTTTTCATTAATCCTCAGTTTCAATATAACTTTTGCAAAACAAGCATCATTATTCATTACTATGATTAATATTATCCTTTCTATTTATTTGTTTTGCAAATTTATTAAATAATCTGATCACACAATTTTCCAGACAGAATTTTAAGATGTTCATGAGCAGGGAATCAAATCTCTTCTTACACTTTCGTTGTTTAAGAGTACAAAGGACTAGTATCTACTTGCGTTGTTCTTCTCAATTTACTTAATAAAATATGAAATATTATATACGGTATTTTAACTGAAAATATAGTATCCTATTAGTTATACAACCTTTCGTCAAACAAAATGTTAGAAACAACCAGGAAAACTAACATTTATATACAAATATTCAGATCATGTTTTGCCCCCTCACTTTTAACGTCCAACCGCCGCCACTGGTATTTGGGAAATTAACTCTTTATTCAAGACTGTAAAGTACTGTACTTCTACTACTCTTATTACTACTACTACTACTACTGCTACTGCTATTATTGTTATTATTATTATTATTATTATTATTATTATTATTATTATTATTATTATTATTATTATTATTATTATTATTATTATTATTATTATTATTATTACTTCTACTACTACAACTGCTACGAGCGTCAGAGTTGACATGTCTGGTGGTACATATTTTACAATCTAAGTACAGAAAAAATCGAAGAAATACTAGTTATTATGACCAGTCTGCGTAGTCTGGCCAGTAGAATGCATTCCCATCTGGTGCTAGAGGTCGTCGGATCGATCCCTCCTCGTGTTATGTGAGCTTTGTGGTGGACAAACATGGTGAGCGTGGGAGTTTTTGGATTAGCCCGTTTTCGTCCACTGTCTTCATTCCACCAATTCATCCATCATCATCCATACGTCTTGAGCCGTAATTGCCTAAAGAACATGAGAAAGTCAAGTCCTTGACCTACTAATTAGAATTTGTTCCGCTACCATTAGACCACGGAGACCGAAACCATGAACTGGCGTGTTCATAAGATTAGCGCAATTTGTAGTAATGTTCAATTAGCACGGCAGATTCCAAATCATATTACATCTTCCTGTATTCTTTATAATTCGATGCTACAATAATAATAACAAAAAACAATGATCAAATAAATCACCCAGACCCCAGGATCGATGAAGTGCTCCTGGAACGGTGCGTAACAAGTAAGTAACAGCTATATGACGGAATGCGAGGCAGTAAATCAAAACAAAATCCACACATATCATTGTAGATCAAAAAATATCTCAAAAGTCCCCTGAATGAAAAATGTATAGATATCAGCTATCAAAAATGCCTCTTAACATCACATATAATAGAAGGGATAGTTGATATTAAGAAAATGAAAATATAAGGTTTCCTAAGAAACCAATAGTGCAAAATGAACATCGCTTTACTGTATGTCCTTGTACGCATCGAATAGCACGGAAACAGATTCAACAGTTTCAAGCTTTAGAGCATTTCTCCGTTCCTGAGTACTAAAATCTCTTTCAGTAGGCGCACTAGAAGCAGGGATGACGAGATACTGACGCGTTAATTTACACAATTTTATTATTGTTTTTTTCTTGTTGCTTCCACCACTGCAGTATATCTAGTTCTCTTACACATGATGACATGTTGAGGTAGATGTCTACTTCATCATCAAATTCACCAGAGACTGAATGTCTATTTTCCCAATCCACTAGTTTATACTTCTTGGTAGGTGGTTCCAAGTTATGCCAACTAGCCTAAAGGAGACGATGGTGAGAAATAAATGAAATAGTGGAGTAAATAAAGTGGAAGGAAACAGGAGAACGCCGCGAACCCCCCCCACGGTGTTTGTCCACCACAAAGTTCACTTGGCGAGAGCTCGGATCAAACCAGGGACCCCATACACCAGAGGTGAACGCTCAACCACTGAGCCACCGTTCCAGGAACACCTAATCGACCCTGGCGATTTGGTGATTTATTTGATCATTATATTTTGTTATATTTGTAGCATCATACTATCAACAATACATGAACATGTAACACCATTCGAATTTGCCTTGCTAATTGAACATTACTACAAATTGCACTGATCTTATGAGCACACCAGTTTATGGTTTTGCCCTCCGTGGTCCAATGGTAGCGTACCAAATTCTACTTACTAGGTCAAGTACTTGACTTTACCATACGTTCTTTAGGTAACTACGGCTCAGGCTGAATGGATGATGATGGGATGAATTGGTGGAAAGAAAACAGTGGAAGGAAGCGGGACCACCCCAGAAACTCCCATGCACACGATGTTTGTCCACAACAAAGCTCACATAGCATGAGCAGGGATTGATCCGACGACCTCTAGCACCAGATGTGTGTTTTTTCTATTGAGCCACTATTCTCCCTCGTAGATCAAGCATCGGTTCACATTCTACGCAGACCGGCCATAATAACTAGCATTTCTCAATTTTATTCTGTACTTTGAAGGTAAATTCGGTACCACCAGACATGTCAACTCTGACGCGAAGTCGTAGCACTTGTAGTAGTATTAGCAGTGGTCGTAGTAGTAATAGTAGAAGTAGTAATAGTAGTAGTAGAAGTAGTAATAGTAATAGTATTACCAGTACATCACAGTCTTGAATAAAGAGTTATTTTCCCAAACACATTACGATTAACATAGGCTGACAGTAAGACCGTACAAACACGGCAAAAATAGAGGTAGTGGAGGACATTAAAAAAACAAATAGGCTGACAACATTAGTTTCCGAACCGTCTTTCAGATTATCGGGCCGAGCCGGGCCGGCTCGGCTCGGCCCGGTTCGGCCCGAAATGTGTCCGGCCCGATTCGGCCCGAAATGTGCCCGGCCCGGTTAGGGTCCGGTCCAGTTTAATATTACTTGAAACGGGTCGGGCCGGGTCGGGCCGGCCCGTGCAGGGCTCTGGTTAAATTATCGTTTGTATGTGTGTGTGTGCTTGTGTTTTTTGCTTTTTAGAGTATTGACTTTCTCTATCTCTTTTTTTTTCATATCCACAAGTGCAAGAATGCTTTCGTTGAACGTAACTAAATTATACAGATCTATGTATGCGGAACACGAATATTCCCAAAAGATAGCATGAATATGAACGATGATCATACCATATTTCTACATTATATAGTAGCGTGAAAAACTGGTATTAAAATGATATAACAAACAGACATAAGCTTTTTTTCTAGCATGGCAACACATTAAACGTGACTCATTAAATTTTGGGAATTATAAATTATCACCTTACGTGTCGTTGTATTCCTATTCTTTCTCACTTTCAAGCGACGAAAGAAGAAATTGTAGAAATAGTGATAAAAATCGAATTCGAGATTTCAATGACTTCACGTTGTTTCAATGACTTGACGTTGTTTCAATGAGTTGACGACAAGTTTCACGTCCCCACATATCGAAAAAGTTATTTTGATGTCTGTCCATCTGTTCGTTTGTCGTTTCAAAAACAGCTGTAAAGATTTCGCTTATTTTTTTTTACAAGTATAGTATGAATCATTGCTCTGAAAAAAAATACATAAGGTGTAATTTACTGTATGGGATGCGTTTTTTCGAACAATTTTCTCAATCACATTTCATAAATAACACTGGTATACAAATTTTGACCAAGGTCGTGCTTATGTTGATTTTTCATTGTTTTCTTAATGATTTGCACCCGCTGAACACGAGTATGGCAGTTATGTTCCCGTAATGTCAAAATTTGTAATGATGTAAGCATATTAGATTTTACTCAAACAGTAATATATTATACAATTGTATCTTAGAGGAACATTGAACTACAAACATAACACACACATTTTGAACATCAACTTTTTGGGTAACAAATCTGTATAACACCTAAATACCAAAATATATGAATATTAAATTTATAAAAAAATTATATATATACAAAAGTACTTGAGATTGGAGGAAAGTGTTCATCAAGTACTGGAATTCCGTAATCAAAAGTGAAGGTTAGTGGTTCTCTTTCTTTTGTGGGAAACGTTTACTTCGTCACGGATTAACCTCCAAATATAATCACCATCATTGCACAGTCCCACCTTCCTTGGTATCTGCTTTCCATTACTTGAATGTCCTTATGGAAACGTTCCCCTGCTCTTCGCTAATATCTCCTAAATTCTCCCTAAAGAAATCCAAGTACGAATGTAGCATATGTAATTTTAAAGACATTCTACATCCCATTGCTCGATATTGATCAATGAGTGTCTTAACTTGGTGATCAAACGCTTCACTTCGGTTATGCACCAGAAATCCCGTCACCAATTTATGAAAGGCCTCCCATGCGTTTCTTTCCAACTCCGTCAGTTTTTGTTTAAGTGTAGCAGTATTAAGCATGACATGAATCTGAGGCCCTGTGAAAATGCCAGCCAGAACTTTTGCCTCTGCTAAAGCTGGAAACATTTGTTTGATTCATTGTAGGGCAGGCCCAGAGCTTTCACAAATTGTTTTGCCAATCCCAACTTAATATGTAATGTTCGCATGAGAATCTTCTCCCTAGGCAGTAATGCTTCATTTATCACATTATGTGTTCCTGGAATAAGCTCCGTTCTTTCAGGCCACACGGTTTGATCATAATGCTGGTTAGTTGTCCGACTGTCACACAGACATAGAAAGCAGGAATATTTAATATAACCACTTTGCAACCCAAGAAGAAAACCAATAATTTTGAAATCCTCACACACGTCCCATTGATGTTCCTCATATTTAGTTTTCTCCAACATCAGCTTCATACTTGAATAACTCTATTTAATCAATTTACAATTCTGCTATGTATCTTTAGAATCTATATTCTCTGTTTCCTACTCCGAACAATTATCTTTAATAACAAATGCGATACCACTAGCGAGTATCGAAATAAAAGCACGCAAATTGCTATGCATAAATCAGTATAGGAGAAAAATAAAACATGCTTATATCACTGAAAATATTGACACTACATAAAAATAAGTGCCAGATTCGTGTTCAGGGGGTCAAAATACATAAACATTCATCAAGAAATAATAATAAGCAAAATTTTGTATACCAGTGTAATTGTATCATTAATAACCTAACAATATGACACAACTCGTTCGTCCTGTAAACATTCAGAAGGGGTAGTTTACTCTTCTCCGACGATTTTCCCATTAACGCCTGACGAAATTTTGTTCATATTTCATACATAAATGTTACATAAATAACCTAACGATATGGTATAATTCCATCATCCTAAAAAGCTAGAAGTGATATATTACTTTTCGGAGCAAGTAATTACCCTACGATTACTCTACGGTTTTGTCGAGAATGACTCTGGCAATTTTGTTCGTATTTCATAAATAGCATAACTCGTTTGTCCTGAAAAGATACACAAGGGATATTTTATTCTTCGGGATGACTTTTTTGACGATTTCGCAGAAAGTACTCAGACGGGTTCGAACATAGTTCACATACAATTATTTTCTTAATAATTCTAATATATGGCATATGTTATTTCTAACAGAAATGTGACCAATGGGTACTTTACGTTTGGACATAAGTTGCTTTGAACAAAGTTTTCCAAAACACATTATTTTATTCGCATTTCCCAAATAAATGTTTCAGTAATAGCTGCAGCCTAACACGAGTCAGTTTAAGAAATTCGAGCGAGAAAAATCAGTGCGTTTCATCCGTACCCATTCTTAAATATGGGGGGCGCGGTGGCTCAGTGGTAGCCGATGGGTGTAGCCGAACGGTCTGAGGCGTTAGGCTGATGATCGTAAGGTGAAGCCCATTGGGGGTTCGAGTCCCTCTGAAGAGCAAGGGTGGAATTTTAACTGTCCTCGATGTTTCTGTGTTCGTGTCCCTGTCGTGTCCAGTAGTTCTGAGAAGTGGTTAAAATAGAAAAAAATAGTCAGGAAGTTTTAAAAAAAGTGGTAGAGTGTCCACCCTTGGTGCTTGGGGTCCCGGGTTCGATCCCAGCCCCCGCCAATTGAACTTTGTGGTGGACAAACACAGTGCTCGTGGGTTTTCTCGGGGTTCTCCCACTTTCTTCATTCCACCATTTCACTCATCTCTCATTATCACCGTCTCCTTTAGCCTAATCGGCATAAGCGTGGGACGTAAAACTCAAAGATTTTCATCTCATTTTCATTCTTAAATATATTTTTAAATGTTACACCTAATCACAATTTTCCTAACAAAATCGAAACTTCTATTTAAATGTGCCTTGTTGTGGCCAAATGGTTCAAGTGCATTGGTTCTGGATTTGATTCCCGGTGAGAGTTAGTGTATTTTTAAAAACGTTAAGGTATAGGTAATAAGTAGGTGCAAAGAGAAAAGTGTTTAAACAAGCTTAACCAAGCTAATGAATAATACAAAGAAATAATACAATATTACGAAATTATAGAAGAAACGTTGTTAATATTAGATATTTGCGTGTGAGATATCCAAACGATGACTGTCAACTCCAAAGGTAAAAAAGTGAAACATCCAATACCAGGTTAATCAGTGGTCTCTAGGTAAAGCTATCCTACTAGGAAGTGATTGAGATACCAAAAAATGTTGTAATCGCTGAGAGACATGTTAGGAGCATACATTGGGTAGGAGCGTACATTAGGAGACTTTAACTCATGAATAGTCTGCACCTTTTGTTGGTGTATTGAAGTGCGTAGGTGGTGTGTGTTTGGCACATCGGGTTCCTTTGTTGTTAGTCGGAGCTTTCTAGACCGGATGCAGTTATTCCCGGTAGAAAATACAAGAAAATATACATTTCTATTACTATTAAAGTAAATAATTACACTCATTCCCTCAATGTGACACTTGTTTGTTTAACTGTATACAGACAGCTGATCCGTGGAAGAATCGTTCATAATAATAAATAAAATAAACTCGACAAATATTCTTGTAAATAATAGGTAAAAGTTTGCGTCACACTGTTCATTTTGCTGGGCACGCCAGTGTGCCCCGTTATCCGGTTGTGGCACACTGGAATATAGGGTATGACTTTCTAATTTTTCCCAACTATTTTAACTGCTTCAATTGAAATGAATTTATAATAATAAGAGAGTGAATTTAATCTTCTTACCCTTCGATTTAGAAATAAGGTCCGCTAGAATTGTATATGCTGTATAAAAAATAATAATACTCAGAATTTTATAGAGTAGTTTGTTTTATTCGAAATGACATACTTCCTGCAACTGTTTGGGTTGGAATTATTTGAAGTCAAATCTTTAAGTTTTACGACCCACGGTTATACCGGCTAGGCTAAAGGACACGGTGATGAGAAATGAATGCAATGGTGGAATGAAAAAAGTGGGAGAAAACAGGAGAACCCCGAGAAAACTCATGCACATGATGTTTCTCCACCACAAAATTCACTTGGTGCGAGCTGGGTACGAACCAAGGATCCCATGCACCAAAGGTGAACGCTTTATCACTGAGCTACCGCGGCCCCTCTGAAATTATTTATAGGAGAGAGTGACTACTTTATGAAAATTTGATATCAAACACATTTGTTTAAAAATAACAGCTTTTTGAGAAATATTGCTTAATATTCAGAAAAACCTGTCAATAAAATAATAATAATAATAATAACTATTATTATTAATAATAATAATAATAATAATAATAATAATAATAAAATAATAATAATAATAATAATAATAATAATAATAATTAGCTTAAAATCTCTCTGGACCTAGTGCATTGGCACAATTCCACGAATTAAAAAGAATGTGTTTACTTCTCATGTAAGTGTAGAAGGACTTAATCCCTGTTGCTTTCAATATACGAAGAAAGTGTCCAACTTTCAAATGATATGCTACATAAAATGCCCTATGCAACATAATGTAGTATAGAGTCATCATTTCAGGTTGCCTAAAGAACACTTTCGTTTTAGCAAGAAAGGAAGAAAATAGAAAATACTGAGTTTTAACCTAATAGAAAGTTTGCAGATTTAAGGGAAAATGCACAGAGTTGTTGGATATAAAATGTAGTTCGGATTAATGGAGTAAGACACCGTAAATAGTTTATTGTTTGAAATATACTGGGAGTGACCAAGCCATTACATATGGAAATATCGAAAGAGAGACGTTAATGGTGTTAGTTGCAAACTGTTTTAGAAATGAAAAATTTAAGGAAATCTCTAAAACTCTGATATCACAGATCCAAGTTGACTGACTGTTAAGTAAAACTGCTAAATCTGAGTAAAGCAAAAAAAATATATATATATATATATATATTAATGACCTGTGTTACAGTTTCAGACATATCATTCTCATATCTAAACTACGATAGAAATAAATTATGAATAAAGGTGAATTCACAGTTCTGGAATACCAACAAATGATTTTGCTAGATGTAAATTTTCGGAAAACTTTTTTTATAAGGCTTTAGATTTATTTTTTTTTGTTTGTTTATTAGCTTCCTCATGCCGTGAACGTCGCCAACTCTTAGTGTCCCATTTGCCGGTAAAATGCGATCGTCGATATAGCGACGCGTCGAAGGATTGCCACTAGTGTGCCACTAGTGGCAGGGTTTCGTCGAGTCAAAGCAGATATCTAGAATCGGGGGTATCGGGAAGAAAATATTTGCAACCCATCGCATTGACAGCAAAGGAAGATATCGAACTAACGGACAACGAGGAAGTTGAAACAATAATTAAGAAACTAAAAACTATAAAAGCTCCAGGATTGGATGGTATAGTAAATGAGATCTACAAAAATAAAAAGGATATTTGGACTCCATATCTAACAAAATTGTTCAACACCCTACTTAAGAAGCAGATATTTCCCTCGTTGTGGAAAGAATCGAAATTGCTAATTTTGTTAAAAAGTCAGGATAAAGATTTATTAGAAGTGATTTCTTACCGTCCAATCTGCCTTTTGAGAAACATCTCAAAATTATTAGAAAGGATAATAGCAAATAGAATTCGACGAAACCATAGAAATATCGAAGATGATAGTTTACAATATGGTTTCAGAAAAGGCAAATCTACGGAAGATGCCTTAAATGCATTTGTGTATCAAGTTAAGGAAAGTAGCATGGAAAGAAAATATGCACTGGCCCTGTTTTTTGACATGGAGGGAGTGTTTGATAACTTATGGACACCATCTCTCATTGAAAGGTTAAAAGATCTAAATTTATCACAATATTTAGTAAATATAGTTAGGGATTACTTCTTGAATAGACAGATCATCATCCATGAAAACCTGGGAAATATCAAAGCTACTGCACAAAAGGGATGTCCGCAAGGATCGATCTTAGGACCATTGATGTGGGATTTGGAATACCAGCCGTGTTTAGAAAGGCTAAACCAATTAGAGGAAACTGAACGAGTAATTGCTTTTGCTGATGATTTGGCTGTAATAATCTCAGCAAACTCTAGAATAGAATTGGAAAGAAAATCAGCACGAATTATAAACGAATTACTTGATTGGTGTGGAAAGTCTAAGCTAAAAATCTCTGAGAGGAAAACGAAATACATGATTTTTGGAAGTAAATTATTAAGAGGACCAATAATTAAAATAGGCAACAGTAAGATCGAGAGGGTATCAGTATTTAAATATTTAGGGATTATGATAGACGATAAACTGAATTTTGGAGAGCATATTAATTATGTTACTCAAAAGGGTCATAAAGTAACTAATAAACTCATTTCATTGGCTCAAATAAATCATAGGCTACCGAGAAAATTAATTAAGACTTTTCAGGAGGTAATCCTAAGCGCCTCGATGAACTATGCTTCCAGCGTATGGGCACATTGATTATTAGAGAATAACTCCTTAAAAGCAAAAATAAATCGCCCACTAAGAAACCTTTTAATTCGGCTCATTGGTGCCTTCAGCACGACACCGCACAGCGCTTTGTGTATTTTGATGGGTTTCAAACCAATGTATTTAACAGTAATCCAGAGAGCGGCAACATATTGGTATAAAAAAGGAAATTTAAATAAGACGAAAGAACTTTAAGGGACCAAAGCACAAAAACTCGATGAAATAGAAAGACAGATTCAACAAAAATGGATACAGGACTGGCAAGTAGACAAAACATAAAGAAGATTATTCACGTTTATTCCAGACGTTGGAACGCGACTCAAATGGAATTACTTCAATCCCAACAAAGGACTAATTCATTTCCTAACAGGACATGGTCCCTTTCCAACCCATCTTTATAGAATCAACAAAAAAGAACATAATAGCTGTGAATGTGGAGAACAAGGGACACCTGAATACAGTGTTCTGTGGTGCCCGTTCCTGGAGGAGTACTTGCGAATTCGTGACCAAATTAGACAGAAAGATATAAAAGCTATCTTGGAAGATGAAGAGGATTATAGAATCCTGGCACATGTAGCAGAGGAATACTCAGAACTATGCAGAAAACATTTTACAGAGAAAACACAAACTAAATGAACATAAAATATGGAAAACAGAATGAATGAGGATTCCTCCCTCCTGGACCGAAGGAAACTTCTGGAAGCGCTGGATCTCCGCGTCCCCACAAAGGAGGTTGAGTGGTGGTGTGTGAGTGCCTAGAGCATTCTCGGTCTTTGACTGGTAAGGAACTCCGGATGCTCTGGGAGCGTATGTGTGATGTGATGGTGACGGAATGAGTGTTAAATCTAGAGCCGTGGGAATAAATATACACTAATATGTAATAGAAACAATCATATAAAAATATCCCAATTTAGACAGGAAGACTCGGAAATAGAGCATCATCTCGAAGCCGCTTCGCGATTCGATTACGATAGCGTGCGACTTTCGGTCCGTGGGTACGCGGCGGCGGGACACAACTGACCAGGGCAAGCACTAAGTTCTCCGAGTGTGCCCTGGGCCTCATGTCGATACTCACGGTCCGTTTCTGATGTGTAGGATGAACCGAGATCAATGAATAATACAGCTACATCAACAAATACAGCCATAATCAAAATTTTTAAAAAAATCAGTGAACCAACTTTATCGATATGACACTTAAATGCATTATAGAAAAGTGGTGTGTTAGTGAAGTGATGTGTAGTGTAGTGTTTAGTGAAGTGATGTGTATATAGTGATTATTAACGCACATACAGGTGAAAATCATTTAGGTGAGAAACCAAGATTAGGAAGAGTATCAGCAGTCAGCAGTAAGCAGACACCGAAGTTATCAGAGTGTGATAACAGGAATTTTTCGTGTTATTTAATAAACTCTTAAAATCAATAAGACGAAAATAGAAAATGTATGTTTTGGAAATATTAAACAATTGTCAACTTACTACATATGACAATTTAGGTAGTAGCTAGATAGCAATCAAATTTGTTACGTAATACGATAATAAAATTAGGTAGGAATTAGATAGTAATTTAATTCTTGTTTAGTTAGTTAATATTGATTAGATAGCTCAAGTCCTTTTGTTTTTCTTTTCGTTTTTCTTTTTATTATTAAAATTTTGTTTTGTTTTATTTGTTGTTCATTGTTGTTGGATGTTGATTGTTGTGGTCTCGTCCTTCCCACCGTTTTCCTTGTTCCCTGTCTTCTTTCCAATTATTGCAAATAAAGGATGATGAAAAAGGCTAAAGAAAAACAAAATGCGATGATGATAGTTCGTTTCGGTTAAAGTCTTCAGATGCCGAAACTGAAGAGGCAGATCTGATCATTAAAAAAAAAAAAAAAAAAAAATCGGGGGTATTGAAGTTACCACCACGTAAGAACGAGGACTTCATTTTGGTCCGCGCTCGTTTGATTTGTCACGGAGAATCGTAAAGGGGCCAACATGAACTATCACCAGTCATTATTTTTCGCTGACGAATTGTTATTATAAGGGGAATACTTGAACTCCGGGGGTCGGGAGTAACTCCTGCCTTTACATCATTAAGTGAAAAATCTTGAGATGGGTGCGTATAATTGTATGAATTTAGTTGGCAACTGTCGCCGATCACTAGCAAGTGAATATGGGAGAACTATGAAAAAAGTAAATAGGCATTTGCCATTTTGTTATAAAATTACATGACGAGTGCATTTGATCTGATTCCAAACAGTTATCTTCAAATATACACGGTTAAAGGAGCACTCTGATTAGAAATATTAAAAAGACTTCAACGATTTATCACATTACAAGCTGTGTCTTCATAGTCGCTTCCGTGGCGAGTTCGGAAGATTACGCAACTAGTAACCCTAAGGTTGATGGTTCACGCCCAGCTCACGGCACTTTTGTTTTATTTTTAAAAAAAATGTTTTTAGACACCTTGATGCAAAGAAATTACGCATATAGGCGATTTAACGTATTTTAGGGGAATCATTTTGTGGTTCGTTGGCGTCCCGTCGCTTCTCTGCCGGTGGTGGTATAATTTTCAAAACGGAAGTGTTACCAATCTTTGGCTGCGGGAACCCCAATTTTTGGGGACATGTCACTAGTTGCCTATCGGTGGTCCACCGACGCTTACGGCATGGGATTTTCCCCTCACGAGTGAGGCAGATTGTAATCGACCAAGAGTGTTTTGGAAAAATGGGAAACATCTTCCGACTTCGACTTCTGAATAATACGTTTAGGATCAAGTCGAATCAAGGCTGCGCCACGGAAAGGTAGAACAAGTGAGGCAATCGTTCCAAGCACTACGCTCGAGAGCTTCCGTCTCATTCAAGACTTAGACTCTTCAGGAAAACTAACAATTTTATTACTTGTAATTCATTCTTTGAGTCAAAGTATTTTACAATAAACCATCGTTTTGTAAGATATTTTTACGATTGTATACTATTAATTTCGAAAATTGTACTCATAATATAATTTCCCATCATGGATTTGAAAAGTCAAAGTTGGAACAAAGAAAGATCTTCGATCCACATGTCTCTTCATGTTTGATATGGAAGACTCATCTTCATTATTGACCCTTAATTTATTTTAGTCCTAGGCAACGCGAATCGACGGGATGGCTCTAAGTGAAAACATTCATTTAGATGGTTAAGTAATCAGGAAATTCCAGCTGTTATTTCACGAAACACAACAGATCTTGAGGAAAAAAAAAACAATTTTGCTTACCAGGGGGAGGGAGTAAATCATCTGCATACGTTTTCTTAACTAGGAAGAAGGCAAGGGCGCCGATCCTGGGGGGCCGGGCCCGCCCAAAGCTCATGTAGGCCACCTTTGTATTTATGAATATACAATATTTGGCATAATTTGAGTGTAATTTGTATACATATATCTTCTGCATTTGAATGCCCCCCCCCCCCCAAATTTACAGAGAAATTGGCTTCCTTGGAAGGTCTAGTGAAATGAATAAAAATGTGATAACGTAATACTTGAATAACTCTATCTAATGGAGGAAAGTAAATTAGTATTCAACACTTCTTTCAATTTTAAGCATTTCAAAGATTCTCGTAATTTAGTAGCGTCCCGGATTTGCATTTTTGAAGTACGGGAACTTTATCTATACCTTAACGTGGGAATAGGTTTCGGACCATGCACTTAAGCCCCTTTGCTATAGAAGCACATAGGAGTTTTTCTTTCGATTTCCTTAGGAATATTGCGAATGGTATGACTTAAAACAATGTTTAAAAAAGAATACACATCGACACAATAAGATGATAATCTGATACCTAGGAAATATATTCAATTGTTTTTAATTTGTTCTCACGCTACCAAAACAGTACTTACGCTTTTTTTTTATTCCAGCCTTTTAATATAAGCATTTCACACTATTGTCTGTTCTAGGATGATACAATTCTAGTTCATGTATATGCTAGCTTTGGAAATACAGTAGAGTTTCGCTTATCCGACATAAACAGGCAGTCAGAACGCTGGATAATATGGTTGTGTTAAGAAAAGACCTATTAAAAGTAAAACTTATGATATAAGTTTACATATTACGCATCTAATAATAATGTTTTATAACAAATAACTGCACTGTACTGAATTTTTTTATTTTATTTAATATACAACACAACAGGCTTAATACCCAATTACAGTGTTGTGTACATACAGCGAACGTTACATATATAAATTTCTTAACTATTACTACAGAAAATTTCTTGTTTCACATATGATCAGAACCTGTTTTCTGAAAGACTAAATACATCCACTTTATCAAGCTTATTTACAATATCATTGTATAATTTACACAGCCTCCACATAGGGGATTTATATAATATATTGCTCCTGGCTTTTACACAATAAAATGTCCCTGTATTTTCTATTCGGGTTTTGCAAGTGGGAATCCATAATGATATTTTCGAGGCCAACTCCATACAGTAAATCTTATTGTTTAATAACTTGTATAAGAATAACAAGTCCAACATCCATCTTCTTTTTTCTAGAGTTTGAAAATTAAAGTTGTTTACTAGATCATTGTAGGAAAAATATTTGGGATAATAATTAGTATTTTGTATGTAAGCATTTTCAAGAATTTTGTTTGGATGTTTTCTATTTCTTGAGAGTATTTTTTATTATTGGGGGTCCATATTGTAGAACAATATTCTAATTTTGATCTAACATATGTAAAATAAAGTGTTGTAAACGTTGTCTCACTGTTGAAATCTTGCCCTATTCTGTAAATTAAACCTAAGTTTCTATATGCGGTGTTTGTTGTCATATCTATGTGTTGATTGAAATTTAGTTCAGGATCAAAAATAACGCCTAAATCTTTGACAGTACTTGGTTTAGACAATTTAGGTTTTTTCAGTGTATAGTCAAAAGTGATAGAATTTCTTTTTCTCGTAAAATACAGAGATTTACACTTGGATACATTTATTACTAATTTGTTGTCATCGCACCATGTTTGAACTCGCTGTAGGTCTTGTTGTAGTTGTATGCAGTCTTCAGTTGAATTAATTCTAGAATATAATTTGAGATCATCAGCGAATAGGAGAATCTCAGAGTTTTCAATAAAAAGTGGAATTTCATTAATAAGTAGGAGAAATAGCAGAGGACCAGATGAGATCCTTGAGGAACCCCAGACAGAGTAACAAACTTTTCGGTGACATGCCCTTTGTATAGAATAGATTGTTTCCGGTTACATAAATACGATACAATATATTCTATTGCCGACTTTGAAAAGTTTAGGCTTGTTAATTTCGCCATTAGAACATCATGATCCACGACATCGAATGCCTTACTGAAATCGGTATAAATAACGTCTACCTGGCCGCCTTTGTCTAACTCCGTTGCTATAAAATTTGTTACAACTGCTAGGTTTGTTGCAGTAGACCTATTGTGTAAGAAACCATGTTGATGTATAGATATAATTGGCTTAACGTGATTCAGAATTCGTGTATATAAAATACTCTCAAGAATTTTGGCAAAAGGAGATAATATAGCTATAGGTCTGAAGTTTTGTATATCGCTTTTATTTCCAGACTTTGGCACTGGACACACTAAACTTTCTTTCCATAAGTCTGGAAAAGTGCCTGTTCTTATGGACATATTGAATATAGTATGGAGCGGATGCTTGAATATATCAATACAGCCTTTGACAACATACGGAGGAATACCATCCGGTCCACATGACGCTTTTGGTTTGAGTGCCTTTATAGCCACTTCAATTTCTCGCAGTTGAATTTCACCAAGTTGAAAGTTGCCCAACAGGCTAATGCATTCCGTCTTGTTAGATATAAAACTGTCTACGTTATATTTTGCTGAGACATTGTTATAAACAGATTGAAAGTAATGCGCGAAGGCCTGAGCAATCTCACTGTCCTTATTTAGTTCTTTCCCATTGTAAGTAAAGGAGGCTGATGACATATGCTTGGTTTTGCTTTTGACAAAACTCCAAAATTGGCCCGGATCATTATGAATAGAAAGTTCAGATTCTAGAATGAATGTTTTATACGCAATTGATATGTCGGCCTTTATCTGTTTACGTAACTCATGAAATTTTTCACGATGATATAGGCTTGCAGTTATTCAACTTTTCCATTTTTATGATGATATGATTTGGATTTTATTTTTCTAATTATACTATAAGTGAACCAGCTCGGATAATTTCCATTAACATGTTTCTTACTGGGAATACACATACTAAATACATTATTAATCATGTTGTAAAAGTTGGATAGCACATTATTGATATCATTCGTTTGCGAAAGACAGCCCCAGTTTATTTTGTGCAGTTCCACGTATATATTTTTTTTTAAATCAGCCTTCTTAAAGTTGAAACCAGATACTTTAGTTTCTCTGTTTTCTTTCTTTGTAACGTTTAATGGGATAGAGACACTTATTGCGGGATGGTGTCTGTCTTCCTTAGTAACAAGAGGACAGTCAGGGACGTATCCAGCGTGAGAGCCTGAGGGCTGTCACTCTCCGAAACTCAAGCACTTTTTAATAAACTTTTTTTTACTCTTTTTAGGTTCTTTTATATCAGTTTACTAGTAGTCAGTGTCCAAACTTTGGACAATGTGCTGTTGTCTTGTTATATTCTAAGAACATACCATAATGCCATTATACCAGGTGCAATTAAAGAACAGTTTTAAATAGGATTAACATTTCTTTTCCGTTCTGTTTTTAATTTTAATATATTAGAACGATACACTCAATGTCTTCTTGCTATTTTTGTTATGCGATATACGTAGCAGACAGTTTTCTTTAGTTACATTTTTCTCGAAAATATGTTTCATTTTGTTTGTGCTATAATGCAGTTTACAAAGTAAATGTAAAGTAAATGCGGTTTATAAATGAAAAGTAGGAAAAAGTCGAAGAGAAGTACAGAACTGTTGCATTATTATTATTATTATTATTATTATTGTTATTATTATTATTATTATTATTATTATTATTATTGATATTTTTAAAACATTAGAATTACGTGCTTACGAGGACGTAATTCTACGTAATTAGAATCATACGTGTTGGACCCACTCCGAATAGAAAACCTGGATACGTGTCTGCACTGAATGATAGACGTATGAGTCAAGGTGTAGAGGGCGCTCTAGGCGATAGACTCCAGAGCATGAAAAATAGATTAAGACCACAACTTGCAGTTCTTCTTGCCGATTGGTGCTATTTGCAATGATATATCGTTTCATACGGTATGTGGAAAAAAGGATGATCGGATAAGCGAGACCATGGTGTATTGGTGTTTCACGCACCTAAACCTGTAAAATGTTTGTATAAACAATTATCTTTCACTCCATAGCTAAATTCGTGGGTATGATCACACACCTTGCCTCATAAAGTATAGTCTTATAAAGAAAAAAATATTTTTTTTAAGCTAAAACCTAAAGAAAAGCCAACTTCAATAATTTAGTTTTTTTTTTAATAATAATGGCAAACTAGTCCATTTCATCACGATAAATCACTTTTGGTACTAAGATGTCTTTTTCTGTCCGTATATATCCTTCACACTTTGTTGGAGACAAAATTGTTCTTTCCCCAAGAAAACAGGATGAGAAAAGCTATACAACAGCATGAACAGAAAACAATAGCTATTAACAATAGTTCTCTAATCCTGGATAAGTACGCCATTACAGCAAAATATCAGTAAGTTGTCCTTATTATATTGCTCCGGTTCTTATTAACATGAAAATTATAATGTTTTGTAAAAAAAAATGGGATGGGATGGGATGGGATTCGATGTGGTGTCAAAATAATAAAAGAAACTATAAGTCCGCCACTCTATCCACCTAACCACGGAGGTTACGTGGTGTTGGCTCTTTTTTTTTAAAGAAATAATCTTCATAACCATGGTCCGTAACGCTTCGAACCTTAAGATAAGAGTTTTTCTGTTTAATTCTATATTTTCGTACGACATCTTAGTTACAGAAGCTAATTTATATTTGGCAGGCAATCTACACACTAGGTTTTAACCAATACGTGCAACATTTTAGTCCACTATCCAGTTCCTTGATCCAATTCCTCGACTCCCCTACTGAATTCCCTCCGCAATCATGCTCTGCTACTGAAAAAATCCCTAGAAATCATCGTTGCCAGTATACACAAAACCGAGCATAATTTTTTTTGCTTATATTTTTATTATTTTATTATATTTTTTGGAAATATCTCCCTAGATGGATTGCTTTCTATTATCTCCATATACTAATAACTGAATTTTACTTATAAACGTAAGGAAAATGTAATAAATACGAAAAATCTTCAGTTACAGTATACGCGCAATTTTTTTGCGCATGGGAGTACATGTAATACAGGCTTCATGGTGCGTGTTCTTATTTTTTCTCCTGAATTTGGACTCTTAGTAGAAGAATCGTTGCGTTAATTTGTTCTTTATCAACATGTGGGAAAAAAAGAAGCCTTCTGGAAATGTATACAGAAAAAGAAGAGCACAATTAGCGGCTGAAAAGGAGAAACAGACAGCAGCATTAAAGAATTTTTTTTCGTATTCCTGAAACAGACAATAATGGAAATGAAAACGTAGAACCAGAGAATGAGGAAACCAGCAAGAAATCAACAAATGTTCCAGAAGATAACAACACAGTACAGGTAAGTAGGCCTACATTATGTAACGTATTTTCGTTTTATCACGTTTAATACAGAAGAGTTGTTTACACATGTAGCGTCTTAGCAGGCTGGGGTGGGTAGGGTGGCGGCCTCAAAAATAGGCGGCGAACATCAGGCTCAAAGAAAGTTCTTTCCCCATTGATATAAGTAGCAATAATTACATTCTATACCAACACTGATGCTTGATACATGTACCAATGCGATAAGACTTTTACTCGTTAGATGTGTATTAACCAACTTTAGCTGTATTCCAAGCATTCATCTATTAGTTAAGTAGAGGGCATCCATAGTTTAGAGGTTAAAGCGTTGGACTCATGTCCACGTGCTCCTGGGATCAATCCCCGGACTTTCCGCTTTTCAACGACAGGAAAACTGGGGAGTCACATAAATAAAGATATGACGGTCACTTGGCCTGCAAAACTCCTAATACGCCTGTTGGCGGGTAGTGACACGACTGTCTGACCCTCGTTCTGTTACCCAGGTGGACGAATTTTTACCCCTCGCTATCAGATGGCGTTGGAGCAGGCCCAGGATCTATTGGTCTGCCGTGCCAGTGATTATTAGTATTACTATTATTATTATTATTATTATTAGTAGTAGTAGTAGTAGTAGTAGTAGTATTGTAGTAGTATTGTAGTAGTAGTAGTAGCAGTATCGTCTACTAACTAGAATTCTGAAGAGTTAAAATGTTTAATTGTTAACGTTAACAGATCCCCGTGGAGTTTCGCTATCACAAATTTTGCAATAGACCCATTATTTCATAAACATATCGTAAATAAGTAACATGTACCAGTGTAAAACTATATAGAGTATGTTTCTATCCAATACGATTAACGTGGCTTTAAAAAAAAGTTCGGGCTTCGGCAGCTAATTTGAATGCATTCGCTATGAATGCGCTGATTCTTGATGATTTTCACAACACAAAGTTGTTAATGAATACGGAGAGAACTTAATTTTTATGTACAGTTAGCAAAAGAAAAATGAGGCCATTCTTACCTAGATTCTGTAAGAATCGCCCCATTTTTTATTTTACTAACTGTACATTTTCACAATGAACACGGAATATGTAGATTCAATATTTATACGCAGTTATTTTATCATTTATGCATTTTCTTCACATTTAGAATACAAATTAAATATATTTTTTTCTTTTAAGAAATGAAACTTTATTTGTAACGTATTAGTTCTTTTCCTTTCCACAGGTGGATCGATCGATTACGAGCATTTCGCAGGAGGAAGAAGAACGATTGAAATCTGGAACAATTGATATACGAAACGAAGTTGGATCAGCATTTTCACAGCAAAGTGTAATAGACGTAAGTTAAACATTTTGCTATTTGAATAAACATACAGTTGCATGTTGGTTGAATATCACGCAATTACAGCATTGTGTAAAATATAAGAGGAAATGCAGTGAAACATAATTACTTTTATTATTAGAGTACATTGCAATTCCACATTCATAAATTATAAATTCGACAGACCGACAATTGTTTCTAAATATCTTATATATATATATATATATATATATATATATATATATATATATATATATATATATATATATAATTAGCTAGTGGGATTAAATTAACTATGTTTCACTTACTTTCCATGAAGCATATATTATTGATTTTTTTTGGTTTAATTTGACGGGTGTTGTAGATGAATGGGTCATTTCGACCTGAACTCGGGATATAAATCGAATTATTATTTTTGTAACAAATAAGCAAGCAGTAGAACTGATTAGAGACTTTTCACTAACTGACATTTTTAAAAAAAATCTTTTAACAGACTATAGTTTGGCCACATACATTTTACTGTAATTATTTTTTTAATCTGTTGGAAAAATGAAAATACTGAGGTTCAAACTGTATATGCTTTTGTACTGTAATATAAGGAAGCTCATAATTTGCCTGCTATTAGTAATTAATTTATGATGATGATTGGTGTTCTTCCCGGAGGCATGTGTTTGACCCCGAAGGTCTCTCAGCAAGGTGAAACTATGGTGGCTTTGCATTGCTTTTCATGGGATGATGATGACGTCCTAAAGACGGGATCCGAACCACTTGTGTCCTCACCGAGAATCGAACCCGAGCTCCCTTAGTTATAAGGCGATGAGCTTAACCAGTCGTTCTGCGGAGACACCAATTAAATAATAACATGCCAAATATATAAACAATCAATCAAAAACATCTTTAGGGTCACACTTACTCAATTTTTGGAATTCATTTCTTGTGTCTAGGTGCATAATATCACTGTCTTCCGTTCAAGTTGCTTCGACGGAAGACATATGGGATAACATTTAAAAAAAATAAAAATAAGTAATATTTATTGCCTTAGTGGTTGAATGACTAGCAGACTCACATTTGACGCAAGAGTTAGCGGATTCTATCCCCCAAGGCTTTTTATATTGAGCATCGCAAAGAAATCGGAAAGCTTTTCAAATAATATAAAGTACCAAACTCTAATCCAGAAAGCCCCAAAACATTATGATGCAAGTCAATTAACTTATCACATACCAACTCAACACATTTAAAGAGAAAGAAAAAAAGGACACAGTCAGTGGTGTTTCGGAGCTTAAAAACCAGAGTTTAGTTTTAATTAGTGTATAATAATGTGC
Source organism: Thermobia domestica (assembly GCF_964235325.1). Taxonomy (NCBI): domain Eukaryota; kingdom Metazoa; phylum Arthropoda; class Insecta; order Zygentoma; family Lepismatidae; genus Thermobia; species Thermobia domestica. Next base: position 35,176,506 of record NC_137467.1, read on the forward strand.
ATATTTTAAAGAAAATACAGATAGTAAGAAATACAAACTTGCTAAGAATAATGTTCAAAGAAATGTTGTTTTCAAAATTGCATATTTCTTAGGTTAAGTCAGCCACGAACATGTTTGTATCCCGGTTGATCTGGTCGTTCATTACTGATTCAACTTCGTAAGAGGCATTTGTGGAGCCAATCAGGGTCAAGGCATTTAACCTCATCAGAGCACTTCAATGCTGAAACCGAGAATCCTGGGTAGAGCTTCAGAAATCCTGGGCAGATTCTCCTATGTATACAAAAGAACATGACGTGGACGTCTTATATTCGCACAAAACCTGTATTTATTTATTTATTTATTTACTTCAATGATTATTAAACTTCTCTCCCCCTCTTTATTTATTTATATCTCACATCTATCGAAGGCTTATTGGTCATGCGCCATTCTAAGTTTTGTGTTTATCCCCGGATGATCTACCTGCTTGAATATCCCCCACCCCCACCCCACCCATCTTCGGTGCAAGCCTACCACCTTTAAAAAAAATGAACACAATTTTAAAAATTTTAGTCACTTATTCTTTGTTAGAAGACAATGTTTAAAATAAATTTAACATTATTTTCTACTGACTCTTTTTTTTTCCAGGTGTTGGAATCACAATCAATCGATCTTGATGATCCAGGAAATTGGCCAGAACATATTACGGACAGAATGCGTCAGATACTTGTTAGACGAGGTCCAGTTCAAGTCTCCAAACGAGAGTTCCCAGTAAACAGCGAGAGTCGGCGATTTACTACAAGTAACTACAAAAGACGTCTGCACAATGGAGAAGAAGTTGCTCGTAGTTGGCTTATTTATTCAGTGACTAAGGATGCAATATTTTGTTTCTGTTGCCGTCTTTTCGGTGGTACTACAATGTCACTCTCTTCTCGTGAAGGTTTTTTGGATTAAAAGCATATGTCCGGACTGTTATCAGACCATGATAGATCTTTGACTCACATGAAGGCTTTCCAATCGTGGTTTGAACTTGCAAACCGATTACAGTCAGGTAAAACAGTTGACGCTGAAAACCAAGCAATTATTCGCAATGAAACTGAGCGTTGGAAAGAGGTTCTCAAACGACTGCTGTGTATAATTCAGTTTCTTGCTTCCCAGAACTTGGCATTTCGTGGCCAAAATGACACTATTTACTCAAGAAACAGCGGCAATTTTCTCAAACTAGTTGAGTGTATTGCACAGTTTGATGTTACTATGGCTGAGCATTTGCGACGAATAACATGTAAAGAGACACATGTACATTATTTGAGCAAGGACATTCAAAATGAAATAATTGAACTCCTTGGGTCAAAAATAAAGGATAAAATTTTGACTGATCTAATGAAAGCGACATATTATTGTTAGGCTTATTCTAGATACTCAATGTGCTTAGCTATTGCCACAACTAACTTCAAATTACTAAGTTCCTTAAAAAACCTATTTACTTCTTTACGTTCCAAATTTTATTTGGACTTTACATCTACTACAAATTAATCATATGCCAATATACTAACAAATACTAACAGAAAACTTCCTGTATTTAAATCACTATTTTTATAATGTCAGCCACTCTTGGCATTACTATATCATCAACTCTTTTTTTATACATATCAATAACAGCTTAGTAACGTTACTCATTTGTTTATATAATTGCTCCACTAACTTTTAACACCTTGTCCGACTATTTCACTCTTAACATTTTCCTGTGTATCACCTAAAATTGAACTGTACCTATTGACTCCTAACATCCTCCCGGGTACACCTAAAAATGAACTGTACTCTCAACATCCTCTCGGGTACACCTGCAAATAAACTGCACGAACTGAAAAAAGCCTAACATTTAGTTGATAATAAGTAACTGTAAAATAAACAACATCTCATAAATTATTATGCGAATAACTTAAAAAGCCTTCCTTTCTTCACTTTTAGAGATCTCTGTTCTTTTTCAACCTTTTCTTTAACTCCAAATTTTCTAACTTGCGCTCTACTTCCTTCATTTTATCCCATAATTCCTGGATTTTTTGCTCCCAGCACATGAATTCTTTAAACATAAACTGCAACAATTCCTTCTTTAAGTTTAGCAGTTCATTTGTTTCCTCTTTAGTATCACAACCAATAGATGTTCGGACTTTTCTTCGAATCTTCTTGCACTTGCCATCACTTCTGTCCTTGCCCTCTGTGCTGTCGTACATCATTTCTTCCTCTGCAGATTCAGTAAGTGAAGTGGAGTTACTAGTACTCTCCTGTGTCTCTTGATACACCTTATCATGCTTCTTTTTACTTTTTGCCCAACTTTTTGGTAATTTCGTTCTCTTCTTTAATACTTCTCGAGTCTCTTCTACTTGCAATTGTCTGAGAGCATTTTGTTTACTTCCTGAGCTATCAGGTAATTCCCTCTCTGTTTCAGTGGATTCTTGACAATAAATGGTATCCATTGTCAAAACCTTATACAAATCCTTTACTTGTTCGGGTTCCAATACTGAAGATATTGACTCTACGTTCTGAGAATTTTGTTTCATTTCCTTCTCACTGTGTTCTAAAGATTCTTCTAGTCGTAGCTCATTCATATCGGCATCTATTGTTTGTAGTACACATCCAGGAGCAAAATGGTGTAACCCTGTACACTTAAAACATTTTTTGCCATATGCAGGGCATTCTCCTTTTTTATGGGCACGTTGACGTTTGCCACATTTGATAACTTTTCCTTCATTTTGGCTAGAAGAATCTGGTGATGACGAATAACATGATTTTTGTCCTTTATACATCGGCGACTTTTGAACCCTTAGTGAATAATCCGGCTTCTTATTATATTTTCTGCTATTATGTGCCCTGTGATTCTGTATAACATTAATTTGTTCCTGTCTTGGACTTGCTAAACTACTAAATAATCTCATCTGCTCTTCTGTATTCTCAACGGCCGTTGCCATGACCACTGCTTGCTGGAAGGTTAGGCTCGTCGCAGTCAACATTTGTCTCCTAGCTACATTGTCCTTGATGCCAAAAACAAACTGATCTCTTAATGAGTGCTCCAAGCACGATCCAAAATTACAGAATGCTGCCTAGTGTTTCAAGGTCATCACGAACTGAGCAACACTTTGGTATTCCAATTGCTTGAGGTTGTGAAACTTAAACCGCTCCGCTATCTCGTGTGTCTTTACTCCATAATATGCTAGCATGAGATTCTTTAATTCTTCAAAAGTTTTCTGGGCGGGCATTTTAGGCGCACACAAATTCCTCAGTTCCTCATATGCAGTTAATCCCATGACAGCTAAAAATGTTGAAGTTTTTCGGTCATCTGGTAATGCTGCCGATAGAGCTACCTGTTCAAATCGCTCTATATATAACTGAATTCTACCAGTTTCAATATCGAAAGGCTCAAAGTTACTAAACGAGGCCATTATCTCATTCAGAAGCGTAAATTCCTTTTTGTAGACTGCGCCAAATCTGTTAGGCTTATTCTAGATATTCAATGTGCTTAGCTATTGCCACAACTAACTTCAAATTATTAGGTTCCTTAAAAAACCTATTTACTTCTTTACGCTCCAAATTTTATTTGGATTTTACATCTACTACAAATTAATCATATGCCAATATACTAACAAATACTAACAGGAAACTTCCTGTATTTAAATCACTATTTTTATAATGTCAGCCACTCTTGGCATTACTATATCATCAACTCTTTTTTTATACATATCAATAACAGCTTAGTAACGTTACTCATTTGTTTATATAATTGCTCCACTAACTTTTAACACCTTGTCCGATTATTTCACTCTTAACATTTTCCTGTGTATCACCTAAAATTGAACTGTACCTATTGACTCCTAACAATTATTCCGTAATATTAGATTGTACACCAGACGTAAGTCATACAGAGCAAATGACACTAATTGTTCGTTTCGTGAAGGTAGAACTGGGTAAGGAACCATCCATTGAAGAACATTTTTTGGGATTTTTGTGCATAAATGATTCTTCAGGAGAAGGACTAACTATCACTATTTTGGAAGAATTAGAAAAACTGAAAATTCCTCTCTCAAACATGCGTGGCCAAGGGTATGACAACGGTGCCAATATGAAAGGAAAGCACTCAGGCGTTCAAAAAAGAATATTAGATCTAAATAGTCGAGCATTTTTGTCCCTTGTAGCTCCCATTCATTGAATTTGGTTGTGAATGATCCTGCAATGTGCTGTAGTGAGGTTGTAATTTTTTTTTTTTTTTGCTTTATTGCAAGAAGTATACAATTATTTTTCTAGTTCCACATATCGTTGGTCTGGTCTGCAAAAACATATATCCAATTTCACTTTGAAACCTCTTAGTGATACTAGATGGGAGAGTTGTATTGATGCGGTCAAATCGTTTCGCTACCAGTTAGGAGATATCGAAGCATCTCTTTTCGAAGCATCAAAGGACTCAAAGATAGACGTTATGGGCAAAAATAAGGCTTGTTCCCTGGCTAGGAAGCTCCTGAATTTTAAGTTCGTTTGTGTTGTGTTGTTTTGGTATGAAGTTCTTTCTTTGTGAATGTGGTTAGCCATGTTTTCCAACAAGAATCAGTGGACATTCAGCAAGCAGTTGATCTGCTTAAGAAAACCAAGTGTCGCCTTGAGAACATGCGAAGTGATGAAGGTCTCCAGAATATTTTGGTTGATGCCAAAGTAATTTCTGAAGAGCTCGACATTCAACCACAATTTGAGAATGAACCAAAACTCCGACCTAGAAAAGTCAAACGACAATTTTTGTATGAATCTGAAGACGAACCAATTAATGATCCATACAGTGCGTTTAAATGTAACTTCTATTTTTGCACATTAGACACAATTACCTGTTCCCTGAATGAAAGATTTCAACAACTGAAGCGGCACAGCGAAATATTCGGGTTTTTATATGACATCCATCCAATAGCGGACAAAGAGTATTTACTAAAGTGTTGCAAGGACTTACAACTATCTTTAACAGACGAAGATCACTGTGATATTGACGGATTTCAGTTATATCAAGAGCTCTTACTTTTACCTTCATTTCTCGGTTCTGAAAGTGGGAGCAAACCGTTGCAAGTACTTAAATATATTTGCAAGAACTCCTTTATTGGGTTATTTCCAAATGCAACTATTGGTCTAAGAATCTTACTAACTATTCCTGTAAGTGTACCTTCAGCAGAAAGAAGTTTCTCCAAGTTGAAACTTATAAAGAATTACCTACGATCAACGATGACGCAAGAGCGTCTTGTAGGCCTTTCTATGATGTCTATCAAATGTGATGTTCTGTGTGAGTTTGACACTGATACTTTAATTAAAGACTTTGCAGAGAAAAAGGCACGAAAAGTTAACTTTACTTCGCATTGTAAACAAGTCAAAGGACAATTTGCATTAAAACTGTATAAAGATATAAAATTATATCACTGGTTGTATTATTTGTATTACGAAATCTTTGTACAATGCTGTTACAAAATATATTTGTATGTTCTTTTGTTCATATATGTGTTCTCTTTCGCAGTTAACAAGATTGTTTATGTATATATGTTTAATCTTAATTTTATAATCAATCATTCAATTCATCAATCTTAATTTTATATAAATCGTTGTTTCTTCAATCGTTCTGTAAATTTCTAATCAGTGACGTAGAATATTTTGCATGCTCATGTGTAAATAATTGTTCGGTACATCGTTAACCAAAACTTACTCTGTGTATTTAACAGACAAAAGTTAAGATCTTACTCAGTTTGATAATTGATTCTTATAGTTATAGTTATAGAGTTCAAGGAGTTATCCTTTAAAAGCAGCTATCTGTAAATTAGCATAGCAAATTTAAACTCAGTAATACCAATGGGTTGTAGGGGGTGCCATATGGATTCTTTGCCCGGGTGATATTTTCCCCTTCCGCCGGCCCTGGTAAATCCTGCACACATACAGCATAGCTCTCTTTAGACTGAGGTGATTCAGATCGAAAGAAGGTCGTGGATTCTACAGATGCAACGGAAGTATGAGAATCTCTGCGTGTGCGAGAAATTGTGTAGTTGTCTGCGCCTTTGACGATCCCTTCCGTGGTCTCACCTTCCTGGGACACACAGGAGGTTTGTTAACGACAGAAGAAAGAGAAGTGTGCCAATTGCTCGTGCGTTTGACAGAGGTGGTGCGTGAATCCGCCATCTTTAAAGACCGTCCATTGGGTGACTGCCAGGTGCAAAAAAACTAGCGAGACTAATATGACGAGATTTGCGAGTGATCTCAAGCAGGGACTACCCGTTTGGATAGTAATCTAGGTAAGAGGGGTACCAGATCATCTTAATACTAAGAATTTCTGATGGGTCGTTACATGCGGAGTCGTTACAAAGTAACGACTCTTCTTGAGTACTCAAAGGAACGAATACTAAAACAAGTCAAAGGACTCGGATTCGTTTCAGAATCTTGCGAATCCAAGGACTCAGAAAGTATTCGTTTGGATTCGGATACAATGTTAGACATATGGTTCCTGGATTCAATTCAGAACTGCATTGAAGAGATTGACAAGACTTATTAACGAATACTCACACGAAAGAGTAGATAAAAAAGAAAAGAAGAGAAAAACACGTTGGAATCATATGGATGGGCTATTAATAGTGCGCATGCGTTAAGAAAAGGAAACACTTACCGCCTTTGCTTTGATTCTTCTACTTGTTTCTGCCCATTGAGTGCCCTCTCCTCTTCTCCCTTATGCAGGCTTCGTAAACAGGAAGACTTTTTCCCTCCCCTTTCTCTTACGGCACGGCAACTTGTAACAACCAGCGGTCTTAAAATCCATGGTTTTATTCATACACGGGAACAAACAACAAAGTAATAAAAAAGTGTGGTGTCATCTATTCTTAAGTTATGTACAGATTGTTTTTAAATGTATTTATACTGGCACTATTTACACTATTTACTGGCACTAGCAGTCTTCCTTACATATTTGCATGTAAAAAGAGAATTTGGTTGACTTTGGAAGATTGTAACCTGCTTCCTCTCTGTTATGATTTGCTCTCCTTTAGAGAATAGTCTCTCACAAGAGACGGATGTTGGCATGATACAGAACCTTCTTTTCATAATCTCAAGTAATCAGGGATACAGGAATCTCCTCTCTTTCCACCATGCTAGCGGATTTTCTTTTCTGTGAAGAAGACTTTCCTGTAGGAAGTTCTTCACTTCTACGATATCAGCAACAGTGGGATTTTCCGGTGCGATAAGGCTTGAAACTTTAGTATCGAACTCCTCCCAAAGTTCACTGTTGTGTATATTACTCTACTGATGACAATTACTTCTTCTTCGTTTGTAGCAACGACAATTCCTCTTCCTTTCTTTTTAATTATTGACCTTTTCTTCTCGAAGCAATTGTTATCATCGAACCCTTGCTTCTTAAAACGCGGGTCAAGAAAAGTTGCCTTTGCTAGCAGTGGCGTATCTTCTGCCTTTCCAAATCTCCTTTTCAATTCGTTCAATATAGTTTCTGACATTCTTTGAAGATCGCTGACTGTCTCCAAAGAAGTTCCTTCATTTTGTTTTGGCAGTTGATCATGTTGGAATTTTGTCATATGCCGCAACAAAGCCTTGCTTAATATTATGCACTTCAAAATTGTAACATCTTTTTCACTACTGAGTTCCAGCGTAACTTCATCAAAAATCTTCAAAATATCGCACGTTTTCTCTATAGTGACCCATTCATTGCTACTGAGGAGTTCTATGTCAGAATTGGTCACAGCTAATGTTGACACAACGGGATCTTTCAGTTTTAGAATTCTTTCAAACATATGAAAGGTCGAGTTCCACCGCGTTGGCATGTCCTGCTTTAGCTTCAACTCCGGATATCTCATCTGTTGCTGATAGTGCCTTAATTTCAAAGCTGCATGGGGACTTCTTCGAAAATATTCAACTATAGCTTTGACCTTTGCCTGTATAACACAATTGGATTGTGTTGGGTTCGGTTCCGGTTCGGGGCAGGCATTCTTACGACCGGTAGGGCTCGTGTCTTGATCGGTACGCCTGTATTATGATTTCACTAAGTATAATTATTTTATTTAGACACTGAGAGTTTCCATTTGTAATGAATTTGAATGATGGAACGGAGTATAAGATTCTTTTTTGTGCAGTAGTGGTTAGAGATTGTGGGATGAATTGCACATAGTCATTAATTAAGATGGGTTCGATCCAGGTCAGTTTATGCGCGTACCCACGCTCAGTGACACGCCCGATACACATCCGTACAATTTCTACACCAACCAAATATTCTTACCGTTCCAGTAGTGGTTTGCGTGAGAAACTGGTATGAAGCAACTGAAACATAATACATGTATGATATTGATTTACTTAAACACAAGTATTATACATACAGCATACATACTTACTTCAACGTTTTAGTTTGATACCTCTGTAATTTTTATATTTTAGGATTTTCTTTTGTCATTTACCATATTGAATACAAGCCCATGAATTTTATTGGAAAATTAAAAAAAATAAAAAAAGGATTTTGAACACTTGAATTTGAATTTTAAACTATAACGACGAAGCCGGCAAATTACTTAACAAATCACCAATTCACACACGCACTAGGGTTTTGGAGATTTTGAAAAAAAGAGGGGGGGGCCAATAGATGTATTGGAGGGCAGTTTTTTAGAATCTTCTTCCCATTTTTCTTCGAAGGGATGTCCTGTTTTCCAAGTTAGTTTCTATTTTTATTATTCAGCTGTGTAGTTGGCAATGTACTTGCTTATGTTTCCACTGATTGACAATTTACAAAATATATTGATCTCTTGTTTTACCTACGTTCCTTTATCATAAACACGAGTGAAACTCAACATTAGACTTGTTATTTAGGTCTGAACAACAACGCTGTCACAAAACTGAAAAGGTGTGCTCGTACTTAGTTTGAGCTGATTTGAAGCATTTTGTATTATTTTCGTAGAACTTCACTGTAACTTACGTGAATTATAAAATAACACAACTTCTGCAGTTCACTCTCACTTATATTGATGCGATTTCACAAAGGATTAGTAAATTAACTTAAGATTTTGATGCTGTGCCATGTACCTCTTCTCTTCATTACGGCATCCATTTTCGCGCACCCTTCCCGCCTTCTTACTCTAGCGTCGGTTAGCTTACTCCAATCACACCAAAGGATTACTTTTAAAAAAAATATCCATAAGCAGTATTGTTAACAAGAAATATGGATCATGGGTGTTAAATAATCTTGCCATTAACATATTATACTTAAAATACTGAAATCAATAAAAACATCTTAGGATGGCTTTTGAAACTGTGGTACTATTTTTCGGAACATCACCATATCACATCCTTTTTGTTCGGTCAACCGGAAATACAAGTTACTGCTCACAGCACTGCCAACTCATAAAAAAGGATAAAACTAACACAAAGTTTGCGTCGACGTATAATCCATGCAGCCTCATTCCAATTCAGCCAAGAAAAACTGGGAAAATTTAAAATGGAATGGGAGTGAGGGGGGCCACACGCTCACAAATGGCGTGCGACACGGACGATGATCTTCTTTGAAGATTATCAGAACCCTGGGACCTTGGGTTTCCTCTTCTTAGAGTTATTTTTCCGGTTATTATTCCTCTTCTTTCTTCCATTATTAACATTTGATCCATTATGGTTCATTAACACTTTACACAAACGTAGATGGGCTTTTATTTCATGGGCTATATACTTTAATGGGCTCTCCTTTGGTATGTGTAAATATAAGATTACATGTGTTTTCATAATACAATATTTCAATATAAGTTGAATAATATTAATTATCTATTATATTTTCATTTTATATTATATCCTATTCATATTCTATTTATTAACATCAAACCAATATATTTCTTACATTATTACTTAAATCATAATTCTCAATTTTTTTTTTTGTAAGTATCTGACTCGTGTTTTAACATCTTACACTAAATATAATTATCATACTGAACACATAAAATTTTCAATATTTTGAGAAAAATGACACATGAAATGCAAGAATAACCTTTTCATCAATATATGCTTCTTTATAACTAATTCTCAAAATAACTCCTAATAATGTAACATTTCCATTCTTCAAACCTTTAAAATACAACATTTAAACAGCACTATTAATTAGTTAATTAACTTCAAACACAATGCAATAATACAATAACACGAATATATGAAATGAAATCTTTCATTCGTAAACAAATTTTAAAAACATATTACATATTAAAAACTTTATTTCACACACTATTGAGTAATATACGTTTTGTCGAGATTTAATAAAATTTATCGGCGCCTTAAAGATTCACAGCTAAATTTTTACAACGTAATAATTCAGTTATGACTCTCTCTGATCACTCGACGGGATCTGCCTGGCTAAATTTCGAAGGAACCTACCCACAATGAATAATCTGTTCTACCACCCCGAGATGAGGCCGAATTAAAGAATACAAGGTTAAAAACTTAAAATAATAAAGAATGGGATTTACCAAAATAGCTTACTCCGAGCATTAAAAACATGTTACATTACCCAATACACATAAGGGGGGGGGAGACCTCATCTCCATGACTTGGCATATTTCTTTGCTGGTTTTTCCATTGCTTTGGAAAAGAAATATCAACGGCCATCTGGAAGTCGCATAGCTGGTCACAGATGCCTGCATATATCATATGAAACGACCTTTTTTTTTTTTTTTACATTCCTTGTACTTGTTTATTTAGTGCCACATAAGGATTCTGTAGATTTACTAACGCAAATTCCAACACATCAGATGAACACAAATTTTTACAGTACAGAAAATTCAAATACTTATCAATATCTAGCAATTTCTCCAATATTTTATGTATTCGTTGGTTATTACTTCTGGATTGAACACTTTGAAATAAACATACTGGTGTTGTAGTTAATGCATTGCAAAGAACAGTTTCAACACTGCTTTCTAGATCTGAATTTTTAAATTTGTTTGAAATTACATCATGGTATTTCTCAGAACTATGTTTTACTGCTAAATCTAACCAGATTTTACGAGTTTGTTTCGTAGGTTTCCACACCTTAAGTCTATCCACTGAATGTGAACCAATTGATTTACCAGTTAAAGGATCTAACAATTTACCAATCTTCTCAATTTCTAATTTTCATACGATTCAAAAAGGAAATATTTAATTTTGCATTCATCAATATTATGCATTCATTTTTTTTTGTAATATTCAAGTATATTAAACATTGCTACGGTCAAATTTTCAAAATGTACACAATCCAGTTTTCTCGCAAGGATATTTTTATCCAATTCCTACTCTTGGTTTTTCAAGTACAACAAGAATTTTGAATTTTATTCCAAAACGTTTAATAAACACATCTTCGTAATTGCTTGTATGTTTTTTGCAGCAAATATTTACTTTGATAAACACTGGCTTTCCATACGCGTATGATTTTTCACTGTCAGTAGCAACAACAAATCGTATATTGACAGAAATTTTGACTTTCAACTTACCACATTGCTTCACGAACTTGCAATTTTCACGTGTTTTGTAATTATGTTTACTGCACTTATTTTCGTTCAAAATTTTGTTGCGTGAAATTTTCTGCCTAATCTTGTATGAAACATTGAATTTACTTTTGTGATCAACCTGGTTTCTCATTTTCCTTGTGTGATTACGCATAGGCACTGTTACTGAATGCTCGTGCCACCTAGCACAAGTTCGTTTGACTAACCTAACTTTTGCTTTTTTCTCACGTTTGTTTTGAATTTTCGACGCTTCGCTACAACACGGTTTTTTTACCTGATTTCTACATTTTTCACGGACACCATCATGATTTTTAACAACTAACTTCTGCATATTATTTCCTTTCGCATTGACTTTTGACCTTTTGAACAACTTACAAGATTTACTAGATTTCAACTTTTCATTTCGCTTTTCACTTACATTTTCTGATTGTGCTTTCTCTGAAGCGACTACATTGCTTTTTTCACTAAAATTAGCTACCATGGAGTTACCTTTGCGCTGACATTGGGTTTTCTTAAAATTCCTACGGACAAATTTTGACATTCTTTCAAAAGATCGCAATATTTTGTGCATGCCTTTTATTTTTCGTTTCAGTTTGCACAACTTTCGTTTCTTATCGGACGTGTGCTTACTACGCTGTGACCAATATTTATACTTACTGACGGATTTACTCAAAATGTACTGCAACTTACTAAAATTATTTCGACAACTTTCAACTTGTTTGCGCCATGATATTCCACTAACATTATTCTCATTGATGCTACTAGTGCCTGAACTGATTTCATCATTCATTACACATATTTGGGTGCATAGAAAACAATAAAACCTTATGCGCTTGAAACTTGCAACATACACATTTATCACAACCAAGTGAGAACTGTTACCACCGTTTTCCTTTTTGTCAATCTGAACCCTAACTATGTTCACGAAGTACGAACATATGTCATTACTTGGAATACATGCTAACTTATCTGTTTGTGACGTGCTTTGGACGCATCCTAGCTCCATTAAATTCAACATATGACTAATGAGTAAAGAGCGCATTCTCTTGCCTCCATTCATTAATATTACTACATTAGTACAATTACACGTACAAAACCTATCAGTGCATTTTCCTCCGTAACATGACAAATATTTTACGTTCAACGCATCTACTTTCTGTTTAAACTTCGAACGAACACTAGGCCTACATGACGTAACAGTTTGGCTAACTAAACCTTTACATTTGTATGACACTGGCTGACTACTTGTTTCTTTACCATTGCAAGCGCTAACAAAAACTGATTCATTTACTACCTTTTGGCACCCTTGTTCTACATCTGCACAACTAGCCTTTTCAATTGGAGCTTCAATTGATTCAATTTTTTCAAGTGCTTGGACCCCCTTTTCTTCACATTTAGCCAAATCGACCGTAATGTTCTCAAGTTCTAGATAATTCTGAAGTGTTTTCCCCCATATTTTCTCACATTTATCATTTACCTTCTCACATTTCTCGTCTATTTCTTTCGATATTTGTTCATATCTACCTACACATTCCTTTCTAATGATTTCTAATTGCACCTCAAGTTTATCGTCAATCTGCTTTTTTGTTATTTCAGAAACTTCCACTATTTTGTTTTCTAAAAACTCACGTACATTATTAGTTTCTTCAACAACTTTTTCTATTTTTCCTTCCAAAGATTCATTTATTTCAGCTATTTTATTTTCTAATGATTCGCGTACCATATTAGTTTGTTCACTAACCCTTTCAATTTTGTGTTCTAAAGATATATTACTTTTTTCTATTTTATTTTCTAACGATTCACGTAAATTTTGCATTTCGGTTTTATTTGCATTAAGTGCGTCCAGCACTAACTTAACATTACTTTCATCCATTTTTCGCAATTACAGAAAATTTCTAAATACGAGTCAGATACTTTATACCTTTACGTTTCTACACATAAATCACTACTTTTTACATGTACGGTGAAGGAGTTCTGTTCCTGTTTCGGAGCGCCATTTTTATAACACAATTGGATTGTGTTGGGTTCGGTTCCGGTTCGGGGCAGGCATTCTTACGACCGGTAGGGCTCGTGTCTTGATCGGTACGCCTGTATTATGATTTCACTAAGTATAATTATTTTATTTAGACACTGAGAGTTTCCATTTGTAATGAATTTGAATGATGGAACGGAGTATAAGATTCTTTTTTGTGCAGTAGTGGTTAGAGATTGTGGGATGAATTGCACATAGTCATTAATTAAGATGGGTTCGATCCAGGTCAGTTTATGCGCGTACCCACGCTCAGTGACACGCCCGATACACATCCGTACAATTTCTACACCAACCAAATATTCTTACCGTTCCAGTAGTGGTTTGCGTGAGAAACTGGTATGGAGCAACTGAAACATAATACATGTATGATATTGATTTACTTAAACACAAGTATTATACATACAGCATACATACTTACTTCAACGTTTTAGTTTGATACCTCTGTAATTTTTATATTTTAGGATTTTCTTTTGTCATTTACCATATTGAATACAAGCCCATGAATTTTATTGGAAAATTAAAAAAAATAAAAAAAAAAGGATTTTGAACACTTGAATTTGAATTTTAAACTATAACGACGAAGCCGGCAAATTACTTAACAAATCACCAATTCACACACGCACTAGGGTTTTGGAGATTTTGAAAAAAAGAGGGGGGGGGCCAATAGATGTATTGGAGGGCAGTTTTTTAGAATCTTCTTCCCATTTTTCTTCGAAGGGATGTCCTGTTTTCCAAGTTAGTTTCTATTTTTATTATTCAGCTGTGTAGTTGGCAATGTACTTGCTTATGTTTCCACTGATTGACAATTTACAAAATATATTGATCTCTTGTTTTACCTACGTTCCTTTATCATAAACACGAGTGAAACTCAACATTAGACTTGTTATTTAGGTCTGAACAACAACGCTGTCACAAAACTGAAAAGGTGTGCTCGTACTTAGTTTGAGCTGATTTGAAGCATTTTGTATTATTTTCGTAGAACTTCACTGTAACTTACGTGAATTATAAAATAACACAACTTCTGCAGTTCACTCTTACTTATATTGATGCGATTTCACAAAGGATTAGTAAATTAACTTAAGATTTTGATGCTGTGCCATGTACCTCTTCTCTTCATTACGGCATCCATTTTCGCGCACCCTTCCCGCCTTCTTACTCTAGCGTCGGTTAGCTTACTCCAATCACACCAAAGGATTATTTTTTAAAAAAATATCCATAAGCAGTATTGTTAACAAGAAATATGGATCATGGGTGTTAAATAATCTTGCCATTAACATATTATACTTAAAATACTGAAATCAATAAAAACATCTTAGGATGGCTTTTGAAACTGTGGTACTATTTTTCGGAACATCACCATATCACATCCTTTTTGTTCGGTCAACCGGAAATACAAGTTACTGCTCACAGCACTGCCAACTCATAAAAAAGGATAAAACTAACACAAAGTTTGCGTCGACGTATAATCCATGCAGCCTCATTCCAATTCAGCCAAGAAAAACTGGGAAAATTTAAAATGGAATGGGAGTGAGGGGGGCCACACGCTCACACCTGAACAGTCTTGATTTTGCTGATGCCAGCTAGTTCAATCAAATTCAGGCTATGGACAAGATATTGAACATGACGCCATTCACCCAGTCGAATAGCCGCTGTTATATTTGCAGCATTGTCACTTACGACGGCAGAAAATTTATCCTGTATACCCCAATCATTGAAAACTCGTTTCAACTCCAAGGCTTGATTTTCAGATGTGTGTCAAGATTGGATCTCTAAACACTCAAGTAGGAACGAGCGTAGCTGGCAATCGTCATCTATAAGATGGACCGTCACCACCATGTAGCTCTGATTGCTCATGGATGTCCAAGCATCCGTTGTTACAGACACGCGGAGGCACCGGTCAGCTCTGCTCTAACCTTCTCTTCCGTCTCGTTGTACAATATGGGAATAATGTTCGAGACGGTTTTCGGGAAAGAAGAGTATAACCTAGGTTCAACATTTCAACAAAATTCTGAAACTTCCTATTCTCCACGATACTTAAAGGGTGGAAATATTTAACAATCATCCTTACTAACTGCTTATTTATTTGTTTGTTCTTATTTGCTGGTAATGGCCTGTGTAAATATTGTGATATTTGCTGCTGATTGTTAGGCTTAGAGATGGTTTGAGGCTTAGAGCTACAAGGCTGCGGTTGATTGTTGTCAGTTGTTATTGCTGCAGTTGAAGTTCCGACATCCTGTTGCACCAAGCTGTTGTCCACTTCTTGATTTTCCTCAATGGTCACTCCAGTGCGTTGGCGCTTGATGTCAACAGTAGGATGTTTTTTTAGATAAGTGTTTTGAGAGATTTGTCGTTGATCCCCCATTAAAACTAATCACAACAGAATAGAAGCCACATTTTGCTTTATTTTGTGCCACTTCAGTGAAATAATTCCACAAAAGTCTCTGTTTCCTGGTTTCTCTCCGGCTATCCATTCTTCGAACAAACCACACTCATTTCCCCACAATCACAGATACAAATAATAAAAAAGTTGCAATGTACAAAAAAATCAATAACTTGAAAATCTTTCGATATCGAAAGAGTTGTTTATTTTGGAATTAATCCAAATAAACAAGTAACACAAAAATTGTTTTCGAAATCGCAACGCACAGTGGAAAAAACCGAGAAACACCGAAACACAACCACTCACGCTTTGATAAACTCAACTAATGCGGACTCAGGGTTTACGCTTCCCTCATCTATCGGATAAATAAAACGAGAGATATGTTTGGCCAATTTCTTACTGAAATTTTGTGATGCTAAAAATAGTATTTTACCAGAGTACCTCAATAAAACTCAATGTTTTCGCAAGAATTTGAAGTTTGACCGCGAGAACAGAGCGGTTGTTTCTGTAGAGATGTCTTGCAGCTTATCTGCGAGATATAACAAAAGATTTCATTCGGCCCGTTCGGAAAACAACTATATTTTCAAGTTCTACATATATTGTTTTATATGTATTTTAACATCTTAATCGAGCTTAGAGTCGGCAGGACCTTAAAAAAATCCGAACCATTTTGAGTTTGTTTTTTTATTTACTTATTTATTTAACAATCACCAGGTACAGCTCAGAGGCTATTTTATACTTCATATATAACAACAACAATAACAATGGAAAGCATTTGGGAAGAGATCGGCCAGGGCCTGTTTTAGTAGGTATCCTGGCATGTGCCTGGTAGGACTGAAGGAAACCCGCCAGGATGATCGGCAGCGGGAATCGAACACACAACCTCCTGAATACGAAGCCAACGCTCTACCACTTGAGCTACTTCAATGAAATACCTTCCAGAATTCGAACTTGATCGCTTGCCAAAATACAAAGCACTAGATACCGACCAGTGAAAAATTCCTGAGTTTAACGGCCAACATTTTATGCCTTGGAAGAGTAAATGATACGCATGAAATTATAAGAATTATGAGAAATGAATTGAGACGGGATCAGTGTTTGTTCCAGACAGTTAGGGATGCGCACGAGACGAGTCGAGACAAAATTTTCCTGACAAAATTCGAGTCGAGACACGGCTCTTCCAATAGAAAAGTATATTTTTTCGAGTCGAGACATCACTTTTACAGCACATTTTCAAGAAAAGACAGTCTCAAATATTGTATGGTGCGCATCCCTATAGACAGTGAAATTACAAGAATTATGAGAAATGAGTTGAGACGGGATCGTTGGAGTTCGGAGACGGAGTTCTCATAAGGGAATCGGCACCAGTAAATCCATAAATGCAACTCACTTCTTAAAAAACAAATATTTATACATTATTTGTAGTTAATTTTGTGGTGAAAGAAATACAAAATAAGTTGTGTATGGTCCCCTAAAATTGGATAGTACGTATAAATATTGGATGATTTGAAAAATTTTATTAGTATTTAAGGGAACTTAGCCTATGTATTTCCAATTCAAATTTTACAACTATTAATATCTACGTTTTATTGTCTTTTCTAACTTATATTCAGCAGAAAGAAATTAAAGTAAAGAAATATATGTTATGATTATCAAGAAACAATTATTCGTAACATACATTACAAAATTCATGAAACAGAAAAGATATTATTTCCTTATTTTAAACAGTTTGCTTTAATTTGGCATGTCACAGAATATAACTTGTGTCACAGATTAGTACTTTAATATTTCTTCCACGCAGAGGGAAAAGAGGGAATTTTGAAACAGCGTTACCATCTTGTACAACACAAAATTCTCAGCTTTTACAGAGTACCAAATATCTTGGTAAGTACTTGACATATCGATCTCAAATAAACGTGACAACGCTCCTTATGACATACTGATTTGCTCTATGAATTTTAAATCATACTGTACTAGGGACCTTTTACAAGTCATTGCACTCTTTCCAACTTCAACTTTTCTCTCTTCTGTTGTGGCAACACTGTTTAACCGATCCTTCTAAACTTGAAATCATTTTAAAGACTTCTTACCAGTATTTCATTTAATGTGCACAAATAGTTACTACTTTATTCCTTGTGTGTGTTAAAGGCGTTTAAATTTGACACATGTTTTACAATATTTCTCAAAAAGTATGCAACACTGATCTGCGAGTGTAATCTCTTTCGTCTTTGTTTTCATTGCTGATTCGAATTATGAAATTAAATTTAGGTCATTCCATTTAAAAAATCATAACTTTATATTGGCTTGGCAACACTGTTCACCTGGTGATGTTACTCAATACATCGACAGATGTCCCCTTTCCTATAGTTGTTTTGTGCAAAGTTTCGCTTCTATCTCTCTTCCTTGGTTCCTCTGTTATAAAGGTGGGACATTATAAATGGTGCACCCGGTATATATATATATATATATATATATATATATATATATATATATATAATAGATAGATAGATAGATATATAATGAAACATAGTCCTTCATTCTTCTTTTTATTTAGCCCACCTGCAGATACGTACACGCAATAGTACTGTCTATGAAACTATTCATGGCGGTTCTACAAAGGAAGAATGAAAACAACTATTTTGTAGCCCGCGCTGCAGTCATTCGATCTAAAGAGGGTGGAGCGGGCGATACTATTTTCTTCTAGTCATTTGCCTGAAAATATTCTTTCCTCTTGCCCCTTTCACTCACCCGAAGTAGTATTCTACTTGATTGCTTTGTGAATAGTATGTTTGTCGAAGATATACGAACTACTACGAAGCCAAACTGTAGCTGAATACACTGGCAGAAGCGAGGAGCAAGCTTTTAAAACGTGTTTGAGTACGGGTAATCAGATTTGAGGGAAAGAAACCCAAAAGGCAACTGAGTACAGGGATTCAGAGGGACACATGAGTCCTTGTGAACAAAGTAACGAAAACAGTTGTTACTTTTTATGATTCCTTTAACTCAAATCGAAAGGAATCAGAATTCCCATCATTAGTGAAGAGCAAGCTTATTAGTCCTTAGAATCAAAGTAACGGAAATGGTCGTCACCTTAATTTTTCTTTGAACGCAACGAATCCCTAAAAATCAAATACCAAAAGGTAATCAGAATCCCCATCACTATTAAAAACTAAAGAAGCAAGGGCATACAACACCCATAGCTTGCTTCTTCCAAAAAACTAAAATCAGATGAAACACATCGATTTCGATTCTATGGAACAGTTTCCCAGGCGTGGAACGTAGTCTCTCTGACCCCAATCCAAGAGTTACTTTTAGTTTTCAGGGGTTATTTGTAATTTCACGTTCAATAAATTCAAATATTTTGAAGTCTATGTATTTTGGGGAAATTGCTTAATTACATCTTTTACAGGTATTGCAGTACTTGTAAATATTGTACAAAGTATATGCACTTTTAATCAGAATTTTGCAAATAATTATCAACGTAATGTGCTTCCATCTATAGACTTTTCTTAAACTATACAAATTTTGAAGATTCTGTCCAGGCACCGTAGTAAGATACTTTTATAGTATTTTTTTGTTTATTTGTTTGTTTTGTTTTTGTATTAACTATATATACACAGAAAAAAGTATAACTTTAAATGACAATGTGGGAGGCCTCTCTTGGCAATTTTACGAACGAAAAACTTTTTTCTTTTTTATTCTCCAAAATTTGTCAGGGTTTATCGAGGTGGGTATTGGGGCTCTGGGTCCGTCTATGGGAATATTTGAGATTACCTTAACGTTTTCATATAAAATGGTACATTTCTGTTGACAGAAACGTAGACTGCTTTCCAGAGACTAAATTATAAAAATTGATTCTAAATACTCACCCATTGCCTTTAGATCTAGATCATTTGTCCTGCATTTTTGTCGGAGCAGGAATGAGAAAAGAAATGAAATTTCTCAGTTTTACGTTCGACGCTTATGCCAACTAGGCTAAAGGAGACGGTGATGATGAGAAATTATTTATTTTTATTTTTTTATTTATTTAAGGCCTCCACATTCCCCTGCCGTTGCCAATTACTTTTGGACTTATTATAGGTCAGTCGCAACTTTGCCTCTGCCCTTATTTTCTCTCTTTACTTTTATTTTTCTGTATATATCTCTCTCTTTTTCGGCTATTATTCCTCAGCAGGTTGAGGTGAGTCATGTTTTTCTAGCATGGCGTCTAATACTTTAAGCCATGCCCTTTAATGTATCTTTTTTATTTTTTTATTATTTTCATTTTTATTATTATTATTTTCTTTTTTTTATAAAAACGGACCAACCTGTAAAAGAATATTACATATATATAAGATTTTTTTTTTATCATTTCTCATTCATTAAAATTTTCATTGCACTATTTTGGGATGCTTCCTCTACCGCTACCTGAAAGAAAATTAAAAAGAATAGTATATACATTAATAACAATATAACAACAAGAGACACAGTGCGAAATAAATATTGGTTTGCACATATTTCTTCTGAGTTTTTCCTGTCTTTTATTACTTCTTTTTATGTTATTATTTTGTTTATTTCTTGAGATCGCACCAAACATTCACATTTAAGACACACAACAATATGACACTAGCACTGACACTAAACACTAAACACAAAACAAGAGTAGCTAGCGTCTTCCTATTCCGGTTTTCATTCCAGGAATTTTATAAAATTTATTTATTATTTGTAGGCAGAATACCGTATGTTATATTTTTCTCTAAAACTAGTTTGTGTTCCGTTCTCTCCTTCTTCTGTTTTCAATTCTTCTGTTCCACATGTTTCCCATTATGTGTTTTGTCAATTCTTAGAACTTCTGTAGCTTTATTTTATCCTGTCTGATGTTTTCCCATGTTTCATTTTTGAGTTCGTCTCTAATATTTATTATATCTTCTCTAGTTATAAAGTGTACACAAGTCCATGTTACATGCTCGGGTGTCTGGGCCATTCCGCAGATACATGTCTGATTTTCTTCTATTGTGATCCTATATAAATGTGACTTAAATGGTCCATGGCCAGAAAGTGTCCCCATGGTCTCCTTATTTAGGTTTGGCATCTCTTTCCTTATTTGTATCGTCGGTATGTATTCTTTTAGTTTCTGTCCTTTACTTGAGTTTTCCCATTCCTGTTGGCATTTCCTTTCAATAATTTTATCTAACTCTGTTTCGTTATTTGGAATTTGTCCTAGAATTTCTAAAATTTTTGTAATTTCTTTATTTTTCGTCCACATTTTATAGGCCTGTCTTAGTACCTGGAAATGTATTGGTTCTTCCTGAGCCAGTAGCTGTAGAGCCTCCGTTGACATGGTTTTTATTACATTTAGGGTTCTTATAAGTACCCCTTTTCGTGCCCGATTTATTGTTTGTCTTAATTTTGTGTTCATAAAAAGTCTGTAGCACCAAACACTGCACAATAGCTCAGTACTGGCATGATCACTGTTTTGTTGTAAGTTTGCAATATCCTCTTAGGGATTTGGTAGTCCCTTCTTGCTATTGTTAGTAATTTGTGTGCTACTTTTTTGCTCTTATTCGTAATCTCCTCTATATGTTTTCCGTAATTTAATTTTTCATCTATCCATACTCCCAGGTACTTAAACTCTTTAACTCTGTCTATCTTTTTATTGAATATCTTTAGAATAGGACCCCTTTGAATTTTCTGTCCAAAAATTATATACTTCGTTTTTGTTCCAGAAAGAGTTAAATTATTTGTTGAACACCATTTTTGTAACTTTTCTAATATTATATTTCCATTTCTTTCTACTTCGTGTCTTGAAGATGCCGACAGCACTATCGCTATGTTATCAGTATAACCAACCACTCCTTCTGTTTCTATTCCCGGCGGGAGCTCATGTGGTTTGGATTCCACGTTAATCAGTAGGTTCACGCCTCATATAGCCTCGCTGCTGAAAAGGGACGTAAACTCAAAATCAACTCACCTCCTTCTGTTTCTTCAGGTTGATTGAGACATTTCAGACATGGATCTATTACAATATCCCACAATGTAGGGCCAGATATTGTTACTTGTGGGCATCCTTTTGTACTATATGTAGTTATATTTTTATTTGGTGCTGTGTATGTTATGTTCCTATCGGTACAGTAATATATCATCAATTCATACAGAGACTTTCGTACCCCCATTTCTTTAAATTGCTTAAATAGTGATGGCCACCATAGGTTATCAAAGGCCCCACTTATATCTACGTATATTACTACCTGATATTTCTCCATCTTACCCTTTTCAATTAGTTCCAAAAGTCTCCTTATTGCAGTCTCAGTACTTCTTCCTTTCCGAAAACCATGTTGTAGTCTATCATTTTCTATATTTCTGTATTTCTTTAATCTTTTTACGATAACTCTCTCGAAGAGTTTGCCAATTGTATTTAGGAGACATATTGGTCTGTACGCTATTGGATCGTCGTTCATTTTGTCGTCATTCTTTTTGATTGTGAATAAATTGGCTCTCTTCCAGTTTTTAGGTACCCTTCTCTGTTTTAGACATAAGTAGCACAGACTCGATAAGTATGGTGCTCATTTCTCCACTTGATCCTTGTATATTTCTGATTGTATATTGTCCGGTCCTGCGGCTTTCTTGTTTTTCAGCATTTTTATGTATGCTATTATCTCTTCGTTCGTAGTTTCTTCTATTCGTTCATCATGTCTACGTGGTACTTCATCTGATTTCGTGTCTGCCTATGTTCATCGTTGTCTTTAGTTGGGTGGTCAGTCGGTAAGAGCTTTGTCATTAAATAATTTACTGTATTTTCCCAACCCTTGGTATGATCTCCATTGTCCATTTTGAGGGTAGAAAGTGTTGCTGGCTTGTTTACTTTGTTACTAATTATTTTATATGGTTCACCCCATATGTCTAGATTTATGTTTTCCCTCAAAAATGCTTTCCAACGTTTTAATTTTGTTTCTTTTAGTTTATCTTGATATTTGTTTTTAATTTCTCTATATTTTTCTAGTCTTCTTTGTTTGTGTTCGGCATCCCACGTGGCTTGGTATAATTTCCTTGCTTTCCTGGTTTTCGTTTTCAGATTTTGCAATTCCCATTTCAATTTTTTTTTTAATCGGTTTGTCATATTGTGACATTGTTTTTGTTGAACTTTTGATAGCGTTTATTATTTCGGCTTCTATTTTTACTGACAAATCATCCACATCATCATTTATATTCGGTAAGTTTATGTTTCTCCAAAATTTTTCCCAGTTTATTCTTCTGGTGTTGTAGATTAGTATGTTTTCTTGTGCTTTCATATTTTCTTTCACATTTGTACCGTCAATCTTGAACATAATAACATTGTGCTCACTTAGCGTATCCGTATCCAAGACCCTCGAGTTGCATATTCTCTTACTTAGTTGTAACGTTGATAATGTTACGTCTATATTCGATTCCCCACCTTGCGTGTTTCTAAATGTTGGCGGATGTCCTTCTTCATTTATAACCACTAGCTCATTTTGCGCGATCATTTCTTCTAACTTTTTCCCTTTCTCATCCATAATCCTACTATTCCAGATTGGTGATTTGGCATTTGCATCCATACAAATAAGTATTTCGTCATTTTTATGTGTTTCGCATATTTTTGTCAAATTTATTAAAAAAGGTTCGATGTCCAGACTAAACTGACAGTAGCAATTTGATTTTATAATTTCCCATTTCTGTTTTGAGTCCGATGCTAATTGTCCACGGATCTCTAAATCTGAATTAAATTTAATGTTTTGAAATTCTTGTTTCTATTTACTATAACCGCCATTGGTTTCTCTTCTGTGTTATTTTTGTTCGGCTTCTCCCCCATGCCTGGTTTATCACCTGTGTTAGTTTTCTTAGGTTTCTCTCCTGCATAGATAACCTCCATTGATCCCATTACTGTTAGTTTATTGTTTTTGGTGTAGGGTTCCTGTATGAGAATGATATCTATCTCCTCTTTTCCTGCTAATTCTTGAATCTAGTCCATGACCGTTATTGAGTTTTCTGCGTTTATCTGCATGATTTTAATCGTATTGTTTGCAGTTAATTCAACCATTTTGATGGTCAAGGATTAAAAATTTTGACGTTGTAATGTGGCCACTTTGCTTCATGTTTATAGACGATTCTCCCATATTGTTTAGCGAACTCTCTACACACCTTTTGCAAGTCCAGTGTCATTTCTCTTCTTTTGTATACTTTGTTGACATGTTCTAAAAGATTGAATACATCAGATTCTATCCCACTTGCCTTTAGTTCTATTTCATCCACGTCTTCCAACTGCGGGAAGACAATATGTTTTTCCGAGTTCAATATGTTGTCGCACTAAGTGTCTCAATGCCGTAGTTAGCAATTTAGGCTCATCTAATCTTCCAAGGATCATCTGCGTTTCAATGTTTTTATACAATTTTTTCGTGCCCTGTATTTCTCTGTTCTCATATTTCCCCTTCCTATTAGTAGTCTTTCCATCTTGTCAGATGCATCCCAATCTGTTTTCTTTTCCATCTCTTTAATACTTTCTTTCATTATTTTTGTTTATGGGTGTTCTAGGTCTTTTCTAACTTCATTCTCATTGTACCCATGACAAACCGTCTCGCTACATTCTTTTCCGTAATATTCAAGTGCCAGTTTTGAGCTAATGAGGAGTCTTGAGTCCATTATTTGCATTCTTAGGGTTAGTTTTTGTGTATTTTTTATTGTTTTGAATATTCTCTGGATTACTTCTTGCGGCTTTTTGCTCCATAACCAAATCGCAAGTGCTGGGACTAGAATTTCTTTTCTTATTTTATCTTTACTTATCTCCAGGGTTAAAATAAATCTTAACACTATTTCTAGGTCTTCCAGAGCCGATTCTTTATTCGATCTTATATGGATGAAGTTGGTGCGAAACTTGTTCGAGGAGTAATATACTCTGAAGACTTTGTCTCCCTCTTTAATATCCACATAATAAATTTTGTCTATTTTAAAGTTTTCATGAGTTTTAACCACGTACTCTGCAAAACCTTTTGGGAATGTTGTCAAATCAGGATTAATGAAATGCATTACACACGTGTTCGTATCTTCAAGATCGATATATCCCCCTTCTATTATAATATCCTTTTTTGCGCTGCTTATTGGTGTTGATTTTTCTAGCCAATCTTCAAATTTTGCTTTTAAGAAATTCTTGCTTCTATTTTCAGACCTAGTTTTATCTCTTATTATATTGGATTGACTTTTCTTTTTACTTTTTGTGTTTTTTCCCTGTTGTTTATAAATAAATCTTTCAGGATACTTATCCATCATAGTCTATCCTTGCGATGGTGCGCTCGTAAAACATTTTGTAGGTCGCACAGTCCTTCTCTGTTTTAGCCTCACATTTCTTTTTTCTTTTGTTGCACGGTATACAGGCTTGTCTTTTTCAATAAAATTTGAATGTTCGTGTCCATGTTTTTTGCACTGTATGCAGCTTTTTTTCCTTCTCCTTTCAATGTTTACTCACGTGACCATAGTCGAAAGGAAACAAACATCTTGGGATTGTTACAAAGTCTTTGACTCCGTGGACCTCATACATCAGATATATTTTACCTTCTCCAATCAGCTTTCTTCTTATACCGGCACTCGTTTCGATTACGAGATGGCATTTGCTTTTGTTCTTGGGTCCCGTTCTGAAACGTGGTTTTATATCCTCTTTCGCTTTTTCTATTTCTTCTTGCTCAAAGTTCTGTTCAATTAATGTTTCCACCAGCTCCTCGTTGGTGTATTCCGCTGGAACATCATATATTATTAACAATGTTTTTTTTCTTTTTTGGCTTTTCGACTTTAACCATCTGATGCAGGTTTCTGTTATTCGTTATCTTAGCCATGTCTGCATTTGTGGCAGTCTCCACAATTAATGTATTTTTCGTTTCTTTCATTGCTGTTATTTTTATTTTTTCTTTAGCGGGATTTACTAATCTGACAAAGTTTGCCTTAACTGTGGTAATATTTTCATTTTCTTTTGCTTTCATGAAGATGGTAGGTTTCTGTTTGTTTTTTGTGTTTCCAATCATTTGCGTTCTCTTGGTAGTCTGTTTTGGCGCCTGTTCTCTTCCTGCGATAGTTGCATACAGTGGTTTTTCTTCTGTACTTGTTCCTTTTTGTTGTTTAAGTTTCTCAATGTCTTCTTCCAATTTTTCGTTTTCCTCTTTGAGCTTTTTATTTAACATCTTTAGGTGGTTCTTTAACCCTTCTACCTTTGACTGTTTTATTACCCAACCAATCAGCTTCTTGTTAATGCTACGTGTGATTGCCGAACTTGCTTTACTTTTGTTGACAGCTTGTTCTACAAAACTTAAAGCTGTTTCATATTCCTTTATTAAATCTTCCTCTTGTATTTTGGCTGATTCATCCTCATTTTTAGTCTCCTCTTCATCACTTAAAATTTGGCTGTCATCGTTATCATCATCTTCCATGTTGTTCTGTTTCTTTGTTGGGGTACCGTCTTTCCTTTTCTTATTGTCCTTGTTGCTTGGTGAATCTCTCACTCTTTTGTCATTCTGCAATGATATTCTTCCTTCTTCCTTAGCTGATTTATCCATTATGTTCGTTCTCGGTATATTAGGCCTACCTTGTTGTCTTAAACTTGGTATTTCCCTTTGTTCTTGATCCATTTGATCAAGCATTTCTGTGTAGGAACTATTCGAATGTATCGGTCGCCGATCCATGTTTATTCCCTTCAGCGTTGCCAGACTCACAGCTTGGAATTATTCCAAAACCTGATCGAAATTTTGCTAGATATGGTCAAATTATGCTAGATCCTCACAATTACTAATTCAGGAGTTTTAAAAGAAATAAAAAACGAAGTTGAGATACGATAACGTAACTTAAAATACGCAGAGCGCAAGAATGCGTGGATAGAACTCAATACTTCACGCAACAAAGCTTTAACTCAATAAACTAGTGCAGTCGTTGCCAGACTCAATGGCGTATATCGTCAGTGAAGGAGCGAAGTGTTTGCAATTTTACAGGGGAGCGATTTCAAATATGTCATTTAACGTTATACTATGCTACTAATTTCAAGATATGCCATTTTCAGAAAGTTCATATGTTTGTTAATATAAGAAATTCAAGTATGGCAGTTTTATGGTTGATGAAGCAGGTTAAGTAAGGATGAATGGTAGTCATAGCTCAAAAACACGTTTTCAAGTTACGCCACTTCGCCCAATGAATGCAAAGTGTTTGTTTACATATTTTGAAAGAAAATTACCTCGCAGCATAAGCGGAGTTGGGAATTGTCTGCTGGGGGCAGATTTTTGGTCGGTCTCTGACTTTTCATTTCAGGAGTAAAGATGGTCATGAAGTCAGAATGGCCCCCATAGCTCCGCCCATGATTCGCAGTTAAAGGATTAGAAAACCCTGGGTGGAGCCACACACACACACACACACACACACACACACAAAGCTCAAAGCCGTTTCTAACTTACTTCGGAAAATGAGACTGCCTGTATGGTTTACCGACTGTTTGAATCAATGGGGGAGGATACATTTCTGCCATTCTTTTTCTTCCCATGACCAACTTCTTTCTCATCTCCAGGTTTTGCGGTTTTTTGATAAACTTGCTAAAATTATGCTAGATTTGGGCAGGATGCTAAAAACAAGATGCTAGATGCTAAAAACATGCAAATTATGCTAGATCTAGCATCATTATGCTAGATCTGGCAACGCTGATTCCCTTTTGTCTTCACCACCTAAGGAGAAAGCCTCCCTAGGAAGGGGGGAAATTTTGTTTAAGCTAATGAGTTTGGATCTGTCTGTTGTTATAATATGTAAAATTGTCTTATGCAGATGATATGCAACAGATTCACTGTAACGAAATGCTCGTTGCTTACCATCCACAAGCGTTTCTCTTCCTTAAAATTGGCGCCAAAATTAACTATGAATAAAGGTCGTTTTGCACTAAAAGATCAATTTAGTACTATTATAAATCCACTAACCTTGTTATTGTCTTGTTCTGAATACGTTCTTCCTCCCTTTGAGTTTGTTTGTTAATAGTTATCACTACACTAAACACATGCTATAGTTTACTACATAACCATGTGCTTAGTAAGATTTGTTTGTTCTCTATATTATATTTACGCACGTTTGTATACGATTTTACTCACTTCCTCTGCGTAGGAAATATTTCCTGACAAGCAGGACACTGACACTTCAAGGTTTGCTCACCGTTGCAACTTTCTGATTCCTCAGTAAAATTTCAGACGTTGCTGTTTTTTATTTTTTATTTTTTTTCGTCCCGAGTAATCCACGTCGTCTTTAAAAGTCATCAATATTTCATAGTAATTCACTGAATTTTATGTATGTATTTTTATTTGCACTTCCGTTAGTTTAAAAATTTTTGAATTCTGCTTTCACTTACTGGATGCTCAAACATTTACACAAGTACAGGCAAGCGGTCACTCTCCTGCACAGCCTGCAAACCACGTTTCCCGGCCACGTTTCTCGCGTTCTAACGCTACTCTTGCACCTTCTCTTCTGATGATAAGAAATGAGTGAAATGGTGGAATGAAGAAAATGGGAGAACCTCGAGAAAGGCACTAGCACTACACGTACTTGGAGATAGAAATAATCCCACCGGCCATGTTCCAGTAGTCAGAGTGTTTGACTGTTTTCACGTCGGTCCGTTATGAAATCTCGTGTTAGAAAATAGAATCTGAAGCAATTATGGAAAGTTCACACCAAAACGATACCAAATTCTGCGTTTTACTAATCTCCATCCCAAGTAGCACAGTCACGTCATAAACACGTCTTTTTTTGGGGTTCGAATTCAAAATGACGTCTTTTGAAAATTTGGAACGTCTTTATCACGTACCAAAATGGTAACAAAAATGACGTGTCAAACATGACCTAAATTGTACGTGTTTAACACGTGCCAGAATGGTACAAAGAATCACGTGTCGAACATCACCAAAAATAGACGTCTTTTTTAGGTGCTAAAAAGCGCGGACGTTCCCCGTACTGTAACTGCGAGCAGTGCATGCTGGGAATCGTGAGCCATTTGCAGAATCGTGTTTTGATGGTATGTGAATATACATAATGTGTTTTGTTGAAGGCACCTGTGATAAAGGTCAGCTTTAAGACAAGTAAGTATAATTCCTATCCTATTCCTATCTAGGTGCATTCTGTGTAAAATTCAGCAGATTGAGTATTATAATTGTGAAGATTAGCTCCTCATACAGCGTTGCCTATGGTTTCTTATTACAGTGTATTAAAATACCGTAGAAAGAACGAGGATACCTCCATTAGGTTAACATTTGCAGACGCCTGTATCAAATTAAATATTTTAGGTAGAATACTATATAAAATATTAATAGTGAAGGTAGTAAAATGATAATGTATGTTTTATTATTCTCAATAAACCGTATATGGGAGTGAGTATGCATGGGAAAGTATGTCATTCTGTGGTGCAGTTTTACTATACAGATCCATAGATTGCAAAATGTACGAAAAGTTTGCTTATTTCATGTCGAGAACAGGACCAACCAAACTCCGCGGGGCTTCTTCTAACCCGTTCCTACTACTACTACTTATACTATGGATCCGTATAATAAAAACTGCACGCATTGTGGTACTATTTGCCAAGGCGAAAGATTGCTAAATACAAGGAGACAACGAGATAACAGTAAATGTATGCTTTTGGAGGCATTACTGGAACAGACGGTTCTACTAAATTTTGATACATTTCTTACATTTTCAGGTTAGGTTAGAGCATTGTATTTCCTATAGCAGAATATACACTAAATGAGGAGCTCCATTACTAATTGCAGATTGCCTTCACGGGGGTTAGTATAAATATAGAGTAGATGCATTAGGCAAGGTTCTAGAAAACAGGTCCCCCATCCCACTTAATTGTAACAAAGACAGAAAAGAACGTGCCGTGCGGGGCTCTAACCCGCCTTCACTCGCTGACGATCGCTCAACAATACATGTGAATTAAATGTTAAACTTTGGTACAGAAAAGAACCAATCTAGTTGTTAACCTATATGGGGGGACTTGTGTTCTAGAACCTTCCCGACGCGTGGCATATTAAGTACAGTGCATAAAACACGAAACAACTTTTGCTAGGTGCTCACTAAAAAGCACAAATGCATTCTATTGGAATCAGTGCAGGAGCACAGCAAGAGGGCCCGAGCGGCAACGAGGGGGTGCGTTCCTAGGGAACAGGCACGTCAGCGACGGGGACTATGCGCGTAAAGAAGAATAGTGGAAAAGCACACTTACGTTTACAATGCTTTCACTATCACTCAAAATGCGGCTTCACTCGAGCAGACGGTTCTGCCAAATAGAAAATTTATAGGTAAAATATTATAAGAAACATTTTTCATGAAGGAATAAGAGTGTGAATATAAGTAATTACTGTCAGTGTACAGCATATTGAATTGAATTTTAAGTGATCAGTGAAAGTATTGTATATGTAAGTGTGCTTTTCCACTATTCTCGTTTAGACGTATATTCCCCGTCGCTGACGCGCCTGTTCCCTACGGACGCATCCCGTCGCTGCCGCTCGGACCCTGTTGCTGTGCTCCTACCCTGACTCGGTTATATATTATTCCTGCTTTTTAGTGGGGAGTTGATATAAATTTGTTCATGTTATTCACTGAAATTGTTACGCTTTACGTCCACGCTGTATTTGTACTGAGGCCTGAAGTCAATCTGCAAGCACTAATGGAGCTTCTGATTTAGTTAATGCTCTGCTAAAAGAAATGCATTGTTCTAACCTGATATAAAACTGTAAGAAATATGTCAAAATTTGGTAGAACCGTCTTCCCGAATAATGCCCAAAATTCATTTCAAT
Source organism: Thermobia domestica (assembly GCF_964235325.1). Taxonomy (NCBI): domain Eukaryota; kingdom Metazoa; phylum Arthropoda; class Insecta; order Zygentoma; family Lepismatidae; genus Thermobia; species Thermobia domestica. The sequence goes on from NC_137467.1 coordinate 35,207,196, forward strand.
TTGCTGTGTACTGACATTAATTACTTACATTCACACTTTCATTCCTTCACAAAAATATGTTTCACATCGTATGTTACCTATGAATTTCCTGTTAGGTAGAACCGACTGCTCGAGTGAACCCCTTTGGGAAATGACCCTCGGCAATAGTTGCAATGCCAATCGTGTATGACTTCAGAGTTAGAAACAACGAGCTTTATGGAAGTTCTAACCCCTTCGCTCACTCAGTTATGTTTTGTTTAGCCTTTTGTAGCACTACTGTCTTAAATTTAGTGAAAAAATCCACAAAATCGATTAATATTTGGTAGACCCGTTTGCTAAAGTAGTGACCCCCTTGTATATGTGCATAATCAGTGGGAGGATATTACTCCAGTTGAGAGCACTCTCAAACTGCAAGCATCGCCCTACACACCCTCACAAGACACTTGGCTACCGTAACTGTGCTACAGAATTCGGTGTGGAAATCATAATAATGTAACGGATTTTTGACTGTTCGAATATTTTGTTCATTAATTGGGTAGACAGCTCCCTCGCATTTTAGATTACAGTACTTACTCCAGTGCCAGCATGTGATGATGGATACTTATCAATGTTGCCACTGAAGATCAAAAAAATATATTCCAGCTCAATTAAGTATCCTTACATGACTATATTATTATGATTTCCACTGCTAATCGTGAAACGATTCAAAGGAAACCAAATGTCTTATTAAGGGACCGTGGTTGGGGGCTGCGCATTAACAATGGAAGTCTCTTTAGGTCAAAAACCTGCTTTCAGTTAGAACACCAATTCCTCATCATTAAAAAGAAATGAAATTAAATATTTAGTTTCACGCCCCAGGAAAGCCACCGAGCCTAAGGAAGATGGTGATAATGAAATGTGAAAAATGGTGGTATGAAGAAAGTGGGCGAAAACGGGAGAATGTCGAGAAAATTCAGGATATGGTGTTTGTCCACCACAAAGCCCACTTGGCACGCGCTGGGATCGAACCAGGGATCCCACGCACTAGAAGTGAACGCTCTACCACAGGCACTGCAGCCCCATCAGTAAAAAAAAAAAAAAAAAAAAACATACCTCATTGCTTCGGGGCTTACATATCTGCTGCCCCTCCCAGAGTAGGATATTTTTTTATTTTTTAAAAAACTAAAACCTACCCCAGAATTGGAGCTCTTGATTTTTTCAAGCTTGTATTATAAATGTAAGATATTTTTTTTTTTTTTACACGTTGCAGAATTTAAATGAAGCAATACATAGCAAGAAATTACTTGTCTTGGTGTTTTTGGTCAAAAAATGTCCGCGTTCGAAAACGCAGGTAGTCATTTGTGTTCTTTGTGTTCAAGATGCGATATTTTACGCTCTCACTCCGTTCTCAAATCCGATCCCTGCTTCTTATGGGGCCGCGGTGGCTCAGTGGTAGAGCGTTCACCTCTGGTGCTTGGGGTGCCGGGTTCAATCCCAGCCCCGCCAAGTGAACTTTGTGGTGGACAAACACCGTGTGCGTGGGTTTTCTCGGGGTTCTCCCGTTTCCTCCCACTTTCTTTATTTCACCATTTCATCCATTACTCATCATCACCGTTTCCTTTAGCCTAATCGGCATAAGCGTGGGACGTAAAACTCAAAGATTTTCCGATCCCTGGTTCTTGTTAACAACGTGCAGACAATAATCCATAAAATCTACCTGTCCACAAGTTTGTCAGTATTTATTTTACGTATCTTTCCATTTAAGAAGTGATCATTTCTGCACCGAGGTTGAGACTATTTCAGACTCTTCTTCACACCGTCCTTTACGCTGAAAATATCCAGAACAGAAAGCATGTGAAATTTATGGCTGATATTTTCCTGCCAACTCATTTTCCTCTATAAGCTCTTAGTTTTTTTTTTTTTTTAAATACAAAATGCAGTAAAAACTCACTTTACTGTTTACATGAATTAAACTGCTTCATTTCATGTTAAATGTATCTAGTCGTTGTAATAAGCCTAGCTGTAAATACATGTTATTTGCCAAAATAAGCCTTGCATGTACTCCCACTTTCCAGAGCGTGTGGCCAATGCTCCTGCAAATGATGAATTGATCAACAGCAGACCACCTAGCACGGAATCTTTCTTAACTGAACTTGAAAGCCGTAACTCTGACCCCTTTCTGCTCGTCGAGCTGCTCTAGAAATATCACTGTGAAGGATGACATACATACCAAAGTTGCGACAGGTGAGTTTTTGACATGTTATTTTATAATACCCATGTAAGAAAATGCCGAGTAAGAAGAAAAGAAAGAAAGTAGTAATATTTTATTAGTACTTAACTAAAATAAAATAATTGTTGAACAAGGCAATACTTTTATGTAAACGAAATATTCAATTTAACGTTCCACGATCAGGCACTGAGGCTAAGGGAGTCGGTGATGATGAGAATGAATTAAATGGTGGAATGAAGAATGTGGGAAAAAATTGGAGAACTCCAAGAAAAGCCGCTTGTAGTGAGCTGGGATCGAACCAGGGGCCCCAGGCACCAGAAGTGAACGCTCTATCACCGAGCCACAGCTGCGCCAATTTTATTTAAATGTAACTGTTTCAGCAACTACCCTTGTCTTCTTCAGATATACACTATTTATTTATTATTTTAGATTTTTAAAGATTTCCTTGTTTATTAGTTTTTATTTTTTCAGCAATTATTTTATTTGACTTATTTATATATAAGCAAAGCTTTAATATGGAATGTATCACATGCTATAGTGTTCGCGCTTTTTTTTTTTTTTTGAATGGGTAAAAGTACTCCTCCCGAAAATATTTTTCTCAACATAGCGGTAAAATATAATTTTCACCAAAGAGAAGTTTTATTTTTATTATTATTATTGTTATTATTATTATTATTATTAATATTAATAATAATAATAATAATAATAATAATAATAATAATAATAATAATAATAATAATAACTGCCGCAACTTCTAACCCTGCTCAGAACAAATAATGTGACGATTTTCACCCTACTGCTTGTGACAGAATTCTGGTTTTAGAAGTCTTATTTTTTAAAAATACTCCAGTAACAAGTGAGGGGGCGTTTGCTCACAATTTTTTATTTTTCGGAATACATAAGTTATACACCATTTTGTTTGTAATTTTCACTTTATTTTTTGTCATATTTTGAAATGCTAATATATGTTTCGTCTTGCATCATAAATTTAACTTACCAAATCGTATCCAATCAGGATAAAATTTCTTATCACAGTAGAAGGATACCTTTTCTGGTTAGTTCCACCTGTGTACAGCTTGTCAGATTGCTGCATCCGATAGCGCAGTTCTGTCACGATATGTAAATGCGGAATTTTGAATTCATTTTGGGGGTTACATAGCAGTAGTGAAAGATAATACATGTAATTTCTATCGTTGTCTAGTTGTGTTTGATAAATGAGTAGCTATATTATTTTATTATTAGAAAGTTCTTTGTTTCATACCATAAAAACTATTCTTACTACATCAGTCTGCATCAGTTATGATCCCAGTCCCCGCAAAGTGAACTTTGTGGTGGACAAACACAGTGTGCGTGGGTTTACTCGAGGTTCTCCCACTTTCTTCATTCCACCATTTCATTCAGTCTTCATCATCACCGTCTCCTTTAGCCTAGCCGACATAACTGTAGGACGTAAAACTCAAAGTTTTTTTTTTGCATCAGTTGTAATATCGTATCAATATACTTGATCGTCACTTTTAGCTCACATCCTAAAGTTGGTCTTAGAGTGGCATTTTATATTATGAGAACATACGTAATGTAGGCTTCTATGAGTGTTTCAGAATTATTTGTCATGTATCTGTATATATAAAGTTTTATATCCCCCAACTTGTTTGATCCTCCTGAACAATCACAGTTAACAGCTGCAATAAAATCAAAAGTTAAGCTATTACAGAATAACTAAAATTAATGGTAGTTTAATTTCGCTGTATGGAAGGCCGTTAAAAGTGGATTTTTGAAAATAAGTGACTTCATGCAAGCGAGTGCAGTAACTAATCGTTTTATTGCGTATTGATTGTAGTTGCACATGACGTATTGTAATTATTTTTTTAAAATTTTCTCCGCACCAGAAAAATTGCACTATGATTGTTCATGATTTTTTTTTTCTGTTTCAGTGTTCCTATTTGTCATCGTTGGGAGGAAAAGGGACCTTTCTCTGATGCTTGGTTTCCAAAGAGCTGGCGATGAAATTTAACTCCCGCGGAAAAAAGAGCAAAGTTCACGTTGTGCAAACTAGCCTTAAAGACACTTATCATTCGTGAGTAAAAATAAAGATCTTCAAATGAACAATTGCCACAAATCTTCAAAACGTTAGTAGAAAGATATTCACTTCCATCTGCCTTGTTGTTTACGGATGAAAAGGATTCGGCATGCTTGAAACATGTTGACCTGTTCCTTCTCGCTTTGTTGGAAATCAAGGTAAAGGCATCTCTTTCGAAAACTAAAAGATGGAAGAAACTGCTACTGATATAATAGACGAAGAAGTGGGATACTTACCGCAGTCTCCATTTTTAACCTACTTAAGCACGTGAGGCTTTTTTGATATGATGCAGTATTTCTGTACTTTCAATAACTATGAAAGGTGTTTTCCTTCATACGAAATTTATAGGAAAATTTAATTCTTTTTATTTTATATTATTAAAAGATCTCTGTAAGTTTTAGATTATAACCAACAGATATGCATTGTCTACATATTTCTTGTTTGTATTACAAATAATATAGACAATCAGTGTTTCTTGTTGCATTACAAACAGTATGAATATTATTTTATACGACAAAACGTGCACATTGTACATATAACTAATAAATGTAGAATTCAAACTAATGGTTATGTGTTTTCGCTTTCATCCCTCAGAGATTAATTAATTTTAAGATGTACTTTCCTTTTCGATTTTTCACCTCCAAAATAAAGGTGTCTTAAATTGGAGTTATAAAAGTTTAGTCCTAAATTTTGCACTGTCAATAAAACCCATTGTTCTTGTGTATGTGAGTGTGTGTGTTGGATGTGGGTGGTCGTGTTTGTGTGTATGTGTGCGCATACTAGCGTAATAATGGATAGCTATAAAATTTAAGGAAGCACGTGTTGTACCGTAATTTCATTAAGAAGAAGGTACTAGTAAATGCACATGAATAAATTCCAGTGACGAAATGAGTGGATTATTCTTAGTACTAAGGGCCGCGGTGGCTCAGTGGTAGAGCGTTCACCTCTTTTGCTTGGGGTTCGATCCCAGCCCCCGCCAAGTGAACTTTGTAGTGGACAAACACCGTGTGCGTGGGTTTTCTCGGGGTTCTCCCGTTTCCTCCCACTTTCTTCATTCCACCATTTCATTCATTTCTCATTATCACCGTTTCCTTTAGCCTAACCGGTATAAGCGTGGGACGTAAAACTCAAAGATTTCATTTCATTTTCTTAGGACTGTAAGTACAATGTTCCTTTATTTTTCCATTTCATTCTTTGTTTTTACCATGTTTATTCGTCTTTTCTCATTCTTAAGTTATGTAGGGCTTTTTTTTCCGCCAAGGGTGAGTCTTACATTCGAGGTTTTTTTTTTATGTTTTTCAAGTCGATCCAATGCGTCTCGGTTTTCTTTTTAATGTATGGCTTTAAATTTATCCTTTCGTGGAGCAAGCGCTGCCGTTTCTTTCCTGTTGCATTAGGTATATAATTATTCCTCGATAGCTATTGTATATTCTTTTCTTAATGTGTAGGTAAATATACCACACATTAAGAGGCGAATATGTACTATTAAATAGGCTAGTATCCAAATACTAAAAAAATAGAAATCAACAACACTAGAGGTGGTCAATTGGATATGGAAATCCCCAATCCATAGATAATACGAACCTTCGGAGAAGCGAAATTTCCAAAATTTTGGTACAGACCAATCAAATAGACCACAATACTTTGACGTTCCCCAATGTGTGCTTCCGAAAGAGGGTAGTGATTCATTTCGCTGTGGCAAGATCTATCCTGATCTGTTATTTATTATAATAACCCAGTGGTCTTGCTTATCTGGTATAGGAGCTTGTAAATTATTATGCAAATTACAACACAATGGTGAAAAATCAAGCAGCAGCCACGAAGCTAAATTTATTTTCATTATTGTTTTTACTTATAATAAACGTTGTCCAGTTGTTATTCGTAGACTTTTTATTTAACCCAAGAAAAGTGTTGCGGCCAGAGATCAGTTCAGAACTGTCAAAAAAAAAAAAAAAAAAAAAAAACGCAGTTAAGAAGAAAGAAAAAGTATGATATTTTCTTTTTTATCATTTTTTTCAAAAATGTGTTGTAAGCTGTGTGTTTTAGAGTAGATATTATTGTTATTATTATTATTATTATTATTATTATTCAGTTCCATATGTCCAAATAATCATAAATTGATGTGTATCCAGTGTTGACATTAGGAATCTCAATCTATGTATAGTAGAACCTCGATTATCCGACACAGTTTCAGGGTTATTTGTTTCAACCACTATTCAACCGATCTATTTCAAAATTTGCGGGGCCAAAACTAATTAGCCCTAGTAGCCTAACCTCTAACTTTGGTGCAAAACGGTTGAATAGGGGCTGATAAATTGCCTCAAAAGTGTGGCGAATAATCGAGGTAGTACATGGGATTGAAATTCCTAATGTCAAAACTGCGGATGCACATCAATTTCTAATGGTTTTGACATTTGGAACTGAACAATCCTGTCAGACTTCCATGACATTTGATGCAGCGAGAAGCAAAGGAGTGTAAGTGACATTTTCAATAGAGTATGTATGTATCTAAAATGGATTCTGCACAGCAAAATATACAAACTGTATAATGAAGTTCGGCGTAGAGCACTCATGGGTAGACTTTCTATTGGACTGCGACGAGCTTCACCATCCAGTTTGTATATTTAGCTGTGCAGAATCCATTTTTGAGACATCCATACTTTATTGCAAATGTCACTTACACACCTTTGCTTCTCGCCGCCTCCCCCCCCCCCCAACTCACATGAAGGGTGTGAAAAAGACGTGATTTACACGTGAAAATCACGTAAAAAAGACGTGATTTACACGTCATTTCTATGACGTGTAAAAGACGTCATAGAAATCACGTCATATTCTATCACGTGTAAAAGACGTCATAAAAATCACGTCATATTCCCGGACATTTCCACGTGGGAAAAGACGTGTAAATCACGTCATGTTCGGTGTATTTTACGGTGTTTTACACCAAAAAAACCACGTCTTTTCGACGTCGGTGTGCCGCTTGGGATAGCATATTATTCAGTGAGAGCGATTGGACGTTAAAAGTGGGTTGGGGGCAAGACATTATCTGAATATTTGTATATCAATATTAGTTTTCTTGGTTGATGCGAACATTTTGTTTGCCGAAAGGTTGTATAACTAATAGGATACTGTATTTTCAGTTAAAATACCGTGTATTAAATTTCATAGTTTATTGAGTAAATTGACAAGAGCAACGCAAGTAGATACTCTTAAACAATGAAGGTGTAAAACGAGATTTGATTCCTGGCTCTCGAATATTTTAAAACTCTGGAAAATTGTGTGACCAGATTATTTAATAACAAATAAGCAAAACAAATAAATAGAAAGAATAATATTAATAATAGTAATGAATAATGAGACTTGTTTTTCAAAAGTTACATTGAAACTAGGGATTAATGAACAACTTATATTTTTAATTCCACACATGCTATTAAATCTACGTTAGTACTCTTGGGAAGACAGTAAATACCACGTACAAGCATATGCTACGACATTTAAAGAAATACTTTTGCAGCTACCCAAAACATGTTCGTTGCCATTAAGTACAGTTTTCACTTTCTTGTAATATATCAAAACTCAACAATACTTAGAATCACTCCACACTTAAGTTATACAAAAAAATCCTAAAACCTAGAATTATATTGGATTCACTAAATTTAATTGTATAGGCCCTATGCACTCGTACAGAGCTAAAAACAACATTCCACTCGTATATTACACTGAAGAACAATGGAAAAGATAGAAGTTGTTTCTTATTATTCTCTATCTAATCAATATTTCTTACTATTAGGAAAAATAAAAGAGATTTTAGGAACGGCCAATCTGTGTGCAATTAAAGAATAACTTGTGAGAGATTTTTTTTTTTTCGCGAAATGTTATCCCACTTAGTTTCAAAGCGGCTGACTAACATATTGAGTCCGTGTAAGAAGAACTAAAAGTACCCTGGAATTCTTGCGTTCCAATAGATTAATTTTGGGTCCATTTTCCATGGCAATCACAACACAATTCTTGCAGCTTTCTTAACTCCACCGGAAGATAACCAATATTAAGTACTCACGCAACAGCAAATATTGTATCATCATGGTAGGTAGCCTATTCTGCTCTTACTGGCAGGTCACTTGCAGCAGCTGGGAAGCTTCCATGCTCCACAGTCCTCCGCTAACCTCTTTGTCTTCACGTATCATCTTTCTGTTTTTACATCATCCATTAATTGTAGCCTCCTTCGTCCCCTCCCTCTCTTTCCCACCACCATACCCTCTATGACGTCACTCATGATACAATTTCTTCTTAGGTAATGTCCAAACCAGTTTCTCTTCCTCTTCTTAATAATATCTAAAAGTGTTCTTTTCTCCCCCACCATTTCTAACACCCACTCATTCGTTTTCCGCTCGACCCAACTAATTCTTTCCATCCTTCTCCACACCCACATTTCGAATGCTTCCAGTCGTTGTTCATCACTTTACGTAATGTCAACGTTTCCGCCATATACAATACAACACTCCACACGAAGCATTGAGTCTTTTTCTCAACTCTCTATTCAAAGTCCCACAAAACAGACTTTTATTCCTCCTATATGGCACCATTTCTTCTATGAACCAGTAATATGTACAATAACTTTACATTGCTAAGTGATATACATTAATGGGTCAGTTCAAAAACGTAGAGGGCAACTGCCCCCTAATCGCTGCCCATAATATTATTTATTTCAATAGTACAATGCAACTCAAATAGAACAGCCGAACTTAAAAAGTTCGTTACTGAATTCTCCATATCTGTCTGTCTGTCCGTCCGTCTGTCTGTCTGTCCGTCTGCCTGTTATTTACGATTTTTTCAATTTTCAACCCTGCGTTCGGTAGAACATCAAAAACTATCAGAGAAAGTGATTAAATTTTTCGCGTCACTCTTACCATTGCCGAGATGTTGGCCAAAAATGGCCGACTTCCGAAGATTTAAGGAGCCATATCTCGAGAACCGTAAGTTATAGAAAGTTGATATTGGTGTTGATCAATATCTGAAAGAATGGTCAATAATTTGGTATCAAATAGTAATTGGTGGCCAACGTCCAACTGGCAACCGGTTTGACCAATGGCCACTTGACCAGTGGTAACCAATTATTATCGTTATCAAAATGTTTACTATACTCTTAGGGATTGATTAACACCAATATCATTTCTCTATGGCTTACCGTTCCCGTGATATTGGCCAAAAAATGGTCTATTTCTAGATATTTAAGGAGCCGTAGCGCGGGAACCATAAGTTGTAGAGAGATAATATTGACGTTGATCAATATCTAAGAGGATGGTAAATATTTTGATTCCAAACATTAACTGGTGGCCATTGCCTAACTGGCCATTGGTTTGGCCAGTTGCTAGTTTGATAGTCGCCATCAGTTAATATCGGTACGAGAATGTTTAAAATTCTATTAGGGATTGATTGGCACCAATATCATCTCTCTATGACTTACCGTTCCCATGATATCATCTCTCTAAGATTGGCCAAAAGATAGTTCCAATTTCAGGAGATTTAAGGAGCCAAATCTTGGGAACCGTAAGTCACTCAGAGACCATATTGGAGTTGATCAATATCTAAGAGAACAGTGAACATTTTGGCACCAAATAACAACCGGTGGCCACTGATTAACTGTCTATTGGTCAACTGGTCACCGTTCCCCAGATATTAGCCAAACTTTTCGAATTTCTAAATATTTAAGCAACAGTATCTCGAGAATTGTAAGTCATAGAGAGATGATATTTTGTTAATTTTCGCGAGAAAAAGAAGGTGCGGATAAAAAGATAAATACTTCTACATCGAGGGACAATGACACTTATCCTTCTAGCTTCATCTCTCCTTTTTTTTAAAGTTCGTTCTGGCAATGCGCTTGGAGCATTCTCAACTGGTTTAATTATGGATTTATTATCAGTTGAATTATTAATCAATCACTTAAAAATTACTAATAAATTGGTGGTATCTTTAGCCGTATGATGGATATTATTTCCTCAATGCAAGTAGTTCGTAAGTAGGTCTATTATTTATTTATTTCCAATAACCGCTACGGGTAAAAGATATCAAAAGAACACGAGATCTGCAGTTGGTCTCGGGAGCCAATGAATGAAGCTGTGAAGGAAGTTAAGACTAGAGCTACTGTATATACAACGCCAGAAAAGTAGTCTTTCAGAAACGGCACTTCGGCACTACACCAAAAAATGTACAAAAGATGTAAGGAAACAATCTCGTGGCTGCTTAATTTAAATGATAGTCCTCTATAGGGAATATATTGTTTTGGAAGTTTTTTCTTTCAATAAATTTTGGTAGGCTTAATGCATGTCCCTGCCCATTCCAGAAAATAGGTCTACTATCATCTCATTCAATAAGAAATACAAGAATGTAATCATTTCAATTAGACTGGTAGGCAACCATGGAATAGGCTGAACGTGAAACCTTAAGTTCAGGGAAGGAAAGGAAGTTCGTGTGTTATGAAAATGCTTTAGGCAGAATCTTTTGAGCTCAAATAGATGAAGAAACGTGTGAATGGTGAAGACTATGTAATGTTGAACTTCACAAACTTTATTTCTCTTCGGAAATAATTTGAATAATTTCAGTGGCGCCAAATGCTGAGAAACCTTGGGTGGGCTTAAAATTCTTATTTTTGGTCTGTATTATTGCTTCTTTATTATTATTATTATTGGGTCTGTATTATTATTATTATTATTATTATTATTATTATTATTATTATTATTATTATTATTATTATTATTATTATTTGAAGATGTCATGTTTCGTTACGTTTCGAAATCGTATTTTAAAAAGGAAATAGTAGCTACACGATAATTTCTGCGTAATATACTGTATGAAAAACAATCAACTGTAAAGCGCCATTTGAATATGGGTTGCAAATTTAAACAGCCCTCAGAATATTAAATAGTTTCCCGTAGTTTGACTATTGTCTATACTCCAATATGTAGCTGTAATTGTTGAGTGAAACAAATGTTAACCATAGTAAGTTGATTAGATGGCATATAATATGAAACTTTTGTGTAAACAAAAGGTAAAGTGTTTTCTTTTTCCAAGACTGCAACATGTATCTTCTTAATAAAATTAGAGCAGCGATGGCTTAATCCACAATGCTTATATCTCTCAACAGATAGCTCGGTTTCTGTCCTTGATGGGATGATTTAAACCAATTTTACCCTCGTTCGAATGTTTCTTCGGGAGTCACTCAACTTCTGTCAAGTGAATATCTCCAGGGAAACCTTTCGACATAGGCAGCCAGAGTTTGGTGTTTACCAATGACAAATTACCTTCTCTCAATACTGAGGTAATGGAAGTGTAAATCCGTACATTCATACTGCTCGTGAACATTTAACCGTGTTCTGAACTGAAACTACTGAATTAAAAAGGAAGACGTTGAATGCATTGCACAGGAAACATCAGGAATATTTTTTTTTTTTAATTTGACAGTGAACATTACTTTAACTTTATTATATCCTTCATTTATTTTTACCGGCGGGAGCTCATGTGGTTCGGATTCCACGTTAATCAGTAGGTCCACGTCTCATATAGCCTCGCTGCTGAAAGGGACGCTAAACTAAAAAATTAATCATTTATTTTTAGACTCTTTTAGTGCTTTTAGAGGTTAGCGTTTTTAAAACGAAATATTAACATACATCAAGTATTCAATACAAAGATACATTTTAATAGTTCTAACCAATTCTCTGGTTTAAACTGATGCTCTTTCTCTTTCCGTGGTCTATTTTGTTCCGAACACCTGCTTCTACTCTATGAGAATCTGAAGATTTTACTCCAGTTCCAAATGAAGTTTGATGGTTTTTCTTTCACGAACTGTTGCAGTAAAAGAATGGACATTTTTGAATATGTTTTTCTGTAGAATTCCCAAATTCTATTAAGAAATATAAGTTGAGAATTATTACCTTTGCTTTACAAAATTAAGTATCAGAATATATTGACAACGTGCTCTTACAGGACATATGTATCGTGACTGAAAATAAAATACAATATATTTAATTCAAACTCTAAATTGAATGCGCTTTAAAACATTTGCGATATGCTACGTGATCAGATCTGGTAGTTCCTTCCTTTTCTCCTATGTATACTTATATGACTGTGGCCATGAAAAATCATATGATGCATTATCTTAGACACAACTTAACTACTCGACGAATATTGAGTACGGGAAATTTCAGTTTTTTTTCTTTTTGTCTATATTTGAGAAAAGACGAGATTTTCGAGAAAATTGTCTCATCTCGGTCTCGTTTCGAATTAAAAATATCTCACTCGATCTCGATCTCGTCTCAAGAAACTCTCGGTATGTTGAGTTCAGTCTCTCCTGGGCTTATAAATACCCATCTTTATCTTGGTACCTTTAATAATCAGAAGAATCACTAATCATCTCAGTGACCCTGCCAACTATGGATTCGACACTAATCTCTATCGACTTTGATTATCTTTATATGTTGCCATTTCCTACAGAGCTTCTAGGGACACTAAGGAGTCTTAAATAAAACTCTAGGCTGAACTTAGATTTGAATATAATCAGGAATCTCACAGATTAATTTAGTGATCCATTAGTTCGACACCGGGCGTTTCCGATTATTTTACACATCACTCACTCTTCGCCACAGGTGTGCTGATGGATTGAACTTGATCTTAAACCTCATTGAAAGTATAATTCATTTCAGAGACCCTAATAACTATAATTTTGATACTGATATCGGTAATATGCAACCACTTTCATAAATCACCTCCTCCTACCTGCTCAAGGTGTGAAAGGCGATCTGTCCCTCACTGGGAGCTGAACTTAGACTAAAGAGACATAGGAATTCTAGTAGCAAGAGAACTTTCGGCCAGTTGGCGCGTGCTTATCGTTTGGCTTTCTACGTTTGTACTTTAAACTCATGCTCTCATACAATCTGCCTTTTGTTGTACTTGCAAGCGATCCTTTAGACTCTTCGCAGAGCATCATAGCATCACTGTCCGTTCACTGGTTATTGACTTAACTTGACTTGTAACTTGACTTAATGGAACACCAAATGCAAGGTTGCCACCACGTAACTTCGTTGCTGGAATCCAGCTTGCGGCATGCTTGCACATTTTCCAATCAAGCTGGATGCAAGCTTGACTGACTTGGAACTCAAGCTTACAGCAAGCGGTTTTCATGTTGTCTCTGCTATTATGGAACTGCCACCAATAAACTTAGAGACCACCGAACTTATGGATTCGACGTTAATACTAGTCATTTTCGGTTATTTTTGCATGCCACCGTTACCACTAAGGGTGCTGATGGTGGATAAATGTGCACTTATACGGCATCAGAAGTGTTTCATTCATGTCTGTGATCTCGAGAAGTGTTGATTGGACATTAATATTGGTCGTTTCCGATCTTTTTGTATATCACTCCTTTCTTTCCAAAACCCTAGGTGTGCTAGAAGGGTTCATACTGTATGTAATGTGTTTAACGAGCTTGGTTAAAATTGCTCCAGATTGTCTACAACTGTGTTGGAACATCCGTACATACGACGGAGTGCTGATAAAGATTGAGGCTAACAAAAAAAGAGCTAGAAAGCTGAAACTTAGACACTATTCCACATATTCACCTTGTAGGTCAATGCATTTGCGAAGTCTATCCTGCAACATTTTAAGTCCTTGTAAATAGAAGTTTTTCTTCTGCTGATGTAACGATTCATTTGTAGCATCAGTTAGCGCTTGAACACTCTGGAAACGCTGACATTTGAGATGTTATTATAGATTGGGCAACAGATGATATTCAGAAGGAACTAGGTCAGGCAAATGAGGGGGATGAGGTGACACTTGAAAACCTAGGGTGGCCAGTATGTCCTGTGTTTCAAATGTCGTGTGTGTGAGGAGGTATTGTGCAAGAGTAGAACTATTTTAAGAGCTTACCACGACGTTTGTCCATAGTGTTTTCGCGCAACTTCCTCAAGAGACTACAGTAATATGCTGTTTTAATGGTTGCAGCAGTGCCGGATTGGCCACTTTGGCTACTTGGCGATTTCCAAGGAGCCGAGGCACTGGGGGCTCCGCAGGGATCAGGTGGCACAGCAGTTGAAGGCTTTGGTCGAATGTTCGCGATCGCAAGTGCTTTCTTGAGTCCTTTTATCAAAAAGGTTGTGGAAGCCTAAGTTCGTCTTTATCAGCTCATATCAGTACCGCCGCGTGAGCCAGTAAAACTTTGTACTTAGCAAAGACTCCTTGTAGTCCGTAACTGCTCCTTATTCCGCTGAAATAAAAAAAGGGTCTTATGCTACTTGGATTGTATTTCGGGGCAAATTTCACAGTGATTCAAAGTTCATTAGGGGACGCCATATTTCTCCTAAATGCATCTGTACGGCGGTTATACTGTGACTTTGTTGAATGAGTGAAAGAACGATTTTGTCACTTACCATGTTTTGCAACGGACGTGTTAAGTTTATATAATATGGGTGAGGGCCTTTAAGAACCCGCGCCAAGGACCCTCAACTTGGCAAGTCCGACACATTGGAAGTGGGTTGCACCCATTGTAAGATAGTCCATCAGCACAACTCCATCCAAAAAGATTGTTGCCATTTGTTTCTGTGCAGACATCTGCATACGGCACTTCTTTGGGTAGGGAAAACTGTGTCTCCATTCCTTAGACTGTTTTATAGTGTCGGGATCATAACAATAGATTCACATCTCATCACCAGTTACGAGTTTCTCAATAAATAAAAAGAACTCACTTCTTGGAAAATGTTCCAAAACTGTCCGCGAATTTCTCAATCTCTCCTGCTTTTGTTCTTTCGTCAGAAGTTTGGGGATCCACTTTGTTGCAATCTTCCTCATATCGAGATCACTATGAATATTTCAAACATGTAGCAATCCTTGTGGTTGAGGCATCCCAAATTTAAGACTAAAAAACTGGACACTTTTTTGAATTTTTACAGTATATACATAATTATGCACTTCTTTATTACTCAAATTTAATGGAATGAAACATCGTCCCTCACCAAAGTGCGTGACAGAGAGTAGATTATACTTACATGTTAAATATTGATATAATAAAAGTGCGATTTTTTAAATTTCTCACCAACGATATCAGATTATGGTTTGAAAGAAAATCGAGACAACTGGAACTTTAAACAATTTTTGGGGACAGATAATTAAATCCAGGACTGTCCCGGATAAACCACGATTTCTAGGACCCCTACCTTTGAAATATTATCGTTGCTTCAACATTTAAAATGGATTTTTTTTTAAGAAAGAAAGAAATCCATATTTGGTCACTCTGAGGATGATTTTCTTTTTGCCTTGTACGTATTGAGGAAGCCAATGGACAAATGAAGAACGAAAACCGGGAGAAAAGATCGTCTGTTCAGTATGGTACTTTCCTCGTAATAACGGGTAAAAATTCAGACATTTTAGAAGTTCTTTTTGCGTCAGTGTGATTAAGTGAGACAGGACTAGACAAAAATATTGTGTTCAAACTCCTGAATGGAAAGAAGGAAATTTAAACTTTAAGTTCTGCGTCCCCCGTTTATGCTGGATAGGGAAAAAGAGACCATAATAATGAGAAACAAATGAAATGGTGGAATGAAGAAAGTGCAAGGAAATGGGAAAACCGCAAGAAATTCGTCACCCGGTGTTTGCCCACCACAAAGCTCACTTTGGCGCGAGCTGGAATTGAACCAAAAAAAAACTCATGCACCAGAAGTGAACGCTCTACTACTGAGTCACAGCAGCCCCAAACTGCCAAATAAATTCACACAGCTTCTTACGATATGACTATTGGAAACTAGCCAAAAAAAAAAAAATGGAAGAATTGGAGACACTGTCGACACTGACGAGGGTGTTTTTGGTATAAGGAAATATAACAGAGGTTATATAACACAGGCTTGACCCAATAGGTAGCTAGTGGGATTGACTGGGACACGCGGCATACTTTTATGGTGTTAGTTGAAAAAGGGATACTGCAACTTTGGAGAATGTAATTCCCGACAATGTTTTGCCAGGAACTACAATAAGAACTATTAGTCTCATATCTCATGCAGCTAAAATTCTGCTCCGAATACTGAACAGAAGGTTATATGAAAGAACAAATAAAGATATTGAGGAGGAGCAGTTCGGGTTCAGAAGAGGCAAGGGCACAAGAGATGCTATTGGATTATTAAGAGCGATCGGTGAAAGATTTATAGAAAAAGGGAAAGAGGTGAATGTTGTATTTATTGATCTAGAAAAGGCTTTTGACCGCGTGAATTGGGAATTGTTGTTGGGAGTTCTAACAAAGATAGGGTTGGAATGGAAAGATAGAAGACTCATAAGAAACTTATACATGAACCAACAAGTAAGCGTTAGGATAGGGGAAGAACTGACGGAAGAGAGTGCAATTGGAAGGGGAGTTCGACAAGGATGCTGCCTCTCGCCAACACTATTTAATGTCTATCTAGAAGAGATAGTGAAAAAGAGCCTACATGATGATGATGGCATTTCGGTAGGAGGTAGAATGATTAGATGCATAAGATTTGCATCTAATAGAACAAGTGAATAGTTTTGGATACCTGGGTAGTATTCTTAGTAATGACATGAAGTGCGAACGTGAAATAAAAGCAAGGATAGGAATGGCGAAAGAAGCCTTTAGGAGAAAGAAAAGTCTGTTTTGTGGGACCTTGAATAAAGAGTTGAGAAAAAGACCCATAAAATGCTTCGTGTGGAGTGTTGTACTGTATGGGGCGGAAACGTGGACGTTACGTAAAGGTGACGAAAATAGACTGGAAGCCTTCAAAATGTGGGTGTGGAGAAGAATGGAAAGAATTAGTTGGATCGAGCGGAAAACGAATGAGAGAGTGTTAGAAATGGTGGGTGAGAAAAGAACACTTTTATGGTTGGGACGTTGCCTAAGAAGAGATTGTATCATGAGGGACGTTCTAGAGGGTATGGTGGCGGGAAAGAGAGGGAGGGGGCGAAGGAGACTGCAATTAATGAATGATATTAAAACAGAAAGATCATACGCGAAGACGAAAAGGTTAGCGGAGGACCGTGGAGCATGGAAGCTTCTCAGCTGCGGCAAGTGACCTGCCAATAAAGGCAGAATACCTATGATGATGATGACAATAAAAACTGATTGCTGCAGAGAGTATACGAAGTTGTAACTCATTTAGGATATGAGCACGATACTGCTAACCTCAGTTTATATTTTGCAAACCCTAATAACAGAGCAATATATACCCAGAATATAGAAGGATATTGGTTTAAGTACAGTGTGAAATTCGACTGCGAATTGGGAGAATGAGAATTAGAAAAGAATCGTTCTTATGTGAGTTCATTTGGATTAGCATGTTTCGTACAAACCAAGAATTTTTTCAAGACTATCTTCGAGCTATTAAATATTTCTACCCTCATTATATTCGACTGTGACCATAGATAGATACCTTAAGTATGACTATGGACACTATCCAGCTATTTTACATATTTTATATATTTCTGTAAAAGATTTTCACAAGGAGACTCAACTGATCCTCTGCTTTCTTATACACTGTACACATAGCGAGTTCTACTAGCTATGCTGTACATATAAAGTTATATGACTTTGATACTCAAAATTGCTGAAGAGCTTTTAAACACGCCAATGTAGAAATAATTATTAAGTACTAAACCTGAATAAAGTGTGAAGGAAAGCTGAGAGAAATTTTGTTTAATGCGTTTTACTTTCTCAATATAATGTTTTGAAGTTTCATATATGATCTTACTGACTTTCCTGTGTTCACTATGATGTCCTCTTGAAATCGAAACGTGTTACTTTACCACGTGGGACAATATCAGATAACATCAGAGATGCTGCGGGAAAGGGAGGTGGAGCTAACTCGAGCTGGAGAAAACATTTGGTTGAAAGGTATGAAGAAAAAGAGGTACAATGTATCACTGAGATCATCATTTACTCAAGTGGTAAGGAGCCAATGTGAAATTTGCCAAAAGAAATATTTATTCCTCGTTTTTAAGTTTTGTGGAAGACGTAATAAACAGAAACAAATGAAAAAGGAAGAAAAATGAAGGTCTTGAAAGCAAAAGGTTCAGTGCTCAGATATTGTCTCTAACGCACTGAGCAGAGTGGGTCGGTGGGTCAGAGTGGGTCAATGTGTCACGGTGAGTGATGAGTCAGAATGGGCCAAGTCCTCTTGATCCACTGACCCACTTACAAATGTTGACCCAAAAGACCCGCTGACACACTCTGTCTCAGATATACATGCCTACAAAGCCTTTAGATAATAGAAAATCGAGCCTTAGATGTGTAAGTAAAATACAATACAAAAGCTGACAAAAGTTTAGTGTTTCCACAGGATACAAAGTATAAGCGAAAATCACTAAAACTATTAATACTAGTCTACTATTATATACGGCTTCGTACGCCTCAGTAACGACGTCTACTTTACTTTATTGGGTGCCAAGAGGAGGGGCAGGAAACTGGTTTCTTTCTGTTTGTTATTTTGAATTTCATAAATATACCTGGATCAAAACATTTTAAGTGCTGAGGGTCTCTAAGGACCTGAATCTAACTCTGTTCTGTTGTATCAACATTATTTTCGGTATAGATCTCTCCGATGTAATGCAACCCGTAAATACAGCCTGGGACGAAGGAGAACTGGATTAGTTTCCGGTGAGAGCCCATGTACTTTGAATGGTCTGGAGCTGGAGGGTTACATTTGATATAGCCTCGCTCCTAAACGACGTTAACCTACGAACAAATCAAAAAGAAACTAACATGGAATAGTCAATCTAGAGGCTACCATCTCTCCAAGGACCTGGGCGCAATCTATTCTTTCCCTTAAAATTTATCATCCTACCCCCCAATCAATCATTCTCCCACGTTTTTTGTACATGTACGTAGTTAACAAAAGAAAAAAAATTAGATATCATATAAAGTACCTTTTGTGTAGAGAGAAAGGTTGGATATTTAGTAATTTTCGTAGTTCAAAAAAAGGCAAAAGATGGCAGCACACGTAGTAAATGATTATTTTTGAGAAATTTGATTATAAGTTCAGAGAGTTTGAAAAATATTTTCCTGAAACGTATTTCCTGTATAAGATGTATTTAAACAGTTTACTCAAACTACAGATATTTCAAAATAATTGCATTTTCTAAGCATCAAATTGCAAATAACCGATTGTAGGAAATTACATTACACGAATTGGACCAGAACTAGGGTGTATGAAGATAACTTGTGAAACGTTTACATCCATATCTGCTAGACCGATAGTTAATACCCACTCACCAAGCGGGCTTCCGCCCAGCTTTCTCAATCAACGATCAACTGTTGCGACTCACCACACTTATCACCAACCATTTTAACGCCATTCGACCTTCTTGTTTACTTCTCTTTGATCTGGAGAAAGCGTTTGACAAAGTGTGGCATCTGGCCCTTCTATATAAACTCATTCATTTTAAACTTCCTCTGCCCTACATCCGCATTATCTATCATTTCCTCGTTGGACGCATTTCTTACATCGCCATCAACGACCAACTGTCTCACCCTATATTTCTTCTATCTGGTGTACCGCAAGGATCTGCTCTCTCTCCACTTTTATACATTCTCTTCGTAGCTGATCTTCCGCATCTCCCTCCCGATGTGCATCTTTTGCAATATGCCGATGATACAGCATTTCTAGCTCTGGGAAACACTATCTCTCGCATCAACATCGTCTTACAGGACTCAATTGACCACTTTGTTCACTGGTGTACTAAATGGCATCTCAAGATCAACGCAGCGAAGACTCAAGCAATAGTTTTCATACCTCCACGTCAGCGCACTAAAGTCCATAGAAATCCTTCTCTGTTGTCACTGCGTGTACAAGATACTCCTATTCTGGCCACTAAAACAGTCACATACTTAGGCATTGTCTTTGACCATCATCTAACTTGGAAGCAACACCTTAAACATGTCGCAACTAAAGCCTACAACAGACTCAATCTCCTAAAACGTTTAACAGGCACCACCTGGGGTCTAAAACCCCATACTGTTCTTAATACATATAAGGTTTTCCTTCGACCTGTTTTGACCTACGGTTTCACCTCCTGGATTTCAGCACCTCCTTCGTACTATACCAAATTAGCCATCTTAGAGCGACATGCATTTCGCATTGCCTTCAGGATTACTCTTCCAAGCCCTACCCGTGCACTCTATTCACACATCTCTTTTCCCGTTCTTTATTCACATCTAGAAGCCCTCCGTCTCAAATTTATCACTGGTCGCTATACAACACATCAGCCTATTCTTCTGGAAACCATGCGCCATCTTGCTCTTTATTCATCACCGCCACGCTATCACTTTACCCCCCTCCATCTCCTTTTTACACTATATTGCTATACACTTCCCCCAGACCATTTGGACCATCTTATACTACAAGATTATCGTTTGCATGCTCATCTTCCTCATATTTTTCCATCTTTTTTTGCACAGTGATCTCATCATGACTAACAGGGTTCATCTCGTCTTCATCAGCCTAGAGTAGCCCCTAGGCAGAAGGTAACTGCATTCGTTCTGCTAACCCGCTCTCATCTTGTGTTATGGCGTGATTGCACCTCACCTCATCCCTCATTCTCATTCTATTTTCTACTCTCAATATATATATTTATTTATATACATTGTTATTACAGCACTATTTATTTCACATTGCACTTAATTTATAGTTTACTCAAGTCTATACCTGCACTTACTTACACTACTATTATTTGTTCAATTATTTGTTAGATTTAACTATATATTCGTTGTATTCTGTATATCATCCGTACCTTAATTATGATTATGATCGCAAAGATCATAATGTCCCAAATTTATATTTTTTGTTTTGTTTCTGAAATAAAGATATATAGTTATCTCCCTTAGCCCAACACCTATCCTTTACAGCCTCCTTTTCTCTTCACACCTCCTCCTTGAAAGAGGGTGTAGCCCTCTAAAAGGTAGCTTGCCTCTGGCTAGCGTGAAAAAAAAAAAAGTATGAAGATAACTGTTGTCTTCAGTGATACTTCCCCGTGTTTAATTTTTAGAGAAGGAAACAATGGGTGTCTTATGCCCTTCCTTCATTGTTTAAATTTATGTTCAGTATGAGTGAGATATTAGGATGTTAAGATATAATAATACAATTTTACAACCATTCATGTAAAGTATACCCAGAGGTTAGAACACTCTTTCATTCCCTATTTTCTCCATGAAAGAGATAATTATGTATGATGAAGTTGTCTACTAATTACAGATACAGTTTTGGACGTGGTTGGTTGTAGATCCATACTAGTGGTGGCTCCAGCGCTCCATAAGAGATAGGCTTGAGCGATTTGATTTCATTTTCAGTTTTGAGTTCCATTTAGCACCGAGGCTAGGCCTATACCCACACAGCAATGAAATATTTTCAAAACGTTTCTAAAACGTGCCATCATTTTCCTTCAGAAAATGTATCCTACTTCCCTTAAGGAAATATATTCCATATGTTGTTGAAAACATTTTCCACATAATACTGTAAACATTCTCTGAATATACTCAAAAACGTTTTAGAAATATTTTATACGCCGTTAGAGAAGTTTTTCAAAAAATATTTCCTGTACGATTTCCAAACATTACTGAAAATGTATTTGAAACGTTTTATACAATGTTAACGGAATGGTTTTTAAAATGTTTCTCATGGAATATTTTAAAATTATTTACCAGTAACACAGACAATATTTTCCCACATATGCCAAAATATATTTAGTGAATATTTTTTGTACATCTCAGAAAATATTTAGAGAATAGTTTCTGTGCATGACAAAATATTTAGGGAATATTTTCTGTACATGACAAAATATTTAGGGAATATTTTCTGTACATGGTAGAACCCGAAGCCCATAGGCCAACTCGGTTACTATTGCAGATACGGAAACAAGGTAAGATATAGAAGAAAATTTTTAAAATGCAGCAAGTTTTGTATTTATATTAGTATATCGCCCAATAGTAACGAGAAGTACAACGCTGCCACTGTTGGATAACACTGAATGAAAGAAAGTGTGGTTTGAAATTATTTGGACCAAAGGGAACGGAAAGACACAATGAAAACTATAGTGCAAGACCCAATTTCGCTTTCTTTGTATCTGCTCGCCCCCCCCCCCCAACACCGTGGTTGCTACGCCACTTGCGTAGATATTGCATTTGCATGTTTATCCTTCACTGTGTCTCCTTTCAATTCTTCTCGATGTAGCTAATTTTAAACCACACATTCTTTTATTCGTGTAGCCCAACATAATATATGGTAACGCATTTTCTTTATTGAGCGGTACACTAGTACAAAAACAAAAGTGTTGCTGGAATTTAAAAATGTCCTTACATATCTTACCTTGTTTTCATATCTGCAATAGTAACCGAGTTGGCCTATGGGCTCCGGCCTTTTGCGTCACTCTATATAATATCTAATGGCTTCTTGCTGGGAACAAATAGCGCGTTGAAAACAATGCGGCCAAACTGTGACATAGCAGCTGGAAGAAAACATAATATTCTTCTGTCCAATTTTACCTGCTTAGACGCCTTTGCCTCACTCTGTCTTCATGACGAGAAACCATTGCGGCCCACAGACTCAGACAAAAAAAAAAAATTAAAAAAAATAAATAAAATAAAAATAAAAAACTAATAATAATAATAATCAGTGTAAATTGTAACTACATAATGCTAGCTTGTTCTCATAATTTTAAGCATTTTTTTAACTCAAAATCTTATTTACACAAATGGTTTCTGGGTGTTCCACTGGTGCTACTGGTATGTGGCCACGCCGTGCATATATGTTGGGGTGTCTTATGTGACTTACGAGATTCAAACTGGATATCAGTGTGTTCACAATCGTCGCCTGCCAGTTTTGAAAGCGGCTGTATTGGATCCATTAAAAAAAATTGAGGTTTAGACATCCAATTCAAGAAACAATTGTTGGCAATCCTTTTCCTATCTTAAAAATAATAAATCCAATATAGCCGCTTTGAAAACGGGCACGCGATGATTGTGAAGACTAATTTGCAGTCTGAAGCTCGCAATATGACATAAGACACCCCAACATACATACACGGCGTGGCCACATACCAGTAGTAGCAGTGGAACACCCAGAAACATTCTGTGCATAAATAAGATTTTGAGGGAAAAAAATTAAAATTATGAGAGCAAGCTAACATTATGTAGTTATAATTTACACTGTCCACTATAATAAATATACATATATATCGGTTAGTAGTTAAATAAAAATATAAATGTACACTATTCAGGCTTTACTTATTTAAATTCTCTTCAGCAGAATCTTCATGCTGCTCGTAGTATTTGTTTCTATACATTAAGAACAATCTTCTCAAATATCAGAAATTCACATTTTAACTTGATAAACTTGTTCTAGAAAATTATGTCACTGACACGCTAATACTTATTTGCTTCTGTATAATCTCACTTTTGATTGCCACAACTAACTCTAATTTCGACGCTGCGAATTGTCAGTTCAAGTTCTGTGGAACTGCAGCTGAATTCTTAACTGATTTTCTTGTTCGTCTCTGCATGGCATGTTGAAGCTAAATCCCAATAATCTACGCGATCTCATCGTTAGTTACGTTTCTCTCGTGTTGCAGTTTCTGAAAATAAAAATAATAGGCAGTGTTTAATAACATAATAACAGCAGGGAATGATTAAAGATCAATTATTACATCTTAAACTTACAAAAATATTTAAAATGTTTGTGTAGGACCTACAGCAGCTTGTGAAGACAATAATGTGTTACAAAAGTAACATCCTCAAGAAAATGTAAAGGGCTAGGAAGACAACAGCTAAAGCTGAAAGTGACATACCTCAGACTGTAGCTTAATTACGGACGTCGTAACATGTTGAAGCGGTAGCACTTTTATTTTTAAAAAGTATAGCATCTTATAAATATTAAACCTAATATTAAAAATAATAATAATTTGAAAACATGTGGCAGCATTTGAGCAGATGAAGAACTAGCGTCTCATTCCGAAGGCTCCGATCTCAAATCTGGGCCCGATCATTCTTTTTCCCTCAGTCGCACCAGATGAATGCCGAGATGGTTACTAAGGCTTTGATGACCGCTACCTTGCTCGATTTCTTTGCCACGCAGCAGGCCATGCATATTACTTTGCCTTATACAAATGATTTTTGATAATGAATAATTTTGATAATGTACGAATTAATCGTGAAATGCTCAAGAAAACTACCAACATGACAGAACAATTCAGTAAAAGGATGAACTATATTTTATACATATTCAGCTCTCTCTTCTACGGACACTTAAATGTAACGTGTCACTTGAGGACAGGAAAATTGCACATTTTGCTAAAATAAGAATTTCCAAAGCCTTTTGAACGTTATAACAGCGGTTGCAGTATGTGCTTTTGGGAAATAAAGTTTACAGGAAGATGATTCTGAGAAGTATTCATAGCACAATAGTAAGTATTTAAAGCGAAGAAAATAAAAAGGGCACCAGCATGTTTTTCCCTATTTTTTTACAATATTTTAAACATAGTATATCCCTCTTCAAATGACAACTTGTACATTTTTTTCCACTCTGAAAATGAGATTAAAGAACAGTAGGGAGAGTTTCTTACCTATTATTGCGTTGGTGATTAACGAGGAAAAGCTCTTTCCTTTTGCACCATGCCAACTAAATTGCTCAGCTATTGCACTTGTCTTTTTCATGATGTCTCTTGTGATGGCTTCTAAGCTGTGACCTCCCAGTTTTTCATTTCTTAGACCTGTAATGAAATACACATTAAGCACTCAAGTAATAGTAATGGAAATTTAGAGCATACAATTGATGCCCTTAAACAAATTACATTGATTTTAGACGACAGTGTCACAGAGTCAGTTGCAATTGGCGCATCCTCAAAAATTAATATTTGCACTGACGTTTTATTTTTCCAATAAAAGAAAAGTTGCATACTAATTTTCAAGAAGTTGTACAGGGTTGGCAAAAACCATGGTTTTTATTGAAAAAAACAGTTTTTTTGATTAAATAATTTACTCTATGTATTTGTATTAAATATAGACAGAAATTAATTTGTTTCGTCTTGGTGTTATTATGCTGAAAGGGAATCCAAACCGCTTCTCGGCTTACATCCAAGAGAAATTGTCCATTTCGACACGAAACCGGGACTAATTGGTCAGAAGTGAGATTGTCTGCTCACCCACGAAGGACTGCTGATAAAAATACGTTATACTGATCTTTACATAGGCCTAGTTGTTCATATAATTGTCAAGAGTCATTTCAGAAGGACAAAAAGATAAGTAGTTACAGAAATAAAAACATTACAGAATTACATATAAATCGTGAAACTTCCGCCTTAGCCATTGGGAAAATCCTATTTTTAGTTTAAATGTATTTGTATGTAAAATATTAAGGTCAACGTATCATATTAAATGACAAATATTTTATGTAGATAACATTCAACAAAATTAAAACAAAGTCGAATCCAAGCTGATGTTGGAAGCTACGTAGGCAGTTGATACATTTGCCAATTTCTATCAATATATTTAAGCAACCTTGGCTTCTTTATAAAACAACAGGCATTCAGGCAAGTAGAAATATACAATTTGGTTTCGTTTCGTATGTTTAGGCTTATCCTTATGAAATATCAAAGTTATCACGGAGAAGACTTTCGCTTAAAGGGACACCTCGAATCGCTACTTGGTTTACACTTGAAAGATGGGTTGTGGTTCGACCGAGAATTGAACACGGGACCCCTTGATTAAAAGGTGAGAAGTAGATAAACATAATGCAGATGGTGTGATATGTGGAGACGTTACCATGAAGTTCACACGATTTAAAGCATTTTTCGTTCTTTTTTCTTTTTTGTTTTAAATTTGTTGATTTAAAAAAAAAAAAGCTGTTTCAACCAGCCAACCCTGCCGTTGTAAATTAGAAATTGATGAAAGCAATGTATCTATAAAAAATAGCAGGAAGACGAGGAATAATTTAATAGTTTCAGAATATACACGGTGGTTGTAAAGTCAATACCTATTTTTAATCTAGATTATCCTAGAAACTAGCATCAGCTTAGCTGGCGTGTGATACTGTTAACATTTTAGAAGTTGTGGAAAATGCGGGTGCATACGTTGAAATGTAACTTAATAACCAAATGGTGCACTCTAATAATGTATTCGATGAAAATAAAACTGTGATAAGTTGTTTAGTTTTAGAAATATTCATTGTTACAAATAAGAACTGACTTTACACCCACGCTGTATTCAGGGAGTAGTAATGCAGAAAACAAACTATTCGCGAACATGGATGAGAGATACTTTCTAGCATGCATTGTTTAACAAGTCACGTATTTCCAAATTACTTCCAAAGCAAAGCCTACACGAAGTTGTTCTATCAGAATTCATAAATATCAAATTCTGCGGAGAATTGTAGGCACTATAACGTCAGCAAACTATATTAATACACTAGTTTAGCATTGTTCACAGATTGAAAATATTATGTATAACTCAAGAAGCAGGTACAACTCAAGAAGAAATTAAGATGAAATGAAACATTTAGTTTAACGTCCCACGTTTATGCATCCAGGGTGAGAAGACGCTGATGATGAGAAATGAATGAAATAGTGGAATAAAGTAAGTGGGAGGAAACGGGACAGCCCCGAGAAAACACATGCACACGGTTTGTTTACCACAAAGCCCGCTTGGCGCTAGCTGGGATCGAACCAAGGACCCCATGCAGCAGAGATGAACTACGTACTTTCTAAACGTTTCAACTAGTTCTAAACGTACTCGCTTCACTGTCAGACCAACAATTAAGCCTCTTTGACTCTAATATACGGAATTTTCAAAAAACTCTCGGACACGTGTCTACTAACTTTTACCACCAATCGCCCTTAGCCTTACAGACATAATCGTGGGACGTTAAACTGAAAGATTTCATTTTCATTTCATTTCATAATTTTTACTACCTCCATTCTCCCTCCATCGCCGTCAGCACCCTTCTTCTTCCCTTCTAGGACATATATTTAAATAAGTAAGCTTAATTATTTATCTAATTATTTTAAATTAGAAGTTCATGTTTCTAACCTTCAAACCAAGACTTTTTTCCTTTGCCCCTCTTTTCTTCAAATTTTTACTAAAATATCAAAAATCAGTGAAACACGTGCAAATTATTTTGAATGAGGAGCCTAAATACAAAGCATCAAGTTTCTAAGCTTAAGGGATTCGGAGATGTGGCCATCTTATTAAAATGCTTTTCACCCCTTTCCGCGTATACGCCCTATTTCTTCCACTCTAAGTAGTGTCAAAATAATAATAATTAATAACTGAAATACGTGTCTAATTATGTTAAATGATGAGTCCGAATTCCAAACGCCATGTTCCTAACGTTCAAATCTTCCGGGATATCGACATTTGATTATAATAATTGCACACCCATCCCCTGTTTTTCATTTTCCACTCTTATCTTCCCATTTTTACTAAAATATCAAAAAACCCTTAAAAACGTATCAAATTATTTTAAATGAGAAGTCCAAATAAAACTTCAAGCATCTATGCCTAAGACATTCAGAGATATAGCCACTTTATTAAAGTACTTCCCGCCCCTTTCACGTAGAATTTCCAAAAAATCTTCTTTAGTGGTACCATACGTCACAAATCCCTTGTACTGTCGAAATTTCAAGTTTTTAAATTAATCGGCTTGTCTTGTACGAGGATCAGTCAGTCGTCACTCAGACCTTTAAATTTTAGGTGCTGGATTACTTTCGGCGCACCACATTTTGGAAGATATGCAGGTAAAATTCAAAACTATGCATGAAAAGACACATTTATTAAAAATACATTTCTGCAGGCGATAGAATTAAATTCAAAGTAATATACATGTATTTTAGGTTTATAAGTGAAGCGTTACAAGTGTAAAATAATTATAAATGCTTTACGATGGATAAAATACGTAAGTGCATATGAAAGACAACTGTATAAGATACTATTTTCCACCGGCGCCGTATTCCTACATATTGTACAGAAGCTGTATTTTATATTTACAAGAGAAACACTACTAGTATGACTTTTGGTTGGTTTTTATTCTTGGCACTGTAGTTCTTCTCGAACTTCTTTTAAACCTCTATTTAAATTTCTTGAAATCTTATCTCTTCCATGTTTATATATATATGAACTTCTAAAATTTGTAAAAAAGATATATAGATAGGTATAACAAGCAATTTCTGGTTGAACTCAGATATTCATATGCATAATACAAAACAAGCGTCGGATCTTAATGTAGTCTTCACGTTTAAAAGTGCATAAGAATAGTACATTTCCTATGGCAGTGAATATTTATAACAAGCTTCCTTCCACTTTAAAAAACAAAACATCCGGCTTCAATAAAGCAATCAAGTACTAACTATTCGAGCACTGCTTCTATTCTGTAGGAGAATATCTCGCAAATCTATAATCACTTATATTAAAAATGTCTGTAGTAAATAAGGATTAAAGTGTATATATATTTTTGCATATGTATAATGTAATGCTTTATTAACTGTTATATTGTTTTATATCGTTGTATGTAAATTAGAATAATGAAAAATTGTACCTCTTTTACTTAAATTGACGCTATTTTACTATTGGATGTAGATTTAAATGTATAAATATGTAAACATTCAATGTTCTTGTGACGTGTCCAACTCATACGTTCACGTTGTGAAAAATTTGTATGAAAACGTGTGAAAATAAATACAATACAATACAATACAATACAATACTGACTTTTTTGAAAAAGCCCAACACACCTGGACCCATATGGGGTTTTTCGGGTATTTTCGGGTTTAATTGAGGTTGTTTTAAAAATATTCCAATGTCGTTAGGGTAAAAATGTTAGAATGTGATTTATATTTCAAGATTATGATTGTCACAACTTGCAACAATTTTCTATGCACTGCTCTTTTAAAAAATGACTGTCATTTTGAAATTTTACGTTGGATCGCCGCCAAAATATATACAGTTAATTTAGAGTGTCTTGTGCTTCTACTCTGAAAATTTCAACGTGAAAAACTGAAAACTGCGGCGTGGATATCCGCCATTTTGAAATTTTAGGTTGGTATGCCGCCAAAATCTGAACATGAAATTTAGTTTGTCTCGTACTTGTACCCTGAAAATTTAAACTTAAAAGACGGAAAGTGGTACCTTGCTGTACGTGTGGTACAGGCAGACGAACGAACAAATATAGAACGAATCAGCCTAATACCCTCACTGACATTCGCAAAATATGAACACCAAATATATTAATTGAAAACAAATATATTAATTTAATTTAGAACAAATCAATCTATAACTCATGTTTTATAAAATAAATGTTTCAAAATGTCTTAAATAAAATTAAATATTTTCTAGCGTAAAATAAATGGTTCTATTGTTGAAGTCCACTTCCGATACTTTGTGCGTTCAATTACGGGAATTTCCCGAGCACGTGTTGCAAGACCGTTCTCCGAGAAAATTAATTTAAAACAATTAACATATATGCTGTTACGGTGTAACATTAGCCTGGTCTTGAAACTAGGGGAAGCCGCCACTAATTTATTTCGGCCACTACTGACATGAAGTGACCCTACTCTTGAGGAAAGTCGGTAGAGGATCGTTATTGAAATTTGGTTCTTGTAGGCACCATGCCAACATGATTGTTATTTTTAGTGTCTTTTTAATTCTCCCACACCTTTGGAAAAGGTAACAGAGCAAGCCACGATAGAAGGATTGACGTAAATAAGTAGCCGATGATAAACACGTATTAAATTATGAGCAAACAATTCCGTGAAGTACGTGACGAACAAAAGTCAGAGCGTTTCTGAGATCTCTATTCTACGCAATTAAGAAAATTACGGAATTGAGTTCTCCTGAAGTATGACGCTCAGAATCATTCTAAATTCGTCAGTGTCTATGCACATCCTAGAAGTCTTGGGTTGCGTTATTTTTCCAAAGGAAGGGAATGACAGGGTTTGATAAAATTGTGCAGCTTTATCTCAAAACCAAAAACTAAGAACGGCTTCTGCCGACTCAGTTTCTGAGTGGGTGATCTTACGTCATACGGCGCATATAAAAATTAAAAACAGAAATTCTCGAGGTGATTTTGGGGTGAGTTTGTGTGGTGTTCGCCTTGTGCGGGTCTTGGTTCAACATCGTCGCGCGGAGTGTCAGTCAACACTTCATGTAGAAGTTTCTTCAGGTATGTAAGAAATGAATTTTTAATATTTACTACTAAACGGCAAAGAAAGTGCAGATATGAAGGTTGGGAGGCTGAAACTTCGGACTTTAACAACTTTCCGTCATTCAGATCATTAACTCTAGCTTAGTAAATTATTTTTGCAATACTTTCCTTTTTGGGACGTAGGTAGACTACCTTACAGTCGTGAGATAGCCAGTGAAATCAAGGATATTCAATTTGGTGTTTAATATTATGAAAATAAACTGCATAAATGATTAAAATATGATATCGAAGACGACTCTTGTAAACCTCAATGAAATGCTGGGTTACTTTGGAATTATTGTTTTGTAATTTTATTGTATATATTATTTTAACTAGTCTTGTAATAAATGTGCTAGCTTAAAAGGATTATTTCATTTTTTATGGATTATTGTTCAAGAGTTAATGACTACTAACAGCTGTTTGGAGGATTAGTCGATAGACATATTATGCTACTCGATCCCGTTAGTGTATTGTAGCTAACGTCCCCGTTTTCTTTATAAGTATCCTGTGAACTTGGCACTGATGACAGAAGGTTTTCTCGAGGCTGTTTAGATAGCTGACTACTCACTATCTTATTTAAGGGACATGATACTGGGAGTTGCTTAAGCAAGTACTAAACTAGAGTGTGAGACGCGACTGTGAACGAAAGGTTTACTGGAATCGAACCTTCTCTATGAGTCTCACTCTTCTTCAATCTTACTCTTCCGACACCTACTCTCTGTGCATTCTCAACAACGTAAGACTTGCTTAAGGAAGATTCGCCTAGAGGAACAGTCTGGGACCAACCTCGATAATGGCCTCATGGGAATCTAATACCCATATTTGGTAAAGTAAGTATGTTTCTTTTTCAGGATCCTTCTAGGAACCACATAACTAGTGTTCTGCATACTTACGCAGTAACTAAATTAGGGTCGCCACTTGACCCTTGCCAACTCCCTCAGATTTTAGTGTAAAATGCAGTGTGTACACACACACAAATATATATATCGTAATAACTTTGGTGGAGGCTTTTCCGGGTAGCATTTTCACTGTCTTGACGCTTTATCTCCAATCCCTCCCTTCATACTCTGGATTTTTTTTTGCCAAACTATTGTTGTAGGTAAAGTAATTATACATATTTTTTTTCATTTTGTATTTATGTTTATGTTTTAGGTTTAGTATTTTGTCTAATATTCTTTTAGAGTGATATTGATATTTAATGACTTTTCAGTGGTGTAGCTGAACATTTGTTTTGCGCGAGCGGAAGTTTTTTCTTGGCAATGCAAAAGAAAATAATATATCTAAGTTAAGGAGTAATTTTATAGGAATAAAACTTTGATTTCTGTTCGGACACTGTCCCTCGTCACTTTTTGAATACCGGACTACACCCAATCATCTGAGAATTGCAAAACTCAACAAGCTCCGTTGGTAATAAAAATTGGATATCTTAATGTTTCTCTTCAACCTTTCAAATAAACTCTAATACGTATACACGAGTTACTTTTATTTTGTTTAACAATAAGAAAGTCAGGTCTATCGGAAATGTAGAAAGGAAGGAAGTGGTAACAGATAATAGCAGTATATAATTCATTGTTTTAAATAGGTTACTATAACAAGTAGCGGATACGAATATGCAACATTCATATAATACAATATGAGTTTTAGTAAAAAGTTCAAACAAGTTCTCCGGGAATTGGGCTTTCGACAATGCCCATACTCACCTTTTCCCGATGGAAAGCATTGCATTATACAGGACCGATTTGGAAATGTGTACTGCATTCATTGTGATAAGAGGAAGGCGTTAGGAACAAGACGACCAGAATTTGGTCGCTGGGTAGAGACTGATTCGAGAGAGATATCTGATTCCTGGAATCGAACACAGTACTTAGACCCACCTACGCCGGTTTCGAACTCTAGTTCGACAGTGCAGGACGCACCACGGACAGGTTGTGAAGATACCCCGTTGGCAGCATCCAGCCCCCTGTGCTCAGCGTCGAACCCAGAACTGGACGCAGACAGACGACCCGAGAAACCAAATCCCTTACCTAGAAAAATGTTTAATATTGAGGGACTTGAAGAAACTCCTCAGGGAGGAAATAGTAGATCTTATCGAAATTCCCTGAATTTACAGGAAGAATTCGAAAAAGCCCTAAAACAGAAAACCGTGGAATTGGACTCAGACCCGATCTCTACCATCGAAGTAGAATCTGACATCATTGGCGAAATGATGAAAGGGTCAGTATCGTTAGAACCAGGGATTATGCCAGAATCATACATCAATGATTCGGCAGCCCAACCTACTAGGGAAGATGACTTAACGACTGGGCTTGTTAGCCCAATTGCAATTTATCTTCCTGTAAAATTCGAAGTATCTGAAGCAATCACACCGCCTGCGGCAGAGCAGTCGGAGTTCCAACTTCAGTCCTTCGAGGTAGAATTAGCAAGTAAATCCAAAGAAATTGTAAGCCCCCAGACAGACATAAGAATAGATGAAGATAAAATTGCATCTCTTAAGGAATCGATGAGGACGAATCTCTCCCCTTTAGTACTCAAGCTGGTAAGACCTTTAGTGCGGAATATGGCGAATAAAAAGGTTCAAACTACCGTGATTAGAAGAAGTGAGGTCGGTTGTGAAAAACTTGGTATTATTTTCCAGACCGACCATGCGGACCTATCCGATGTACTATTGCCATCGGACGCTATATTGGACAAATATGATATCGGAATTCAAACAGATCCAGTTACGAATACAGAAAATATTAGCATTCAGACAGATTATAGATTTCCAAAAATAATTAGAATTCAGACAGATCCTGATTTGAAAGTGATATCGTCTAAGACAACACAGACCGTACCTTCCATGTTTAATCATCGACTTCCGTTAGAGGATACAATTGTACAGCTTGAAAGGGTAGATAATTTAATTAGTATACCAGAAGCGTTATCGCAGTCCCATTCGGGGACCGATGAGCAAGATGAGAGAGACGAGGAAGCTATGCGTAGAGAAGCGCTAGAATATGAACTACACCTGTTAGCTGAGGGTCGCTTAAGTTCTGACGACTTCTACGAACACTCAACAAGTAACACCACGGAATTTGAAGACTCCAGGCCACCCCTGGCCAAGAGTCCGGAGGGAACAATTAGCCCTTCAGACTGGAAGACCGCTGTCGCATCAACCCCGCGCAGGATCAAAGAGGGGACCACTTTAGAAGCAACCAGACGATCCCCTTCCAGATCTCCGACGCTACCTAGCATCCCTGAGGAAGAAGAAGAAGAAACAAAGGAGGAAGAACGGGAGGATGAAAACGGAGAAGAAAATGAAGGAGATAACCAGCGTTGGACCGAGGAAGCAATAAATCGAAACATCGAGCGGATTTTCGAGTACGCTGAGTTTGGAGAATCAGTGCAATTCCTGCAAGAAGTGGTGACAGAACATAAGTCATTACCTACCTCCGCTCAAGAACGCACTTCGGACTTTAACGAAACTTCGTATGAAGACAATTATAGCTCAGCATCGGCGGAAGAAAACAGCGCAGTAGAAAACGAATCGGAATCCCCTGCTACTAAGGAGATGCAGAAGTATGGGCGGTTTATAGAACCAGGGAAGTCAGGATCTAGTTCTTTCCCTCCCTCTGTTGTCACCCAGTCAGGCGAAGTTGCTGAGAATACGTCCGCGTTAAGCCGACACAGCCTGCAAAATTGGAGTGGGGAAGCCATGCAAAACATCGAAGAAGGTTATAGCTGTAAGCCAAGCACCAGACAAGGGAGTAAAGCACATTTAGTGTTTAACGAAGAACAGTCTGAGGATCGAACCCGATCCTCACAAGAAGAAAAATTAGATTGTAGATATAAGAATCTAGACAGGAGGGATTTAGTTGCAATTAAGGAGGAAGTAAAGAATGAACTTGCCGCTGTCCTAGGTACCAACTTAAGACCTTGCAATTTTAAAAAGGAATTCTCGTCTCAAGAAAACAGCTTGACAAAAGAATCGAAGGGTATGCAACCGGATATGAGAAAGAAAGATGGAAGTACTGGAAATAAAGGAGATAGGGATCTGAAACGAAGCCCCACATTTTTCCACTACTCAGTCTCGAACTCAGGACCAGAGCAAACTCTTAGAAAATCGGACTATCAAACTTCTCCCCCTGCACAAGGAGATAGAGATCCCTCTAAGAATGAATTTTTTTCTGTCCCGCTCCGTGTCTACCCGAACGTAAGTATACCAACTTTCAGTGGCGATAGAAACGAATCGGTGGAACGTTTTTTAGAAGAGTTTGATACAGTTGGACGCATTTATGACTGGACGGGTTTTGACAAAGCATGTTATTTACCTGCCTGTTTAAAAGGTTCTGCGCAAGATTTCTATCAGGTGGAAGAGCCACAGCTAGCAGGCCTTGGATATAAGGAATTGGCTGCTCATTTGCGCCAAGCACTCCCATCGATTGAGTTCCGAGCTCGATTGGAATTTGACTTAGCATGCAGAAGGCAGCAGGTCAATGAAGATAGTATGGCATACGTATACGCCTTACAGCGAGACCTGAAACTACTCAATGGAAGAATAGAGGACACAGAGTTATTAAGTAGGATGCGAATGGGATTGCTCCCTGAAGCCTTATATTATTTTTTATCGACTATTGAAGAAGAAAATGATTTGGAAAGCTGGTTGGAAGCTCTGAAACGATTTGAAGCAGCAAGGAGAATGTTTTTGCAGCGTAACATGCCCGAGTCGATTTACCGTAGTACGATTGCTAGCTCACTTAGCACCCCGGAAGACCCAGATTTTGTTAGTGTTGGAATTTGTTGCACGGATCCAATAGAGGCGGGGGAAGAACCAAAACCCTATCGCCTTAGTTACTCTAATAATTTTGGGATAGGGATGGGAGGAGGACGATTGTGTACCGTGAAGATTAAGGTTGGCTCCACCTGGACTTCCGGTCTTATTGATTCTGGGGCTGAGATAAGTCTTATCAGCGATAGATATCTCTCATATCGATTCCCGATCGCTGACCGATTGAAAGGTTATGTGAAAATAAGGGGAGTGGGAAGTAAACCCTCTGATTTTCTTCCAGTGGTGCGATTATCATTCTATCTTCGGGACCACTTGAAAACCACCTCGAGGAAGTATATGGATATGGCTATAGTTAGTGCTAAAGATTGCGCTTATGACGTAATCTTAGGAGCAGATTTCCTCCACCGTTATTGTCTTTCAATACATTCGCGGTACCTATCGTTGGCTGATAAGGATGGAAATCATGCTGGAGACCTGTGGTTCGAGATCCCCAAGAGTTACAGAGGTTTTCATATGCGTACGATCAGTACCTTAGACTTGACCCATGTAGAGCGATTTTCACGAGGAAAGCAAAATCATAGGCTAGTATCCTACGCACCCAATAACAGCCTTCCTTTATCAAGAAAGTCAGATGCACATAGGGCATCGAACCCCAAACACAGTAGAGAATGTCATACCACGCATGTAAATTCACACATCCCGTTTCGGTCGATTATAGCAGAACAAAAACCCTTTCAAATAGAAACGGGCAAGAGAAGCGTTTCAATCATCCAAACTGACAGTGTTCATTCTATGAGAAAACGTGGAAGACGTTACCATACACCCCATCCTCCTAGATTTAAAGAACGTAACTTAGAAAATTTGAGGAATATTCCCGCTAAAACGTCCATAGAAGACGCTAGCGAGAAGCATTCTGCTACTTCCGCTATAAATCCTCCTGCTCAAAAAGATAAGGAGGATAATTCAATCATACGTACAGATGGGAATCCCTCCCTTCTCAGTGTTGAAGGCACCCTCCCTGAGGACTCCCTAGAAAAAGATCCTGGTCCTGCTAGAGATTGTTTAGGATTCGGTACTGAACTAAACGAACTATATACTGCCTCATCTCATAAAGTGCACCTCCCCACTAATGTTCGGGTGCCAGCAAAAGCGCATTATGATGTGGAAATTCCAATTCCGCATCCGGGAGTGACCATTTGGGAATTCACCCCCTCCCGGGGGATTCCTTATTGGTATTCCTGTTTTATACCTCCTGGACCAGTTTTGAGTGAAACTGATAAGATCATAATTACAATCTTTGCTTCCTCAGATCGGTCAAAAACACTTCCGAAGGGCCTCTATATAGGAAAGTTGACTCCATGTCTCCAGACTACTCCAACCCACCCCAAGGAGGAAATTTGCAATATACATCAAGTTATTCGTGTCACCAATAAAGAAGATGAGGGTGATAATGAGATACCGGATGCTCCCCAGAAAATTCCCGAAACGTTAGAAGAGCTAGATAAGGCATTGAATGTAAGCAAAGATTTAGAGCCCGAGGAGAGGAAAAAACTGCTAGATTTACTTATGGAATTTCGGGACGTAGTGGCATGGGATAAGTCCCGTCTCACGGCCGCTACTGACAAATTTATGTGTCCTTTGGAGGTTACTACCGATATTCCAGTGGCATCTCCTCCATATCGGGAGACACCTAGACAGAGAGAAATAGTAGCGGCAGAAGTAAAAAAGTTGCTGGAAAGTAAGATCATTCAGCCCTCTCGTAGTCCATATAGCAGCCCGGTCGTGATTGTTCCCAAGAAAGATGGCTCTATGAGGTTCTGTGCGGATTACAGATCTTTCAACAAAATTTTGAGGCCCCACGCCCAGCCAATTCCGCGAATTGACGACATTCTGACATTCCTAAATGGAGCTAAATACATTAATACGTTAGATTTACTATCAGGTTTTCACCAAATGAGAATTAGGCCTAGCGATGTAGAGAAGACAGCCTTCTCCTGCTCGCAAGGACAGTTTGCATTTTTGCGACTACCTTTTGGACTTAGTACCGCGCCCGCTCTCTTTCAAAATATGATGGATGTTATTTTTGCAGATATAAAATGGAAATATCTGATAGTGTATATCGACGACCTCATCTGCCCTTCTTCGTCATTTCCTGAAATGCTAGAGAGGACTAGAGTAATCTTATCACGACTAAGAGAAGCTAATCTAAAACTCAACCCTAAAAAGTGTTTCTTTGGGTATGAAGAAGCCAGTGTCTTGGGTCATATTGTAAGTTCCAAGGGAATTAGAGTTGATTCTGCAAAAATAGAGGCTATTAAGCAAATTCCATACCCGTCTACGGTTAAAGAGGTTCGAAGTTTTATAGAATTATGTTCTTTCTATAGATCCTATGTGACGGATTTTTCTAAAATCGCTATACCATTGACAGCGATGACCAAAAAGAACGTTAAGTTTGAGTTTGGGGAAAAAGAAAAGAAGGCGTGAGACACTCTAAAGCAAAGTCTTATTACCTCTCCCATTTTGGCACACTACGACCCGACTCAAGAGGTCATAGTTTACGCGGACGCAAGCAGAGACGGGATTGGTGGCTATATTGCGCAGGTAAAGGAGGACAAGAAGGAACATCCTTTGGGTTATTTTTCTAAGTCATTAACTCCTAGTGAACAGCGGTATTCGACGCCTGAACTGGAATCTCTTGCTATAACAAAAACAATTCTCCACTTCCACCATCATTTGGCTGATCGGCCATTTAAGGTTAGGACCGATGCCTGTGGTATATGTTACTTAAGGAACAATAAAATGCTTAACTCCAGGCTAATGCGTTGGGCTATTCGTTTACAACCCTACCAATTCACCATTGAACATGTCAAGGGGAGGAATAATGTGACAGCCAATTTCCTGTCAAGATGCCCGTTGAAAGAGGAAATGCCCTCCAAATATGGACAAGAGGAGGATTGTGTGGATATTTGCACTCTTAGCTTGAGCCCAAAATTGGATATGAAACGCTTGCAACGTGAGGATTCACAGATTGCGGAACTAATTAGCGAACTGCACATTGACCCAGGGAGTAAGGCGGTGAAACCTTACAGATTTGAGGGTGATCTCTTATACAGAGTTATGAATGGAAACAATAAATTAGTGATACCCAAGAAAGCCATTCCCGACATTCTAGAAGAAGTTCATTCTTCGCCTTTGTGCGGAGGCCATTCCGGGTTCGCCCGCACTTACTCCAAGGCAAACGAACGATACTATTTCCCTCACATGGGGAAGATAATTAAAGAATATATACGCACTTGTGAAGAATGTCAAAGGGTAAACATCCCTCGTGAGAAGAAGCAAGGGTTTCTTCACCCTCTGCCTGTTAAAGACGAACTTTTTCATAGATGGAGTTTGGATATTTACGGGCCTCTCCAGCAGAGTCTCGGATATACCTACATATTGGTAATGGTAGAGTACTTGAGCCATTTTGTAATTCTGGTGCCGTTACGTAACATAAGAGCTCCTGCCGTGGCTAAAGCCATATTGGACGAGCTTATCACCAGGTATGGCCCTCCAAAGACCATCCTAACAGATCAAGCTTCAAATTTTTGTGGATCGCTGATGGCAGAATTTAATAATCTGTTCGAAATAAAGCACGTTCGCACAGCATCATTTAAGCCTTCTACTAATGGCTTATGTGAACAATTCAATACAGGTATCTCGCAGTTTTTAGCTAAATATACTGCTAGACAACCTACAAAATGAGCAGAATATGTGCGGTTGTGTGCCTATGTTTATAATATTTCCACCTCCCCTATTAGGAAGTTTTCTCCCTTTGAAATTCTTTTTGGTCAAAAGGCTAGGTTCCCCAATCAAACGGCGGTCCATTATAAGTTTCCCAAGATTATGGAACACCAGAAACAACTTCGTTTGATACGTAGATTGGCCCAGAGGGCCATGGAGAAAACACAGGCAAAAACAAAGGTACGAGTGGATCAAACTAGGCAGCCTATTAAGCTAAAGGTTGGAGATTTAGTCTTACTAAGAGATTATATTCCGAAAAAGAACGTTAGCCCTAAGTTAGCCGAGAAATTTATAGGACCTTTGGAGTTACAGGCTATCCATGCTAGTAATGCATGTAAAATAGCACTGGCATCAGATCCCAATAAGACTCAGATAGTAACAATAGAAAGACTTAAGAAGTACTATCCCCGCTCAACACCGATCTCTGGTGACGAGAGCGATGACAGCGACATAGACTAAGGTAGAGCTACTAGAAGGGAAAGTTTTTTTTTATCAAAAGCCGCCTCAAGTATGATGAACAGGCGCCTATATCTCACCATATGCGAAGCCGACTGCACAATCTAATACCTCGTACAGTAGGACGTTCGTATTCCAAATTAATCCATTCCAGAAAAATCCTGGAACATTGGATACTCCTACGCCTAGGGAAAAACGGAGGAAAGAAATTTATCGCACAAAAGTGAGCACCTTGTTTGTTACAGAACAACGAACCTGGTTCATTAAGACTGGTAGACATCTTCAAATGTAAACACCTAGTGTGTTATTTTCCAATGAATAATAGAGGTAATGTTCATAATTATAAAAAATACAAATAACCTAAAGTGGGGCCCATCTATTAAAATGATAGTGGTATTTCAGTTTTTGTTTTTTTTTTTTACAATTTCATTTCATTTAGGTGCGAGAGCTGAATTGTGTAACGTTTCCAATTTTCTCTTTTTTAGTTGAGTTCTGAAGAAACTCAAACAAGAGTGCAGTTTAAACTTTTTAAACTTACGTAGGCAGGGCAAGAAACAGGAATTACAAGTATACAGTGGGCAATGAATAAACTAGGAAGCATACATTTCCTTCCTTGCAGTTGCTCGATAAGTAGAGAACTTAATTTTACTTCAACAGCGTCACTATGATGTAACTTGCGATTTAAATATGAATGATACGTTATCAACGGATGTTTTGGGTCCATATACACTTAGTAACGTAGCTGTGGTGAGAAGCACTATCGCCGGAAATAGGTTGATTGAGTGCATTCCATAGGAAATAACTCGCGCGAAAACGTCACCGTAGGTTAAACTGCCTATTTTACAAAATTAAAATACTTTTTTCAATGTAACCGCTTATAGTGTTCTTTAATTATGAACTTTTACTGTGTCTATTAGTGTTTTTCAGTGTGGTATTGTACAGCCGAAAAAAAAAGCAATGAACACCAGCACGAGTCCGCTATCGAACGCTTGAATATATTTCAACATATTCCGTTTATAATATCTATGCAAATTTGACGTGGGTGGGAGGTTTTAAAATATAAATAAATAAATAACAAAATGTTTGCCGTACTTATCATGACGAGCTATGTTTAGTTAGGTGCATATGAAATGCCTCGGATAAGGTTCAGTTTTGCATTATACTCTTACTTTGATCATTCTTATCCCTACATATTGGTTGTCAGTAACTTCCTATACTAGTCATATAGTTCCTGCAGGGTGGCCAACTTGCTAGGAATTGAAGTGACTAGATTCACGTTAATCACAAACCAGACAATACCGGTTATAATCTCAAACATGTATAGAGTATAGAGATTCTATCGAGTGAATGCGCGCGCACCTGAATGTGTTTCTCCTCATCCTATCTCTCTCTTACTCTATACATCCTCTCGACACCACCGAAGAAATTGCACGGTACAGAATAACCCGTGATCTCCCGCCACATTACATTTTTACGTTATTCCGCATTCCTGTAAGTTTATGTCGGAATGCGTCTCTCATTAGTAGTAAGAGTAATATAATAATAATAATAATAATAATAATAATAATAATAATAATAATAATAATAATAATAATAATAATAATAATAATAATATAAGTTCTATTATACTAGTACGGCTTGTAAACGGGACAGGAATCCCATGTCCGCTCTCTGAGCCGGCGTGACCCCCCACAAAAATATTTGCGATACTTATTGCCTTACATAGTGTAATAAAATTTGGTAAATCTACGAAAACGTTAGCATTCCGATTTGCAATCGGCCAAACTTATGACAATCATAACTATAGGAAGTTCATAAAGTAAGGCTATGGTGTTCATAATAGATAAATGTGATAAATATACTTTTTAGCACAGGTTTGTTCTCACCTATCTTAGGCGAGTCTTCAGCATCGTCCATCAGATGCTGAGTAGTGAGTAAGTAGTCCATGAGCAACGTTTACGTAACAAATTACTGTAATAAATCGGTGAGCTTCCGGTCTGTAATTATGTTTCCATTCCTCTCTGTATGCCTGCGGGCTTGTAATCAACGGAAACATGATTATGCATCACTTGCCTCAGTCCTTAGACACTGAGGTGATTGCATCACTAGTTTGTAATTACTTTCGGTAATTTCCTGTGTCTTAATTGTCGTACGACTGTACTCATAACCTTTCTTACATTCGTTGTGTGATCTCATCAGATGTAGTGCAGTGGAAACGTGTCTAGCGAACAGAGTCATTGCAGCTTATACATTAATATTCAGAACTGTATTCCCATGAACGAATTATTTTTACCTATTGTGAAGCGAGAAACAGCTCTGGTATGAGTAATGGATAAATAAATAAATAAATCATCTGGGAATTGTATATATTCATCAATCGTTTTCCTTTTCTTTAGTAATTTTAGCTTTTACGTGGCCCCCGTACACTTAGGTCGCTCAGTGCCTCCTTGCTCCGTTCGAATTTTTATTTTCCGGGAGATTCCGGTGGGCATTCTGCATTCTGCCGAAGCAGGTTTTATAATAATTACACGGTCATTGTCATTAGATAGTACTGAGAGTAATAAAAATTCGAACATATTAGAGCTATATCCGATCTCAGTTACTTGATTAATGATAAGAACGCTAAGGTAGGAGATATACGATATATCTCCTTCAATTGAAAGTTTATAGCAGAACTTCGTCATTTCAAAATTGTAAAATTTATGCTCCCCCCCCAGTTTTTTTTCTCGCCTCGTATGACCCATCGTCCACGCCGCAATTCGAGTGCTTCATGATTCAGCTTACTTAAATATCTGCTATGTAGTTAAATCAACACTTGTGATCTTACACAGTACCTCAACAGTGCATTAATTTGCCTAAATTAAATTTGTGTTAGGTTAAGTGTCTCTTTCAGAATCAAGCCAGCCGCTTGGCACCTCCATGGACCAGGAATGCAAACCATAGATGTTGGACCAACCAAGGAATTGGCATAAGGAACACATTGGATGGAAGACGTATAGTAAAACCCATTTTGATTAATTCTTACCTTTCCGTTTAATTCAAATAAAAGAAAGCCTAAATTTAAAATTTGGCAAATTGATATCAATTAAAAAGGTTAAACAAATTAGTTTTAGCTGTCAGTTCCACCTGATTCAGTACATTCACTAGGAAGGTGTATTGATATAAAGATAGGACTTGTTTATAAGAACACAAGGTTCTAGTTAAAAGTATGAGCTTATCTCATAAAAAGAGAAAATATCACTAGTTATAAAAACTGAATTGAGTAGAGTTATTAGTAGAAATTAGACGAATTGAAAAACAAATCTGGCTAGTTTATAAGAATTCGGATATTCTAGTTTATAAGAAGGTTTTGGTTAAATATTTAAACCCAAGAAATTTAACCTAAACAATTACCGTATTAAAAAAAAAACTGTAAGAAGCTAGTGTTCAGAAACTTCTCTCTCTTTCCCCCCCTTTCATTACGAAATAAGATCCAGAAAATGGAAGGTAGGAAAACTAGGATCTGTTGAACACAAGCAATTTATATGTCTATTCCAAGGTCTCCTCCCACATGTTCATTCTACAACATTCGACAAATAATAGAGTCCCACAAGTTGTTGTATTAAATCAGATTTAGAGCGTAAACCAGCATAGGCGAAATTCTTCTATTTATTCCTACATATTCTACTTTACTATCAATTCTCCGATGTGTGGTCAGCGCACATGACTTTATAAAGGGGAAAACCAAATCCACTCATGCAAAATTAAATGACGCTTGGATGAATAGAATCCCTCATAGTAATCCGTTATACAATATCTCTCATGTACGCCAGAATGATTTTAACACAAAATTACAAATGTTTTCTATATTTTAGGACAATTGAGTACTATACCTAGTCACTCCCTAGATAAGGCATAGAGGTAAACCACGCCAACCCTCGACTTCATCTGATAGGGTCCAGTCCAGAGATACTACCGCCGGATGCTGTCAAGAGACGACTCCAGTGGGAACTGAACTCTTATAAAATTAGACCGACGTCCAAATTTACCCGATGGTGGTGAAGAAATTAGCACGAATTTACATCTTCACTGCACTTTACCCAATACTATTAACCTTGGTATGGGATCCAATAGAAGGAATAACCGCCTTAGGACAACATCAAATTGCTTCCGGAACCATGTGCCCCTCCATGGGAAGAGGCCCATCAACGCCAAAAGGCCACCATAGTTCAAATTAGTAAATATGTGCCAGCGATTCCCAGTGCATCATTTCGTTTATCAATGTGTAGACCAGGTGAACAACCATCCTTGTGAAAGTGGTAAATCAGCAGGTGTCTTAGTGATACATACAGGTGAGAAACTCAATAGAGAATCCGAATTCAACTCGTCCATCAGTGTAGAGTCTAGGTGAATAGCCACCCTTGTGAATGTGGTAAATCAGCAAGTGTCGTAGTGGAACTCAACCGAGCATCCGAATTCAATAACTTGTCCTGACTCACTTTCCTGGTGATCCTTTCTATTATAAATAGGAAAGAACACTTGGGTATGTTAAATACCTTAGGACCTATCTTTTGTTGTATATGTTAACCGGATAGAAGCATAAAACACAGCTTCGGTAAAAACAACAATAATTTGATTTACAGGTGATAGACCCCTCTTCTACCAATTCAATCATTGTCTACATAATAACGTTATATATGTATACTTTGATGTCCGGTACCCAAGGGCACATGACCTTTTGTGTTTTTCTAACCGAGCGGAGCTAAATACACTTTATAGATATTCTTTGTGCCGTTTTGAAATACAAGCAACTGTTTCACCCGAACGCAAAATTCGAGTGACGCCACTGTAGCTGATTTTTATGCTTCATCCACGAAAGGATACCTCTTGGTAAAATCCTTTCCTCTGTGACGCATTACACAACATAGTTCAAGTTCACAACATTGATTACGTGAGAGCGGAAACAGCCTACCAAACAGGAAATACTTCTAGCCACAGACAAGCTGTTATCGCTCAGCCTGTTCAAAAATACGCATAGAAGAGTGTAGAACAAACGATATAGGAATAACTTTGTCAAGAGGCTTAATAGCTGTAAAAATTAGTTTTATGTTTCTTCTAAGCAATGATCGGATCCGGCTGGCGGAAGGCAGCTAACTTAGAGTGAATGTTACCTACTTCCTGTATTAAAAGGTTCCATTAACAATATTTTTTTTGTCATTGTT
Source organism: Thermobia domestica (assembly GCF_964235325.1). Classification (NCBI taxonomy): domain Eukaryota; kingdom Metazoa; phylum Arthropoda; class Insecta; order Zygentoma; family Lepismatidae; genus Thermobia; species Thermobia domestica. The sequence continues at coordinate 35,251,873 of NC_137467.1, forward strand.
GTTATTATTATTATTATTAATGATGATAATGGTAATAATTATATTAATGATAATGATAATCATAATAATAGCGATAATAATAATAATAATAATAATAATAATAATAATAATAATAATAATAATAATAATAATAATAATAATAATAATAGAAAACGCAGCATTCTCGCTGGTCGGCTGCCGTTCCGAGCATTGCTATTGAATTAAGTTAATTGCTAGTAATTAGGTTTAAAAAAAATACTCATATTGTAATTATGTGATTGTTAGTACGCTCAATGTAAATCTTCGCTTAATGATCAGTTGAATTCTTGTATATATTCAATTCAGTTTGAAAGAATAACCCAATTACGGATGAGAGTATGCCAATTTATCGTACAGTTAGCATAATTCGCAATAACCAAGGGACGTTGTTTATAGTGAAATTAAAATACTTTAGGTTCAATTAATACAGAAATGAGAAACAAAAACAAGACCTATATTTGACTCCTGAGGCAGCGAAACCTTGGAGAAATTGGTTCGAACCCCCACCGTTCATAAATGTAGAATGATTAGGCTTAATAAGTTCTGCATGGAGCTATATAAGATACCCGCCACTCGGCCATGAGTGAGTATCTCATGTTGCCTCTTAAATTATAGGTTAAGACTGAAGAGCCCTTGCTGCGACAAGGAATACAAGGTCAATCTATTGTTGAGATGGCTTAACCCTAATGTAGGAATTATGAATTGTTGGTTCGAAGGATAATATTTTTTCTTTGTTTTATTTTGGTAGTAAGATATTGGTCAACTTACAGAAGGTTAATAATTAACTACAACAAAATTTGGAATATGATAATCATTAATTCTGCTGGTAGAACTTAGGAGCAACCAAAATTTTTAAAATTCAACGCATAGTGAGCGTATTGCCTCCTGGACTCAATAAATAGAAATGAAATCCATGTAGGGTCTCTTTTTTGAAAATTGTATGGGATTTCTAGAACTTAATTAGCTTTGCAATTTTTATTCGTTAATTTCACTTTGTAATTTAGGATCCATAACTATGTAAACTCTATGAGAGTAAGAAGCGAGGCATCGAACACATATTACAGCCTGTAAATAAATAAATAAATAAAAACTGTACTTGTTAGAAGGTTAGACTATTTAATTAATAAGCTACGATTGCATAAGTTATACCTTTTCTTAGACAGGAAAGACACGAAAATAATTGTGAAACAAAAATTGTCATGTCTACATACTAGGCATACTTACGTAGTAACTTACGTAAGTATGCAGTACGTAGTAAGTATGCAGTAAGTAGTAGTTTTCCAATATAAACCACAAACTGTAATATCATCAAGCTTGCAATAAAAAAAAATGTACCATACCCAGACATCACAACTTATCTTGCATTTGATATAGAGTTTATTGTACCTTAACGAAATTACTCTGGTACTCCTTCATAGAAAACCATTGGTATTATCAAAATTTAATTTAGTAACCCTCTTCTTTCGGGGTACCCGCAACACACATCATTAACCAAGTACCAGCAACAGTACCTGGCATTCTCCATCATGTCGTCGATTAAAATTTCCAATGTTCATTAAGATCATTGCATGTATATTATTTATATGAGTCAGGTCTATTTTAATATAATATTAGTCATTATATAGTATTAATATAAATTATATAATAGTAATAATTAACTATGTTGTACCAATGTAGCATTGGATATTTCACGACTGTTTGGTGCTTGGACCCACTATGCGTAAGGGTAAAAGGTTAATACACGATTATTCAGTTAATAACTTTAAATTATAGGTAATACCAAATTTATTCAAAGTAACAAGCTTTCCATATCTTTAACTGCGTTCAATACCTTTAACTGTGTGCAACTCTCTGCTTTTAATGTTATACGTATTGTAGCTGCGACTTAGAATAAAATCCGTATTGTTATTTACCCGGACAGGTAAAACCTATGACTGTATCATTAAGAAAAAAAAATGGAAGAAGAAAAGTAAAGGTATTATCTGTTCATCTGAAAACGCATAGTAGATCCAACAACTCTGTTGAGTAACTTGATGCATTTTTTTTCTTTTTCTGTTTTCTTTTTTTAAAGTCCAAGTTTCAGCGGATGTTACGGTGTAACATTAGCCTGGTCTTGAAACTAGGGGAAGCCGCCACTGATTTATTTCGGCCACTACTGACATGAAGTGACCCTACTCTTGAGGAAAGTCGGTAGAGGATCGTTATTGAAATTTGGTTCTTGTAGGCACCATGCCAACATGATTGTTATTTTTAGTGTCTTTTTAATTCTCCCACACCTTTGGAAAAGGTAACAGAGCAAGCCACGATAGAAGGATTGACGTAAATAAGTAGCCGATGATAAACACGTATTAAATTATGAGCAAACAATTCCGTGAAGTACGTGACGAACAAAAGTCAGAGCGTTTCTGAGATCTCTATTCTACGCAATTAAGAAAATTACGGAATTGAGTTCTCCTGAAGTATGACGCTCAGAATCATTCTAAATTCGTCAGTGTCTATGCACATCCTAGAAGTCTTGGGTTGCGTTATTTTTCCAAAGGAAGGGAATGACAGGGTTTGATAAAATTGTGCAGCTTTATCTCAAAACCAAAAACTAAGAACGGCTTCTGCCGACTCAGTTTCTGAGTGGGTGATCTTACGTCATACGGCGCATATAAAAATTAAAAACAGAAATTCTCGAGGTGATTTTGGGGGTGAGTCTTGTGTGGTGTTCGCCTTGTGCGGGTCTTGGTTCAACATCGTCGCGCGGAGTGTCAGTCAACACTTCATGTAGAAGTTTCTTCAGGTATGTAAGAAATGAATTTTTAATATTTACTACTAAACGGCAAAGAAAGTGCAGATATGAAGGTTGGGAGGCTGAAACTTCGGACTTTAACAACTTTCCGTCATTCAGATCATTAACTCTAGCTTAGTAAATTATTTTTGCAATACTTTCCTTTTTGGGACGTAGGTAGACTACCTTACAGTCGTGAGATAGCCAGTGAAATCAAGGATATTCAATTTGGTGTTTAATATTATGAAAATAAACTGCATAAATGATTAAAATATGATATCGAAGACGACTCTTGTAAACCTCAATGAAATGCTGGGTTACTTTGGAACAGTGTTGGGCAAATTTCAATTGAATTAACAATTAACAATTAATCTGTAAATTTAATTGTTAATTGCAATTAACAATTGAAATAAGTAATGGTTAATTGTTAATTGCAGTTGGCCATTAAAAAAGGAGAATCAATTGCAATTGAACAATTGATTGAAAGTAATTGCAGTGGAAAGTAATTGCAATTGAATTCTGTAATTCAATTGCAATTGAAATTAATTGGCAATTGATTCAATTGCAATTGATTTCCACAGCAATTACTTTCAATTGATTGATCAATTGCAATTGATTTTCACTGATTAATTTTCAACACTGTAGTTCAGAAAGGGCGTGGGGCAATAAAAACTTTAGCCACGACCAATTGACTCACCACCCGTCGTGACCCACGACCCACCGTGACCCACTCTGACCCACCACCCACCATAAACCACTCTTACCCACTGCGACCCACAGACCCACCAAAACCCATTGTCATCAACTCTAACCTATGATTCACGCCCTTTTCTCTACTGACTAAAGAGTTTAAACTTGTAATGAAACAAGCATATAAAATTATCACTCATCGGAGTTTGAATTTTTACGATCAATAGCTCAAGCACCGCACTAATACAATAACGGCGGATCTCATCTTTCTAATATAAATAAAATAGAGTTTGTTCGTGTGTCTATCTGTCTATCTTTGTGCGACCTGTGGACGAGACGAGTGGACCGAAACTTTTCAAAATTTGGTCACGGGTAGCTTGGTCTAGGCCCCAGACCAAGACGAAGAGCTTTTTTTTAAAAATTCCTTACTAGGGGGTCTCCAGGGGACGTTTACCGGTACCGGCCTGGGGACCAGACAAGTCGACCGAGAGTTACCAAATTGATACCTTGGTCCAAGTCCCACACCAAGGCAAAGCTTTTTCGAAAAAATTCGAACCAGGGGGTCTCAGGGGGGCGTTTACCGGGACATGTAAAAGTAGTAGAAAATGACCGATATCAGTGTCGATTTCATAGTTTTCGCGGTCGCTGAGATCAATGGTGAAACTCCGATCGCATTAACTTCCAAATTCACCGTATCCGGCTACGGGCCGTGGGTCAACGGGGGGGGGGGGATGCCGAAACGTACAAGTAATAAAAAATGCCGATATTAGTGTCAAATCCATAGTTTTCGCGGTTGCTGATATCAATGGTGACACTACCACTAGCGATGACTTTCAAATTCATCCACCGTTGTATGCGGGCCTTGGGTCACCAGAGGGGGAAATTCCGAGACATGTAAAAAAAATAATCGAAAATGACCGATATTAATGTCAAATTCATAGTTTTCGGGGTAGCTGAGCTCATTGGTGAAACTCAAGACCGCGTTTACTTTCACATTTAGCCCCCATCAGATAAGAAACGGGGGCATTATAACGGGAATCACGAGACATGTAAAAATATCTATAATGACCGATGTCAAATCCGTAGTTTTCGCGGTGGCTGAGATCAATGGTGATACTTTCATTAGCGATGATTTTCAAATTTAGCCACCATTGTATGCGGGCCGGGAGTCACCGGGGGTGGGGAATTGCGAGACATGTAAAAATAATGGAAAGTGACCGATATTAGTGTCAAATCCATAGTTTTCGCTGTCGCTGAGATGAATGGTGATACTTCCACAGGCGTTGACTTCCAAATACAGCCCCCATCGGCTGCGGGCCAGAGGCATTGTTTTTTTTTTATTTCAAAATTGGAACCAGAGGATTATAGGGATTTTTACCGGCATATGTAAAAAGTAGTAGAAAATGGCAGATGTTAGTGTCACATTCATAGTTTTCGCGGTATTAGTTGGGGGTTGGTGGGGGCCAGAAGAGATTTTTTCACAATACGAACCAAGGGGGTCTGAGGGGGCGTTCACCGGGACATGTAAAAGTACTAGAATTTGTGTCGAATCCATATTTATCGGGGTTGCTCTGACCTATAGTGACACCCCCGATAGTGTTTACGTTCAAATTCAGCCCCCATCGGCCTTCCCAATGAAAACACAAATATGGCGAAACAAGTTAATGCTGTTCCGTTAGGAACGATTTTGAGGTCGTTTCCTTCACATCGTCTTGTGCGTGTTTTCTACCGTTTTGTAAGCCTATTTCCACGTTTTGTGATTCAATGGTAGTGGGTCAAAATGGGCATTCAATGTGGGAAGAAAACTGATCCACTCTTCCACCAGTATCGAATTTCAAGGTCGCTTTCTCCGCATTGTTTAGTGCATATTTATACCGTTTCTGCGCATACTTTCACGTTTTGTAGGCCAACGAAAGTGGGTCAAAGGTGACCTACAAATATGGCAGAGAAAGACATATTTATTCCACTTTCAAGGTCCATTTTGACCCTCTCCCACTGATGCACAAAGCGACACAAATCATGTATAAAAAATGTGAAGGAAACGACCTCATTTGATGGTGACGGAACAGCATTAAGTTATTCCGCTATACTTGTAGGCCATTTTGACCCATTTTTGTTGTCGCACTAAAGTGGAAATAGAAGCACTAAAGTGGAAATAGGAGCACAAAACGGTACAAAGCAGGCACTGTACGATGCGAAAGAAACGACCCCCCAAATTCGATAGTGGCGGAAGAATGGCTCTATTTTCTCACACATTGATGGACCATTTTGACGCATTTCTGGTGATGCTCAAAACGTGGAAGTAGGCGAACAGAACGGTACAAAATACACACTAAATGATGCGAAAGAACCAACCCCGAAATTCGATAGTGGCGGAATAGTGAGCCATTTAACTCCCACTTTAAAGGCCCGTTTAACTCACTTCCGGTGACGCACAAGACGAGGAAGTAGGCACAGAAAACTTTTTAAAAAAATAATCACTAAACGATGCGAAGGAAACGACCTAGAAATTCGACAGTGTCGGAACAATGGGTCATTTTGGTCACACTTTGGAGGTCCATTTTCACACACTTCTGGTAACGCGCAAAACGTGAAAATAAGGGCACGAAACATTCACTAGTCGACGCGAAAGGAAGGACCACGAAATTCGGTAGGTATAGTGGCGGAGCAGTGGGTCATTTTCGTCCCACCTTCGAGGCCCATTTTGACCGTCTTCCAGTGACGCACAAAACGTCGAAATACGCGCACAAAAGGGTATGCGATGTGAAATTAACGACCTCGAAATTCGATAGTAGCGGAACTCTTGGTCATTTTCGTCCCATCTTGGAAGCCCATTTTGACCCACTTCAGGTGACGCATAAAACGTGGAAATAAGGGCACGAAACGGCACGAAAATCCACTAGTCGATGCAAAAGGAAGGATATCGAAATTCAGTAGTGGCGGAACTCTTGGTCATTTTCATCCCATCTTCGAGACCCATTTTGACCGTCTTCCAGTGACGCACAAAACGTCGAAATAGGCGCACAAAAGGGTACGCGATGTGAAATTAACGAACTCGAAATTCGATAGTGGCGGAACAGTGGGTCATTTTCGTCCTATCTTGGAAGCCCATTTTCACCCACTTCTGGTGACGCACGAAACGTGGAAATGGGGGCACGAAACAACATGAAAATTCAGTAGTCGATACGAAAGGAAGGACCTCGAAATTCGGTAGTGGCGGAGCAGTGGGTCATTTTCGTCCCACTTTCGAGGCCCATTTTGACCATCTTCCAGTGACGCACAAAACGTCGAAATAGACGTACAAAAGGGTACGCGATGTGAAATTAACGACCTCGAGATTTAATAGTGGCGGAACTCTTGATCGTTTTCGTCCCACCTTGGGGACTCATTTTAACCCACATCCCACGACGTACAAAACGGAAGTAGACGCACAAAACGGCACAAAACGATGTGAAGGAAACGATCTCGAAATTCATTGGTGGCGGAAGAGCAATAACTTGTTCCGCCATATTTGTAGGCCCATTTTGACCCACTTCCGGTGATGCACAAAATGTGGGAATAGGCGCATAAAGCGACACAAAACACGCACAAAAGATGAAAAACAAAGTACCTTGAAATTCGTTGGTGGCGGAACAAGTTAATGACGCCGTGAGCACCAATATAAGTATATACTGTAGTTCTTACCAGTTGGCGCGGTGGGTCAGTGGTAGAGCGTTCACCTCCGGTGCTTGAGGTCCCTGGTTCGATCCCAGCTCGCGCAGTTTGTACTTTGTGGTGGACAAACACCGTGCTCGTGGATTTTCTCGGGGTTCTCCCGTTTCCTCCCACTTTCTTCATTTCATTCATTTCCTATCATCACCGTCTCCTTTAGCCTAACCGGCATAATCGTGGGACGTAAAACTAAAGATTTCATATCATTTTTTGTAATTCTTACCATCAAGGCTGAGAACTGCACGGTCCAATTGTTTTAGCCAAAGTAGAAGCCCAACCGGAATAGTGATGTCATTCCGACTCGGATTGGTTCAACTGAGCGTACAGCTTGAACTGGCTTGGTTGGGATTACCCATCGACTGGGCTCAATTGAGCCAATGGCTTGAACCGGCTCCGTTGAAACGAGTCCATAGGCTGGGTTCGAGTCAGCTTAACTGAGCCGATGGCTCGAACCGGCTCGGTTGGGGTAAGCAATCAGCTCGGTTCGGCTCGGCTCGTGTGAGCATCGGCTCGAGCTGGCTCGGTTGGATGAGCTGTTGGCTCGGCTCACTTCTCGGTTCGGCTCGATTAGTGAATAAGCTGTGAGCGAGCCGCTTGAGCTGTTGACAACCCTAAACCCGGGTCGAGCAGTTTTGAACATATTTGGCTGGAGTCCCATAACTTTTAATAATTTTTGGCTCGAGCCCGAATACTTGCTCCTCCTGAACTCAAACCAAGAACCTCGTGACCGATGTCCTTGCCTCCTGAAGATTTCTTGACGACCGAGATCGACAGTCAACTAATTTTTAGTATTCCGATACAAACCGCCTATATTCCATGTTTATACAGGTACACGGTGTTATAATGATAATTAATTATAGTAGTAGTAGTAGTATCATTGATAATTATATTGTCTATGTATGATACTTGAAGATAGTAACACAAAGAATTTAACTCGAATTGGCTCGACTCGACTGGAAACTCGATCCGAATTCGAGTCGAGTTGGGGGAAATTTTTCGAGCGGATATCTCAAGTCGAGCTCAAAGATGTCTGCTTCGAGTCGAGTCGAGTTTTAAAGAAAACTCGCTCGAACTCGTTGGTGCCCATTCCTATTGTATGCATGACGGGCATATAGAGTTCTTTCGAGAGGGATAGAACCATAAACATAATATATTTTAAAAAATACTTAGTTTCCCGGCTTTCTTCCCATGGGGGGGGGGGGAAGGATGGTAGGTACCCAGCATTTCTTATAAGTACCTTATTTGAAATATGTAAAACAGTAACAAGTGGACAACACAATACACACACATCTTCTTATCTTCAGTTTTAATTGCTGATTTCAATTGCAATTAACAATTACAATTAACAATTACAAGTTTCAATTGTCAATTGCAATTAACAATTAAATGTTTCAATTGCACCCTTTGCAATTGACAATTAACAATTAAAAGTTTCAATTGTCTGGTGACCAATTAACAATTAACAATTGACGAAAATTTAATTGCAAATTTTATGATTGAATTCAATTGCAATTGAATTAATTGTCAATTACAAATTGAAATCAATTGCAATTGAAATCAATTGCAATTGAAATCAATTGCAATTGAAATCAATTGCAATTGAAATCAATTGCAATTGATTTTCAGAGCAATTACTTTCAATTGATTGATCAATTGCAATTGATTTTGCCCAACACTGCTTTGGAATTATAGTTTTGTAATTTTATTGTATATATTATTTTAACTAGTCTTGTAATAAATGTGCTAGCTTAAAAGGATTATTTCATTTTTTATGGATTATTGTTCAAGAGTTAATGACTACTAACAGATGTTTGGAGGATTAGTCGATAGACATATTATGCTACTCGATCCCGTTAGTGTATTGTAGCTAACGTCCCCGTTTTCTTTATAAGTATCCTGTGAACTTGGCACTGATGACAGAAGGTTTTCTCGAGGCTGTTTAGATAGCTGACTACTCACTATCTTATCCAAGGGACATGATACTGGGAGTTGCTTAAGCAAGTACTAAACTAGAGTGTGAGACGCGACTGTGAACGAAAGGTTTACTGGAATCGAACCTTCTCTATGAGTCTCACTCTTCTTCAATCTTACTCTTCCGACACCTACTCTCTGTGCATTCTCAACAACGTAAGACTTGCTTAAGGAAGATTCGCCTAGAGGAACAGTCTGGGACCAACCTCGATAATGGCCTCATGGGAATCTAATACCCATATTTGGTAAAGTAAGTATGTTTCTTTTTCAGGATCCTTCTAGGAACCACATAACTAGTGTTCTGCATACTTACGCAGTAACTAAATTAGGGTCGCCACTTGACCCTTGCCAACTCCCTCAGATTTTAGTGTAAAATGCAGTGTGTACACACACACAAATATATATATCGTAATAATGCAGTGTGTTTCAAAACAACACCGACACCGCTTTGGGAGGTGATACCTGACACCAACGTAAGACAAAAAGTATAGATCAACCTAGGTGAACAAATGCTTCCTTTCGGAGTTATAAGCTGCCGAAAACATGAACAAAAGGTAGTTGGCCAGTATTCCAAATAATATGCCAGTAGCAAGGCTCACTCTATAAAAATTGTTGCGTGAGTACCGCAGGATTCTGAAACGTGTATTTTTGGAGAGTGCACATCTCAGTTTTTAAGTGAAGTCCCGACATGACTACGGTAGGTCCCATAGTTTTGGCGCTATAGACCTTTAAAATTCATCTTTTCATTTTTTCGGCAGCATACAAGTCCGAAAGGAAGCAATTGTGCACCCAGGTTGGTCTATACTTTTTGTCTTATCTTGGTGTCAGGAATCATCTCAAAGACGTTGTCGGTGTTGTTTTGAAACACTTTGTATAATTCAACTTCATAAAGTAAATGTTTCAATATGTCTTAAATGAAACTAAATATCTTACAGCATAAAATAAACAGTTTTATTAGGGACGCGGTGGCTCAGTGATAGAGCGTTCACCTCCGGTGCTTGGGGTCCCTGGTTCGATTCCAGCTCGCGCCGTGTCGACTCCTTGGTGGATAAACACCGTGCTCGTGAGTTTTCTCGGGTTCTTCAGTTTCCTCTCACTTGGTTCATTCCACCATTTCATTCATTTCTCATAATCACGGTCTCCTTTAGCCTAACAGGCATAATTGTGGGACGTAAAACTGAAATATTTCATTTCATTTTTTTCAAATAGTTTTATTGTTGAAGTATTCAGTTCCGATGCTTTGTGCGTTTAATTGCGGGAATTTCCCGAGCACTTCTTTCGCGACGAAGGTTTATTTTTTTTTCCCGAAAATGCAAGCTTTCTTTACTGTACATCGAAACTTCCACTTGTACAATCCGCGGCAAAAAACCTGCAACATGAGGATGTAAGTTTATTGTGAAACTACGCCTAACAGCACAGGGAATGAACATAACGTCTAAGTGGAACGAATCACGCCAGGATAAACCTCGGCCTCCTCCCGTGCACACTTATTTTGGAGCAAAAGACTTCTTCATTTCACAATAAACTTATATGTTCATGTTGCAGGTTTTTTGCCGCGGATTGTACAAAGTTTGAATTCACCACTTGAAATAGTAAGCGTTACGCACTCTTCGAAACTCCGAGCATTAAGATTCTTAAATTTGACACGAATTTTTACGCTATTGCTGGTGTTGATTCTACAGAAAGCTTATTTGAAAAGTAGCAACAAATAACTAAACTGTTGTTGGAAAACAAACTCTACTGAAGAATACTGAAGAGTGTTACCATCAAAGATTATAAAAAATAATACTAATAGTTTTATTAATACACTTACATATTTACTAGTACTACCAGCACCTATGGCCCTAAACCCATAAGATGTATGGGGGATAATGTCCTTTGGCGTCGCCGAGTAAGCGAGCACACTATTCACGGAAAGTATTTTCTAAAATATAAAATTGCATATTTTACTTCAAATAGGATATAAGCACATTCCATACATTAATTTGTTCTATAATTATCTCAATCTAAGGTACGGCTTTTTAAAATGCATTCAGTGCATTCAGAACTTTATAAAGGCCTTACTTTGAATGTTGTATACCTTAACCTGAAAGCACCTAATTTACCCAAGGAAAGTCCAAAATCTGATACGAATCACTTCCAATGTGATCTCTTTAATTGCACCAATAATAAACTAACGAAAATCTCAAAAATCCAGGTGGGTCCAACCCGAAAAAAACCGGTGTTTTTTTCCGGGCAGGGCCCACTTGGGCAACCCTGAATACAATACAATACTAGAATAATTGTAATATTTCGGCAAATCTAGTCTGATGGCCCCCTTGAATTTTATATATGCTAGGTGAAATATTTACATTCGCCTGCCGCAAATCATTTAAGAGACAATAATAAAATTAGCGAAAGAATTATAATTTTTCAACAAATATTTCGAGCGGCACGCCAATAGTAAACCTGCACACAGAATTAGGCAATACTTGCGCAGGCTGTTCTACCAAATTTTGACGCATTTCTTGCATCTTCCGGTTTCTTTTTGCAGAACATGCACCAAATGAAAAATCCTTAAGTTTAACGTCCCACGATTATGCCGCTTAGGCTAAAAGAAGGTGATAATGAGAAAGGAGTTAAATGAAGAAAGTGGGGGGAAACGGGAGAACCCCGAGAAAACCCACGAGCACGATGTTTGTTCACCACAAAGTCGACACGGCGCGAGCTGGCATCGAACCAGGGACTCCAAGCACCGGAGGTGAACGCTCTACCACTAAGCAACCGCGCCCCCCTATGCACTAAATGAGGAGCTCTAAAAGATAAAGCGAAACAACTTGTGCTAGGTGGCCAGTAAAAAACAAGAACGCTATTTCACCGAGTCAGGGCAGAAGCACAGCAAGGGGCCCGAGCGACAGCGTAGGGAGCAGGCACGTCAGCGACAGGGGGTAGGGGTACGCATAAAAGAGAATGGTCATTTACAATATTTGTAATTATTCTTATCTTCAAAAACACTTAATTTCGATGCTTTAAAAAAATACCTTTCACAGCTAATACACGTGTGTTACACCCCCTTTCTTTCTCACCTTTACGACTGAAAATAGTGTATGTAGGGCTATGCCTCTGTTCTGAATTTTTCCTTGTGAATACATCTTTTCCACACTTTGCGCAGTTGATTTTACGCGCTTCACCATACCATGACTCTGCAGAAACTTTATAATCCTTCTCTCTCTATTACACAATTCTTAAAAAAAAAATACATTACGGCCATCGCAGATGTTCACAACTGACGTATGAACCGGAAATTCCCGCCGCTTACTTCTACTCTATTTGCATTCAAAATCCATTCCAATAAGCTGTGCAATGACAGAAATAACTTACATTCACACTCTTATTCCTTCACGAAAAATATTTCACATTTTACCTATAAATTTTGTTCTCTGTGTAAACGTCTGCTCGAGTGAACCCCACAATTATTATAACCCAGTGGTGTATTTAAGGGGGGGCTTCCGGGTTTAAGCCCATTGAAATTGTACTTACGATATTAAAGTAAATAAATCATCTTGCAGAATTTTCTCATCTCCAGGAACAAAGTTAGCCAAGCTCCTCTCCCCTAAAAAAAATCGTGAATACGTCATTAAAATGGTAATATACGCGCCATTATCCCGTCATCAAAATAGAAGAGTACGTGCCTGCTCCCTTCGGAAACACCCCCTTGGGCCCCCACCTTCACCCTTCATAACTCGGTTAGATGGCATTCGTGCTTTTTAGTAGCCCCCTAACAGAGATTGATTTCTTTTTTTTGTACTGTACTTCTTATCCACACATCAGGACTCAGTATAAATACGCAAATCGTAAAAGATTTGTAACTTTTCGATAATTAATTCTGACGGTCCCCTTGAATTTTATCTATGCCAAGTGAAAAATTTATACTTCGCTTGGCGAAAACTATTGAATACACAAGAAAGAAAGTGGTGAAAGAATTATATCTCACTAAGTATTTCGAGCAGTGTTTCTTCCAGACCTGTTTTTGGGAGGGCAGGCCCCCCCCCCGGAGCATCCAAAACAATACGTTTATAATAATAACTAGAATAGTATTAGCAATGCACCCGGAACATTACTTCTGAAAGAAACACGCCAGTGGCACGCCAGAAGTAAAACTACACGCAGAATTATTATAACCTGTCATTAAAATGGTAATATACACCTGGTAACTCTTTACTTTGGGCAAGGCAGTAACATTATAAAGTACAAATATCCGAGCGAGGGTTAGCGAGTAAAGGCGGGTTAGAGCCCCGGCAGTGCACGTCGTTTTCTGTCTTTCCTTCTTGGGAACTGTAACTAAGTGCAGGAACAGGTTCAGATGAATTGGTTATTGCCACTGCCTTGCCTAAAGTACATTTGCCCACATATTTTCCCTTTGGAAAGCATCCACTTGCTCCTGCTGTCCTCCACCTTCGCCCTGCTCTGATTCAGATAGTATTGGTGCGGGAAGGTTCTAGAACACAGGTCCCCAGATAGTTTAATAGATTTTTTTTTCTGTACCAAAGTAAAATATTTAATTCACATAGTATTGCCGAGCGAGCTTTAGCAAGTGAAAGCGGGTTAGAGCCCTGCAGGGCACGTTGATTTCTGTCTACATTACAGATAAATGGGAAGAGAGACCTGTGTTCTAGAGCCCTGCCTATTGGTGCTTTTTAATGGCCACGTAGTACAGGCTGATTTGTATTTTTTGCAATGTAGTTTTTACGTCATACATCCGGCCCCGTATATATATACGCAAATCATAAAATAATAACTGTAATTTTTCGAAAATTACTTCTGACGCTCCCTTTGAATTTCATCTATGCCATGTGACGTATTTCAAATCGCCTATCGAAAATCACTTAGGAGAAAATAAAAAGAAAATTATAAAAATAATCCATTTTTCAGCAATTATTATGAGCCAAAAGAAACCTGCACGGTATTTTATGTACAAACATAAAAAGTAGAAATCTAGTCTGCCACGACCTTTATTAATTTGTAAACATAAATTTGTGAGGTTATAGTTGAGGAGCCGTACTTTCCATTTAGGGAAGGACGAGAAACACCATACTTTCAGGAATTATTCATTGACTATCTAGGATGTTAAAAAGTAGGTAATAGACTGAGTTCTTGCCCTTGTACTTAGGGTGTTTAGGTAGTGCAACAGTAAGATGTATCCTCGTGCACGGGAGATGAGAAGTAGCTGTTCTTAACTATTACCATTTGTCATAACTTTTACAGACAATAAAGCTAAATTATTTTATGTAATCGTTCTACTTACCGACTTTTCTTCTAAGTTCTTGTTGTCACAACTTCACAGAGACAGCTTCTTCTTCTTCTGTGGTTGCAACTTGCCTTAGCGAAGATCGCTCTCCCGGCAATTATAGACTTTATGATCAAAAGAAAAAGATGAGGAATTGAAATGAATCTTTAGAGATGCTTATAAGATGCTAAATAACGTAGATCTTTGTAAATAAAGATAATAAGCAGTAAGAACAGGTGGGGATAAGGTGACAGAGACAGTTCAACATTCAAATTCAACATATCGCGCCAGGAATGCTGGTACTTGTGAGAAACAAATGACGGTTGAGGTAGCGATGCTATTTTGCAATCAAATAAATGGCTTGTCACACAAGATATTATAAATTTCAAATTTTTAACAGATATTTATTTGATGCTGCTAGTGATTGGTAATAATGTTACTACAATACTCTTGTGAGAGAATTTATTCAACATTCGATAAAATATTCTGGAAATAATTCTAAAATATTGCATGAGAATATTTCATTTAAGTTACAGGACAAGGTAACAAAAACATTTCCATACAAAATTAATAGGCGTTTTAAAAATATTTCTCATATTACGAACGAATTTATTTTTAAAATATTCGAAATATTTTAAAAATTATATTTCATATGTTTTCTTGTAAGAATAGAAAAGATTGCATATGACATGTTGGAAAACATTTTATTGTGTTCACAGGCTTATTCTGTTTTCTTTATCATGTAGACCCTATGTAAAACATTTTTAGTGTTACTTCGAAAACATTTTCTCTCTCAACTAGGGGTAAAAAGTGCGGGGTGACGCCGCCCCCACCTGAAAAAAATATGTACGGTGTCTCCCCAGTTCCTAAAAAAAAATACAATGGTCAAAGATAGTCAGGGGCAACAGCGTGACATCATCCGCTACCTACCGTCCCCCCACCTTTTCAGATCTACTTTTACCACTGCTCTCAACATTGAAAACATATTACATTACATTCAACACAATATTTCTATTACAATTTGTGAAAATTTTCCTTACGTTATTTTCCTACTAACGTTCTAAAAATGCACCTCCTGTCAGTGGCGTATTTACGATTTCGTTTCGTGGAGGGAATTTTTGCTAACTTTATTCCTGGAAATGTGAAAATTGTGCAGGATATTTCATTTACGTTAATATAGTAAAACAAATTTCGGTGGGGCTTAAGCCCGGAAAGCTTATTTAACGCCACTGCTTCCTGTACTTCATTAAATGTTCTCCAAACACATTTTAAAAAATATTTCCGGCAAATATTTGGGATACTTCTCAGATCTAACAAGGAATGTGTTTTCTCCAGTAACGGAAGAGTATATTCTGGAAACAATGTAAAAATGTTTCTATAATAGACCTATATCAGAAAATGTTGTTCACTAAAGACACAAAATTTTTCCAAAACAGAATGGAAAACATTTTTCTATTCATTTTTAATGTTTCCTTTTATCTGTTTTAAAGTTTTATATTCAAAATTTGATAAAATATTCTGGAAATAATACTAAAATATCATACGAAAATATTTCTTTTAAGTTATAGGAGAAGATTACCAAAATATTTTTGTAAAAATTAAGTAAACCTATTTAAAACATTACTAAAAAATATTTCTTATATTATGAAATAATTTATTTTTAAAATATTCTAAATGTTTTTTATAATATATATTTAATACGTTTTCTCGTAAAAATAGAAAATGTTGCAAATAACGTATTAGAAAACATTTTTTAAATATGTGGAGTATATTTCGTTTCATTGTTTTTCGTATCACATATGGAAAACATTTTTAGTATCATTTCAAAAATATTTCCCTTCTCAACAGTGAAAACATATTAAATTAGATCCAAAACAATATTTCTAATATATTTTGTGAATATTTTCCTGGATTTACTTTCCGGCAAGCATTCTCAAAATGTACTCCCGGTAATTTTTGAAATGTTTTACAAACATTTTTGGGATAATATTTTCGGGAAATGTTCGGAATACATTGGGGGAACCAGGATGGAAATCTCCAGAGAAGGAAAACCTTTTGGAAACCAAGGAAAATATTTTCTTTTGATTGAGTAAATATTCCTTGCTGTGTGGGTATGAGACGTTTACCTACAGCTTAACTTGCAATGCGAATCACATGAGTTAAGGCCAAAGGTGCGTACACTAATCCCTTAGCCAGGAGCAAGCTCGAGAAGTTACATTGAGAACGGTGGCGGAACCGCAACCACTCTGAGTCCTTCAGTAACTTTTGAATTTGAAGTTTTTCTTTAAATTCTTACGTGCAACAAATATTACAGAAAAGTAACCCTTTCTCATTGCATAAACAGTGTACATGTTACATAATCTTCTTAAACATTTTACTCAGCACAAAAAAGAAGGAAATTCAGATATGAGAAATTGTTTGCATTGCCAATACTGCTCAACATTCTTCGAGTTCCAATCAGCGCGGGAGAATCCGGCTTCAATTTTCGACGAAAGTTCGTATGGTTTGGATGCCATGTTAAGCTGTAGGTCAATGTCTCATTTAGTATTGGTGCTGAAAGAAATGCCAAATGCAATTCTATCAATTTCTCAATCGATTTTGTAAAAATCATTTACAACATACATACATACTTATCACCAGGGTATTTTTAAACGGATACCAAAAGGACTCGAAGTAATAGTAGAGCTATGCTTATCCACCTCATGCTAAAACGCAATCTCCCCAAATAAACCATTCTCTCATCCAAAAAGTAATACAGAAGGTGCCCCCCGCAAAATAACAAATTCCTAAACTAATTTCCATGCCAACTACATAGAGGAAAGTGGGTGAATACCGCGCAGGAGGGTAATACCGCGCATCAAATTTTCTCTATGATATCATAGAGCGTAATATTTGTAATGGCAAGTGACAGATAGGGAACAAGGAGTGAAACAATATTACATGTAACAGTTGGCTTTGCGCTCCATAATAAAAGACAAGTGGGAAGGTGCTTATAATTTGAGCAGAGTCATTAAAACGTTGTGTTTTGAATGTGCTTTGAAGAAGAATGAAATTATGTTGGTAGCGTACATAGGATACTCCGTTCTTTTAAAATTTAAAAAGAAAACAACTACACGACAATATTACCATCTGCTATTTTTAATTTTTTTTGTATGTGTGTGTGTGTGTGTGTGTGAAGATGCATATGGGATAATGGCGTGCAATGTATTTCATTAGTGCGCGGTTTTCCCCTCATTGTTTTTAGGGGGCAAATTATACCGGTACTTAAAATTTTCTTCCCCTGTTATTTTCGCAGATGCCTAGAAAGTACTTAAAGAAAGACAAACGTAAAAGCTTGACAGAAGAAGCATTGTGCAAATAGACTTGAAAATAGTTTGTGTTAATGTTTGCAATATACTCTATTTCAAGCTTTACTTCAAGTATTTCATTCCAAATATAGTATTTCAAGTTTATTGTCTCTGTTTTCAGTACTTCAAGTTTATAGTACGTACTAGATTATTAAATACATAAACATATATATTGGTTTCTATGTTACATTGGATCATTTAATGTTAGAAAATTATCTGCGCACTATTACCCTACGGGGGTGGTGAATACCGCGCATTTGTCTCACTCACTTTCTCGCTTGTTTTTTCGTGACGTAATACAGTTGATATAATAGCCTATACATACGTTTAAAGTTAAAGGATGCTCCTGAGTTCTTAGTTATTTTAATCCCAAAATGTCTGCGTAATTTGCGATTAAATCTTAAGTGTGCGGTATTCACCCACTTTCCTCGACCTGGTTAACTGTAACCTCCTCTCTCTACTTTTCAAACAGAATCAGTTTATAATTTCTTACGTCTCTCGCTAAAATTATGTCCTTTCAATCAAAGGATAAATGAAACGAAATGTTTCAGTTTATCATCTTCATAGTTAAGCCGTGTAGGATAAGGGGGGGTAGCAATGATGAGAATTTATGAAATAGTGAAATGAAGAAAGTAGGAGGAAACGGTATAATCACTAGGAAACTCATGCACATGGTGTTTGTAACCATAGAGCCTGCCTGGCGCTAACACTTACCGGACCACATACCCCATGCTTTCAACGGAAAGAGAATAAACTCTTTAATATGCCAATTAATTATTTAAAATTGTTTTTCGTTTTACGTTATCTCTCACATTTAGCTTTCTTAAAATCATCACCATAGTATAATTAAAATTTGATTGTGCATTTTCAATGAAAAAAATATTCTCTTCTCCAACAACAACAACAACAAAAAAAAATCATGGGCATAACCTACTCCCCGAAAGATGCTTTTCAACACTCCCGAGTCTATGTAGAATACGAACATTAGTCCAGATTGCTTAGATGAAAGAAAAAAGGAAAGAAAAAGAAAACTTCGAGAAAATTCCGAGGAAGTTGTTTTTGTGCAGATCTTATATGATATCCTCAATATATCCTGAAAGTTATCCTTGCCTGGAACCGTGAATTTTGTGTTTTAGGGGCTTAAAGGGCGAAAGTTTAATTTCGTCTAAGAAAATAGTTATGAGGAAAATTGTAGTTTACAAAATTCTACACAGAAGATTCCTTTAGTCTTTTTTTTTTCGTAGAATCAATCTATTCTAGGATCATAGGCGCAAATTGACCTCAAAGTTGGGAGGGGACACAGGCAAGACCGTTCCCATATTTTCTTTTTTTAACCGATGTTCAAAATATTTATGGAATTGAAAAACAATGCTGTGGAAATCAGGGGAAGCAGAGGAATGAATGCAACTTTGAAAACGCAGATAGTGATGCCCATTTTTATTGCAGTTTCGGATCCTACGTGGAAAAATAAATTTTATTTGAAACATCTTTCTCAATTCGTGATAGATGGCGCTCTAATAAGTTCGTAACGTTATTTATTCCGTTATAATCCCTGATTCCAAATATATATTGGTTATATGTATACTACGTAAGATTATGATGAAATCACATCTCGAGTGCACACTTTACAATATATATTTCGTACTATATATATCGAATTTGTCACATTGAAATAATATACATCCAATTCTAACAATATGTTTCTTGGTTCTATATATTTCTACCTTACCATATCAACCAGATAAACAAGTCATAGCAACAAAAACAAGGAAACACTCGATATAATAAAAATATTTAAATTATATCTTTATATGCTTTTTTCTTCTTCTTCCTAATAGCTTGTGCCCTTTAAATGGCACTTTTGCTCGTAAATAGAAACGATGCTTAGAAGTACATACAAAATATACACTATCGTTGTATAATGGCTCCCGAACTACAGAACTTCTTTAAATTGATTACAATTAAAGAAAGAATCCTGGACCGTTAAACATTTCACATACATGGTTACCTTATTTTCTTACTAGCGTTTATATACATAAAAGTTACAATTCATGAAATAATATACTTTCATCTTATCTCAATATCATTCTCATATTTATCCAATAATCTATTTTATTTTAATTCTATAAGATTATCGATAAGAAAGACATATTCAAAATATGATAAGTGGAGTGATTATTTTTAGGTCCTAAATAGATTCTGTAATTCAATACCATTTATGTTTGATAACAATAAATTTGGTGTATGTTAAAATACAACATAACCTATTTCATTTATTTGGCCACAGATAGCATAAGTGATAGACAACATTTGTATTAATGCATAGATATGATTGCATAGAATGTGAACAAAGTAAAAATTACGATGAAATCATAACCTAAATAGATTTAAAATAGGTTTGTTAATAGATTGGAAATTATGCTTAATTCTCATGCGTTCCTTGCAATCGTTAATATAACTGTACAGAATTCAAACGAACTACGAATTACAAATGAAATAATAACAATATTCGAAGTGAAACAAAATATAAACTAATTGGATTTGTTTTGACGGACGCCATAAATTTAGCTTAAGTGATTACCAAAAGATTCGGCTAAGTTGCATTGAATAGCACAATCTTGAGTACAGTCCTGTATGTTGTTTACTTCACCAGTTCCTTGATTTCTATTTTGAAAATTTCTGCCACCTATGTAATTACTGTGAAATCTGGGATTTCGTGTAAAATTAGAGCGATAGTTTACATTATTCCTAAAAGCGGTACGATTATTACTTCTGTTTCTTCTATACTAGGCTCGATCGCATTGCCATTATGAGAAAATTCAACATTACCTCTCGTATTACGACTACAATCTTCTCTAACATTCATATTTCGTACAGAAATATGATCAGCTTGGTTTCTATTACCTTGCAATCTAGACTGACTCTCATAATTTTGAACTATCATTCTTAAGAGGTTGAAATTAATACACTGCGAAGAGATCAATACTTGCTGTAGCCTAAACAGCATTTTTATTGATGAAATAATGCGTGATTCTTTCTGATGTGGATTGATCTGCTTCAAGTCATTATATGCTGAAATTACAAAATCTGTAAGACTATTGTCTACTTTAGGATCAAAACTTCGGTCTCTGATTTGAGCATCCCTGTCTGCTAATATAAAATCGTTTTCAAAATTTGCTAACAGCGTACTTTTAAAATCTGAATAACTGCGCAACTACCTCTGATCGATTTATACCATACCGCACAAGGTGGTAACAATATATGTGGCAATATTTTGAGGAAATTACCTTTATCTATACCAATTAGTTCACATTCTTCTTCAAATTTTTCTAAAAAAATACTCGTTGGGATGTAAACCGTTCTACCACTGAATTTAGTTAAGGATCTGATTTCACTAAATTTCACGCGATTACATTTAGCACTAAAATACCTTAGATGTTTAGATTTTACGTGTGTATGGTTCCTTTAACGTAGTCTTATGTCTTCGTCCTCGATATTAGAGGTGGTGTCCTCAATTTCAGAATAACCTTCTGATGGGTTGCTATCTTCTTCACAGGGTATTGATTCATTTCTCCTATGTTCCTCATACACTACGTTAAGGGCTGGAACAGAATTACACTTTGCAGTACTGATTTTCTCTTTGATGGCCTGCACCTCTTCTTGCAGTCTCCGAATTTGATTTGCATGTTCGTTGACCTGCGTTTCTACTGCATCAACGGTACTTCTCAGCACTGCAAAGCTATGGATAATTTGCACTATCCTATTATCGGTTATTTCTAGATTGGTATCTATCTGCTGCGTTACTTGCTCCAATTTAGAATCCATCTGTTGTCCTGTTTGTTGGATTACTTGTTCTAGTCTCGAATCCAAATTTTGTGATACTTGTTCCAATCTGATGGCCAATTTGGAATCCATCTGCTGTTCTATTTGTAGTGTCACTTGCTCCAATCTGGAATCCATCTGTTGTGTCATGAAATTCATCTGCTGTCCTAGCTGTCGTAAAAGATCAATCACGTCCGTTGAAGTTTCAGTTGCTGGAATAATGACATCTTCAACTCCTGTAGTGGTATTCACTTATAGTTCATCTATATATTTTTTTCTTTTATTACGTAGTAAAATGGAATTCGTGATATTGAGATAGTTCACTAAAAGTTCTGACAAATCCGAAGGTTCCACGGTTTTGGCACCATATAAATGTGAAACGTTATTTCTTCCAATACAATCCCTGATTCCAAATATATATTGATTATTTATATACTACGTAAGATTATGATGGAATCACACCTCAAGCATACAATTCAGAATATATATTTTGTACTATATATATCAAATTTGTCAAATTGAAATAATACACATCCAATTCTAACAATATGGTTTTTTGTTCTACATATTTCTACATTGCCATATCAACCAGATAAAAAAGTTGTCATAGCAACGAAAACAAAAAAAAATCTCGATATAATACAAAATATTTAAATTATATCTCTATATACTTTCTTCTTCTTCTTAATAGCTTGTGCCATTTAAATAGCACTTTTGTCCGTAAATAAGAAACGATACTTAGAAGAACATACAAAATATACATTATCGTTGTAAGCGAAAATATTTCAAATATATTTTTTATAAATTTAAAAACAAACTAATATAATAGTAGCACAAAAAGCGATTTCTCACAGAAAATATCGACAGTAATTAAAATTAAAAAACTGAGTACAATAAATCACGATGAGCCCGTATTAATTCCCGGGCCACCTATACGCATGTTATTTGCATAACGTCCGCACAAATATCATCGAGCCTATCACCAATATGTTTAAAAATTCCGTTAACTAAGGTTTCAGCAATAATTTCGGCCATTTTCGATTGTTTTACCACTTGCCACCCCTCCATAAAGGGTTAAAAGTGGATCTGAAAAGGTAGGGGACGGTAGTTAGCGGTATAACGTCACGCCTATCTTTGTCTATTGTAATTTTTTTGGAATTGGAAGACGCCGTACATATTTTTGGATGTGGGAGGACGGCGTCCTACTTGTTACCCACTTTTACCCCTGCCTATATAGAGATGTGGCTGAACTTGGATTTAGATAATATCAAAACTATTACTATTCATCCCAGCGGCCCCCAATACAGCAATACAATGAGTCAACACTAATATTAGTTGTTCTCCATCATTATTACGTTACACACTTCTCACGCTTCCCCATACTATTGTTTTCTTATCGACACAGTATTTTTTTTCATATTGTAAGACATATGTTCATGGTCTCTTGTTTTTGAAAATGAGTTTAGAAACCATGTTTCATCTTCGTAACACTTGAGAAAAATCAAATATTTCAGTTTAACTTCCCACGTTATACCGTTTTAGGCTAATTGAGACGATGATTAAGGCAAGTGAATGAGGAAGGAATAATTGGTGGAATGCGAAAATGGGAGGAACTGGGAGTACCTCGAGAAAACCCCCGGACACGATATTTATCCAGCACAAACTTACTTAGCCGGAAATCGAACTAGCGACCCCATGCACCAGAGGATAACGCTGTACCCCTTGAACTCTGTGCAATCCGTCTAACATGAGGAGCTTCGTGAAATACTCTTTGTTTGGCATAAATCTTAAACACCCTCTTTTCTTTGAAACCTTCTCCCTTTCCTTTAGAATACGTACGGAAGCAAAAACTTTTGAAAAACTTACAGTCCCTTCCAAACTCTAGACTTTTCGATGCAGTTACTTAGTACTATGCCAAGCATCTGGCCTTGACTTATATACTGGACTATTAAGCAAACAGATATTCACTTTTATATATAAGAATATGTTGTGCGGTGTACGCTTTTTACCTAGGTATATTCAGAAAAAATCAGTTTATATGTTTGAAATAACTGATTCTACGAAAGAAAAGTCTAAGGATATTTTTTGTGTAGAATTTTATAAGCTACAACTCATAACACTTTTTCTCGAAAACTTGATAATTTTCGTGATAATTGCATACAACTAGAATTCCCGCTTTTATACCACGGAACAAACAAAAATACCCTTTTCTCAAGTTAATGGTACTTTAAAGAATATTCTGACGACACGAAAATAAGGTTCCACACAAAATTCCAGCTTATTAAGAATGCTTTCCATGTTAAAACTCTAATTTTACTGGGTCGAAATGAAAGTTGTGATGCGACGTTGCTATGCGGTAAAGGGATGTGGTTAAGGAGACGCCTTACAGCACCAGTACTTGACAATTAGACTGATGTCAATGTATCACAAAGAGATTTTAACACCGTGGCCGTTTGATTTCCTAATAGCGTTTATGTGGAAGTTGGAGCTCCGTCTTCAAACACTATCAAGTTTGTGTTACGCTTTAGTTTCTTTTCACAAATGTTTTTCATGTTTATTTTCTATTTGTTAGTTTGTTAACTTGAAATCTTGCATTTTAAATTTCACTCACTTCCGTATCCACTACAGTTGTGAAATGTTCCATATCTATCTGTCTCTCTCTCTCTCTCTCTCTATATATATATATATATATATATATATATATATATATATATATATATATGTATATATATATATATATATATATATATATATATATATATATATATATGATATTCTCAATTTTTCTTTTTCCTTTTTCTACAACGTGGCTCTACCAATCTCGTCTGTGTTCCCATGGATTTGCAATAAAGAAAGCAGTCAACCTGACTACTAACCCACCTTCACGTACATATGCGGGACAGCATTTTAGAACCTTCCCTTCTTTTTCTATTAATTACATACGGTGATAAGAGGGACAAAAGGGGGGCAGTTAACACTCCACTTTTCTAAAGTGACACATTTTTTAAAAAGTGAGACTACGTGAAAGTCTTGAAGGTTTCTATTTTCAATATTACTAACGAAAAGCATCATTTCTAAGGAATAGGTATTAAGAAGAGATTTGGCGAAAACTGGATCTGATGTCTTGATGTTAATGTCTTCCTGAGTATTGATGAGTTTTGTGATTTTAGTGCGTGGAACACATTCGACGAGTCAGAGATAGAGAATTTTCAGATCTTGATACTTGGGATCATAGTTTGTGAGTAGAAAACAATGTATCTAAGGCTTCGTGGTGCGTGCCATAGAGTCATGGTCATGTGGTAATATGATTATGAGTGTGAAGATTCAGTGAGACTATGATGACGTTTGGCCATTATAGCATGAGCTTGATTATCAATTTGAGAGTCGTGAATGGGTGGATCAATATCATTAGAACGTTTTGTGCGGGCCTTCCGCGTGGCTGACGAAGCAACCGAAATGGAAGAGGCCGCGGGAACTGTTGGTAGTCCAGAAAAACCTGTGACCATGATAATACAAACAAAGATAGCAAACCAAAAGTGTTTACAAAAGGTAGGTGCACAGGTGCACAGGCATCTTTTACAAACAATATGTTTCTAGAAAATATATTCAAAATTTATTTCACTTTTAATTACGTTCCTTAAAAACAAATATTCATTTGTTGATATTTGAATGTTGATGAATAATAAAAGAAAGATTACTTTGAATTGAAAAATTATTCTGGTAAACCCTATATTTTTTATTCCAGTTACTGGACAGGAAATTGAACTCTTCATAAATGAATTATCACCAAAAACAACATCTGGTATAGATGTATTATCAGCATTTGTATTCAAACATTCGAAATCAAATATATTAAAACGTTGCCAATATATCTTTAACCTAAGCTTAGAAACAGATGTATTTCCTGGTGATGTCAAGACTACTGTAATAAAATCAATATATAAAAGGTTCTCAAAGGCTGATCCTTATACCTATAGACCTATATCAATCCTCAGTATGCGATATACAAGTTACAGAGATTGTTTGTAAAAACGCTGATAAAGCTGGAAAAGTAATTGCAGTTTTCTTAGACCTAGCTAAAGCATTCGACACAATATTACACAAAATTCTCTTAAACAAACTAGAAAAATGTGGAATAAAGTGCATATCGGGATTTTGGTTTAGCAGTTGTTTGAAAGATAGAAAACAGACAGTCCAAATAGGTTATTTCCAAAGCAATTATTCATATGTAAAATAAGGAGTCCCACAAGGAACTGTATTAGGTCCAATATAATTTTTAATTTATATAAACGATTTGTTCAATTTAAAAATGGAGGTCAATATACAATCATTTGCTGATGACACCTCACTTATATCTATTGGTAAAACATGGACAGATGTATTCAAGAAAACTGAAACAGAAATGAAAAAAGTAATGTAATTTCTTGATAATCATCAGTTAGTATTAAATACTGAAAAAACGGATACATAACGTTTTCGCCAACTTTAACAGGACAGCCGGAAAACATATCACTGCAATATCTTTATTGTTAAAATACTGAAAAATGTAATTGTAGGCCAATTATTAGTGAAAATAAAGTAAAATATTTATTTATATTTATTGATAAGCATCTAAAATGGTCTTCTCACATTACACATATCACCACAAAATTAAGAAAATTGTATATGAATTTGCTCAATTACCATACATTGTAAGCATAAAAATATTACGTACTGTATATTATGCTCATGTAATGAGTATATTTATATATAATACATTAATCTGGGATGCTGTTTGCCTTACTCATTTAAAACCTTTGATGGTTCAGCAACATAATATAGTAAGAATATGTTTAAAAAAGGACTTGAAAGTAGACTAGACAGATTCTATAACCAATTTTCAGTATTACCACTTTCAAAATTATATTTATAGAGGTAGTTAATGAGTACTTTAAATCATATGCCCGTAGCTTTACTCCTTCTATGAAAATTGTTGCGTGAATATTACGGGATTCTGAAAGATAGATATTTAGATAGCGTATATATTAGTTCCTAAGTGTAGTATTGACCCGACTGCGATAGGTACCACAGTTTTCCAGCTCAGTTTAAAGTTCATCTTATCATGTTTTCTGCAGCCTTTAACTCTGAAAGGAAACATTTCTGCACACAGATTGGTCTATAATAGGGTTGTGTTGATCATGAACGATTCGATCATATGAACGAATCATGTCGTGAATCAAACGAATTATGATTCTTTCCACAAATTAATCGATTCTTCTAATGAATCATTTGTACTTTTCACTGAATTGCTTGCCGTGATCGAAATGACTTGAGAATCACAAACTGCCAGCTTGTGTGAGAGAATTGGTAGGTTTGCTTCTGTTCATGCGCTTGCAGTTCACGGGGGAGTAAAAAGATAAAGAAAACCATACGCGTACTGTTTCTTCCTGCTTTCGTAAATGCGTGCGTTTTTTTTTCTTTCTTCTAGCGTGGTAGGGTTGCTACCTACGAAGGAAGGAAGCTACGTTACTAGAAAGAGATTACTTTCAAAATAAACTTTTCTGTTGCTTGCTTCTCGTCGTGAGGTACTGACAGTGTTGCACAATTAGACGTAATACAATTTCGTAGTTAATACTAACATGCTCTTGATGAGCATTTATCCATTTTATTATGATACTGTACTTAAATTGGATAAAATTATTTTTATCACTTTCAACTGCACTAGCCAGAAAGGTCAATTTTAATGTTTTATAATCAACTCAATGTAATCTATTATATTCCATTTAAGTACAGTATTTACACACAAAAAGTGCACTCTGAAATATTTGTAATGTATGTAATGGATTTTACAAATGTATATATAGAAAGACGAATATAGATTCTTTATGGGAAGACAGTGTATTCCATCTTTCAGTAAAATCAATTGTCCACATGGAACAAGGCTTAGTGGTATCTACTTTTCGCTGTACTACTATTGAAATAGACGTGAAGATATACAAATGGTTTTCCCAGCTTCCATGTAAACAAAGCTATGTTGGAGACCCGGGATCTATTCTTGGCAGGAGCTCATGTGGTTCCGATTCCATGTTAATCAGTAAGTCCACGTTTCATATAGCCTTGCTCTTAAAAAGATTGATAAACTCAAAATCAACTCAAATTTAATAGACGAACAGTGATGATTTTAGATTTGGCCGGAGAGAAAATCCTCGGGACTAAGAAGTTTCCCCTGGTGCACTTCTCAAATTGGGTTCAATTGGGGTTACTAGTATTTTCGCAACTCATATATGTTCATCTCTTGCTTATTGAGATAGTGATGGCTCAGTGGTAAATCGTTCACTTCTGGAGGAAGGGGTCCATGGTTTTCTCCTGTTTGCGCCAAATGGTATTTATGGTGGAAAAACACCACATTTGTGGGTTTTCTCTGGGTTTTTTCGTTTTCGCTCACTTCCTTCATTTCATCATTTCATTCATTCTCATCATTATCGTTTCCTTTAGTCTACACGATGGTAACCATGGAACGTAAAACTTCAAGATTTCATTTCATTTCTCGTTTACTCAAAGTCTTCCCGAGGTAAATCTTTTAAAATGATCACAATAATATTAAATATAAGTTGACATCTCAACTCTCTTCCTTCTCTAGCTCAAACGAATTCAAAAAGATCATTAACAATTGTTGTCAGTCAAGAATAAAATAGATCACATTTTAGAATGTAATAGGATAAAATATAAACCTTGCAATTTAACGTTCAGCGTTTATGTCCATTAATCTAAGGAAAATGAATGATTAAAGCAAGTAAATGGCGATGAAAGAATCGGTGGAATGAGAGTGTGGGAGGAAACAGGAGTACCCCCAACAAAACACAAGGACTAGGAGTGGATCAAACCTGGGACTGCACGCACCAGAGACAAGAGCTTTACCAGTGAGTCACGGTGACTCCCAGGATATAATTGAATGGATTGCAAGAAACAATTTACTCTAATTATTCATCCGCCTCTTCTTTACCCTATAGGGCATAACTGTAAGACATAACAACAGAAGAAATCCATTAATATGATGTGTACTTTAAAAATTTATATGACCTGGGATAATAATACTCACCAGAAGAGATATAGAAGTATAGACCCATTGTAAAATGCTTTCTGTATTTAAAACCAAAAGCATGAGTGTCGCCCATACATTGCACTTAGAGATCTATATTTTTCTCCATATTAATATGTACGACAATAAGAAGTTTAAAATAAATTGTTATAACTGCTCGTATGCGTATCCCGTGTAATTCTTATGCAGTGTTTCTTCCAGGCCTGCTTTTTAGGAGGTACTGCCATCCTCCGGAGCTCTGAGAGTGCCCCCCAGAGCGGACCAAAATAGTACATTTATAATATAATCATAAATAGAACAGTATCAGCAGTGCCTCCCAAGGAATACTAACAAGGGACATCACCCAACTGTCCTGCTCCGATTTCAATGAAATTTTTCTTGCTGATAGAGGACATGTATCCATTACTTGTGATGACAGAAATTTTTGCCATGGCGGATGTTTTCTATTTTTTAATAATTTTTAAATGTTGCGATGTGGTTAATAGAGATTACTGCAGAAGTCCCTTACTACCTTTTGTGAACGGAGTGTTAATGAAAGAACAACCATGTAGATACGTATAGGGCCTAGGGGGAAGTTGCATGGTATGTATGACCTTGACGGCAGCCATCTTGAAATCTGCCATTTTGAATTAAGGTCAAGTTTTTAAAAGCGAAAATTTAATATGATTCATAATTTTGGGCTAAAATTTAATCAGGAAGACAATGGTGAAGTTAGTTTTGAGATGCGCTCATTTTCTGAAAAGTTACAGGCATATTAATTGTTTATACTTACTATATGCGTAAGTCCCTTACCTCCGCTTCTAATCAGCGTATTAATGATAATAAGTAAATCCATCCTGTAAAAAACTACATATACAATATTTAAAAGTGTGTAAATGTTTAACTTATTACGTACTACATAAAAAAGGTAATATCGAAATGAAGTATTTAGATGGATTTTGATAAAACAGTAACCTAGATTATATAAATAGACGGACTGTGGGCTATAACGACATATAAAATATGAAAACAATCATTAAGCTCATTACCAACTAGTGCTTTTCACAGTAATACACATTTAGTGGTCGTTATAACTTTTCGTACGATCGTTGTTAGGTAATGTTAGGTAATACGATCGTTGTTAGGTTAGGTAAGTTTTAGATCGTGAGTCGCATCCTTACTTCATGTCCGTCTGAGACAAGCTTAAGGAAACGGTGCAAGAATTTGCTGGTAATTTGTACAAATATTTGTAATATTTCATTGCATCCAACTACACACTTCAGGTGAGTTTTCCGTAAATTGCATTAGTATAGACGAGGATAAGGAAAAGTCATTTTTTTATTTTTGTCTCCCATGTAGCCCCATTTGCGCAAATTAACTTCAATGTAAAATGATCAAATATGGTATATTAACTTTAATATGGCCATTTATCTATTCAGGTTTAATTGTGTGATGAGCTCCCCAATATAAGCGAAGAATGAACCAGTAGACTTGGCTACAATGAACCACACATTTCCTTGAAAAAGCTCTGGACACACGCCAGACAAGTACTAAAAATTATACAATTTGTCCCAATACCAAAAAATAATACAAATTATTTTTGTACTGTACTCAGGTCATAAACAAATTAGAGCAAAACAATGACAGTTTCAACCAACGACAAAATTCACATATGGTTGCTGGTGTTTTGTTGTTTCAAAGAACTTCGGATTATTAAAATTCACTCTTAATATTTGATTGATTAGTAAATGTTAAATCATCAATTTCAAGCAAAAAGAAATGCCTACTTACTTTGGCACTCTTCCTTAAGAACTGTACTTCACAATCTCTTTCGAAGGCCAGTTCCTTGATTATCTTCACAACGTAATAAACATGTTTCTTGGGATACTTCTAACCTGTTAACTCCAGTAAGTCGTAATCATTTATTTTTATTGATACTAAATCTGGATTCATGAGGATTTTATCGACGTTTACATTTTCTTCCTTTGGTAAGAGTCTCATTTCATCCATTGATGAGTCGTATTCATACAACGGCAAATAATCTACATCACTGTCATCTACATCCTTATGTTTTCTTTTCTTGAAAAGAACTCTCTTCTTCTCTTTTCTAACTTTCGGCTTCTTTGTGTCTTCAAGTTGTTTTCGACTGATATAACCGTCGGAATCGTACTTCTTCCTCTTTTCCATTTTCCTATTGAATTGAATTGAATTGCTCTTTATTTCAGCGGGCGAGGTTCAGCCAGAGGCTGCTCTGCCACCTAACCCTTGTCATCATTACAAAGAAAAGAAAGAAAAAATAAAGACACAAATAAAATACAAGATACAAATAACATCATAACATGATACATTCAATAATACTAAAGATAAACAAAACACTCAGTAAATGTAAATAAGAAAAACTATACTCATACTGCTAGTCCAATTTCATACTGTAGTAAACCTTTCATGTGTGCCAATGCTTTGTCTCTGATTTCTAAATAATAATGTTTGAAGTGATGATTTAAATGAATTGTATGGTTTGTTAGTGATTGACTGTGGTAGGGAGTTCCAGATTCTTACTGCCGAAATTGAATATGCCTTCTCTGTTAATTTTCAAGACTGCCGGGGCATATTCAGTTTATTACTTCCTCGAGTATTGTAAGGGTGAATTTCTGATCTACATGCTAATGTATGATGCAAGTAAGGTGGTGTTTTATGTGAATTTATTTTGTATAGTAAACAACAGTATCGGAGATATCGTCTTCGGGACATGGTTAGGATGTTGTTTTCATTAAGTACCGGCAGAATATGCTGAGACTTTCTGTAATTAAGAGAGAAGCGTAAAGAGTAATTCTGTATTTTCTGAATTGCCCTAGTATTTTGAGTGCAGAGAGAGCTACCATATATTGAATCGCGGTAATCAAACAGAGGCAAAATGAGAGTGTTAACAAGATATAGTCTTGTTTCTTGCGACAAATAGCCTTTTAGTTTATAAAGCTGTCGTAAGATGCGCTTAGCTTTAATACACTGTTCAGATATGTGTCTATTACAGCCAAGGCCTTGAGCTATTATTAAGCCTAGATCTCTTACAAAGGGAGAAAATGGAATATTGGAATTCACTACGGTTACTTTTAGGTCGTCAGGGTTGATTTTGCTCAACTGATGTGATGTTCCCAATACAGTGAAAACACATTTTAATGGATTAAGTAAAAGACCATTCTTAAGGCACCAGTTGCTAACAGCTAAAAGATCCGTATTAAGTAAATATATTGTGTCCATAATATTTTCAGGCGTACTACTGATGATGATCTGTGTATCATCCGCATAGAAGTGAACTGATGAATGTTTTATGACTGTAGAAAGATCTGCTGAAAAGAGTGAAAATAATAGGGGACCTAATATTGAACCTTGAGAAACTCCTGCCTTTATCAGGGATGGGGTAGATACCTGAGTCTTTTCTCCTCTTAGTATTACTTGTTGCTGTCTACAAGAGAGATAGCTCTGGAACCATTTAATAACTGATTCCGAGAAGTTGTAATATTTCATTTTGGCCAGTAGGAGTTCAGGATTTACTAGATCAAAAGCCCTCGAAAAATCCAACAAGACCAAATCTGTTACCATTGAATTTTCTATTGAATTCAAAATTGAATCGGTAGTTTCTAAAAGGGCCGTGGTTGTGCTATGTTCTTTATGGAAGCCGGATTGAGTAACAGGCAATATTTCATTTTTATTGATATAAGTTGTTAATTGCTGAAATGCTACCTTTTCTGGTACTTTGGAGATAATTCGAAATATACTGATGGGACGAAGTTCAACAAGCGACTGTACAACTGTCTTCTTGGGCAGTGGAACCACCTTCGCTCTCTTCCACAGTTCTGGAAAACAACCTTGAGTTAATGAGTAATTTACTATGTGAGTAAGTGGGGTTAAAATAAACGGAACTGACAGTCGAAGCATTTTCCATGTTATTCCGCCAAACGCACATGTGCTGGACTTAATACTGTGTATTGCAGTTTTAACTTCTGTTTCGTTTACAGTGTGAAGCTTAAACGTTTCAATATTGCTATTTAGTGTACGCGATGAAAGCCAATGCGTTTGTTGACCAAATACTTCAGTGCTTGTCTCACACATCTTATAGTCACTTGTGAAATGTGAATTTATAGTTTCAATGTTATTTACATCATCTGGAAGAATCAAGCATGAATCGCTTTTACCTACACCAAGATCACGCAAAGTTTTCCATATGTTACGTACATCAGTAGTAGATCTCATACGATCAGAAAAATACGCAGTCTTTTCTTGTCGCACAACAGTAGTTGTGAAGTTACGCAAGCGTCTGTAATCCTCCAAATGCAACTGATTCTTCGTTCTTTTATATTTTCTGTAAGCACGGTCAAGCAACTTCATTAAAAGTTTTGTGTTACTCGAAATAAAGGGAAGAGTGTTCTTAGATAGCCATTTGTTTTGAGCGGTGCATGGTTATCAAAAATATCGAGTATAGAGTTTTATAAAAAATTCAACTTTATTATCTATTGTTTCCATTTGAATGATCTTATCCCAGTTGTAATTTCGTGCATCATGATAAAACGATTCGGTATTAAATGAAGCGTAAGTACGACGCTGAATTACTCTACTGGGAGTTTTGGATATTATATGAGGCTTGAGAGTGACGTGAATTACGCTGTGGTCTGATGTTCCAACGGGTGGACTAACTTCAAACGAGTGTATCTGTTCCGTGTTGTCAGTAATAATTAAATCTAGCAAAGATTCGGTAGTTTCAGTGACTCTCGTGGGTTTATTTATTAACTGTGTGAAACCTAATATGTTAATAATAGATTTCAAGTAAATAGTTTCTTGTTTATCTGGACAGAGTTGATCGCAATTGAAATTACCAACAACGAATATTTGGTCGACTTGTGGATATAGTTCCAATACGGCATCTTCGATCGCTGACAATTCCCTATATGGTATGCTGAGAGATCTATATACAGCAGTAATATCCATTGACAAGTGGTTCACATTAACAACAAGATTTAAAATGTCTATATCTTGATAAACATCGTTAGATTGAAAGTCAACAACTTTCACTTTAATATGTTTAAGTAGTAAATCAGCATGCCTCCACCCCTCCCTTTGTCACTGCGAATGACTGAATATCCTACAATCTCAATTTGCCTTGTATTTATAGAATTGTCCAACCACGTTTCCGATGTAATCAAAATGGAACATTTTGTGGAAACAGCGAGTAGCCGTACTTCGTCAATTTTAGGAAAAAGAGAACGGACATTTGCATGTATAATCGTTTTCCCAGCTTCTCCTATCCTTTTCCTAGCTTCTTTCTCTAGAAATGGTCTTAGGTTGCTAGGACAAAAGACCGGAAATGAAATGTTTCCCGAATCCTTGGCAACTCGCGGGGAATTTTCGATTCGCTGATCGTTTCCTGAAATCAGAACTTGTTTTAACTGAAGTTCGCCATCAAGAATGTTACTTCTTTCAGCAGCTGGAGCAGAGGTTGTGCCTTCAGATACAATTTTATCTTTCTTTGTGACATTTTGGTTCAGACCGGAAGAGCTTGGTGTTGTAGTGTTATCAAAAAGTGGACGATCAGTGACTTTACTTGCAAAAAAAAAAAAAAAAAAAAAAAAAAAAAAACTTAGGGAAAATGTTTCATTAAAAGAGAAGATTCCAGTCTTTTTGAAACTTGATATATTTACAGATGTAAGAGCTCTCTGAAGTGCTATACACACACGTTCAGCGACATTGTAAAGAGTAATGGGAGATCTCTTCCTCATAACAAAGAAAAAATCAAATCTTTGAGTTTTACGTCCCACGGATTATGCCGGTTAGGCTAAAGGAGACGGTGATGATGAATAATGAATGAAATGGTGGAAAGAAGAAAGTGGGAACAAAGGGGAGTACCGCGAGGAAACCCACGCACACGGTGTTCGTCCACACAAAGTTCACTTGGCGGGAGCTGGGATCGAACCCGGAACCTTAAGCACCAGAGGTGAACGCTCTACCACTGAGCCATCGCGGCCCTTTCAAAACAAATAATTTACTGTGTTAGAGTAGTAAACTTTAAAAGGCCCATAGCATCACACGTCAAACGGTTGGAGTTTGTGTGAGTTGAGCTAGTTAGAGTGGTCACATTATTTGCTTTGAATGATTTACTGCTGCAATTGACAAATTACTCCTATGGTTGCCAAAAATTAAAAATGCAGGGTTTTCGTTACAAGTTTCAGTATGATTTAGGACATGATTCATCACTTTCACGAAATTTTCTTCCGTCATCCAATCACTGATCTCAATTAAATCTAAGTTCCTGGAGTTGCCTTCTCATATATGTTCTCGGGTAGACCACTCTTGTGTGGAAATATCGTTACTGGAATTAATGCTTGTTTTCGTGCGCTGACAATACAACACGTAGTAACAAGCTTTCTTTTTTCCGCACTTGTTGCTTGATTCACTCGTTCACTTCCCTTTTGAGCGACAATACTAGGTACTTTGTCAGCTACAGTTTTTGTGGTGGTTTCATCGAGATTGTATCCTCTCCTACCGTCGTGGAATCTTGATTCTCTCTGAAGAACGAGTTCCACATTTCCAAAAAAGTATTCACTTTATGCTTGTTGAATGATGTTGCTCGCGAAAGAGAAGTCGGGTCAGGCTTGCGAAAAACTAGTTCAGGATTTCTTACTGTAAATCCGTAAAACCAATCCACCCCTGCTTTCTAATTTTGTTACCACGAGTTTGGAACTTATATTTCCCAAGTTTGTAAGCAATCTGTTGACAGTCTTTCATTGTTACTATAATTTGGTGTGAAATCCATAATTGTAAGACCTGCTTTATACTTTACCACATACCTTCGAAATGTTGGGTGGGGAATATTGTTTCTCTCTACTACCGAACGAATTGAATCTCTACTTTTGGTATACTCCTCCAAGGCATCTTTCATCAACTGCGCATCATGTTTGTGCTCAGTCTTAATCTTAGGACATCTCGGCATAATTGCCGAAACAAAAGAAAAAGGAAACAAATATTACACCATCTTCTGTAGGATAAACAAATCCAAAAGATGTAAAAAAAAAAAAAAAATAAAGGCGTTAAAAATCAATATTTGAACTAATTTAAATCATAAATGAATAGAATATAATAAAATATGTATAAAGATATTAATATTAATTTATATATTAGTTTGCGTATTCGTTTCTCAAATTCATTTTAACTTATTTCATGTTAGTTTAATATATCTGTCTCAAATAAAATTGGCACTGGGAAATAGTGATCCACTGGTTTACTCTTCCCTAAAGCGATTTGGTTCACTATTCCCCATGACGCCATTTTGAAACAAATGAAAATCTGTGGTCTACGCGAAGATACAAAACATATACATCTCTGCTCAAACTACACAGAAAAGTATGCAGTAGAAATGGTATAATAAAAACCTGCATGTATCAAGTTCACTTAACACTTACTTATGAAACAGTGGAATAAAAAAAAAAAATCTTACGTCAAAAACACCACTAAAACATAAACACAACTGGACGCCGAAACATCTAGCCACAACTGTTCGTTATAATGTTGTCTATATAAAAATTCCATTAAACAATTTCATTGATCCATTAAGGTAATTCTATCAGAAATTTCCTCGCTATTCCTTTTCCTACCTATGTTATATTACCTCAATCCTAATAACAATAAACATAGAATTCAATACTGATTACTGAATGTTGAAGAAGCAAGGGCATAAGACACCCATAGCTTGCTTCTCCCAAAAATATCAACACTGCAATATGAAGAATTATTGTAAGTTACTCTCATATTTTTTTTTAAGCTAGCTCGTAAGCTAGCAACCTCTTAGAGGGGTACGCCCTCTTTTAGGAATGGGATGTAAAGGAAAATGTTTGGACTAGGATATTGGGAGAGGATCTAAGGGGTGCATGGTTACAATTTCAATCTTTATTTTGCTTTATTTCGTCATTTATTTACATCACTATATATATATGATTATGGATGGACATTATGATCTTTGCGATCATAAACATACTGACAGGTGGATGCACAAGTAATAATATAAACATATAAGAGAAATCATAAAGAAAATGCAATCAAAAGAATGGAAATAAATTATGAAACTATAAACATAACACAGACGATAGAGGATGGTAATTATAAGTATATGCTATGAACGTGAAGGATGAAATGAAGTGCTAGCACGCCACAACACAAGGGAAAGGTTAGATCAACGAATGCTGTTATCTTCTGCCTAGGGGCGACGCTAGGCTGATGAAGACTGGGGGAGCCCTGTTAGTAAACAAAGGAAAATCACTGTGCAGTATATGAAGGAAATACGTGAGGGAGATGAGCATGAATACGATAGTCGTCCAAAAGTTCTAGGTTGAGATGATTAGGGGGCAATGTATAACAATAGAGCGTGAAAAGAAGGTGCAAAGGGGTATAGTAATAACGTGGTCGGCATGGGTGAAGTGAAAGGTAGTGCATAGTGTCGAGAAGTAGTGGGTGGTGACGAGAGTAGCGATCGGTGAGAAATTTACGGCGTAGAGTTTCTAGGTGAAATTTAAGAACAGGAAATGTAATAAGAGAGTAAAGATCACGGGTAGGACTGGGTAATGAAATGCGATAAGCGATGCGAAAGGCGTGTCGTTCGAAAACTGCGAGCTTGGCATAGTAGGATGGTGATGCTGACATCCAGGCTGGAGAACCATAGGTAAGCACTGGGCGAAGGAAGACTTTATATGTATTAAGGATAAGCTGGGAAGAGAGACCCCAAGTAGTTCCGGTTAGTCTTTTGAGTAAATTAAGTCTATTATATGCCTTAGTTTTAACAGAGTTGAGGTGAGGTGTCCAAGTGAGGTGACGGTCGAAAATGAGGCCAAGATAAGTGACAGTTTTAGAATGATGTATTGGTACGTTATTGACTTGTAATGAAAGAAGAGATGAATTGCGATGGACTTTTGTGCGTTTGCGAGGTGGGATGAAAACTATGGCTTGTGTTTTTCCGGCATTTATTGTTAAATTCCATTTCCGGCACCAGTGTGTAAAGCGATTGATAGCTTCCTGGAGTGCAAGATTGATTTGCGGAACGGTGCGACAGAGGGCAAGAAATGCCGTGTCATCGGCATATTGGAACAGATGGACGTTCCTTGGTAGGTCTGGAAAGTCGGCAACAAATAGTAAATACAAAAGAGGTGATAAAGCAGATCCCTGTGGAACGCCAGATAACAGAAAAATGGGATATGAAAGCGCAGAATTTATTGCAACGTAAGTAAGACGGCAGACAAGAAAGTGATATATGAGCCGAATATAGGTCATAGGAAGCCGGAGTCTGACAAGCTTGTAAATAAGCGCTAAATGCCATACCTTATCAAACGCTTTTTCGAGATCGAATAGAAGAAGACAGGATGGCTGAATCGTGTTGTAATGGTTTGTGATTAATGTCGTGAGAAGAAGCAACTTGTCGTTAATAGAGTAACCAGGACGGAAACCAGCTTGATGGGTCGGGATGAGATGGCAATCGGTTAAATATGGATGTAAGCGTTTGACGATGATCCTTTCAAATATTTTACTGAGTGTTGACGTTAACTGGATGGGTCTGTAAGATGAGACGGAACTGGGAGGTTTATTAGGTTTTGGAAACATGAGACATTTTGAAACTTTCCATTCAGTGGGGTAGAAACCAGTGCGTAGTATGAACGTAAATATAAGGGCCAGAAGTTGGAGCAGTATAGGTGGGCTTTCCTTGATGTGGCGGTAAGTTATGCTATCAAAGCCGGGAGCAGTATTTTTCTTACGCTGAACCACAGCTGTTATTTCATCCGACTGAATGGGTACAGTTAGGACATGCGGTGGTAATGGATGGTTGGCGTCCGGCTGAAAGTGCTGTGAATCCGTGTTTACACTGTCAACAGGATGTGAGCGGGAAGTAACCTGTGCAGGAGGTGTAAAAATACCTTGAAGATGGTCTGCGAATGCGTTCGCTTTTTCCAAATCCGAGTGTAATGGCTTGTCATCGACAAGGAGAGGATAAGGAGTCTTGGAAAATTTCCCACACAAGGCGTTAAAACGCTTCCAATACACGGTTGGATGGCTTGTGTCGGCGAGATTATTACAAGTTTTCACGCACTGCCTTTGCCGATATGCTAGAAGGTAATTTCGGACAGTTCTCTGTAGTTGATGGTGATGATGAAGTGCATCCGGGTTTCGTGTATGGAGATATTCACGATAAGCTTGTCGTGATTGACGAATCAAAGGAAGATAATGCGGTGGTAGTTTTGGACGATATGGTATGGATTCTGTTTGTGGTATGTAGAGAGCGGAGGCTTGTTGGAGAGCAGAAGTAATATGATCAACTTGAGCGTTAAGTTCATCTGAAGTGGTTGGTGCTTGATAAGGTGCAAGAGCAGAAGAGAGGTAAGTGCGGTAACGCGGCCAGTCGGCTTTATCGTAGCGGGGTGAAAGACGAGGTGGTGGGAGAGGCTGGTGAGGAGCAAGACCTGTATGATATGTAAATTTTAACGGTGCGTGGTCGCTGCCAAGTAAATCGAGAACTGTGGCAGTGCAGCGTGTGGTGAGCGCGTTAGAAGTAATTGCAATGTCCGGAGTGGTGTTTGATATTGGCCGAGTGGCCGTTGGAAGATCGAGAAGAACGCCTGTCGTATGAGTTGTGATATGATCAGTAAAACGGGTTTGGTCTTGAGCGGAGCGACTATGGAAATTGATATCAGCGAGAATGATATAATGGCGGTATGTAGCTGATATATGAGAGAAGAAATTAAGAGGAATT
The DNA here is from genome assembly GCF_964235325.1 of Thermobia domestica. Taxonomy (NCBI): domain Eukaryota; kingdom Metazoa; phylum Arthropoda; class Insecta; order Zygentoma; family Lepismatidae; genus Thermobia; species Thermobia domestica. The sequence continues at coordinate 35,291,308 of NC_137467.1, forward strand.
GGATTGCCTGGTCTGATGTATATTGTAGCCAAAGTGATAGTGATATTTTTAAAATACAGAGTAGTAATGACGTGCTCTGGTAAATGTAAAATAGGACATTGTTGCTGCCTGTATGGTATGTTGTGTCGGAAGCCTACAGCGGCTCCACCATTTGCTCGCAAGGCTGGTAGTGGGTTATCACAGCGGAGTAAGATGTAATTAGGAAATCGACAAGAGATGGACTTGGTCAGAAAGGTTTCGTTGAGAAGGAAAGCTGTAATGTGTTCTTCGAGTAATAGGGTCTGGAAGAGGACTTTGTTTTTAGGTAGAGATCGGATATTCAGAAACAAGAAAGACAAGTCCATGAGGAGAAAATGATTAAACAGTTGTTTCGTATCGTGCAGTATGAAAATGTACATAGTTATTGGAGTATGTAGCATAAAGTGAGACATTGAAAGTTGATTTAGCGGCAAGTGTGAGTTGTTGGAGAACGTGCTGACGATTGAAGGGGTGGATATTCTGAAGTGCGAGAGTAAGAAATTCCAGGAGTTTGCCCACAGTGACTGGATCATCTACATGTTTTTCAGTATTGGTTGATGCTGACTGGGTGCGGAGTGGAGCAACTAATTCCGGGTGTGATTCATCAGGCTTAGGTTTGTTTTTGCATTTATAGCTATAGGCGGGGTGCCTATCTTGACATGTTGGACATTGGGGTGGAAGTTCCATATTTGGGCAAAGTCGCGTTTGATGTGGACCAGAACAGTAACCACAAACAGTAGCATTTTTACAATCGGCTGTTGCGTGGCTGTTATACGCTTGGCATCGCTCACATCGAATAGGTAAGGGTGCAGGCGACCGAGAGGGTTCTACCCTGTGTCGTCGCTTGTATATGAGGGCGCCTTGAGTGAGAAGAGTATCTATGGTGTCCTGAGATGAAGTGAGGATTCTAACCATATAAGTTGGGCCAGTGTTATTACGAATACGGATGGCTTTGTTAATAGTATGCCCTTCATACTGTAATTCTGCTTGGATTTCCTCGTCTGAGTATGTAGGATCAACTCCTCGAATCACTACAGAAAGCATCGGAGGTCGTCTAGGTGGAGGTGGCTGTTTACGTCGAGAAGAAGTGAGAGAAGTAATGATGGCGGTGTTACCAAAAATTTCGAAGGATGCCTTATTGCGTACTGTCGTGAGGAAATTTGGATCTGTGGACTTCAATATGTATCCGTTTCGCGTTTTGACAACTTCCTGGAGTGGAAGACTGGGTAGATATTTCCTAAGTTGCAGGATAATGAACTTTTCATTAGAATACTTAGGATCGTATTTCTGCAATAGGAAGCAATGAACAGATGAGGACTGTGTAGTAGTTGATGCTCGGCGTGATGATGTGGAATTTTCAGCGTCCATGTCGGATATATCGGAGTCATTGGCGGTATGTTGCTTCTTAGCAGGAGGAGATTGTGCTTTGCTGGCATAGCTGGGCTAAGTGGAGATCTAGATCGTTGCCTGCTTGAGGCATTAGACACTGTTGAGGTAGTTGAGCGCTCTGAGGCTCGGCGGCGTCTTTCGCAGTGCTCTCTCTGCCTCTCCACCTTCGTGGAGCTAGCGGAGGGAGTTACGAAAACAGGTGGTAAACCTCCGTGCCTGCACTCTAGAGATGGTCCAGAAGCGTTGCCAGAGTCCGCCATGAGCAAACAGAGACCTGCGGCACGAAGCCGTAATGCTGTGTGGTTGTGTATGAAATCCCTGATCAAATGATGAGATGAGACGATGCAAAGGTGAGACGACCCGTTTGGATAGCCGTCAAGGTTGGATAAATTCACTTGCCAAACTCGTAGCACTGGACGCCCTTGACTAGATAAGTCTGACGGACAGAGCTTAAAAGTAATGCAAAAGAAAGAATCCGGGATGAGGAACAGGAAGGAATCAAAATGCAGCTGTTCTGACGTCTGGTACGTCACAGCTGTTTGGATCGAATGAAATATCCATCAAGATGTACTCTCATACCCTACATCCAACCCCAATTCGAAAAATATCACTTATTTTAATTGGTTACTTGTAATTTCACGTTTAGTAGGTACAAATATTTTGAAGTCTTTGCAGTTTGAAGAAAGGTCTTAAACATATTTTCTACACGCATCACAAATGTGTTAGTTATTGTTCACAGTATGAGTATTTTAAATCCCCTTTCTTCAAATTAAATACCAAGAGACTGTTCTGCCATCTCTGGGCAAATTTTAAACTATACACTTTTGAGAAGATCTGAGCACGCATTTTACTACGTTCTTTATGTATTATCTTCTTCTTTTTATTATTTTTCTTCTTTTTCTATTGACTACAAAACCTACATAAGAAAGGTGTGAAAGAACTACAGTTTCAATTTTACAAACCATTTATTTATTTTTTTACGAAGTTGTTAACAGTGGTTTGCAGGTGGATTTTGGAGCGCTGGTTACTTCAATGGGAATATTTACAACTAACGTAATGTTTTCATAGAAAATGATAGGCCTACACTGTTCACAGAATGCCTTCCCCTCACATGGCCTCTCCGAATAGTAGATTCCATCTACACTTTTATCCTTCTTCAATTCGAAAATGGTGGAAATCTAAAATTTCCGGTTGGTTTTAACCTTCATGGCCATAGTGATAGAACCGTAATATATAACGAGTAGCAGTCTTTTTCATATGAATTCCGTGCCACGAGAACAGGTTCCATCTTCTGCTTTTATTTCACTGAAACCGGAAGTGGTAGAAAGGTAGTACGGCTTCCGGTCTTAATATTGGTTCCCATATAATGAAAACAATAACAGAAGGCATAACAGAATCTTTAAATGGATTCAGAATTACAAAAATAGATTTAATCTCAGACGTTATTGTTCTATTGAAATCGGAAGTAATAAAAACTAGTAAAACTTCTGGTTTCAAACTTAACTCATGCGTAATGATAATTGTAAGAGATAATCAAGAAGTTGGTTTTCATATGTATTCAGAGTCCGAAGAACAGATCCCATCTCTGACTCCATCCTTCTGTTGCCACAGGAAATTCTAGATCTACTGCTTCCTTCTAAAAATAGATTTAATCTCAGACGTTATTGTTATATTGAAACCGGAAGTAGTAAAAACTAGTAAAACTTCTGGTTTCATACTTAACTCATGCGCAATGATAATTGTAAGAGATAATCAAGAAGTTGATTTTCATAAGTATTCAGAGTCCGAAGAACAGATCCCAAGTCTGACTCTGTCCTTCTATTGCAAACGGAAGTTCTAGGTCTATTTAGTCTCAGCCGTTATTGTTCTATTGAAACAGGAAGTAGTAAAAACTAGTAAAACTTCTGGTTTCATACTTAACTCATGCGTAATTATAATTGTAAGAGATAATCAAGAAGTTGCTTTTCATATGTATTAAGAGTCCGAAGAACAGATCCCATCTCTGACTCTATCCTTCTATTGCAACCGGAAGTTCTAGATCTATTTAATCTCAGCCGTTATTGTTCTATTGAAACAGGAAATAGTAAAAACTGGTAAAACTTCTGGTTTCAAACTTAACTCATGCGTAATGATAATTGTAAGAGATAATCAAGAAGTTGGTTTTCGTTTGTATTCAGCGTCCCAAGAACAGATCCCATCTCTGACTCCATCCTTCTATTGCCACCGGAAATTCTAGATCTATTTAGTCTCAGCCGTTATTGTTCTATTGAAACAGGAAATAGTAAAAACTAGTAAAACTTCTGGTTTCATAGTTAACTCATGCGCAATGATAATTGTAAGAGATAATCAAGAAGTTGATTTTCATAAGTTTTCAGAGTCCGAAGAACAGATCCCAAGTCTGACTCTGTCCTTCTATTGCAAACGGAAGTTCTAGATCTATTTAGTCTCAGACGTTATTGTTCTATTGAAACCGGAAGTAGTAAAAACTAGTAAAACTTCTGGTTTCAACCTTAACTCATGCTTAATGATAATTGTAAGAGATAATCAAGAAGTTGCTTTTCCTATGTATTCAGCGTCCGAAGAACAGATCCCATCTCTGACCCCATCCTTCTATTGCCACCGGAAGTTCTAGATCTATTTAGTCTCAGCCGTTATTGTTCTATTGAAACCGGAAGTAGTAAAAACTAGTAAAACTTCTGGTTTCAAACTTAACTCATGCGTAATGATAATTGTAAGAGATAATCAAGAACTTGCCTTTCATATGTATTCAGAGTCCGAAGAACAGATCCCATCTCTGACTCCATCCATCTATTGCAACCGGAAGTTCTAGATCTATTTAGTCTCAGCCGTTATTGTTCTATTGAAACCGGAAGTAGTAAAAACTAGTAAAACTTCTGGTTTCAAACTTAACTCATGCGTAATGATAATTGTAAGACATAATCAAGAACTTGCCTTTCATATGTATTCAGCGTCCGAAGAACAGATCCCATCTCTGACTCGATCCTTCTATTGCCACCGGAAGTTCTAGATCTATTTAGTCTCAGCCGTTATTGTTCTATTGAAACCGGAAGTAGTAAAAACTAGTAAAACTTCTGGTTTCAAACTTAACTCATGCGTAATGATAATTGTAAGAGATAATCAGGAACTTGCCTTTCATATGTATTCAGAGTCCGAAGAACAGATCCCATCTCTGACTCCATCCATCTATTGCCACCGGAAGTTCTAGATCTATTTAGTCTCAGCCGTTATTGTTCTATTGAAACCGGAAGTAGTAAAACTAGTAAAAGTTTTGGTTTCATACTTAACTCATGCGTAATGATAATTGTAAGAGATAATCAGGAAGTTGGTTTTCGTATGTATTCAGCGTCCGAAGAACAGATCCCATCTCTGACTCCATCCTTCTATTGCCACCGGAAGTTCTAGATCTATTTAGTCTCAGCCGTTATTGTTCTATTGAAACCGGAAGTAGTAAAACTAGTAAAAGTTTTGGTTTCATACTTAACTCATGCGTAATGATAATTGTAAGAGATAATCAAGAACTTGCCTTTCATATGTATTCAGAGTCCGAAGAACAGATCCCATCTCTGACTCCATCCATCTATTGCAACCGGAAGTTCTAGATCTATTTAGTCTCAGACGTTATTGTTCTATTCAAACCGTAAGTAGTAAAAACTAGTAAAAGTTTTGGTTTCATACTTAACTCATGCGTAATGATAATTGTAAGAGATAATCAAGAAGTTGGTTTTCGTATGTATTCAGCGTCCGAAGAACAGATCCCATCTCTGACTCCATCCTTCTATTGCCACCGGAAGTTCTAGATCTATTTAGTCTCAGCCGTTATTGTTCTATTGAAACAGGAAGTAGTAAAAACTAGTAAAACTTCTGGTTTCATACTTAACTCATGCGTAATTATAATTGTAAGAGATAATCAGGAACTTGCTTTTCATATGTATTCAGAGTCCGAAGAACAGATCCCATCTCTGACTCCATCCATCTATTGCAACCGGAAGTTCTAGATCTATTTAGTCTCAGACGTTATTGTTCTATTCAAACCGGAAGTAGTAAAAACTAGTAAAAGTTTTGGTTTCATACTTAACTCATGCGTAATGATAATTGTAAGAGATAATCAGGAAGTTGGTTTTCGTATGTATTCAGCGTCCGAAGAACAGATCCCATCTCTGACTCCATCCTTCTATTGCCACCGGAAGTTCTAGATCTATTTAGTCTCAGCCGTTATTGTTCTATTGAAACCGGAAGTAGTAAAACTAGTAAAAGTTTTGGTTTCATACTTAACTCATGCGTAATGATAATTGTAAGAGATAATCAAGAACTTGCCTTTCATATGTATTCAGAGTCCGAAGAACAGATCCCATCTCTGACTCCATCCATCTATTGCAACCGGAAGTTCTAGATCTATTTAGTCTCAGACGTTATTGTTCTATTCAAACCGGAAGTAGTAAAAACTAGTAAAAGTTTTGGTTTCATACTTAACTCATGCGTAATGATAATTGTAAGAGATAATCAAGAAGTTGGTTTTCGTATGTATTCAGCGTCCGAAGAACAGATCCCATCTCTGACTCCATCCTTCTATTGCCACCGGAAGTTCTAGATCTATTTAGTCTCAGCCGTTATTGTTCTATTGAAACCGGAAGTAGTAAAAACTAGTAAAACTTCTGGTTTCAAACTTAACTCATGCGTAATGATAATTGTAAGAGATAATCAGGAACTTGCCTTTCATATGTATTCAGAGTCCGAAGAACAGATCCCATCTCTGACACCATCCATCTATTGCAACTGGAAGTTCTAGATCTATTTAGTCTCAGACGTTATTGTTCTATTCAAACCGGAAGTAGTAAAAACTAGTAAAAGTTTTGGTTTCATACTTAACTCATGCGTAATGATAATTGTAAGAGATAATCAGGAAGTTGGTTTTCGTATGTATTCAGCGTCCGAAGAACAGATCCCATCTCTGACTCCATCCTTCTATTGCCACCGGAAGTTCTAGATCTATTTAGTCTCAGCCGTTATTGTTCTATTGAAACCGGAAGTAGTAAAAATTTTGGTTTCATACTTAACTCATGCGTAATGATAATTGTAAGAGATAATCAAGAAGTTGGTTTTCGTATGTATTCAGCGTCCGAAGAACAGATCCCAACTCTGACTCTTTCCTCCTATTCTAACCGGAAGTTCTAGATCTACTGCTTCCTGTTTCAGTATTGAATCACATAGATTGGAATCTGACCATTCGATCTCAATGTGAACAAAACTTAACTGGTTTTTAATAGTTGCTTATTCTAAAGCAGTTTCTCTACTATTTGTTATCTTGACTCTATAGAAAGTCAGAATGCGTTATCTCGGAGGAATATTAACTGTAATGAATTCATCGTTGTTTAGTTTGTTAAACTTTAACGTTCCTTTTCAACATAAAGGCTGTATGAGACGTGGACCTACTCTTTTAGGGAATTCGAATTACAATAATGTGTTCATTGGTTTTCCACCGTGAATCGATCCTGGGATTACATGCACCAGACACATCTGCTTTAGGTAGTATAGTCAAGTGGTTAGCTCTGGTCTCATGTACACTAACTTGGTCTCAGCTTAACTTCCGATGTTGCCAGTGTCAGAAATTAAAGAACTAAGTAAAATAAATAACAACGAGCTGAGCGTTGGCGTTGTCCCTGTTACAAAGTAATGAACTGAATAGAGTAAATAACGACCGGTAAAAGCAAAGCTTCCCTGGCCCTGTAAATTCCCGACCCAGCTGATATACTCATTTATCTAAACTTGGGTTTAAATTTAATCTTAAAATTAGTAAAATTAACAATTAACTCTGGAGTGCTGATTAGGGCTGAATTTGGACTTAAACGGCATCAAGATGATGAGAACTCACCTCATTGACCGGGAAAACTATAATTTCAACACTAATATTGGTAATTATTGTTCACTTTTATAAGTTTTTTTCTAAACAATACCGACAACGTTTGTAAGGTGATTCCTGACACCAAGATAAGACGAAAAGTATACATACACCTGGGTGCATAAATGCTTCCTTTCTAAGTTATAGGTTGCCGAAAACAAGAAAAAAATGAACTTTATAGGTACTTACCTTCAAAACTATGGGACCTACCGCAATCGCGTTAATACTTCACTTAGGAACTAGTATCTGCCATATTCAGAAATACATATTCAAGAATCATAAAGTACTCAAAGAACATTTTGCATAAAGGCAGTTTGACTACTTACATATAATTTGAAGTATTCACCGACTACCACTTTAAAAATTTATGCAGAAGTACCGCAGGATGCTGAAACATGGATATTTGGATAAGGCACATACTAATTCCTTAATAAAATGTTGATCGGACTACGGTCGATTCCATAGTAATAGAGCTATGGACTTCTGGAGTTCATTTTTGATTCTTTCCTCAGCCTATAACTCCGAAAGGAGTATCTGTGCGCCCAGATTGCTCTAGGCTTACTTTTTGTCTTATCTTGATGTCGAGAATCACCTCCCAAAAGTTTTCGGTGTTTTTTTGAAACACCCTGTATACTACACCCTCTCAATTATCTAGCTGTGCTAGGGAGTCTTTCCACCACAAAACCTAAATTGAATTGGATGACACCGGAACTATCTCCAACCAACTTAGAGACTTCGAAAACTGTGAGTTCGACGCTAATATTGATTATTTCTCGAATATTTTGTTGTTGCTGTTCTTCTCCACGGGTGCTAATGGATACTGAACTTTTACCTAAAGAGCATCAGGAGTGTTGGTCTATCTCAGCGACTCTGAAAACTATGACTCTTTCACTAATATCAGTTATTTTTCAAGTTTTTATATGTCACCCCCTCCGAACCCTGTGCATCAAGCGTGATCGTACCTCACAGTACTCTTTTCTAAACTGTACTGAATATTTAGGTCTAGCTTATCTAGATTCTCTCCAGCCTTTCAAGTTATTTTGGAACATATATACGTATGTATATGCAATCATAAAGATTGTTCATATGGGTCAGCGTTTTCAAAATGGCCGTCAATACAAGGTGCCTGTATCAGATAAAACGTCCAGTGCCACTAATATGAAAACAGTTGAAGATGATGGAAGATGTATTTCAGCTTCCCTGTGTTCATTCCTTTTTCGCACGGTAATATAAACCATAAAGGCTCTGAACCGACCAGATTTTCTTCTGTAAAGACTAATGTCTCTCAACAAATTTGTCTCTCGCTAATTCAATGGGCATTAGAGATGGAAAGTTGAGGGTCGAATTCCTGAGATAAATAAAGTAATAAGGCAAAAGTGTACGGTGAGTAAGAATCAGACTCTCTCTCTCTTTCACAAATGGGAATTCAGTAAATGGAAATGTGCATTCAAGATGCAACATTGAATTATCTATACAAGCCGGCTACGAGTCTCTTGTTTTGGCCACGGGTGCAGTCCAAACTACCCTTTCCTCCTACCAATTTTACAATTTAGGACTTAGCTTCTTACGAGATGTGTGGCCTACCGAAGGACCACACAGATGTTATCGAAACTATTGTGCTATTGTTTCTTTGTATGCTTTGGCAGAAACTTCTTTGGATATCGAAGCCTGCTCACTTTTGTTACTTGAGGACACGTTGAGAAAAGCAATTTAGTAAACCAAGCTTTCTGTTTACTTTTTTCGTATTAAGAAGCAACGAACTATCAACTCGTCACGCACTCGAGTTTGTGCTCAATTACAGGTGGAAAAGATTGACGTTCCGACCACAGCGGCTCAAGTGATCCTGTGAATCTGAGCATTTTGCAAGCTGCTTCGGTTTCGGGGACATTACAACGTCGTGGGATGAAATTTCAGCAATGAAGTATCTTGCATTTAGTTGGTCGTGTGATTTGTTGCGTTGTGTGGCAGACAAGAAAGCTGTAAATATTTTCGAATTATGAAAATTTTAATTGAATCTTAAACGTACGTATAAGTGTGTAGTGTGTAGAGGAACGTCGAGTAGTTATCTCCAGATATGACAAAAATATAGCGCTTTTTTAAAATTGCCAAGGTCCATGTGAGTACATTTCTTATCCTATGAAGCATGTTTTAAAGATTGACCTCGGTTAAAATATTATGCTGTCTTTTCGTAATTTACGTTGCTGTCTGGAATAGGCTATAAAACGTAGATATTTCAAGAGGGACGAACGCATGGAGTGAAATTTGGGGGTCCGGACCCCCCTAATTCATGTTTTTCGTGTAAATTTAGTCTAATTCTAGGGTCAAGTTTACAAATTTTAATATAATTTATCCTCAAATTGAACTTGAACCCCCCGAATACCATTGACCCTTCAGAAATAAGTAGGGGGCAGTGCTAGAATGTTCACCTCCGGTGCTGCTGGTCCCTGGTTCGATCCCCACTAGCGCCGTGTGGACTTTGTGGTGAACAAACGCCGCGCTCGTGGGTTTTCTTGGGATTCTCCCGTTTCATTCCACCATTTCATTCATTTCTCATTATCACCGTCTCCTTTAGCCTAACCAGCATAACCCTGGGGCATAAAACTTAAAGATTTCATTTCATTTTTCTTCTGAAAAACTTGCTGCGTAGGTGCTTATATTTCAATTATGTTTTATGAAAATGCTGTTTTACTCAAAATGTAGGGTTTGATATCTGAACATTGGGAGCTAAATATGCTATATATTGTGCTCATTATAATAATAATAATAATAATAATAATAATAATAATAATAATAATAATAATAATAATAATTATTATTATTATTATTATTATTATTATTATTATTACCCTGAAAGATATGCAACCAACTTTCCAACTTTTAAACCATTGTGAACGTGAGTTCCAGCGTACCGGCACCTTTATTGTTACAACAATTCTAGATAGATAGATAGATAGATAGATAGATAGATAGAGAGAGAGAGAGAGAGAGAGAGAGAGAGAGAGAGAGAAAGAGATAGAGAGAGAATGAGAGAAAGGAAGATAGATATAGATATATACATGATCGAAAATGGCGGTCGAATCCATACTTTTCGAGGTCCCTGAGATGAACGGAAAATGCCGTTTAAATCCACAAATTCAGTCTTATTAGTACTCGTAAGAGGGAACGGGAACAGGTAAAGGTAATTGAAATGGTTTCTAGAATGGGAGTCTTTTGCACATTTAAAAAAAATCATATTTTCCACAATTTTTAACCCATTGGAACTAAAGTTTCTGATAATATGAGTGTTATCCATACATTATTTGTGTGTAAATATAAGAAATGTTTAAAGAATGAAAGAATAAAATCGTTGAACTTCTTTAAAAATTCGTAATTTCCACAATTAACAACCGATCAGAAACAAACACTTCAAAAATGGGTATTTATAATACGTCAGTTGTAAAATACTCCTTCTTGAACTACATTTGTTTCTGATCGGTTACTAATGGGAGAAATTGCGAAGTTTTTAAAAGTTCAACTGGCCACCATTTTCACTTTTTTGATCGATCTTTCTGATTTTCACGCACAACTAACACATGATAAACACATATCTTGACTAACTGTAGTTCCGATCGGTTAAAATTGTGGAAATTGTGAATCGTTGGAAACCTCAAAGGGCGGCCATTTTGAAATTTTTCATCAAATCGCTGCGCCTAACGAACTCATCCAAGATATTTATACAACCAATCTTTGTGACAAAGGATTCAATCTGCTAAAAATTGCTTTAAAACAACGTAACATTATCGCTACCGACAATGTCGTTTATTGCAGAAACAGGCTATTTCAGATTTTAAGGCTATTAAATGTTCTCATATCATTACTTTTACACCTAGGTTTGCTTACGCACAATCTTCTGTACAGTAAATATCGCATAGGGCTACGTGAATATCTCCAAACCGAATCTTCCACCTCCAAATACAATACAACTGTCAGTTCTCATTTTGCAACATTGCTCTCTTCCGCATTGAAGAAAATTATTGAAAATGCACAGAACTCCCACCAGTGAAGGCCGGTCTTGCTACTCTTGTTCCTTCTGGCGGCCCAGGCTAGAAGTGGGTAATGAAATGCGAAAATGAGCTTCATTGATTTTGCAGATATGCCCTTTTAACATGAAATAATTCAAATATATTTCATCAACCTCTGCTCCTTACATAGTAGTATCATTGAATTTCCTTCAGTGAAATGAAAGGCGTCAACACAAGTCGACTAGTGCCACTGCATCAAATTTACCAGAAGTATCGAGATAAGGTAATATCCTACCTATTATTATTCTTGAAATGGTCAACTTCTCCAGAGATCCCTTTTTACATTTCCCAGTCCAATTGTACAAGACCGCTCCAAGTCCAATTGTCCGTCAGTAAAAACTCTTCTTAATATGTTTCTCACGACGTGGCCAAGATTTCTCCCACCAAAAGTGCCAGGGTACGTTTCCTGAAACAGAATTATAAAAATAAGAAAAAAAATGAAACACTTCGTTTACGTTGTAAGTAAAGCAATCACAATATACCACTAGCGGGTCTACAGACAAATGGCCTCACGTCAATTGCAATAACTATTTAACATCTAAGGGTGGATTTCTATAACACTACTTAAGCACTGAGTAGGATGAGGATTGTTTAAAAGTCCAATTTTTCTTGCAAAGAGATCATTTAAGGAATGCGACGGTTCAGCCGTCGCTCGAAAGCCCAAGTAATCTAGTTACTGTTTGGAGGTGTAACTAAGATGCAATTTTTCAGAATGAACTGTTTAGTAATCAAATAACTCCGTATTTTTGAAAAGATAAAACATTATTCACGGAGAATAACTGTTCACAGATGAATAAAGGATGATTTCGATCCCATTCTTGCGTACCGATACAATCATGATGATGTACGGCTCATGCATTGAATTTGAAAGCACACAGCACACGAATCGGTTGATCTCCCATGTTTAGGGTAGTTTGACACACGGGATTGCTCATTGGCAACTGCTCTAAAGCTCTAATACTTTATGTGAACTACTTATGAACAGGGAGTGCTCAAAGAACATCTCACACACACATCGCCGTTGTACTTAAGGTCGAAGTTGTAACGTAAGAGACGACGGTGTGCTTAATGTTGAACATTTTGAACCATGAATACGAGTGCGTGATAGAGTTTTGAATATGAAGGAAAAAGCCTTCTCTAGGCATTCCACCCGGTTAAATATTATCAGGGTTTGTTCTTCGTTAAGTGGACCATTGATTTAGTTTTTTTTTTAAAAAAAAGTTTCTAACCATACTTACCGAGCAACATCTTTATTATTTGAACGTATAATTGTTTAGAAGCAGGGCTGCCACAAATAAACTACAATAGTGTGAACTACTTTGTGGGTACGAGTTTACACAATTTGGTACTTCAGTGTTTTTAAAGAAGGATGTTAAAAATTAAAATGTATTGCCTTGGAAGAAATTTGAAAGTTGACGTGTTTTTAAGACGCGTAAACAATAAATACTGGGGTTCGGTAAACTTAATTCAACAATTCACGAGCGTAGCACAACGAAAGGTTAAAGTCCTAGACACGTTTATACATTAAATTCATCTCTAGATATTATTTTTAATTTGCCAAATTCTCCGTTATTCTTATGGGATTTTATGTTAATAACAGAAATTTGAGGCCCTATCCCCTTGGTTTCAAATCTTTTAGGTATCCTCCCCCCCCGATTTACTTTCACTGATTCTTAAATTCACTCTACTAATTAATTAAGTGAAGTCCTCTTCAATTCTTCAAACGTACTGAATTGGCCTCTTTTCGTTGAAGGGTTGGGGCTCCTTTCGCCGGTAGGATCCCTTGAAGAGTCAACATTCAATTTTTATTCTTTCTTTTTAATCAACTTTGGGTTAACACGGGACAAGGAAGGGTGTAAGATAAAAATGACGAGCAGTTTAGTTGCAGGTCTGTTTCTGCCTACTGCACTGTTACCTTACATTAATAGGTCTTATTACGAGTTCTTCCCAATATCTAACATGCCCTTTCCTTACCCTGTGTTCATCCACAGTTCCTAAAAGCCAAAAATAAATTTTCACTCTGGATTCTGTTAGCCCCCCCCCCCCCAAGGAAAACTAGAAATTTCTTACTACATAGACAATTTACGATATTCCGGAATGAATAAAGTATCTAAAATTGGCAAGATGTCCATTAAAGTAGACATATTGAATGATATTTAATTTTTCTCCTTAATTCAATTTTTAAATATTGATGCACGGAAACAAAATTAGCATAAAAATGCAAATATAATATTATTTAGAAAACCAGCTTACTAGCGTCGTTGCATTATCACGTACTTGAAGCCATTCTTCCAAGTTTAACACGTCTTCTACTGATGTACATGGAATTGTGCAGCTTTCCGGTAATTCACTTTTGCAGGCGATGTAGAATTTGCCGTTTTTAAGTGGTCCTTCAGTAAACAAACATCATTGCTTAAATCTATTAGCATATTTTTCATTTCTGCAAGGTGTCTTGCAACTACTGCAAAACCTAGAATGAAAACAAAATGGGAGAAAATTAATACTCAAATTTTTGTAATAATTACTCTCAAATATTATGTTCTTGTTGTGTTTAAGCATGACGTGTATGAATTTTTGGATGAAAGAAAATAGTTGTTAGAAAAGGTAGGCGGATGGGAAGGGACGGTAGGCCGAAGCACCAGAATACCATAAACACACCATTTGCCGTTTAAATTGGGAATAAGTGACCTAAGTATATCTAGGGTTGTTGTATTTTAAAATAAAAAGAAAAAGAGATAGTAAATAAATAAAATAAACCTGAAATACAAAAGAAATAAGTAATTTTTAATTTACTCTCACTCACATCTTGGTAAATACTTGATTTTTACTGAAACCCTTGACATTAAGTTGTGTCCACAATCATGTGAATATGTTGGCCTTACGTCCAACCCCAGAAAATGTTTTCTTCAAAAAAGGTACTGAGAAGTTAATAACATATATTTTAACATTGTAAATATTTAATGTAAAATAACATATAGTACAGTATTCATATATGTTAAAATTGTACTACGTTACTTTGTACTACACGACTATTCTCTAAAAGTCGAAAGTAGAAGAAAAAATGATAACTACGGGAAGTTTTATTTCTCGAGATATTTAAGTGATTTTTATTATCCTCCAGTGTTTAGATACTTATCAAGTGGGTCTCTTTGTTTTAATTACAGTATTACATTCTTGTAATACCTACCAACTAGGTGAGCCTATATTCAGATCAAGCTGAAAAGAAAACACGAAAATGCCTACCTAATGTAGATACGTGTTAATTCGCCTGATCTGGCATGTACCACAACTACTTTTAAAAATTAAAACTTTAGAAGGGATTTTTCGAGCAGAGCTACGTCTTTCATCAGGCATGAAGCAAAAGAAACTCAGGGAAAACTAAATTAAGATTAAAGGAAACGGACTATTTACATGGAGTCACCAGCGTGTCATTGTGCCAGCCAATATAGTTGAGTTTGTACCCAGACTTCCAGAAGAGCAAATGCACCCTTATTCTGCACATTCTTTAATATTAGACAACAAACCATAGTAGGCGGTTTCAGGGTTTCAGAATTACAAAATATCCTCTAAAGCCTTTGTAATTCTTAAACCTCATATCATTCACTCATGGTTGGTTGTCTGATGTTAGATCATGTGTAGAATAAGATGGATATGCTCTTTTGGAGGCGTGGGTACATAATTGCAATTTCATTGCCATGAATAATGGGAATGCTTTGTAATTCAGCTTCTGTTCAGGCAAAATAAAATGGTGGAGAAACGTAAGAACAAATCTGTCACTTCATGAACTGTTACTTCATTAAAGTTCTAAGGGTGGCTGGAATCCAAAGTTCCGCGTTGCATAGCTGCGATGGTTAAAACGAACGTATAACTCCAAATTTTAATATCATGTAAACAACACGAAAAAAAATAAAATTTTGGCAAAAATGCAATATTAAAATCAATCAAAGTAACTTACTGCACGAGCACTCCGAAACTGTGGACGACTGGGGATAGGTCGAGTTCGAAATTATTCTTGACGTTCAGCCTTCTAACAGCTGATTGTCAGGTGATGTATTTCCATCTGAACTTGGTCTACCTTCTGTAACTTCTGCTGAGAAAAAGAAATAAAATAAAATAAAAAAATAAACTCAAATGAAAACTTTCGCAGATTATTCAAAATATTAAGATCATATTCACAGTCATACATTAAAAAATACGCTTTTTGGAACAGGACAGCAAAGAACAGGTAGATTCTTTTAACATTTTAAATGACCTCTACTTTCAAAGCAGTTTTTTTGAATCATGCCGATTTTCACATTCACCTCAGATATCGTAAATATCTAATTTTTTGTACGAACTTTGGTTCCAATCAGTTCTAACAAGTACGCGTGGCAGCCATTTTTTTAAAGAAATGGCTGCCACGCCTAAGTTTCACACTCAACCAACATATTGTACTGCAACTATCAATTTTTGGGCAAAATTTGGTTCCAATACGTTCGTAATTGCGGCACTCATGTTTTTTAGACAATTAAATGCCAACTATTTTGGACTTTTCTTGATGGATCATTGTGATCATCTTGGTCAACTCACATATTACAAACACCCCAGCCAAATTTGGTTCTGTTCGGGTAATAATCGTGGAAATTAGTATTTTTTTTTGTTTATATGGCCGCCATTTTGAAATTTGCCATCCGATCATTCTGGCTAATGACTTTTGAGCCAAGTTTGGTTTAAACCCGTTTCAAAATTGTGGCAGCTATGTCGTTCACAAGCGAAGCTTTTGTGTCCGGATGTGATCAGAAAAACTGTCTAGAAATTTTCCGGAATTTCAGATATGAGCGTCTCTGCAATAGGTATATTCCTGAAGAAATCTGCCTATTGGCATACAATGAATAATGTTTACAATTTCAGCAACTTTAAATTTCAGTTCCACTCTGCTTTTCTATAGTTGTATCTACGTTAACGCAGTTTGAAATGACACGAAGATTCGTTTCGTCAATGTATGCATATAGGGAAACAAACTCAATTTTAACAATAATAAAGTATGGACTCTGCACGGAACGACTCTGAGTGAACTTGTATACCACTTTGGAATATTATTCACTAAAAACAAACATATATGACGAAACTAATTTTATTTATTCCCAAAAATACCTTACTTGACAAGATGCAATTTGTAACAAGACCTTCCTCAGACGCACTGACTTGTCACGTAAGGGTGTGTTTTTTTTAAATAGCATTGCTTTGGTCTTTTTTTTTGTGCCAATACTCTGTATGGTGCAGATATTTATTTTAAAGAGTGACAACTATGTGACAGGACTGGGATAGACCCTGGTACATTTTAGATGCCCTTACAATGCACTTCCGACTGCACAAACCAGTCACGCTGCACAGGTAAAAAGGAAAGACCTATCGTCAAAATCGAATATTTGGTCACCAACGGCAGGAAATTGCACCTTGTCTTCAACTGTGCTCAAATCTAACTAGTATGAAGGTTATTCTAACAGTCGAACTCGCGATAAATCTGCAAAAATGTTATTCGGATTCATTTTTCGAGTATTTCTTTGCATCCTTCACCTCCACCCCCACCCCGAACCACCTCCAAAGTGTTTACACATTTATAAGGCTCTTATAACGAAGATGATGATTGGTGTTCTACCCGAAGGCAGGTCTTTGACACAAAGGTCCCTGGAACATTCCATTAAATGCGTTTTAAATTATTTTTTCTTGCTTTTCTACATTTTTGCCCTTTAAGGGGGTTCCACCCTTTACCCTTCTTTGATTTAGCCTCCCTCCCGTCCACACAGATAGCCTGGAATCTCCAAAGTGTGTGTGCACATTTCTAAGGTTGTTCTAACAGAAGACAGTGCATTAAATTTGTGTTTAATAAAAAAATATTGTTTTTCATACATTTTTGTCCTTTCGGACCAGGGTTTCACCCCACTGTCCGATTTACTTCCCCAACGAGCCTGACCTGTACTTTGAACAATAAACAATCTGTAAAAATTTCATTCGAATCAGTTTATGCATTCGGCAGAACACACAGACGAACAACACAATGGCCGGCTTTAATTAAGAGAATATAAAGAGTACATACCTGCATCACATGAAGCTGGTTCGGATGGTAATGAACGAAGCGGTGAAGGTAAACTTAATGATGAATTCCTGTAATTCGTCCGACATTGCCCTCTTACATAAAATTCATCCTCACTATCATCATCATCACTAATTAATCTACTCGGACGCTTTTTCTTCCTCTGAGGTCGCCCTGTAATTTCGTTATCATTTTTTAGATTCGATTCATCCTGGGCTTGTACCAGCTTTCTTCTTGCCTTGAGTAGGTCGTCTGAAAAATAAATCTGAGTCACTTTATGTAAAAACACCCAAAACGGTATGAAGACGGTAATGAAATTCAGGGGTGTAAAAAACGTTTGAAATTCTTTCAAGTGTTTCGTTATCAGAACAAATTTAATACTACAGTGTTCATATTTTCAGAGCTGGGGTCTAAATTTAGGTGTCGATCGCTGCCGAATTTGGATATTCGACGTCTTTAAAAGGTTAGATTAAGTTTGATAACAAGATGGAGCTTCTCTGTATAACAATAAAGCAATTTTACTTGTCAAGAAAAAATAAAGTAACCATTCGGCACAAATTGACACCTTGAAATGGTCTTGTTAAATGTTTGAAATCAGCCAGTAGTCCGCACACCTTCTGTGGAGCACTGGTTTTTGGTTATATTTGCTGCTTTTCCCATATGTTGGTGTCCATGACAAGTACATTAACAGTTGTCATGGACGCAAGCTCTGAAAAACTCTCATTTGCGCTGAAGTTTACACATGACCTGCGAGCACTACAGTGCGCTTAAAGCTTAAACATGGCCGAAATGTGGCATCGGTCAAATCGCTTCATTTTTACAAATGTTGTAGACAATGACGAGTACATTAAAAGTCACTGGCGCAAGCTCTGAAAACTCATATGTGCGCGCTACATCGCGCTCGAGTTTACATGTGGCTGAAGTGTAAATCACTTGATTTTTACATATGTTGTAGCGATCGACACCTGGAAGCTCTGAAAATCGTATGCGCGCGCTACAGCACGCTCGTGTTCATGTAAACTTCAGTTGGAATAAGATTGTTTTCACATATGTTGTAGAGCTTGTCGAGTTTAAAAATCATTTAACAAGAAAGCCAACCTGGCCGGCGAAGGCCAATAAAAAACAAAGCGATTTGACCTAAATCATATTTCGGCCATATGTAAACTTGAGGCGCTGAAACGCGCGCATATGAATTTTCCAGAGCTTGCGCCCATGACAACTTTTGATGTAGTCGTCATGGGCTGCAACGTATGTGAAAATCAGATAATTTAAGCGGAAGCCACTGCTACTTAAGGGGTGTGCACTTTTGTGGAAGCACCAGAAAACCCAAAACACATTAATTGTATACGAGGCTAGTGCAGCCATCTAACATTGCGGCTGTTCCTTCACACACATCTTGCTTTCTTTGCTTTGTATTTTTCCTTTCTATCTACTTTCTAGTGTCCCGTTTTAAAACACGTCCACGATTTCTGCAGCCAAAGACTCTTTTTGAAAATTTTGAATGATCTTTCACAATCATCGTGTATGGGGAAAGGTTCGCCGAAGGATGGTATCTCACAGACAAGTCAATACGGTGAGTGATACCATTCTTAGGCGAAACTCCCCCCCCCCACACACACACATACACGGTGATTGTGAATTTAAGGCTTTGTTCATGAGGAAGAACATTGACACAGTTCAAACAGAGTTTACGGCTACAGAAAGTCGTGGACGTTTTGAAACGGGACACCAGAAACTTTTCGATAGAAATGAAAAGTAAAAAGACAAGGAAAGCAACAATTCATATATCTCGGGTGGGTGTGCAAAAGATGTTAAGTCACAAAATGTTACTTTTGAGAAAATTCAATTTAAAAGTTTGAAAATTCGACAAAAATCAGAAACTAAAATATATGATTTTTTGTATATTTTATTTCAATTAATGTTCCTTTGTGCACATTATACTCAGGTTTTAGTGCTTAACACCTTATAATAAAAAAGTTCTAGATTTGTTTTTAGGACTATGTTTCAGAACTTGTGGACTTATCTGACTGTGCACTTCATACAACTTACAGCACTTGTGGACTTATCTGTTTTTGCACTGAATGTATAGAGTTATGTTACACTGTGGATAATGCTATAACATTATTCTAATGGAGCAGATTAATTTTGGTAAAAAATATATTACATTTCTGTTACAGTTTCGACGATTAGCTCTGTCTTCTATAGACGAACATTACATACTCAAGTAAGCATGTAATGTTTGACTGTAGAAGACAGAGCTAATCTGCAGAAACTGTAACAGAAATGTAATGTATTTTTACCAAAATTAACCTCTGTGTATTTTGCTCAGATTATTTCTATAATATGGTTAATGTCAGTTTACTAATCGCCTTCATTTGGACTGCTTTCTGTTTTATCAGGAAATACATTTCGAACAGAGGATGCAGTTTTAATGACCTGTAAAACTCATGAAATACAGGGGATACAAACGGAAGCTGGTCCGAAAGATCCTTCTTGTTTTCATTGCTGATTGCTATCGGCCCATTGTAGACGCATTGGCATCAAAACACTTGGCTTTCCCTTTCTTGAAACATGCATAGTTTTGAAATTTTCACGACTATTGTGTGTTGTCTTGTAAAATAATACACCTGGCTTTTGTTTCTCATAGCGTAACTACTTAATATGTCTCCACAGAAAACGTTCACCAACACCGTCACTCTTGCGAAATTGAATAGATTCTGTTAACACACAGGCAAAATCGTAGAAATCTTCAAACACTTCACGTACTACAAATTGGTTTTTCTTCCCTGCTTGACAAATTAATTGAGCCCAGTCGTGGGGATGCTCGACGTTACCATTAAACTTTTTCTTCTATTTCTCTATAACACTATGATCTGTATCACATTCCATATGTGTATGACCTGCTATTAGAAATTTGTGGTCAATAGTTTCAAGGTTCGTAGACTTCTGTAAAACTGTGAAGCACATGGCTGCAAAGTGGGAATTGCGATTCTGTCCAGCACATGAATCGGAGTACATAACTACTTGTTTCATTTCTGGATTCATATTTTCTAATAGAAAATGATAAACACATGAGGCGATATTATTTGCTCCTCTTCCACCGATTCCCTTATGCCACACAAAACAAAAAAAAAAAAAAAAAAGTTTGATTGTCACAATTGTGAACTGTAAGATTAAATGTCCATAGCTGTCTTTTGTAAAATGATACTGAGTTCTGTAAAAAGGGAGTTGGAAGACATTGTTGTAAGTCAATTGTGATGGTCTTGCGTGTAATTTCATTCCTAGACAGTTCTTTGTCGGAAGCTTTAGAGTTATATGCCACTTCAGCCTCTTCATGAAATTTATCCAACTGTGTTTTTATGGAAGGATCTCCGGATACTTTAAGTTGAAGAAATAACTTATGACAGACTTGACACGTATCTATGTGCGGTTTCTTTATTTTCAAGTTCATTTTGTGGAATTCACGGTCATACGGACGTCTACTTACGGGAATCCCATTGCATATTCTCTTATACTCCTCATATAGTCCCGAAAGTGTCACGTATGGCAGTAAATACTTTTTACTGGATTCTCGTCGGGAATAATGACTTTCATATGAGAGAACTGATTAAAAGTGTTAGCGAACCTCTTCCAGTTCATTTTCAGACTTGGTGTTGGAAGGTTTGTGGGTTCCTCGGCTACTAATGTCTATATTACTAGAGAAAGAAAAACACGCTTCTTTTGAATTACAGACTGTATGAAGTTTTTGCTTTACCAAAAATACACAAGAAGCAACTTTTACACACTTCATGTCTTTTACCCGACACTTCGATGTGATACAAAACTGTCACTTGGCGATAGTGCTGCTTTTCAAAATCTTTCTGTCTGATTCTGGTTCTCTGCTTATTAGCAATATTCAGCAAACTAGTGATATACATAACTCTTCGATTATAATCACCAAGAGCCCAGTAATTGTCAAATATATTTCTAAACACTTCTTCTGAACACAACATTTTACATTTTTTTTTCTACACTCTCCGGGAAGCTGAAATGTACGAGCTAGAACGCATTTCACTTCCGAAGTAACATATGATTGACCTATATTTCTGAGACGTTTTCTCGTTTCACGAATTTTTCGTGTATCGTATTTCAAACCTCGTGATTCGTTCCGTCGTCTATTTTCACAGGACCTATCTTCCACAGGTACCTCGCGTTCAATGTCAGATGTTCCTGGTTTCTCTGATAAATTGTGCAGATCTGCACACTGCCCGAGCACGGTAATAGATGTTTCCCCCCTCTCTCTCACTACTATCTTCTTCCATCATTTTTCTCTTACCAGTCTGTTTCTTGCGTCTACCCGGGTTCGATTCCCGGCGGGAGCTCATGTGGTTCGGATTCCACTTAATCAGTAGGTCCACGTCTCATATAGCCTCGCTGCTGAACGGGACGATAAACTCAAAATCAACTCAAAATTTCTTGCGTCTCGTCCTATGACTTTTAAGCTTCTCTTCTGGTTCGGATTCTGTTGATTCGGATGCAGAATCATTTCTATCAAAATCCGGGTCTATTCCTATTGTTGCGCATTTGTGTTGTTCATAAAAATATTCAAATAGAAATAGAAAACAGAAACAGAGTAAAAGGATTGTATTTGTTTCAAACAAATACTACTTAACCTCTAAATAATATGAAAAACCAATATAATTCAAATAGTGATTAAGCAAATATTTTACAAGCTCGTTTTACCTTAACATATTTCACATAACTTTATTGCTTGCATTTGTTTCATTCACACGATGGAAATGTTTTCAACAATTAAGTGCAGTGCAAAACATGTTAAGTCACATTTTGGAGGACTTAACATGTTTGTCCCAACTCTGTGCAGTCATATATTAGTGTGAAAAGAAAGGTAAGTCCACTTGCTACGGACTTAACTTGTTTTACACGAAATAGAATCAGTATGTCAAACATGACTGAAAATGCACGGGTTTGTAACATCATTGAAAAACCTGATAGGACTTAGCCGAGTATACACAATTGTAGAGAAAAATTTTCTTATTCAGGTACAGTGAAAAGCTCATTTTTGACCATTTTGGACTTAGCATGTTTTGCACACCCACCCAACATAAAGAAGAAACACACATTAACGTAAGTTAACAAGACATACAAGGAGATAACTCTATGAGACTTGTTATATCTGCATTTTGTTCGCTCATCCTAACTAAACGAATTTGAACGCAAAACGATTAATTGAAACGGGTATAATTCCCTATTACATTCGACTGGAAACTAATTAAAATCGAAAAGTAGCCTATTTCATGTGACTTATAGGAATATGCTTTTACTCTAAGTATTAGCTGAGTCAATATACATTCATTTTACCATTCAGCAAGAGATTTCAACTCCATAACACTTTAAACAATTGTATCCGTTACGATTTTCTCCTACTTCGTGAAAATCGGTTCACTTATACCTTGAATATCTATAGTAATCACAGAGTATTGAAAGAGTTTTATTGTTAAATGTATAGGAGGCATTCCATACGAATTCACCAGAGGCATGTTGCTTCATAGACACAGATTTGGCTGATATTTATATTACTGAAAGCTAGTGTTATATAAGTAACAGACATGCAATATGAAATTATTCTAACAGATACTGCAGAAAATACAGGGTGTTCAAAAAAGTGATGAATCTTCCCAAATTGGTCGTTTCTGAAACACACCCAAGAAAAGGAAAAGAAGCAGATCTCAAAAACTGTTTGGACAGTTATAATGATTTGGGTTTTATTTGAAAGCGAATGATCTGTGTAAGCCAATCCCAAAAATCCGAGAAAAATCTTCAGCATTATACAAAATATAGTACCCTAAAACACATCCGAAGAGAGAACTTTTTTAATGGTGAATCCCAGGTGGTAGAACAAAATAATTTAGTACATCACATTATAAAGACATATATAATAACATATGAAGGAATTAAAAAGGTATTATTTCTGAGAATGAAATTATTATAATTTTACTATACCCTTACGTGGTTGCAGTCTGAAGCACAAGATTTGTCCATATTTCAGCAAAGACCATTTTTTTCTCGTCTCTCTGGAACTAATATATCGAGTATACCATTATAATCTTATATGTGGGTGGCTTGCGGCATCAACTTGACTTTTTGAAGGCATTTACATACACAGACAGAGTGCAATCCACGGCTAGAACTACCATTACAAATTACAAAAAAACATACTTTTCAACCTCGCGATCTTCAAATTTCATGAAATTTGGATATAATAAGTACTTTATGAGAGAAGAGTATTTTCAAAATAACAGCTCTCAGTAACGTACAATTTTCATGTTGCAGAGTTGCTAACCTTGAAATGTTAAGTAAATTTTAACATGCAAGGCCGAAGAAAACCTTGCATAACTTTGGTTATAGGTACGGCACAAACAACGATTAGGGCTTATTTTAAAGCCAAAACATTACTCTTTCATTAAAAAATAAACATAATGATATTAAACAGGATTTTGTTATCCGTGCCATGTAACATAATATTTGACCTTGAATATTTCAAAAGGTACTTTTTAACTTTATAACACATACCTGGGGTCCGAACGGACCCCAGGCTTCGTTTTTGCCCTATATTTTCACGGTTTGATATACATTTTTCTTGACGGCTCATGATATCTTGTTTTAGGATGTTGTGAATTTACTCATAATATTTAACCCGTGGTTTGCTTTCGCATTTAGAAATTTTAAGAACAGTTGTTAGAGAGATTACCTTTTTAATTTTTTTTGTCTGTTATGTTTTGTGTATGTTATTGTGTATGTCTAGATAATGTGATGTACTAAATTATTTTGTTCTACCACTCGGGATTCACTATTAGAAAAGGTCTCACTTCAGATGTAATTTGGGGCAATATTTTTAGTATATTGCTGCATATTTTTCTCGGATTTTTTAGATTTAACATGCAAAAACTCCATTTTTAGTTTACACGGATCATTCGCTTTCAAATATGCCGTCTCCTTTAGCCTATCCGGCATAAGCGTGGGACGTAAAACTGCAAGTTTTTCGCTTTGAAATAAAACCAAAATCATTATATAATTGTCCAAATATAGTTTTTGAGATGTGCTTTTTTTCCTGTTTTTGGGTGTGTTTTAGAAACGACCAATTAGGGGAGATTCATTAGTTTTTGAACACCCTGTGTTTTCTGCAGTATCTGTTAGAATAATTTCATATTGTATTTCTGTTACCTATATAACACTAGCTTTCAGTAAAATAAAAATCAGCCAAATCTGTGACTATGAAGCAACATGCCTCTGGTAAATTCGTATGAAATGCCTCCTATACATTTATCAATAAAACTCTTTCAGTGATAAAGAAAATAGCAAACACGCACGAACAGAACCCGGTAATGGGCTATTACTTTTCATTCTCTACAAATTTGAATATCAACTGAACATTAAACTTCGGGCTCAAAAGAAGGGCACAGGGCCGACTCGACACAAGATCAGCTACGAAGATTATCGCGTTAATATTAACT
This sequence comes from Thermobia domestica, assembly GCF_964235325.1. Classification (NCBI taxonomy): domain Eukaryota; kingdom Metazoa; phylum Arthropoda; class Insecta; order Zygentoma; family Lepismatidae; genus Thermobia; species Thermobia domestica. The sequence continues at coordinate 35,316,277 of NC_137467.1, forward strand.
AACATTTTTTTCAATAATATCTACATTTTGTTATTCCATATAGGTGACAAAGACAATGAGAACAAACCTGTGTGATAGAAAAACTTCTTTATGGTGTGTAGAGGCCAATCTTTCGTAGGCGTACTATTCTCCGCTAAGAGATTATTATATTTAAACATTAACGTGCGAGGTGGCCAATACGTCTCTCTTTTCCTGGGAGTCAGCAAAGACTCATGTACGATCCCGACGCCTCCGCCACTGTCTTCTTTAAACTCAACAACATGACACGACAATTTCATTTTCCCCTGAAACAATCAAATACGTTAATGATTGTCATTATCATTCCAGTCAATCTGAAATCACTTTCGATCAATTTATGATCAGTTCGAAGGGAGAGAGTTCAAACCGTGATCTAGCTTCAGAATCTAACCGAACTGAAAAAATACGTCTATCCAAGTGTTGGGCAAACTAGTGCTATTAAACCTATCATAATATGGCACGAGCCGCATCGCAAGGTGTTACAACTTCAATTGCTCAAACGAACTGATCTAATAATGACATATTTAAACAATCACTTCAAGGTTGTGATAACTAGACCTAGGATTTGCACCAAAAATTAGAAATGTATGCACTGAAAAGTACAAAAATACGTCTTTACATACTCATATACAGGGTGGGCCATTTTAATCAATCCATGGAAATATCTGAAAAATGATAAAACAGGAAAAATTTTGAAGTACACGTTATATATTGCTCAGGGGAAAACCAATTCTGCCAAATGTACCCCTCCCCGCCCCCCGTAAATGGGGGTAACGGGGGGTAACTTTGAAATGTCAAATGGGAACATGGGTCGAGTAATACCTCGTTCGAAAGGTCTTGGAAAACTAAGTAACGCTGTACCAAAAGATGTTTCATGTTGTACACCAGTTTCAAAATGGCCGCCATGATATGGTTCGGAAACTCCAGTACCTGTAGTATGAAAACCATGGAAGGTAAATGAATGGAACAAAATTTAATTCGTAAATATCATAGGCATATCGAATGGTGTGATCCCTGTGGCCTCCCTAAAGGGGTCTTGGGTAATAACTTCCAAATTTCAAATAGTAACATGAGTCGAGTGGTACCTCGTTCGATAAATCTTGCAAAATCAAACATAGGCCTATTGCAGGAGAAAACGATTGAGGTGAAATGGCAGTGTTCTCAAAAGGCCTCCGAAACATAGTATCCGTGTCTGAGAAAAGGTTTAGTACCTGTAGTATGAAAGCGACTGGAGATAAATCAACAGAAGAAAAACTGGAGTAGCTAACTGACGTAAGGCACATCGAGAGGTGTTGTCTGGGTGACTCCAAGGGCCAACTGAAAGGTATCCGGGGCCAACTTGAAAATTTTAAATAGCAACTTGAGGCGAGTAACACCACGTTACATAGACAAATTAATATCAAACAGCTTCTGTAAGAAAATTTTCGACATGAGACACCGTTTTCAAAATGATCGCCAAGACATGGTGACTGTGTCTAAGAAAACGTCTAGTGCCCATAGTATGAATACGGTTAGACATAAATGAAAATAACGAAAATTAAATAGGAAAACCACGGAGGCGTTCCAAGGCTCGAGAATAATACAACAGAGATAAAAATATTAGAGTAAAATTGCCATAATGTACAGAGAGAAGTCGAAGTCCTGCAAAATAATCTCTCCCTGCGCTCTGTATGTGAGTGGGGTGGAAAGTAACAGTGAAAGTTCAAATGAGAACTCTACTTTAATTCGCAAATTAAGGCTAGCTTACAAATAGGCATGGTGTGGTTGAAATATTTGTTTGTAAGGATGATGTTGTAGCGACTAAAAAAAGAGAAACCTTTTTGCAATGCGTGCTGGTTATTCAGAAAGCATTTCGGGGATATACGTACACACCGTTTCGTCCCTCAAGCTCACAATATGACATGAGTGCTAATAGTTAATCAAAATGTAACTGTGGCCATCCGCATTAACTCAGTGCACCAATTCTCTATCCATGAAGTCTGCCTTCCAAACAGCATTGGGTAAGTCAAGCGTACGCCCGAACCGTTGTCCGGTCGGACATTGAAATTTTGAAGTTAGCCCCCAAGATCCCTTTAGGGAGGCCACTGGGATCACAGGGATCACACCATTCGATATGCCTATGATATTTACGTATTTCAATTTTGTTCCATTCATTTACCTTCCATGGTTTTCATACTACGGGTTCTGGAGTTTCCGAACCATATCATGGCGGCCATTTTGAAACTGGTGCACACTATGAAACATCTTTTGGTACAGCGTTACTTAGTTTTCTAAGGCCTTTCGAACGAGATATTACTCGACCCATGTTTCCATTTGTCATTTCAAAGTTACCCCCCGTTGCCCCCATTTACGGGAGGCAGGGAGGTGTACATTTGGCAGAATTGGTTTTCCCCCTTAGCAATATATAACGTGTACTTCAAAAATTTCTTCTATGTTTTATCATTTTTCAGATATTTCCGTGGATTGATTAAAATGGCCCACCCTATATATATATATATATATATATATATATATATATATATATATATATATATATATATATATTGCTTTGTTTTTTTAATATTTTTATTTCAAATTCCAAACTTTGATATTTAATGAAAAACAGACGATAATTAAAATACCAGTGTAAATAATAGTCAGCGTTCCCAGTTATTTGATTTGTCGACCACGAATTACCCGACTTTTCCAAATCACTATTTACACAATTCCTGGACTTTAAAAAAAAAAAAGCATAGGTCTATTTTTCCGAGTAGAAGTTGATTATGCAAGTACAGTTTTATCTGTACATGTGTACTCGGCGTTAAAATGCCGTTACATCTAATTTAAAGTGGAAATATGAAACCTGTGGCTCGTCGCAAGTCGAATCAAAAGAAAAACCTGCTGTAGCAAAATAACGCTCTAAAAACGGTTTGAGAAATATAAATCCGTACTTCAAATTGCGCGACTTTCTCAGATCAGTGGGAACGCTGATTGAACTTTTTATGGAGGACGAAACAGGGACGGGATATTTTCCTGCTTACCTAAACTTTATTTACACATTTAAACGAGATAGAGGCTATAATAGGGTCTAAATGTGTGAGTCCATTAGTGTTTGGGTGGTTAGGAAGAAATATAATGAAAAATCATACCACCTGATTTTATCTAATTTAACAAACACGAGATATGCCTTAATGCCATTTTACACTAGATACATTGCCACATTAACTATAAAAAGGGTCCGACCAGCGCTATTTGTCAGGTACCATCTCACTATTTGCCTGCTAGGACTGAGAGAAGCTCTGGAAAACCAGGTTAGGATCGTCGGCCGTAGGAATCGAACTCATGATCTCCCGAATAGGAATTCAACAGAGCTAACTAGCATGGTCTTTAATTCTGTTTTCATGAACTTAAGGTATACGCAAATACGCAAATTTTTGTAACATATATATATTTCCCAGCAACCCTACAGTACTTTTCTTATTACTCATTAAGCTTACAGTCGTGGAGCAAATTGTGAGTTTCAGGTTACTAGTATTCTATAGGAGATATATTCAATTTTGAAGACACTGAATTCCGTTTTTAATGTTTTATTTTTCGGGAAGAAGTGATATTTTTTTAGAATGCCCGAAACCTCTTCAAAGTTAAGAAATTTTCTAGCCCGAGACATTTTGTTTGACACAAATGTCAACCATATGAAATCTGTATATGCTATTTCAGTACATGTAAAAATAAATTTTTAAAAGACTCTAAAACATACTAAAATTCACCTTTTTAACTTTTTTAACCGTAACATGTATGTGCTAAGATGATTCTATACAACAATTTTTAAAATTTTCCAACATCTAACTTCTGGACACTTGCACAATTTGTAAAAGTCTCGAAAAAACTTTATAAGGATGTGGTGTTTTGCCCGAATTCGGTCCTTTGAGCCGAAGGTCCTTGGACAATGTGAACCCATGGAAGTTTGCCATTGCCTTCCGTGGTATGATGACGTCCTAAAGACGGGATTACAGCTTAAGTGGGGTCTGAAACACTTGTACCGCCGTCGGGAATCGAACCCAGGACTCTTGATTACAAAGTGACAAGCGATACACTCATCCACGGGGCACATTATTAAAATGAGCTTAACCTATGATAAGAGAAAATAACTTTAGTACGGTTACTTTGTTGGGTACCTCAACTTTTCTGAATACATATAGTTGAAGTGTAATAACTTGGACAGATAAACCCAATGGGCGTGTTTTCTTGGGTGCGGAAACAAATTTAAAACAAATTGGGCATTCTGTAGGTCGTTGCGAGGGGAGGGGGTTGTGGTTAGAGTAGGGTGGCCAGACGTACTGATTTTCACAGGACAGTACCATTTCTCAAATACCTGTTGTTTTCTCTTGCAAAGACTTGTAGAAAAGCGAGAATTGTCTTTTTTTTAAATCTTCTGATTTATCTTATTTGCAATACTTTAATGTCATTCTTCATTCTTAACATACGATAATTTAAGTTACTTCTGATGATAATGTGGTATTCTGCCCGAAGACAGGTCTTTCGGGGGCAAGGTCGCTGCGAAAGGTGAACACATGGTGGTTTGCCTTTGGCTTCCATAGGATGATGAAGGTCTAAGGACGGGACTTTCAGTTTAACGAGAGATCCGGACTCCCTGTCCCCACCGGAAATCGAACCCGGGACCCCTTGACTAGAAGCGCACGATCTTATTCACTGAACTACCGGGGACACAAGTTGCTACATTACTGGCTTTCTGAATTTCGGGAATAATTAATCCGGTTGAAAAATTGTCATATAAAGCAAGTTTTTTCCAAAACTTCTTTTTTTGTTTTGTTTTATAAGATTTTTGCTACTTCGCGCATACAAAATGCGATTCAATAAAAAATAATTGTCGTGTTTGCTTGTCACGAATCGAGATTTCAAGGGAATTCCGTCTTTTATGTAGATAGACTTGAGCCCAACAGCTCAGACTAGACTGTGGATGGACAAAGGTAATAATAACAATAATAATAATAATAATAAAAGCATTTGTCGCACAGAAATAGGCTCAAACATTTTTGATACAAACCAACCAAGCTTTCTCAAATTTTAAGATGAATTAACCAAACAAATTTTTAAACCTTTTTATTTAGTGAGCTGTTGTGTAAAAGTTTATTTCTAATTCATACGTATCTCACAGTTATGTTTGTGGAGAATTTAGATAAGAAAATTGAAATTGAAATCTTTAAGTTTTACGTCCCACGGTTATGCCGGTTAGGCTAAAGGAGACGGTGATGATGAGAGATGAGTGAAATGATGGAATGGAGAAAGTGGGAGGAAACGGGAGAACCCCGAGGAAAACCACGAGCACGGTGTTTGTCCACCACAAAGTCCACACGGCGCGAGCTGGGATCGAACCCGGGACCCCAAGCACCGGAGGTGAACGCTCTACCACTGAGCCACCGCGCCCCCAGATAAGAAAATAATTCTATATTTTGTAACATGTCCATTTAATTAGAATTGTTCTTGCAAAGCAATTATTTTTTAAATTCATTTATAACTGTGTGAAATGCGAACATTATTATTCTCTAATGTGGAGATTACTAATCTTACAAACTTCCTATCACCCCATTTCTGTCGTACTCACGTATCTCAATTTTTCTAACACGCGAACCTCGTCCTTATCGACGCACATGTTCAGCTCATTTGCTATGTGGATTGTAGATATAAATATCAAATTGAAGTGTAGTACTGGTGCTGTAGTGAATTTAATACATTATGTATCTCATGTGTTAATACAGCACAAGGTGGCGAGCGGGAGGAGTTTCTGAAATTCCCTGACCAATTTAGGTTTTTGTAGCCTGGAATACCCCTGTCAAAACTCCCCCCCTCCTTTGTGTGACATTAAATATGGTATTTCATTTAGCACAAGGCTCAAAACGTTACTATAACCATTCCTCGTATCATCATTATACAATTTTCATGCAATCTAACCTAACTTTATCTAACATGAAGTCTGTAGTATGTATAGAGAACAAAATAACGTAACTGCCGAATTTGCGGTAATTGTGTATATTGCAATCTTCATTAGTTCTATCGTACGACACGCTTAGTAGCTACTCGGTGCTGCCAATGTACTTGAAAACGGGCCGTTAACAATCAGCGGTAATTGTTACGATTAGTAACTTATACAGTGTTGTTTATGCCGCTATTATCTTTCTCTCTTTTGATTACTAATTATGTCTAGAATCCAAAACACAAAAAACAAACATCAATAAATGCACTTGGAGGGAAAATCACCCAGGTGTTAAGAGCGCGCATTGCATGCGCAATCACTCCCACCACCACCCCTACAAGAAACTTTCCTTTTTGTCTCACAGGGTTGGTATATTATTAGAATGTAACCGATTGGGTAATATTTGACGTTAGCCACTTCGGAGTTCGTGCAAAAGATGGGGGCCAAATTTAGCCAAAAATAGGAAGATTTATAGGAGAAATATGTTAACCCTTTCCAGCCCGATTTTTTTTTTGTGTGTTGGAAAAACATATGTTCACAGTATTTCCTGTTGCAATGATGCTACGTCCTAGATCCTCTGTTTTGCTTCACCGCGACTAAGTAGAGGTACCAAATTTGACCCAAAAGAAGAGTGTTATGATTACCTGGGGAAACTGCATGAATTAATATTAGATTTAAGGGAAGTTCCTCTAAGATCGCGCGGCCTCTAAGAGTACGATCAGTAACTTGCCAGATCTGGAAACGCTGTACGATGTTTGTTTGTATTTCTTCAGAAGCGTCGTTGTGTGAAAGATGGTTGTACGCAAGTTTTCTTCTTCCAGCATCTGTGCCCTACGTTTTATTGGTAAGAAAATATTTTTGATGCTTCCAGTGTAATAATTGAGTTTCCACTAATTAATGTGTGTAGTTGAATACAGATATATTCTATTTTTAAACTTAGTGTCAAATGTTAGGTGTCACAATCAAGTTTGGGTATATGGCGGATAAAATCATCATGTCTGGAAACTACTGCACCCTTGTACGCAAGTTTTCTTCTTCCAGCATCTGTGCCCTACGTTTTATTGGTAAGTAAATATTTTTGATACTTCCAGTGTAATAATTGAGTTTCCACTAATTAATGTGTGTAGTTGAATACAGATATATTCTATTTCTAAACTTAGTGTCAAATGTTAGGTGTCACAATCAAGTTTGGGTATATGGCGGATAAAATCATCATGTCTGGAAACTACTGCACCCTTGTGGTAGATTTATAAAATGAGAGCGATTCCTCTAAGAGTACGCATTTTCTTTCCTTCAAGAGTACGTGCGCACTCTTGGAGGACTATGTAGACAATTGAATTTGACTATCAGAGGAGAACTCCTTGTCAGATTCTTTCCCAATTCTGACATCATCTATACAGCGTTTTTTTTAAATCTTGCTTCAGCTGCATTAGAAACCCTACAACTCTAAACCGTATAATTACCTTTCATCTACAACGAAATAGAGGAAAATTAACACTAACTTATCTATTGGAGCTTTCCTGGCGACGTATTGTGAAGAAGTCTTCCAATCATACATACATGAGTATACATATTCCATACACTCCATTGCACCATCATATTTGCCTGAAGATGAGGACGATGTCAGCCCTCGAAACGTCGCAAGATATAACAGTATTCACCTGGCTGCTAGCCCGAGAAGACCTCTTCACTAACTAATTTGTATAGAATTAATACGTGCAAATTTTCGCTGTCTTGAAATTGTTGTCCGTCAATGAGTTTGAACAGGTAATTATTCCTTTTTTAAAAATTCTAGGATGAAGAATGTCGTGCTAGAAAAGAAAATCGAACCGGACCCTAGTGTTTACGGAAGACGTGATGGATGTATGAAGGAGACGATTGCAAGATGGAGAAAGTAAAAGAGGTATTGCTGCTTCTCTTGGCATCAACGAATCCACTCTTCGGAAACGACTAAAAGTGGTAAGAAAAACCGACAGTTGTTTTTGTTTCGTTTTAATGAGTACAATCAGGGGCGCAGAAAGGAATTGTTGCTGGGGTGTAAATTGTGTATTAAGCTATACAAACCTAAAATAAAATATTCTTAGAAAGTATGCCAGATTTTAAAATGATGTAGGCCTACTAAGCTAGTAGCTTAGTTAGTAAAATAAATTTTCTTCATAACGCCTACCTCACGCTGTAATGGATATGCTCCTGGATGCGGTTATTTTGTGAATTCCAGTACAGAAATGGGCCAAATGTGTAATTGCTAGTCTTAATGGAAATTACATTTATTTTCACAAACGTTTTCAGAATTAGGGTAAAAATCACCTGTCTAGACACCATTATATCTTAAGCTTACGCCTATTCATATCTGAGCGTTGAACATTATATTTACAATTATTCACAGGAGAAAAAGGTTTAAGCTAGTAAATAAATGTCAAGAGGAAAAATTCTAGAACGTTGAATGACAGAATAAAATTTTAGTTTGTTCTATTTTTAACCCTTAAGTGTTTCCTTGTAGCACTCAGTAATACTTCAAAATGCAAATCATAATAGCAAATACAATAGTCCTGCCTGAAACCGGGACCCAACACTGCGGACTTACTTTCTGAGGCAAAATGAATAGGCTTTGAAACTAAATAGGCTGAGGTATGATGTGGATCACCGGTGATTTACATAGCTTACTAAAGCAATACTAATGTGAATCACCTGATTTACACTATAGCAATGTTTTATTACGCTATTACTAAAGTGAATGAAGTAGGACAAGATTTCAGAAAAGAGAGTATGATTATTTCAGAATCAGATGACGACTGTGACAAATTTGAACCTACTGCATGCGAATTAACCTTGGAAAAGAGTCTCATAATTAAATTAACTAACATACTGCAATGACTTTTTAAATTGGATTTTGATTAGTTATAAGTTCCCTATTTTTTCTTTTTTATAAATTTTTCCAGGGTACTGTTCCAACGTCTCTGGGACGGATAAAGCCAACATTTAACCCTCTCTAAGAACAGGAACTGGCTCAATACGCAAGGGACCTGGACTCCATGTTTTACGGTATCACACGCCAGCAACTGATGAACCTTGCGTTCGACTATGCGGAGAGAAATAAGATCAACCACAATTTCAACAGAGAGAAGAAGAAAGCTGGGAAAAATTGGGTATATGCATTTTGCGAAAGGAATAACTTAACATTGCGCTTACCGGAGAAATGCAGCCTTGGAAGAGCAATTGGTTTCAACAAAACTCAATACACGATATTCTCCAGCAACTTGCAGACAGTATTACAAGACAAACAATTTCCATCTCATAGAATGTTTAATATGGATGAAAGTGGCATTTCGACTTTCCCAAACAAAATTTCAAAAGTACTTTCGCCGATCGGTAAAAGCATGTGGCTAAAGTTGTGTGTGGTGAGAGGGGTCAGACGATTACTGTTGTTTGTTGCATGTCTACAACTGAACTTTATGTGCCTCCACCCACCATATTACCCAGAAAGAGAATGAAAATGGAGCTGTATGAGGAAGCGCCTGCAGGAACTTTACCACTGGTCTCAGATTCTGGATATATAACCAGCGAACTGGTTTTGGATTGGTTAAAACATTTCTCTTACTTCGTGAAGCTAAGTCAGAATGACGAAGTGTTGCTCGTTCTTGATAAGCACACTACACATTGCATGTGGAAGCAGTGCTGTATTGTAGGGATAATTACATTACCTTGCTTTCTCTTCCTCCTCATTCAAGCCACATGCTACAGCCCCTTGACAAGGGGTTCTTTGGACCTCTGAAGACTGCCTATGCAACTAAGTGTGACAAATGGATGATCAACCACCCGGGGCGAGGAATAACACAAAGAGACATTTCCGGCATCTTCCGCATTGCATACGAAAAGATTGCAACAATTGAGAAAGCTAGGAGTTCGTTGGAGGCTACAGAAATCCACCCCTTTAATCCTGATGTCTTCAGCGATGTAGACTTCCAACCTTCGGATGTCCAACCGATGACCAATGAATAACTGTGCTCTGCTGACAGCGAAGGGAATGGTGCAACATCATATGTTCCAGATAAACCAGTAGCAGTACATCCGTCAGCATGTCTGCGCCTACCTAAACACTCAGGTGTACAGAAGAGAAAAAGGGCAGGGAAGAAGTCTGAGATTATGACATCGTCACCATTCAAAAATAATCTTGTAGCATCCTTATAAGCATCTTGCAAGAGGAATAAGCCTAAGGATCAAGTTGATGCCAAGACTGAAGGAAGAAGATGTTCTGTTTCTGCAGACCAACCAAAATCTTCATCCAAGGATAACTACTTCTGCCCTGGATGTGGTGAGCAGTACATGGAAATCATCTCCGAGGATTGGATGCAGTGTCATGCCTGCAAGAAGTGGTGCCACAGGCCTGTTCAAATTATGAGGGCCTCGATGTTTTCAAGTGTGATAGCTGTTAATGAACATTAAAAAAAAGGTTTTAGATGAAAATTTCGTCGCAATGTTTCTATTTGTTTTCTTTGTGCATATAAGTTTCTGTTTAGTTTTTAGAAAGTGCGCCTAGTTTGGTATAATTCGTCAGTTTTCAATTTTATTTTATAATTTCACTTTCTGTGCCTAGGTTGATTGTAGCTTTCTCTTGGTTTCCCTCATTATCAAGAATTTGTATATTTTTAATGTTGCACTTATATTTGTATTCATTTAGATCAATTTCTTGCAAAACTATCACCTTTATTTTCCCACTCTGAACCTGTTGGAGGGATGCTGGTAGCGAAACACGTGAAGCATCAGTTCTATTAATAAATTCACTATTCAAATCAGGATGGGCTAACATGACATCTTTGCCTACCATCTGCTTCAACTTCTCGAAAGTCTGCTCACACTCTTCATTCCATCCCCATTTCTTGCCTTTCTTCAGGAGAGTGTACAGAGGTGCGGCTACTTCAGCTAAATTCTCTAGGAACCGATGTTGGTACTGCAGGAACCCCAAGAATCGTTGTAACATCTTTATACTAGTGGGAGGAGGATATTGAAGTATTGGCTTCCGGATCCTTCTTGATCCTTTTCGGTGTTATAACATACCCTAAGAAACGCCTAACCATTCGACAAAAACTTGATTTCCTTAAATTGAGGTTGAGATTGGCTTCACGAATAGCTTGGAATAATATCCTGAGGTGTTTTATATGTTCATCGAAGCTGTCATCTGCAATTTGAAGGTCGTGTATATACCTGACAAATGATGAACCAAGTTGTTAGATCGGTAGCACGTGTTGCAATACCAAAGCCAAAGATTCATTAATATAACCGTAGGGCACGACGGTAAATTCTCAATTTTCACCTTCGAAATTGAAAGCGGTAAACTGTCTGGACTCGGGATGTAATGGTATCCCATGGTAACTTTGGACGAGATCAATTTGTGTTTGGTACGGCTTATACTGAATCTTAGCAAATATATCTTCGATAGGCTCCGCTTTAATAGGTTTCAACGATACGTGCTTCTTCACCTCACGGAGGTCTAAGCACATTCTTATATTGTCCGTTCCCTTCTTTGGGACGACAAAGATCGGATTACAATGTATAGACCCACTGGGCTGAATTAACCCTGCTGCGAAAAGTTTCTGTATCTCTTGTCTAATCTGTGGGCGATACTTCAAAGGGATGGGATATTGCCAGCGTACAATTGCACCATACGTTTTTACCTCCATCTTATACTGATAATCTCTGCAACGTCCTGAATGATCCTTAAATATATCACGATATTCGCTAAGTAAATTAAATAATCTTTCCTTTTGGTCTTCATCTAAGGCGTCTGCATTCCGAACCACTTCTTTCAGCTCTTCTTCATTGGGCATGTCATACAATAGCTGGCATGACTTGTCCTTCTTCTGATTATGACACAGATAGACTTCTTCAGCGTTCTCTTCATCTGGTAATATAGGTATCATCTCGCATATACTATCATTTGTCAATGACTTCAACATTAGTCTTATCTCGGAAATGTATAATTGCTCCTAATAACAAGTCCTGGCTCATCTTTTTCACAACAAACACTCGTATATTCATTTCAATATCTTCGATGTTTGCCAAGATTTCAATTTGACCAAGAACTTTTCTACCTTTACCTGAGTAACATACTAAAGTGATATCCGATGCAAGAAATAACCGAGGATGAGACACATCATAACTCACCTTTTGCTACGCTTCTTGAGTCATCAATGACACTTCACTTCCGGTGTCTAAGAGAGAGACTAATGTCACTCCGTTTACCTTAACCTTAATCTTTGAACTTGAGTGTACCACCTCTTCTACCAGTCCTTTATTATAATCATCTTCAACATCACTTCGTTCTTCGGGGTTACTCGTAGCATGTGAAAAGCATACTAGATATCTCTGTTGGGAGGCTCTAAGCCTTTCTGTGGACGTGGGTTGCGGGCCTACCAACCCACGGTCGATGCATTTCCCGGTTGGTTGCCGTTTTTACCTCTGATGTGTTCCGTCTGATTCCATTGTGCATGATGGGTTAAATTACTATTGTCCCTCAACAGACTATTAACCGCAGGTGGATCACTTAGTCTGGACCTTCTTCAGATTGGTTCCTGATCTCTTCGTTCATCCCTTCGTCGGATGCCGATCCGTCACTTTTGTATCTTCTCTGCTGAAATCGTTTCTCCTTGCGTTTGTTGCCCCGCGTCGATTTCTACTGCTGTTGGTAGCCTCCTTCCTCGTCACTTTGTGCAGTCCGGTTGCTAGACTTGCTCTTCACAACTTGGTGCACATTAGGTTTAGGACTCGCTTTATGGTAACTCTTATCTTGACGGTTCTTCATCTCACAATTTCGTAAACACTCTACACGCTCGATAGTAGACAAAAATTCGGGGAAAGTCTGCGCTGGTTTAATCAAACACTCACGGTATTTCCATGGTAGCAACGCAGTGACGTCTGATAACAGGTACGTTTCCGATAACGTAGGACATAATTCACGCAACTTCTGAAACTGTTCGATTGCAAACTGCTTCACAGACTGGTTCATCTTTGGGTCAAACTTAGTGTTCTTATAAGCTGCTAACTTACTCGTTATCACCTGAGTTGATTGAAACGTATCTAAAAGATATGTCTTGAATTCTTGGTAAGTCTTAAATGGCTTGGGTTGTAGTTTTAACCACGACTGTGCCGGTTCGTCAAGTACTAATGGGATGATACTTAGTAACTGGGCATGGGACATATTCATAACCTTAGCTTCTTCTTCAATCTTGCTTAAAAATGACGATACCAAGGGACCGTTAAATTCACCTGAAAAGCGTGAAAGATGCTTGATATCACTCATTCTCAATAGCGTTACACTTCCACTGGAAACCTTTGAACACGGTAGTTCCTTATGGTTAATATTTTCTACGTCTTTTCCTGAATAGACTCTTCTCTTTTTATTGGGTGTACCATTAAATGGTGGGTTCTTGTTCCAATTGGGCATGTTTGGCGATTCGTCATTAGACAACACAGAAACACACCGTCGTCCATCTTGGGTTATTGAATTTTCTTCTGATATATTATAGTGTGATGACTCCTGTCTTCAGTGTTTTCTATTTCTACAACATCGTGAAACTAACTCATCTTGATTCGAAGAACCCTCTGAGTCACTGTCTGGGCTTGGATCAACGATTTGGTTCATTGGTTCCTCTGTCACTTTCGATGTTTTGGGTAGTTCAAATTGATGACTAACCATATGGTCAAATTTCTGTTTCAAATTTTGGATTTGTAGTTCCTGTTCACCTTGACGTTTCTGAATTTCCACCTGATTTACTTGCATCTCTTCCATGTCCTTCCTCATTGTCTGCTGCTGATCCTGCAGCTCGTTGCTAGTAGTCTTCAGTGTTTCCACTTCAATATACAATCGACTGACACCTTCTTGCACTGTTTGCATGATCTGACTTACTTCGTTTAATCCAGAGCGTAAGCCTGCTATCTGCACTTGTGTAGTGTCACGGCAATCAGATATCTCTTCACGGAGTGTCTGTAATTGATTTTTCACCTCTTCTTGATCACTATTTAATTCAGCCTGCACTAACCTAATGTCGGTACTTAAATCCTGTTGTAATGACTGTAACTTCACTGCTGTGTCTTCTTGCAATGATTTGAACTGGTCAGCCATATCTTTGCAAATGTTTTCATTACCTTGTTGTAATGATCGTAACTTCACTGCTGTGTCTTCTTGGAATGACTTGAACTGGTCACCAATGTCTTTGCGAATGTTTTCATTACCTTGTTGTAATGATTGCAACTTTACTGTTGTATCTTGTTGAGATGAGTGTAACTGTTCGGCCATATCTTTCAGCAACACCTGAAGAATGTCAATGTCTTCTGTCGTTGTTTGGTTGTCTGCACTCGCCTCCATACTTACACTGTATAATTTACCACTTCTGAGCCTAATGTTGAATTTAGTAACTTCGATGCACTGTTACACTAATACCGTTCAGATGTAAACACACTTATAGCACTAATTCACACGCGGATATGTGAGTTTTGAGTCGAGCATAATCTTTATGTCGCCGTCGGTAGATGAAAGTTACAGCCCGTGAAGGTCACGTGCTACAACATGAGTAAATCAACGTATGAATAGACTGCAGCAGGTACACGCTGTTATACTCGCCTTTTGCGCGTGATTAGCGTGTGATAATCTGTTATTGTAGTTCAGTGCAGAAACACCACTTACCTTGTTATAAATTAATGACTGTGTTTGTTGTAATATACTATGTACATTCCGCTACACATCTGATTTATTGGAATTACGCAGTTAGCTTACACAAGTGCATGTGCCATGAACTACTTGCACACACTTCCCACTGTCGCAAAACTTTACTCACTATTTTTACACTACTAACTATATATTTGACAGACTGCATATCTCACACAATCTACACTGTCTATATTTATTTTTCACAATAACACAGTCTTCGTTTTAGCCAGGAGAACTTAATACTTTCAGTTTTCTATTTTGCACATCAGTCGGCCGAAAACCCTCCCATTCCTCTCTACTTCTTCTCCTTTCTACCCGATTAGATTTTATTATCTTGTTACCGACTGAGTATCGTCCTCACCTACGGGTGTAGGCGTACTGCGACATGTTTTATACCAATGTATTCATTGTTGTAACTATTGCGTTACTGCATTTATATTTGCCTCCAATTTTGACCTTAAGGACTGAGTAAAAGTTTGTGTTAAAAATTATCACTCTGGGTGATTTCCCTTTTCTTCTTTATGTGTTCAAAGACTAAGTGAATACTCTTTGGGGAACTTCCCTTATTATAAAAGGTTAGTGATTCCAAATGTTATCATTGGCCTGGAATAGCACTAAATCGTAATTCATCTGTCAGTGAATTGTGACAAAAATTTAAACGAATTTATCGAGAAATAAGATATACAAATGAAAGTGAATCACGATATAGCAGTGAATAAGTACCTAAATGGCCGAATCTTGCATATCGTGCGATATTTCAATATTAAATTTCGTGCTTACGTATGTGGGAAGAGAGACTGAGCAGTTGTACAAATCATGAAGATAAATAGGAAATAGAGAAACAACCAGAACCTAAACTATCCTATCCTAACATAACTTTGAAAGAAGGAAATGACAAAATATGTAAAGAAAATAACACAATTGTCGTCGTAAAAACTGGTACCCAACTTGTGCACAATGGCCGCCAGTTCTCTCATACAGTGTTACTTATGGTACAAATCAATGTTATTTACGTTACTAACAATGATAAGATCAGAAAACCCAAAGAACAAACCTCAATAAAGGCACCTTAAGAGCGCGTGCCATATACGCCGTATCGATACTTCCAGTGTTGTTTGGTTATTACTTATGTCCACAATCTTACAAAGATCAATAATTTCATTGTGGAAGGAAAGGAACGTGTTAAAAGTGCACAAACACGTCCGTCACCTTGCCGCGTCTCCGCCCTCTAAGGACCCACCCTTATAAGACACTTACTTAACCATTTTCTCTCGTTCACAGAGTTGGCTGTGGTAATCAAATATATGCAGATCATTTTAACTGGCAACTCCAATCGCTGTAAAGCCTCACGCCAGCTAGCGTTGTACAAGGGTGAGAAGAGGCTAATGTAAACTAACACCAATTAGGTAGTCACTGATGCTTGTACGGTTGTGGAAATAATTAATAACCAAATAGCGTTATTTTGGAGTACCGGGACTGTGTATAGCGTGCTCGTAACATGGGGTACCTCCTCCCAGACTTTTTGAGGTTTGTTCTTTGGGTTTTCTGTTTTTCACACTTATTAGCAACCAAAATAACACTGATTTATATCACAAGCTACATATATGAGAAAAGTGGCTAATGTAAAATACTACAAGAAATGCTCCTTCCCTCATACAGCATTGCTATGGTACAAATCATCGTTATTTTGTTGCTAGTAATGTCCACAATGCTAAAAAGGGCGGTGTAGGGGGTGTGTGTTTGAGTACAAGGACACATAAACGTTTTTGGCAATGTGACCTTGCACTCAAAACTCCAAACACTATATCTCCTTTTTGAACTCTGGACGTTACTAGCAACGAAATAACGATAATTTGCACAATAGCCAACGCTTTTCTTTGCGCGCAAAGACACATTGCCGAAATTATGTGTGCCCTTGTACTCATATGCCCGCACACAGCATACCACCCTTTTTAGCACTATGCACATCACTGGCAATGAAATAACGATGATTTGCATTATAGCCTACGATGCGCGACAGGAGCGAATCTGACCTATTATCGCATCTTTTTAGGATACCGTACTCAATAAAGCAAACCTGTTCCGAAATTACTTGGTACAACGCGTTAACGGCGCATATCGTGCGCAGCTCACGGTAGAGTTTTTCAAGTTTTACTGACACCATGTGTGTTTATTTTACCACTTCTGAAACAAACTCACATAAATTTAACGAACCTATAAGGAAGGGGGACCAGCTTACGCAACGCTTCCCACATTGCTTTACCGGTTTTTAGATTTACGTACACCTATTATGGGCAATCATATATCAATAGAATTACCTGCCGCTTTGTTTATAATCCTAGCGAGCACAGCACTGGAATTTATGTACGCCGAAAGTTTTCATTGCGTAATGAACTACAACCACTTATTATATATAGGTTAGGCATGCTACTGAACATATCAACAATGACATATAATTATAAAATTGCATGAAAACTTACCGAAATCCAGCAAACGGAATCCACTGCTTGGCGGACGTCTGGCGGTTCACCTGATGCATTCTGGTAGGAATGACTCCTGCTTCCACAGTATGAACTAGACGTGAAAATCTGGTAATTTCAACATGAAAAATATATCTAAATTACGTAATTGTGTTTTCTTCTGTTTTAATATTTGTTTTACTTTCCATTATATATATATATAGCCATAGTCGTGATTGTGCTCCAGAACCCAAACATATTTTGGGTAATCACTATGAAGTATGTGGTATAGTAAAGCCTGGTGCAAGGGCGAAAGATATCTTGAGCATAAGTCATTCTTTAGTACAATGTGATTATCTTGTGGTGTGGGCTGGAGCTAATGATGTAGCAAAAAATGAATCGGGTGAGATATTTAAAGAAATGTGTAAATTTTTAGAATCTGTGAAAGGGGTGAATGTTATTGTAGTAGGTATACCTTATAGACATGATCTAGCCAATTTCTCTTGTGTAAATGATGAAATATGTAGAGTAAATAACAAACTCAGGAAGTGGGTGAAGCTATACCCAAACTGTACATTTGTTGACGTTGATGTAGAAAGATCTTGCTTCACAAGACATGGGCTTCACCTAAATAAAATAGGTAAAGAAAAAATGGCAAAAACACTAGCAGACATGATACAAAATAAAACCAAATTGCAACCAATTCCTCTGCCATGGCATGAAATTAATTCCCCAATCATCTCTGATGGTCAGACCAATATGCCAGTAATGACCGATACAAATATCCAGGTATCAGCAATAAGTAACGATTCAAGTGCAAATGTAAAAAGTAAAGATTCAAGTGCAAAGGTTGTAAGCGACCCAAATGCAAACTTTGGGAAGGGAGAAAAACAACAGAAACCAATGAGAAACAAAAAGCTTCCAAAAAACTTATCAGATGATTTTTTAGTGATGATAAGCACAAACAAAACAAACCAAACATAATTCCAATAAAGGTATATCACCAAAATGTGCAGGGGTGGAACACTCAAAAAAGGCTTATGTTAGAAATAGCGATGCTAGATGATTTACGTGATGTAGATATTATATGCTTAACTGAACACTGGCACAAGGTAAATGAAATAGAGTACCTACATGTAGAAGGTTTCAAATTACTAGCAAATTCATGTAGATGTCACATGAACAGAGGGGGGTCGTGCATATTGGTTAAAGCAGGCTTGGAAGAAAACAAAAATACGAAATTTGAAAATTTTAATGTAGATAAACATTTTGAAAGTAGCATAGTAGAATTATTGCAATTAAATTTAGCTATAGTATGTGTATATAGAACACCTGACGGTAACTTAGACTTATTCACAAACAAACTGGAAACAATTGTTAGATATTACCAAGAAAGAAGAAAAAACGTAGCAGTAATAGGGGATATAAATGTTGATTTTTTGAAAACTGAAAAGATTGATTTTAAATTTAATGCTATGTTAGAAACATATGGCTTGAAAGCAATCGTACGAACACCTACTACAATAACCGAAAATAGCAAAACAGCAATAGATGAACTTCTGATAAATAACTTAATATTAAATAGTCATGCTAGGGTAGTAAACACTGGGTTTTCTGACCATCTCGGTCAACTCTTCACTATTAATGTACCAATAAATAAAAGTACGTCTTTAAAACGGGAAAAAGAAAAAATACACGCATATCGGCGGAATTTCAATACAAATAATATTATGCACTTTAAAATGCTAATTGAAGATGAAAATTGGGAAGAAGTATTTTTGCACAATGACGTAAATGAAGCCTGGAGCGTTTTTCTTGATAACTTTAATTACTATTTCAATGTAGCTTTTCCCAAAAAGAGTGTTACTTTACGAACAAAAGCTTCCAAACAATGGTGTACTCAGGGTATTAAAATTTCCAGTCAAAAAATGAAAACACTAAACTTGTTAAGGAAGGAAGGAAATACTACTGAAGCATTCGAAAAATATTACAAGAAATATAAATATATATATAAACGTGTAATTATAGCAGCAAAACAAATGCATAACGAAACTATAGTACAGCATTCGTCTAATAAGACCAAAGCGTTGTGGTCATTAGTAAATATGAACTAAAAATAAATGAAACAAAAGAAAATATTACTGAAATAAAACGCAATGATGAAGTAATTCATAACCCACAAATGATTTCAGACACATTCAATTCTTATTACACAAATTTAAGTAGAATATATGACAAACACAAAAATAGCAACCAATTTGGGAAAGTTAACATAAGAAATAATCTAAATTCAATGTATATATATCCTGTAAATGTGGCCGACGTAATAAAAATTATCAATGAAATGAAAAATAAATGGTCAGCAGGCATTGATGAAGTACCTCCTGCGCTTATCAAAAAGTTGTAAACAGTTCTCTAGCTGAAGCTTTATGCTATTTAATAAACCTTTCTTTCCAAACAGGAGTATTTCCTGATAAATTAAAAGTTACCAAAGTCAAACCAATTTATAAAAAGGGAGATAAAATGGATATCAGTAACTATAGACCAATTTCTCTTATTACAACATTTGCGAAAATATTAGAATTAGCAATGAACAAACAGGTTTCACTGTATTTACAAAGTACTGAAACAATTTCAAAATATCAACATGGATTTATTCAAGGAAAATCAACGGAAACCGCTATTTATCAATATCTGAATTACGTAAGCGAACTACTAGATAAAAGAAATAAGTGCATAGGATTGTTTTTAGACCTTACAAAAGCGTTTGACTTAGTGCCTCATAGAGAACTTTTATATAAAATAGAGAAATGTGGAATAAGAGGAGTAATAAGAAACTGGTTTCGTTCATATTTGACAGATAGAATGCAGGTGGTAGAAATAACTAGAGTAGATGGGAGAAATTCAAAATTAACTACTTTCACATCTACAATGAATAAAATAAAATGCGGCGTACCACAAGGATCAATTCTTGGGCCATTACTGTTTTTGATATATATAAACGATCTCCCGGATAATTTGAACTTTGCAAAAGCCACATTATTCGCGGATGACACAAGTGTAGCAATAACAGGCGAAAACCAACAACGATTAAATACTAACATAGAAAACACCGTAAAACAGCTAACGAACTGGTTTGAACATAATAAGTTAATAGTAAATTCAGAAAAAACCTTGTCAATAAGTTTTAAATTAACAAACAACAATTAGATAAAGGAAGTATAAAAATAGGAGAAAACGAAATAAAACAAGTTAGTTTTGTAAAATTTTTAGGTGTACATATATCAGCAGATTTAAAATGGGATTATCATATAGAAAAAATTTCGAATAGGTTAAGAAAAATGTGTTTTGCCGTACAAACCATCAAAAATACTATAAACCGAAATACAGCAAAAATATTATATTACTGCTCATTTTAATCTATATTAAGATATGGATTAATATTTTGGGGAAATACTGTAAAAAGTAGAGATATTTTTGTTCTTCAAAAAAGAGTTGTACGAATCCTAGCTGGTGTAGGACCCCGAGAGTCCTGTAGGAAATATTTTAAAGAACTAGCTATACTACCTTTACCATGTTTGTATATATATTGCTTAATAGAATTTGTAAGATCCAACGTAAATGAGTACATAACAAACGGTGACATGCATGGATACAACACAAGAAATATGACTAATTTTCATCTACCAAACCATAGAACAGCAATGTACGAAAAGGGAGCAAAATATGCTGGTATTATGCTATACAATAAGTTACCAAACAAATTAAAGGTAATCAAGTCTAATGTTACTTCAAAAGAAAATTAAAAGAATACCTATTGTCACATTGCTTCTATACAATAGATGAATATAATCAATTAAATAGTCACAATGTAAATAGTAGTAGCAAAGTAACAAGATAGGTTCATTTATGTATAAGGTATGCTGTAGTATTTGTATAATGATATTTCAAATTACTGTAATGTATAAAAGTATGAATTATGTTTAACAAATGTGCCTAAAATATATGTACTGCATCTATTAACCATGACGAATCCCATGTACTATCGGAAAATTATTTCCAAGTTTGTACAGAATGGAGGATAAATAAAATGAAAATGAAATATATATATATATATATATATATATATATATATATATATATATATATATATATATATATATATACCTAAAATCAACAATGGCCCACTGTTGGAAAAAGGTTGGTTGAATTCAACTATTATTGCAACGTAAAATGATGTTGGGCCAACTAGTGTTGTAAATAGCAAAAAAAGCGTTCGTATTTTTCAGAAATGTACGTTTTTTAAAAAAAACATTGGCTCTCGTTTTTTTTCTAAATTTCGTTTTTTTTCAAATAGTCATTTGTAATGCATCTTACGTCTATTTAAGTATGAAATATTTTTATGTAGATGTAATCACCGTAAAATGCAACATAAATTAAACGCTAGATACTGATACGCTACAAATATTTTACAATTTACATGAATACCATCCTATTAACAATTCGGGTTTCAACAGGTTTCATCAATATCAACTAAGAAATAAAAGTAGAAATGAAATTTTGTTTTTTCGTGAAAATAGGCCTTTAATAAGTATGAAAATAATGTCACGAACAGTATAAAAGTCAAATAACTTGTCTAAAGGTAAAAACTAATACTAATTTGCCTAATAGTATTTTTCTAAATATCATATATAAATTATTTGTCGACTATATGTGATATACAGATATATATGTGACATACAGAGCCGGCTCTACCATATATACAACACGTGCATTGGCATGGAGCGGCAAGTTTGGCGGGTCCGGCAAAATCTGTTATAGTAATCCGGCAAAATCTGTCTGACATTTAAATTAAATATTTCTTGTTGGAAACATACTTCATGATGATGGTAGTTACACTTACAAAGCTGACCTATTTGAATACTACCTTCATAAATTATGTTTAGGTTGCATTAGTTTAAGGTCACATGGACAATGCTAAAGCAAATGGTCGAATAAATCCGAGCACAAATTGCTTGATTGTTGTCAAATGCAAGAATGCAATTCTCGAATAGTAGCGAATATCTGTTCCCTTTAGTAAGTTATCACAGTTTTGATATGACAACTAGTCTTGATTTTGTCAGAATCAAGTTCCTTATCATTGAAGATAGAAACAAGTTTTTTTTAATTAAACAGATGTAGAAAAAAAATAAAAAAACTAAAGATAAAAGAGCTAGTTGCACTGGAATTACAAATTGATACATCGATATTGAAGCTCGATATTGAATTCTATAAAAAGGATTACCATCTTCAGGGGTGCCTACAAAGGGGGTCTATGACGCAAACTGCGTCGTTGAAATATTTGGGGGGGTAAAAATCTATATAAATATGTTTGGAGGTGTAAAAATTAATCAAAAAGATTTTTCTTTCATGGAAAAACACCTATGGATAAACAACTCGGGGGGAGGGGGGTGCGTCATGGACATAAGGGGGGTGGGCACCACTGCCATCTTTCCTCTGCAGGTGTGTTTGCTCTATCTTTCACTAACATAATAGATTAATATTTAAAGAAAAAAACAGACACAACAGGATTGCATTTTTAGTAAGTATTTAAGCCTTTCTGAGTGCAACTGCACTTACCCTTCCCTTCGTTGTTCATGCTGGAGTAGCATACTTAAAATCATGACTTTTAATATTTGTTCTTTCTGGAGAAAGGAGGAGGCGGCAAATTATGCCAGTGCACGGACGACAAATTGCCTAGGGCCGGCCCTGATGATATGTATATACAAGGCATGAATATAGGATGACACAATTTTAAGCAATGCAGGCTGTTTCAAAATTAATATTAGGGTTTTGAAACTTTGTAGTATCTATTACAATTAACTTACAATTATAAATATTATATCAAATGAAAGAGCAACTCAAACAGTTTTGTACTCACGCATGTGCATGCATTGTTTCTTCTGTCTACCGTTAGAAAGAGCAAGTAGCATAGATGGATACTAGAGAGCAGAAAGCTTTTTGTGTTTTAATAAAGACTAAATCTGTACAGTGCAACCGTCTGTGTGAAGAATATGAAGGAGACGCTTGCAACTACGTCTTTATCGTCTGTAGTTGCTACAGGTCTAAAGCGTACAAACTACAGTTTACGTGCCAATTTCGCAAGTGAAATATTGCTGCATAACAATGAAGATTTCCTAGATCATGTCGTCTTCAGTGACTAATCGACATTTCACCTAAGTGCTAATGTGAGCACTCATAATGTTTGCATTTGACCGTATGCAAATCCTCAGGAGATGGTACAGTTGAAACGAGACTCCCCTAAATTGAATATGTTTTATGCGATATGGCGGAAAGTTTATGGGCCTTTCTCGCCTATCGACTAGATGTGTGCCGTGTGACGAATGAATCTCACATCGAACACTTGTAGCAAAGACTGTTTAAGGTACACTTTTACTTGATGCATTGCTTATAATTGTACGTAAAATGTAATAAGTACTACGAAGACTTAAAACCCCGATATTCATTTTGAAACACTCTGCATTTCTCACCAATAGTGTTGGAATTAAGATGTAAAAAATAGAGAAACTTTTCCTTATAAAGTTATTGTTTACAACAACGATATTATTATTAGTCGAGACTATAACTACAACAACAACACGGGTTAGTAGTAAAAAAAAAGAAAGTAATCAAATGTATACTCGGTAGCCCAGGTGCCCAAAGTGGCGCACACGGGTGTGTCACTTTTTCAATCCGCTCCTGAGTGGACATAATTAAGATATCGGGATATTATTCTTTGCCAAATATGGTTGGACCATAGTTTATCATATTAATTTCTTTTTCTTCTGGTGTCGAATTTCCTTTTCAAATTTCACCCTAGTCACAAATTCGAGAATTTTCGAATTTCTAATTTCTTTTACTGTTTTTTCTCTGTAGCTTCCTTCGTTGTAGAAAGACCTAATTAAGACTTGCCAAGTAGATACCTCGAATAGATACCTAACTGTTGACATCAATTGGACGAACCTGCGCAGTGTTGTCAATTAGGAAAATTAAAATTTCCCTAAATTTCGGCAAAACATACAAAATTTTTGTTTATAAATCCGTACCTATAAGTCGGAGTGCTAGTCAACTTACGCCAATCGAACATTTGTCGTTACTTAACAAACGCAACTACAGATCGTTACAATGGGGTAATTAGGGGGCGCACGAAAAATTCGTATTTAGGTTCTAACCTTTGATTTTTGTAGCTTTTCCCGACTTTTCTGTTTACCGTAATATATTTTTGGTAATTAGAAGTTTTGTTCCTTAAATATCGTTATAATACTTGTAGGATACATTAGTGGTGTACCAATGTTTAATTTAAGATAGTTTCCGCCTGTCTGGTAGCACTGTTGCCAGCTATAGACAATTTTCATTCCAGATTTTAGGAGGAAATTTTGGGAAAATTATCTGTTTTGTCTCTATTATTTCCTCTTTGTTGGCTACATTGGAACAAATGTACCAGTATCTGGAAGTCTCGTCTTTGCTCTACACAACGCGCTATAGAATGCTTCAATAGGCTATTTAGGAGAAGTACAGTTGAGGTTTATAGTAGACCTTATTCTCTAATTGGATAGATAACTGTGATTTTTTAAAGGTAGAATGAGATATTTTTTATTGACATGTTTACTTTATTAGATATCGTCACAATACTTGTAGGATATATTAGAGGGATACCAAAGCTTATTTTAAGATAGTTTGTGTGCGTCTGATAGCAGTGTTGCCAGTTACAGAAAATTTTAATTCCAGATTTTAGGGGCAAATTTAGGAAAAATCCCTTTTTAGTTTCTATTATTTCCCTCTTGTTGGCTACACTCAAACAAACGTACCAGTGTCTAAAAGCCTCGTACTTAGCCTACACAGCGCACCATAAAAAGTTTCACTAGAATAATTAGGGGAAGTACAGTTGAGGTTTATAATAAACCCTGTTCTGGAAATGGTGAATTTCTGAGGTAGAATGAGATATTTTTTTAAATTTCATGCTTACTTTGTTAGATATCGACATGATACTTGTAGGATATATTTTTGGAGTACTAAAGTTTATTTTCAGATAGTTTTTGTCTGTCTGATAGCAGTTTTTCCAGCCAAACAATTAATTCCTGATTTTAGGTTAAAAAATCGGAAAATTTCCCTTTTCCCCTCTATTATTTCCCTCTTGCTGGCTACATTGAAACAAACGTACCACTATCTGAAAGCTTCCTCTTTGCCCTACAGAACGCACCATAAAGAGTTTCAATAGGATAATTAGAGAAGTTGTAGCCCCGGCACATCTGTTGATTTTTGCTTCTGAGGCGTAAAAAGTGTCAAAATTTCTTGTGTATGACGACAGAAAATTTTTCTTACTCTCTTTGAATGGAAGCCAGCGACTTCAGGATTTCACTGTATCTTGTCAAGACACCAAAGATTTTTTTAGGTGACTTGATTCCATATAGCAGCAGTGGTGTTAGATACAAAAAAAATGATATTCGGTTAGGGATGTTTTTGTAAATTTTCACCCCTACATTTCCCTCAATAATTTCCCACCCATTTGCAACACTGCAATGCAACTTACACCAAAAGATAGACACACCCATTTTCTAAAAAGCAAGGCCTTAACCATATTAATCGAATGAACGGTTTTTGAGCAATAAGTCACTAACTGACAAGGTAGGTAAACGCCAAAAATGACCTGGGTCCGAATGGAATAATCACACAATTTTGCTCGTATAGGTACAAGGAAACAAACGACATGTAAGTTACGAGGGCTTCGACTCAAGTTCTGTTGATTATTTCAATAATCTGCAACATAAATCAATAAATAATAGTTGCCAGAAAAAAAAAACAGACATTTGAAAAAAAACATGAAAAAGAACGATGTTTTTTATTGAAAAAAAACTTCACAGAAAAAAACCGTTTTTTTACAACACTAGGGCCAACACTGGGACTTGGTTGGTTGCTAGTTACCGCCTAAAGAACACTGGATCAACGTTGCTTTTGTCACCAAAGATCAATGCAACCATATTTTAACGTTGGCCCAGCCATTTTGGTTACATGGGCTATGACCATCCGACACCAATCGAATTTAAACACCGTTTGCGGCTTTTGCTTATGGGGAAAAATATAAATGAAATCCCTCTTTCAAATGAAGTTCGTATCGCGCAAGAAGATTATGGAGATTTCTTGACATCGAAATTATTAGAAGGAATTGTACCAGATATGACACAACCCTTGTCAATGATTGAAGGCGAAACCGAAATCGAAAATATCTTTGTATCAGATGACAGAACACCTACCGAATCGCCGGCTATTGAACAACAGACAGATTGCTCAGTGGAAGGGTTTCGATTTCTTGCTGGATACATCGCTCATCAAGGAAGAAAATACGACACATTAATGGGTACACTATCTAGAGATGTACTTTCTTCCATACCCGGTACACCATCTGAAGGGAGCTCCTCCGTGGCTAAGCGGTTAGCGTGGGAGAGTCGGGTTCGATTCCCCGCGGGAGCTCAGGTGGTTCGGATTCCACGTTAATCAGTAGGTCCATGTCTGATATAGCCTCGCTGCTGAACGGGACGTTAAACCCCAAATCAACAACAGCATCTGAAGTTTGGATCGAGTTTCTGTTGCGTTTTGGTCTCCTCGTTCCAGGAATGGATGTCAAAAATGAAAGGTTTTGAACTTATTTTCAATGACATTAATGGTACCAGCACTATGTCCGGTG
This sequence comes from Thermobia domestica, assembly GCF_964235325.1. NCBI lineage: Eukaryota > Metazoa > Arthropoda > Insecta > Zygentoma > Lepismatidae > Thermobia > Thermobia domestica. Next base: position 35,343,150 of record NC_137467.1, read on the forward strand.
AAAAAAACATTGTAAAAAGAGAACCGCGAAAATAAGTGAAAAGTATCCTGATATGAATGAACATTTAGTTAAGATATATGTAAGAACTAGGTCGTTCATTCGCATAAAATACATGAATAATAGAAATAAAATTCTAAAACCAAAAAATGCCCATAAAATAAAATCTCGACTAGGCATGCCTCAGCCACAGTGAGGCCTACAACAAACAACTAAGCAGAAAAAGGCACGTAGGTTTATTATTTAAAATTTTTTATTATTGTTTATTTCCTGTGCAAACCTTGTCTTGTCTTGCTTGTGGCTGTGCGCTTCGCGTGTCTGCTTCTCTACACTTTCTCGCCATCCTAGCTGCTCCTGCAGTGACGTCATTTCACCAGCCAATCAGCGTCCCTTTACCGATATAACCCAGCTTTATTCATTCTATTAACCTTGAATCACTTTACGAAAGAAATACGCAACCGCAGAAGATTGGAAAAATAAAGTTACTTTTCTGAAAGTTCTCGTAAATAATTTCATTAAAACACTGGCAAACAATATAAGGGAAGTATAAGAACAGTGGTAAATTCTTATATCATTTAAATTCACAATGGCTGGTGAGGCGTCTGTTAAGTTGGAATTGATGTGTAAAGAAGAAATTGTTTATGACTTACCTCAGGAAGATCCACTCGAAGGGAAAGGGTGGACATACGAACTGATGACTGACAACAAAGAGTTAATATTATGTACAACGGAAGGAGAGCAAACAATGGACAAGGGTACAGCTTTGGATGTGAAAGTGACCGTTGATATGCTGAAATCAGAATTTGCAGAATCAGATCCTGCATTGGAAAGTAATTTAGAAACGCTAAGAAAAATAGTGGTTCAGGAGACTTGCGCGTCGTACTCTAATGACTCCCAACAATTAACCACAAAAAATTTAAATTCAGTTCGGCCAGAAAGGTAATGTTCAATTTTTCATATACTAATTGGTTCAGAGTGATAATACGGTTACATGGGTTTGGAAAATCGGTTAAAAGAAATGCTTCGCAAGAAGTATTTAGGTATGGGAGATATCTCGAACGTAAGTTAATAAATCTACAATTTGGAAATGGCGTGGCACACATACGGTACACTATCTGTATACCAAATAATAACAAGAAATCGATTTTTTGTCAAGATATAAAGGATTATATTTTTTTTCAAGATATAAACTACTACTCATACAAATCTTATGTAGTTTATATCTTCATAAAAAAAATGATTCTTTTATTATTGATTACACATTACTCACTAATTGTTGCACATATTTAAAATATAGGTGGTCGACGATATTGTTTTATTTATATAGAAACTTTTGTAAAATAAGAAATCGCGAGAATGATATTCATCCTAAAATTTTCTAATTTAAACGTGGAATGTATTATATTGAAAAAAAAAAAAAAAAACTATGAACGTTTGTAATTTTACTCAGGATTTAGCTCAAATGGATCTAGCCTAATTTCTCCGGAGGGCTTAGAACGACATTAGCAAAATACAAAATAAAGAATAATTTTACCACAATGGATGTTCATTAATTGTAGAGGTCCATACACAAATCCATTTCATAGCTGCACTAATTTCTTTAAAGGAAGTCGACTTTTTATATTCTCAGCAATCATTTCTAGGGTATGGACCTCCATTTCTCAATATAGGATCACTTTAGGGGCTTAGTAAACGTACATGAGGTATGAATTATTGTACAAACAACTATAACGAGCATGCGCTAGATGGCCAGTAAATAGAAGATTGCTATGCAGATTAATGCATTACGCAGAATGTTGGTAAACGAGGATAGCGCAAAATACTGTATTTAGGATAAACTTACATGTCTTGCGTGTTGAATGTGTACTTGAACGTTCCTAAGTTTTTTATAGGTAACATTCTGAAATGCTTTCTTTGCTTGCATATTTGTGTTCCGAAGTACCACAATACATTAGGGACGTAATTTCTTAATTATATGGATTCCTTCATTCCCAAACATTTTTCTAGTCCCGTGTCATGATTTGACACATTGAATTTTGATACTCCATTTCGTTTACAGTGGTTACTAGATACCGTAACACAGGGTTAATTTGCACATTGGTTGTTAGTTTGCACGAAATATGAAAAGAGTTTCATAGTCCTCTGTCGGTACAACCATGAACTGTAAACAGGAAGTTTCAACTACGCTGTAAGATTTTGGCTATTTTGTTGGGGTTAGCATCAGTTCTAATTACCAGGAGGGTTTGTTGTAGTGGTACGAAAAGCAGTTACTGTAAAAACAGCCTAAATTTAAAAGAATTTCCGTCAAAGTTAAGTGATTTTCGTAGGATACTAGTGCGTTTAATTGGACTTTGATGCAGTTCTTGAAACTGAAATGTGAAACGTTTCATACGTGGGGTTCCTTTCAACAACATACAAAAAAGTATTACTTTGCAATGTTTTCATTCAGTATTTAAACATTTGGTTAGAGTGCAGTTTATGCCGAACAAGTGATTTTGTCACCGAAAGTGGTTTTGGAGAAACAGAATCACAGTCACTGGAACAGGTACGGAATCGTTTTTATTCCTTTTGTTGAGAATGTTGTTTTGGTGTTTTAGCGATCGGTGTTAGTGATATAGTCTCTTGTGCTGTGATTGGTTGGTTGTGTTGACGTCGCTGATTGGTAGTTATGTACTAATGTGTGATCATGCTGTATGTTTGAATTTGGTAGTCGAACATGTGTTACTTTGGTGAAGGAAAAAGAAGATAGTGAAATGTGCCAACTGAAGTTAATTTCGATGTCGGTTCGTTCTTGTAATTTTGTCCAGGATTTGAACAGACCGTTTTGCGAGTTTGATTGTTCTGATATTATTTATTATTATTATTATTATTATTATTATTATTTTTTTTTTTTTTTTTTTTTTTGCTTAAACATGTTTGTGATACTGAAGTGAATTCGTATCGTTTCGGAATATTGTGTGGATTGATTTAACATTGAAGAGAGTTTGTTCGGTAGACGCAAATTTACTGTCGGTCAAATGCGCTGTAGGCAAAGGTGGATAGTCGGTGATATATGCCGTGAAACTAATGAGATATTTTTGAGTGAGTGTAGTGAGAACTCTCGCAGTGCTGATTCTCTTTTAAAAATTATTTCTAAGCGTGTACGAATCCTGATTATTACTGATTGTTGGAAGGGGTACGTGTTTTTTTTTTTTTCGTCATGCTGCATTGATTTATAATTGGTGGTGAGTGTTACTTTATTTTTTTGCTGTTAGTTTTTCTGTATTACGTTAGATTTATAGTAGTGGTTTTATTATTTATTGTGGTTTTCGATGTTTTCTTTACGAGTTCTTAAGTTTCTTTACGAGTAGCCCCCCATTTAGATCTCAAAATTGATAGTCACCGTTTTACCTGAATTGATTTCTCGGAAGACTTTAGAGTCAGTTCTCAAAGATATTGCCCTTGTACTTAGTAATTGAAGAGTAAATTCTTAATGAGTGTGGTAGATCATTTGGTTAGCAATCGTAATATATAATCATTGTTATGATATATCTTAGTTTGCTGGTGAAGTTAGATTACGATTGCTTATTAGGTGGTCTGCAAAACTTCTGCAGAATTTACTTTTCTATTGCTTCGATTCATGGAATTATTTTTGGGAACAGATCTCTGAAGGTTCCGAGGAATCGGTTCAGCTGAATCGGTTCCAATGAATGTTCGGCATAAAGTGCACTCTTACCAAACATTTTATACTCTACACTAAACTGCATGCATTTTATTAACATTGATATTATAATGATGGTATCGGTATCAGTACTTACTTTGGTTGTTCCATTATGTTGGTGAAATGTAATTTATTTTTCCTTGTGATGCTTCACTGATTTATAATTAGTGATAAGTGTTTTTTTAAAATTTTTGTCCTTCTTACGTTAGCTTTATAGTAGTGGTTTGACTAAATATTATTTTTTTGGATGTTTTTATGGTGCTTGAGTAGGGTGTGGGTGGGGTGGTAGTCCCCATATAGATATCAATATTGATAGTGACCACTTCACCTGAATTGATTAAAAATGGTGTTTAGTAACATTTTGGCCCTTGTCTATATAATATAATTCTTAACATTGTACATTATTTTGACTCGGACAGTAACTAACCGATTCAGCTGATCCGGTTCCGGGAGCAAACTGGAGCAATTTCGGAATCATTCCTAAACTGCTTCCGACACAGGATCAGATAAATCGTTGCAGTCACTGTTTGAGTCAAAGTAAAGATTTGCCTAAAAATCTATTCCTAGTGATTCCTACGTGTATAAGCTGCAAGCCCAGTCCCCAAAAGTCTAGTGATTATTTTAAAAGTATTTTTAAATGAAGCGCCTCTCATACTACTTTTCTGGATCTGCCACTGTTCATTATTTGTTTTCTAACAAGCAATCCGTTCCAGCATCTACCTAAATAGGAAATTTACCTTAATTTAAAACACAGGAAGGATCCAGTGGTAATAATTTCCTGTCTAAGCGGTATTTTGCACTGATGCAAATTAACACCTAGTAAAGGCTTAAATGCCTTCTCCCAGTTTTACGTTTTTTATGACTTTATAACGTTTCGCATTTCTATTTCAACTACTGCATCGAAGTCCCATTATACAGGGTAGTATTCTACGGAACAAATTTAACTTCGACGGAAATTCTTATAGATGATATCTGTTAAATTCTATCATCCTTTTCAGTGACTTTGCAGCCTTTACCTCTACTAGAACAAACTTTCCCGGTAATTTGAACTGAATTAACCGCAAACATTATAGCCGAAATACAGTTACATGTTCTATCTTACGGTGGCAATTGAAACTTCCTCTCTATTGTTCATGGTTTTACCGACAGAGTACTGTGAATCTCTTTTCAAATTTTGTGCAAAGTAACCCCGTCTTATGGTACTTCAAAGTAGTATTATGCAAGACATCATAGTTTTGATTAAACGGTAGGTTATATATCATTATTTGGTTTACCTTAACTTGGGAAAAGGAAGTATTAAAGATGTTATTAACTTACTCTTTATCTTTCCCTGTCATCACGTTAGGAGGATGAAGCTCGATTCGTATACTAATATATAAGAGCTAGTTATTACACACTTATAACTAACATTATGGAGTAGGGTACTATAGACGTGAAAGACCCCAAAATATTAGGAAGAGTAGAGATGAGAAAATGATCAAATAGGGCCGCTATCACTATCGAATCCATAGTCTTCTAGCGCAGTAGGTGCTTCTCATTGGTATTTATTTTGTTTAATTTTTAAAATAATAGTTATTATTATGATTATGATAAGGAATTAGAAATGTACCGGAAAAGACATTAAAATCGCAAGATTGTTGCTTTCTTATTTATTCTTATCAGTTTCTTATTTCAAAATTTTTTGTATGCACATTTTTTGCCTGAACCTAGTGCTACTTCGCCTGGCGCATGGTAAAATACAAGTTTGTACAGTACTATAATATGAATTTTTACCTAATACTGCGGAAAAAATTTGCAATGTGTATGATTTGTTTAACATAACATGAAAAAGATATACCAAAAAATATATATTAATAATCATAACCGTGGACTATTGACTAATCGTGGACAATACATAATGATTCCAGTTATGTATAAAAATATTTATAATAATCTTTAAAACATTCAACGCTCGAAATCGAAAATGACATCAATAAACACTACAGTTTGGAAACACGTCTCAAATAAATAAAAAAATAAGAAATTATTTGTGATCCATATCTAGGCCCATTCTTTCTGTAAGGCCCTCGAAAATTTTAGTCATTTCACTTGTCTTTTAAATGGTGTGATTTCAAATTATAACCCCTATAATGAAAAGCAGAACGGACGCCATTAATAGTTCCAAATTGTAAACATGTTACAAATTAAAAGATTGGGTATAATTGTATAGCTCATACCTAGGATATTATTATCCCTTCCTAGATTGTAGAAAATGATAACTAATTATTTCACTCATCGGATAGCAATAACGTGATTTGAATTGAAACACCTCCACCTTAGTTCCTCAGAGCGCGTAAATGAGAAGTCAAAATTTAGAGTAGGTAAAAAAAATAGAAGAATTGGATAATTTTAGTTTCTTTTATCTACGGACATAATTGTATGTTTTATATTGTATCATATAACAACAAATGTGTTTCTCCCAGTTATTACGGATAAGACAATTTCAAATTATGTCCTTTGTGTTGAGAAGCGGAAAAACTATTATTATGAACCACAAGTTTGATAATGTTTCAAGAATATGGATTTAAAATATTTTCCCGACTTGTTTCGGATTTGTACCTTTTATTTGCAGCTATTCTACAACCAACTTTACGGAATAAATAACTTATTTATTTTCATTTTTAGTAGTTAACTGTAACAAATTAGGAGTTTGTGCTTCTAGAATTTAGAAATTTGTAAGAATATCTTTAGCTGGAAACTACAAAGAAAGTTGTATTTTTTGTATTGTATTGTATTGTATTGTTGAAAATTATATTTTTATTTAAACCAATTGGAAGTTTAATTGTGCAGTTGTGCTTTGAAAGTTCTCAAGAAAGAACTGTCCAATAAATATCATTGTAAAGCATATTTACAAAGCTCATCCCGAGAAATATGGTTGTATATTTAGAAATTTACTACTCTGGCCAGATGTGATATATGCTTTGTAAGCCCGAATCTGGCCAGCGGGCTAATCATTTTATATATTAAGAAGAAGGTGTTCTAGTTTTTATTACTTTTACTTTAATGTTACTTAATTATGCACCAAGGCAGACGGTGATGACAGCAATGAATGAACGGTAGAGTGAAAATGTGGGAGGAAACGTCAGAATACCCCAAAAACCCAGGTACACGTTTTTGTTCTTGAACTAGAAAACCCGATTGACGGAAGCTAAACGAACTAGCAGAGCTTTACCACTGAGCCACCGTGTCTCCAATAAAAATAAAATTGTACCACTTTACAGCTCTCCTACAATACATATGTTATACTGATATTAATTTATTTTGCAATTCAGGATCTAACTAAAATATTGTATAATTAAGAACATGCTACTCGAAACTATTGGCATAATAGATTTTGTCTCTTTTTTCCCTCTAACTTCTGCGCTGATGACGGGTAATTAATTAATGTAACTGATTGTAAAATTAATTTTCAGCACTTTTACGTCGGGAATCGAACTCTAGACCACGTGCACCAATGGCACACGCTAGCAATTCGAACAACGGCGAAGGCTTTATCCAAATGCACAAACTGTCCTATGACAAGACTAGTGATGGACAAATGCCCGGGAAGATTCCCAAAAATGGAAATTTTCTTCGAATTTATGAACAATCACAAATGAAAATGCATTCTATTTCTATATATCAGTTCAAAGTTAAAATCGTTTTTATATCACAGTATATTATTACAGTTGTCCCCAGAGGAGTCTTTAAAATGTATATTCTGAAGGATGTTATGTTATTTTATTAAATTTAGAGAGTACGCATAAATGGATATTTATTTATAATATGTTCTACGAAAGAAAATGTGTTTCAAAAAAGGTATAGTAAGTCCACGTACTTTTAAACCACTAAAAAGTTTAAATTTACATGTAAATGGATATTCTATACTTGACTCTACTACTGATATAAACATATTAAATTTTACATGTTATAAACAAATTAGGTTGGGTAACTGCCACAAGACACATGTCCCACAATTTTGTCAACATTTAGGCATAAATATGTATGTTCACAATATTTGCAAGAAAAATTCTTATCTTTATAATTTTGCATGTAATATTGCCACACGACATTTCTTTCTGCCCATTTCTTGAAATGTCATGCTTTAGTTCACATGTAAGTGAAGTCCGAATACCTCTTCAAAAATTCAAGCCAGAGACAGGAGACAGACCGACGTCTATTACTAACATTGTTTCAGGGTTTATTGTTAGTGCTATATATCTATTTCTACGTAATTCTACATTATTTTACAAAATGTTTCCTTTTCATCATTTGTAAATTAGTACTTTGCTATTTTGGCTATTGTTTATCTTTGGTGGACCATCATATGCGCCTACTTTTCGCGGTATTCTATTCTGATACAGTTGTTTTATGGCTTCATATGTTAAATTACGTTACCAACATTAAATTCAGACGGCATTGCCGAGCGAGCTTTAGCGAGTGAAGTCGGGATAGAGCCCCGCAGGGCTCTTTGTTTTCTATCTTCGTTACCAGCAATTCATTTCCTTTTCTCACATAAATCATTTCCTCTTACACTTACGGTTTGTGCAAATTCCCTACCGCCCTAAAAAATTGTGTTCGATACTTTCTTGAGTACTTCAACATCACTATACACTCTTTTGTTCCGTAAATTGTCCTACGTTTTGCTAGTTTTTGGCCTCTATACTAAACAATTACCCTACCTTTTAGTTCAAATGGAAATGGAACTTAAGAAAATCATATTATTAGTTATATAAAGTAGTCAAATAATTTTAGATTTTTTAACGAGCTAATTCTTTAAAAACTAGAAGTAAGTCATAATATATTAATATAAAGTTATTAGTCATATTGTTCTTATAATTTGGAGGATAAAGTAAAGAAATGGAAATAAATACCTTCCTGGAATTTTATAGATCAGGAAGATAACCCTGGAATATTCAGGGTCTCAAATAAGAAAGTAAGAAATTGTTTGATTCATATCCAGGCCCATTCTTTCTGTAAGGCCCTCGAAAATTTTAGTCATTTCATTGTCTTTTAAATGGTGTGATTTCAAATTATAACCCCTATGGTAAAAAGCAGAACGCACGCCATTAATAGATCCAAATTCTAAACATGTTACAAATAAAACGATTAAGTATAAATGTATAGCTCTTACCTAGGATATTATTATCCCTTCCTAGATTGTAGAAAATGATAACTAATTATTTCACTTATCGGGTAGCGATAATGTGATTTGAAGTGAAAGAACTCCAACTTAGTCCCTCAGAGCGCGTAAATGAGAGGTCAAAATTTAGTGTAGGTATAAAAATAGAAGAAATGGATGATTTTATTTTCTGTTTTCTACAGACATAATTGTATGTTTTATATTGTATCATATAGCAACAAATGTGTTTCCCTCAGTTATTACGGATAAGACAATTTCAAATTATGTCATTTGTGTTGAGGAGCGGAAAAAGTATTATTACTAACCACAAGTTTGATATTTCAAGAAAAAGGATTGGAAATATTTTCCTGACTTCGAATTTCCTTTTTTCAGATTTGTACCTTTTACTTTTGAGCTATTCTACAACCACCTTTACGGAATAAATAATTTATTTATTTTCATTTTCATTTTTAGTAGTTAACTGTAACAAATTATGAGTGTGATTTCTACAATTTAGAAATTTGTAAGAATATCTTTAGCTGGAAACTACAAAGAAATTTTCAACTCGTTCTATTTCAAGCGCTTTCCAATTCGATTTTTTTTTGTGTGTTGCTCTGAGCCTATCGTAGAGGTATATATTTGACATACTGCTACTCCTAGTATAAGAGCCAAGTAACTCGTCAGTATTTTTTTCAAATGAAGAAGGAAGTATTAATGTCCGTACTGACAAACAATGAAAGAAATTTTGATCGTAGCATTAAACTTGTTTCAAACTTGATCAGAACGGCTCCTACTCTGCAGATGGTATAATTTGAGACCGTTTCATTTCTTTTAGGCGAGTGAAATGAATTGAGATCTTATTCGAGAATATAGACGAATGTAAGAATAACCCAGGAACGAACTTTGAAAAATTTCCCAACCATTCTATTTGAAACATATTGCGAAATTTATCAGCTATTGCCAGTTATTTTGCTTCTAATTGCAGAGAATGTGATTCAAGATCAAGATATTTCTTATTATTTGATTGAAATAAATTTTGTTAGTTTGCTTTTAGATTTTAGGCAAGTGAGAATGGCCCAAGATACAAGTCCTGCAGGATTTTGTATTTTTTATTTAAGAAAAGCTTTGGAATAGAAGATTAAGAATAGATTTATTATTACAAAATAACTATGCAAAGTGTGTTTTTTGACAAAATAGAATCTTAGTACCTTTAACAATGTGCCCAACGTCGGCTTCTTCTTTTTAGTTTTCCTCTAAAGGGAAGTGGTCATTATGACTGCTAATCGTTTTCTGAGTAACGTTAGTTTCTGTTTTTGTTATGGGGCAGCAGCATTTTATCAGATAATGTTCTGGCAGTACTTTTGAGAACTGTATTTTATAATGGACTTTTCGTTCTTATATATAGAACTCCTGTAGCCTGACATCATCATTATTATTTAAATTCATTTCAGAACGATGTTAAGTCAAATTTCGCTTTGGATTAATGAGATGTACTCATAAAATGCCAGGAAAGCGTTATTTATTTATTTATTTATAAATTAGCCCTGTACAGTCCAGATTAGGAATATAATTGTAAATACGAAATTATTAAGTACATCCCGCCTTTCGAACAAAATATTTTAGTAGCATAGAAAAATATACTGTCTAAGCTGAATTTCATTCTGGATTGCAGGTTTACATTAGGAAAGCACGACCATGGCTATGAATCCAAGGTTTTATGAGAGAAATATATAAACTGCTTTAAGAAAAACTATTGTCCACTTTTGTTATATGTCTTACACGGGGGAATATATTCCATGATCCAATCGAAAGTGCAGGAACGTGAGAGTACAAGGAGCCAAGACTGACGAGAAGGTTATGGTGCTAATGGTTTATAGTTTACTTGTGTATCTGTTTTTCTATGTATTTTGTGTTTCCACGTATATTTCCCTTTTTTTTTTAATTTAACCTTTTCTCAATTTTTAAAAGTGTTTTTTTCACACTATTTTCGATTGAATTCCACCAAACTATGAGTTTTCTACCATTTTGTCAGTACTTGCGTGTATTGATAGCTTTTATCATACTTCATACTGCCTTTTTGGACAGTTCCATATTTTTTCACTTAAAGATGTAAACGCTGAGCTATTCCATATAAAATCAGGCAGCTTACGAGTGAAGCTTCAAAATTTAGAGTTAAATTTTACATTTCAAGTAGTATTACCAGTTGGCGAAAAAAAGTGGAAGGCTGAGATTTTTTCGAAGTCAGTTTTGAAATTACAGATACTGATAATTTACCAGCAAAATATTCCATGCTTGACATTTGTTTGATTAGCACTTGCAGAGAGCTCAAAGCTCATAGGATACTAGCAAGTAGGAACATAGCACTTGCAAGATAGATATTTTCTATTTTGTATGCAAGTAGTATGAGAATCGTCAAAGTAATTTAAATGATATTTTTATAACTTGTTTATGGTAATGAACAATTTGTTAATCAACTAATTTATATTTTAACTGAGTGTGACGTGAAAAGTCACGAAATATGAAAACTGTATGCAAGGTGGCTATAATATCATGATAGAAAAACACATGATTTGGGTACTACTTTCCTAGTGCCACCATTAGCACAGCTGCGGAAGTATTTCCAAATAAGCAAACGGAGTGAAATGAATTGTATATACTCAGTCAGAAATGTCCAGTATATACTGTATTCGCATCAATAGTAATTGTATTTAAGCGCAGAACTAAACTTTAACAAACTTGAAACCAGAAACTTAATGAAACGACATAATGATCTTACCTTCCTCCAGACACTATTATGTTTAGACCTTGAATTTACCATGAAACCATTGCCTCCAAGAGTCTTAGAAACACACAAATCTTGAGAGATAAGGTTGGTAGCTACTCTTTACATTTCTTATACGGTACAGCTTCTATACACTATTCATACAGTATACGGTACAGCTTCTACACAATATTCATCTTACCTTCTTGTTTCAAAAAAAAAAAACGCAGCGAAATGATAGCTATTTCACAATAAGTTACTAGGTTTGGAAACACACCTGCTCGAAACACAGGTACCATAGTGAGTCATCAAAATTGGCAGAAGGCAATTTTATATACACATCCAGGATAACAATGCTACCAACTTAAAATGTGCAAAATATAGCTACAGAACCAAATATTTAAACATGTACAAATTTTAGCATGAATTCCAAATTGAAAAGTTGAATATAATATAATTTAAAGATAGAGTAGTCACATAGATTGATTATTTTATATCTGTGGAATCAAACTTCAGAAAAACGATCATGTCGCATTTCATTATATTTGACCCAGAAGCCGTTGATTGTAGGGAGCGTAAACCCATGGCCGATAGGTTAGTTCGGCGTTTGGTCTACCATGCAGTAACATGTTAGTCAAATTTGATGTTTAATCTTCTAGTATAAAAATTACAGGATCCATGATCTGTAACAATTTCAATCGTTTCTTTGTGTAATTCTCTTTTACCTTTCTTAATTTTAATAGTCGGAATGTATTATTTCAATTTTTCCTTTTATGGTTAATTTTCACCATGTTCTGCATTTTCTTTTGATAATTCTTTTTAGCTACATTACTAATCGGAACTTTTAGAATTAATTCTTAAATGTTCACCTATTTCTTTTTAATACAATTTTTTATTACTCGTCCTAGTCAGCTAACCATTAACATTTAAGGAGGCTGGCGTTCTAAGAAATAGTAGCTCCTTAATCCAGGTGAATTGTTTCAGTTTATGTCTTATAGCTGGACACCGACCATGACACGCAAGGGCATTTCTCCAATTGGAGCAAGAAATAAGTAATATTTCGGCATCACTTAGAGAAGCACTAGATAGATAGGATAAATTACATTCACGTTGAGTTCTAAGAGATGAAAATTAATGCAAACAAACTTCTTTATTTCCACCTTTATCTTATTTTTTCTTTTAATACAGATGGCCGTATGGCACAATTGATAAATTAAGATTTCACGTACTCACAATAATCTTCGAGCGGTCAACTCCTTCAGGGGCGTTGCAGTTATAACAATCTCAGACGTTCCACGTCGGATAATCCCAAGGATCCGCTGGAGTCCTCTGCTGATAGTAATAAGCGATCGTCCAAGCCGGCACAATTATTCCTTCCTTTTCAATGATTTGGAGCCAGAGTTTGTCTCACAAAACTGAAATTAGAAACGAATGTTAAGGTGCTAACACATATGTACTAGTCACTTCACTACTGATTTCTGCACAATATTAGAAAAAATATTTTACACGAAGGAGTATGCAAATATCGTACAATCACTGATGATAAACTAAAAAAAAATCGGCTCTCACGTATGCAAACGGTAATTTAGCTTGCGAAGCTCAATCCGTACAAGGGGAGAACTCATAAGAGTATAACGTGTGTTTACTTTAGAACAATGCACCCCACTCGCCTTCGTGTGTGCCCTTCCGAGCGACGACCAGGCGTTCGTGCAAAGCACTCAAGGTTCTTTTAGCAAACCAAAGCTTGTATATGGTCAGCCGGGAAAATCCCGATTTTCACTCCTAGCATCGGGACCGGAATTATCGTCGTATTAGCTTTTAGTTATAGCAGTGCGTAGGAGGAGGGTGATTGTCCCGAAAGTCAGATATAAAGAAAGAGTCACCAGAAATGCAGCACTCACGTGATCAGTGTCCTCCTCCATATACGAAGCTTCGTTAATAAAGTTTAAAATTAACATATTCCAAAACTGGTGTCGAATCTGGCGTAATATCACGACTATTTTTTTTTAACTGTATACATCTCAAATACGGAAGTAGTTCAAATTTACTATTACATCCAATTTCATTACTTATTTTATTAGAGGAAGAGTGCTAAAATCTATCACTTTGCAGTTGCTTGTAATCGATTCTGCATTCAAATAGTATGTTCATTTTTTCCGTTGAAATTCAATTCCAACTGGACATGGTTAAAATTAGCCGTCTCCGGTTTCAACATTTATCGCTATAAAACGAAAATAATAACAGGTATGTAGTAGCTGTTGTTTTGTAAGTGATTAGTAATCCTGTTATCGGATTTTCATAGAGAAAAACTGTATAAGCTGTTGAGCAGCTTTTCTGCGATCGGGTCAGCGTCCCAACGATACGTTCTGTCTTCTTCCTTAGCTTTCTATTCAGATTAGAAGTGCTACAAATTAACAAGATTTTTCAACATTTATCTCTATAGAAATGAAAAAATAACGGATAACTAGTCATAGATATTTGAGATAGATCTAGAGTCCAAGGAACAGATTCCTTCTTCGATCTTGTTAATACATGGGAACATATTGTTACAGATGTACTACCTCATGTTTGAATATTGAATTCGCATAATTTGGAAGTCGATTGTGAAACGATACTCACTTGTTTAATTTGGGTATTGTATAAAATGTTTAATAAACCCCACCAGGTTGATACTTTTAACCATGCATAAAAAAGTTGTAGCCACGTAACAGCTATTTGGCAGAAGTTACGTGAATGATTAATAAAAAAAATGTGACACCTTCACACTTTCTTTTTTACTGGCATGAATTTTAACCTTTACCCTGATTTGAAATATTATTTTAGTACTAGGCACTGCTGTTATTTGTTCGTTTTCGAGCCAATATTGTATGTTTTAACCAGTACAAGATTTTACCATTCCGACATTTGCGTTGGTAAATTCACACGTTCCGCTAATACCGTATCAGTTGTTCATAAACACAGATATTTTACGAATTTTGTAACTTTTTGAACTTCATTATAGTTACCTTAGTGTAAACATAATGTTCAGCCGGCATTGTATATGTTGGTGATTCTACCTACCTGCACAATTGTGTAGGTCAGTGCTGAAAGAGTTAAAGATGGTTATTAACAATCAGGAAAAAGACGTTAAATTTTGAATAACTTACGTAGCGTGAGATGAACGAAAAGAAATTTTACGTGCTATATATTTAGTTAACAATTACAATAAAAAACATCACATTTTTATACAAATAATGAAATCGATATGTCTACGATAGGCGGGTCACGTCGCTTGCGTCACTAATATGCTTGTTAACTGTAAAACTTTTGTGAAATTTTGGTGTGTCAAAAAGGAAAAGATAATACTACAGGATACGATACTCTAAGAATGGGCTATGATGATGGAAGTTGGCATGGTTTAGTGTAGGATGATACCCAGTCGAGAAGTTAAATTTATGAGGTGTGGGACTTCGGGTTTGGTTAATCACTGGGTGAATGAGTTTCGCATATTCTTGAGTTTATACTAAAATTTAAAGTGAAATATATATTTTACTTTTTAAGCTATTACTGCTACAAGTACACATTGAAAATTACTATGAAAACTTCAAATGAAGGTCACGTTTCTTGCAATTGAGTTACTCTTTCGGCCTTCATTCACAATTTCGCGAACGTATGTTCAGTATGTTGTACTTTTTTGTAACCAGCGAAACAAACACCTGATCACGAGGGTGCTACCTCTGCAACAAAGTGTGCAGAAAACCAATGCTTAACTTCAACTTTGAAATTTCACAGATAGTACAGTAAATACAACCAGAACCAAGCTTATGCTTATTGTCCCTGGTTCAGGGTTTGTGCAGGAACTTGATTTTAATTCGTACTTTATTGATATGCGGACTAGTTTCAACACGCATTTATGCGAATAAAACATATTGACTGAAATAGTATAAACAAAATGTATACTTTCTTCGAAATGGGATGGTAAAGTCGGGAAAAGATTTTCTTGAAAATTTATTTCATATGTTAATTATTATTATTATTTTGTTGTTTTTACGTTGTGTTTATAAATGTCCAGTGTTCGTTACAACATTAGTCATATAGTATTACGTAATTCTATTCCACCAAGTGTATATTTAAAGAAGTTATATTATGTAAGATGCCGTTAAAGGTACGTAGATATACTTAGTAAAGAGTGTCCGTAAGTGTTCTTCCCTGGGTATTGTATTGTAGTAGCGCGGGAATGAAACAGGAAATATTACTGTAAATTATCGAGGAAAAAATTGTGATTCTTCGATATTTTTTCCCAAGTACGTAGATATACTTCTCCATATAAGTAAATTGCTCCATATAAGTAAAGAAAAACGTTCGGAAATGATAAAGGCGTTGTTTGAATGAGAAATGATGAAAATACTTTGTTTCGGAGTAATTTTTTAAAGTGGTATACAACAAGCCTTTTTGCTGTTTTTGGCGTTGCTCTTGTTAAAACATCTAAAGAAGTCTATAAGTTGATTTGAAGTTCACAGCTTAATTTCACAACATCCCCTTGAAATTGTAGTTTTTCTACATTTTTTATGCTAGCAAAATTGTGATCACTTGAGTGCATCAGATAAAGCGTGATGAAGTTCTGTAAATTGCATATTCATTTTATATCATATGGTAAATTTATGTATTATGAGATCTGCGCAAAATTTTCCGTTTTCATCTCGTAAGTCGTAGATAACATGCTCACTGGTATAAAGATTTTTCATGATAAATTTCACCTCCCAAGTATAATCCACTCATCAGATACTCTGCTTTTAGCGTAAGATTTATAGCTTTTCTTTTATTCGTAGGATATTCATTCTAGAGTCAGTAACGTAAGAAAAGATAAAAAGTTTTCTAAATGAGATACATCATACATGTCTGGCTAATTCCAGACATGTAAAATTTAATTTCAATCAATTCAGCCATTTCTGTTGGTAATACCAGATTAGGTTGATGTCAATTTTTTTGTACTGAGGTATAATATGCAGAATGTTCGTCTTCTCACTCTTGAATGTTGTAATTCCGAGAACACTGCTGCTCGCTACAATTTTTTAAAAGTAAGAAAGCTATTGTGCCAACTGTCCTTTCTCTAACAGGAGAGACCAGTTAGATTATAAGAGTTGACGTACGAATTTAATCCTCTTTCCGTCTTTATGATTCCCATTTGAATGAACGTAACGTATTAAAATGCCACTTAAATGTAGACGCTCAACATATTAAATTATTTATTTCAAACCGTTCAGCAGCCTGTATTTTATAATGTGATGCATAACAAATTTCTTCAATTTTTCGGTATTCAGAGTGTAGCATTTATCTTCGTACGCCCTATTTACTTTTAAAGTGATAAACAATAACGACTTGAGTGTTTCACGATGCTAATAACACTCGAGAGGCATTGTTTGCAAAAACCCTGTGATAGCAAGATTCCAAACCCAATATATATTTCGATTTGTGCGAATGACATTACACCAGGTTATGATAAATTTAAATTCTATCTTTACACCACAAAGATAAAAGCACTATTAATAATCTAGGAGTAACGAAGGTTTTAATGGTTGTCCACATTATCTTAACGTGGAATTCTGGAATCGTTGTATCATGTATTTCAAATAAGTAGATAAAAATTACAAGAAATTGAAAACTCTATGCTTCTCAAAAGTTTTTATTTAATAAGAATGTATGAGATGTAACTACGTAGCTACATATCAATATACGCAAAATTTTACTATCTCAAGGTATCAGACTATATAAGATCGCAACTAGAAATTTGTATAGTTAAGGGAAATCACGTATCTTGTGCAAAATTTTAAAAGTTGTTATATCGTCCCTTTGTTTCTTTGTAATCATAGCGACAGTTTTTTGTAGCTGCAATTGCAACAAGTTCTTCCGATTTTTAAATTTTCTGACACAAAAAGTAATGATATATAATTAATGTTAGTGACAACGGGTCTCTATTTTCACTTATAATAATGAAATGTTTATTCCACATAGCACAAAATAAGTATTTTGGTATGTACCAGGTTAACTCTGATATCGTATATATCGTGACGGACATAAGTCTTTGACCAGGTAATGGCGACTGCTTTGAAACAAATGCAGCTTATGAGAATTAGGTCTTTCATATCTGTATTTTCATGTGCACAAGAAACATACTTCTGGGTCATGATCGCAGTGGTTCATGGTGAGTGGGGTCGTAGTGTGTCATGATGGTGGTGGGTCGCAGTGGGTGATATGCTGTTGACCCACGACCGACTGACCAACCGATTCAATAAACAACTCCAACTGTGGCACTTCCCGGAATATCCGTACAGATTCTGGAAAAGTTCCAGACAATATGTAATGGTTACATTTTAGGTTAAGATATTGCTAGTCTACTGTTTTATCTTTGAATAGAATTGCGATTCGCCGTGGCTTTTTTCTACATATTTTTTCGTGAGAAAACGTTAATGAGCAATAGAAAATACAACTTTTTCGATTCGGATCGGTTTGGGTTAACAGCTTGAAAATAAAATCCTTTAATGTCCAACGATTATGCCTGTTAGGTTAAGGAAGACTATGATTAAAGCAAGTGAATTATGATAGACAAATTGATGAAATGAGAAAGTGGGAGTATCCCGAGAATACCCACGAGCACGATGTCAGTCTCAACCTTGCTTGCCTTGGGAACGAACCACGCACCCACACATCAGATTGTTTATTAGACGGTCTCACTTGCGATTCCCGATGGGAAAGCCTTTTAAATATTAAATGTTCTCGATGTATCTGTGTTCGTGTCCAGGTCGTTCAAGGTTATTGGAAACACCTGGGAAACAAGAATAACCAAATACAATAGAGATAAATTACGGAGATACTTTGGGTCTTTTTTAAATTTAATCTTGAATTCACTGTACTACACTATGTTATCTTGAGCAAAATCAGTGATTAATGTTAATAAAAAATTGAATCTTAAACGTTTGCAATTCGCTACATAGAAACTCTTTCATAAATGAGCAATTCGCAACTCTTACTTAAAAGAGCGGTCTTAGGGTAGTGGCTTGATCATTCGCTTTGTGTGTTAAAGGTCCGCTGTTCGATTCTCTTCGAAGATATTCAGAAAAAAATATAATTTAGAATGTTAGTATTTCTGATGTATAATAAAATGAAGAATTATCAATTTCTCTTTTGCTTACAAGTTAGAGTTG
This sequence comes from Thermobia domestica, assembly GCF_964235325.1. Classification (NCBI taxonomy): domain Eukaryota; kingdom Metazoa; phylum Arthropoda; class Insecta; order Zygentoma; family Lepismatidae; genus Thermobia; species Thermobia domestica. The sequence goes on from NC_137467.1 coordinate 35,361,929, forward strand.
AAACGACTTCTTTCACAGGGAAAACTAATTACATGACGTCACAATCTCGATTCCTACTGTCTGAAAACTTCGCTTGTTTCGAAAACAATTCATGAATACAAATGGGTCATCCTTCAGGTCTATGAGTCACAAAATTGCCTGAATTGTTATTAACTGTTCTTCTACTCTCGCTAGAAACAATAATAATGTTTTCCTTCTCCATTTTCAACACGTTCCATATATTCATTCAAGAAAAATTGATAAATAGTAACTATTGTTTTTGGTATGTTTTGATGATATTTCAATATAACGCAACCATAATCCAACGTCTTTTACCCAAATAAAGGGTGTTACTTCGAAAGGGTATCGTGATGAAGACAAATCCTACTTCGCTTCTGTTAAGGCATTCGAAGTTTCGAATTTCATATTTTCCAGTAGCTGACACCATTTTCCTCTCTTTGCAAAGTATCTCTTATAACTCAATTCCTCCTTATAGTGTGTCCGAAGAATTTATTTTCATTTTCGTAATTTCAGTATGCTTATTTGCATCGCAGTAGGTCGCAATATTGAGGTATCAAATATTCAGTAATAATAATAATAATAATAATATAGATAAGAAATTCCGTACGAGGACACATTGTATTAAGCCTGTAAAATCGCCCGTAGCGTTAGCCAGAAGTTACAATGTAGTCGGGATTAAAGAGAAGTGTTAGGACTATCAGGACATACCCTCTCCATACGTCCCTACAACTAGCTAAATGTTATAACGGAAAGTTTCGAGACAAATTTCGTGTAGAAAGTAGGGATTCTGAATTCACAAGACCCGTAAGAAAATTTGTTTTTAAGTAATGGTTAGGCCGGCTAAGCTACAGAAGACGTCGATGAAGAGAACGAAAGAAATATTCGAATAAAGAAAGTGGGAGGAAGCGGAACACGGAAAAAACCGAAACACACTGTGTTTGTTCAGCACAATACTCACTAGGCGGGAGTTGGGTGAAACAGGTTGAACCATTAAATTTAGAACACTTCAGCAATAATAATAATAGTAATAATAATAATGGTATTAAATGTTTTAAAGTTGCTCTAAAATTTGGCAAAACTTACTTAAACGTAGAGGTTTCGGGGAAGGGGTTCCGTACCTTCGTGAGACATTTCTCCAGCTACTCAAATTTAATCGAAAATTTTCCACTAAAGTTTCATGTAGAAAATATTCTATTGTACGTTTTGAGGAAAATAACTGTAATAAAAAGAACTTAATATCATTGAACACTAAGGGTTATATTAAACTAACATGTGCAGTTTGCAGATGTAATTCTATAAGCTTTGCTACAAAAATATATACACCGACCATAAGTTAGTGTGCACTGAAATACAAGGTTACAAAATAATATATAAGATTCAGTCTACAGAGCAATTGTTACCTAAAGAGTAGCATATACTCTTTCGAGAATCGAGATGAGACGAGCAATGTTTACGATACTTTTCGTCTCGTCTAGATTCTCATCTCCAAAGCGTGACGATATTGTGAGTTAGCCTTGTCCCGTCTCGAATTAAAATGTTAAGCCTCATCCCGATTTTGTTCGGTATGTTTTAGGATCGAGATGAGAAATTCCCCTTTTAATGGGCAACATTACACAAAACCGAAATATTTTTTTGTGTCACGTTCTGCTTGTAATGGTATCACCTGTGCGATAATAAGTTTTTATTGTTTAAATATTTCACGAGATAATTATTATTATTACTAGTATTATTCCTGAAAATTTGATAGTTCAAGTATTGAAACAAACGAGTATTCAAATATTTGAATGTAATAAAACGTCTGTCATTGCCGATCAATCGCAATAAAACTTCGTAAAGTACAGAAAAAAAAAGTTGCTGGACGTGTATTTGGTGGTAGAACCTCCAGATTACTGGTCAAGCGTCTAGACCACTGAACCACGAACACTACGCTGTAAATGATTCGTCTTTAGTCTGGTTACATTAAGTCTCTCTGTCTCAGCTTGTAAAGTTGTATGTTACTTTTTTCTTCGTTTCGAAACGTCTTTCGTTTTCCACATATGATGATATAAGTGAATAATCTTCGGTACAGTTTATAATAATAAGTTGAGTTTTTCTTAAACCTTTGGTTCACAACTTTGTTTTTTCTTCACACGAAACTACAGATATGACAGATTTAATTCTAATACTCTCCATTTGTTTCAAAGGAGTCGCCATTACATGGTCAAAGACTTATGACCGCCACGATATAAATGATTGTTCAATTTGATATAATGAAAAAAAACTACAGCCTCTTATTTTGAAAGTAGAGAGATATGGAGCTTTCTCATTGGTACTCCATTTCTTATTTCTACAATATTTCATGTAATAAAACAAATTAAGCGTAATTTTATCCTGAAATAAAGCGAAAAATTACCTTTTTTTTTGCTACTTAATCATTATCTCCAATCACATTTCGTTATTTGTTGAATATCTTACAGGCCCGATAACGTATTTGCTTCCCACGGAGAAGAGAATACGTTTATTATATTAAAAAAAGCCATTTCTCATTCAGATGAGGAACGTCATAGTTCGACGCAGTTTGGCAAAGGATTTCATCGATCACGTTTGTCAAGACATATGCTGACACAGGAAAGTGAAAAGCGTCAAACGTACCAAAACAGTGATAAACGCTTTAGTCAAAGTTCAAATTTGTCAAGCGGTAAGTTAGTTCATACAGGTGAGAAATCCCACATCTGTGGAGTATGTGGAAAGGGATTTCGTGTATGCTCAAGATTGGGTAAGCACATGTTAATCCACACAGGAGAAAAACATCACATTTGCCAAGAGTGTGGTAAGGCATTTAATCAAAGTTCACATTTGGCTACACACATGTTAATCCACACAGGAGAAAAACATTACACATGCCAAGAGTGTGGTAAGGCATTTACTCTACGTTCAAATTTGGCTAGACACATTATAATCCACACAGGCGAAAAATCGTACACTTGCCAAGACTGTGGTAAGGCGTTTAATCGACGTTCAACTTTGGCTAGACACATTTTAATCCACACAGGCGAAAAATCTTACACATGCCAAGAGTGTGGTAAGGCTTTTAATCAACGTTCAAGTTTGGCTAAACACATTGTAATCCACACAGGCGAAAAATCTTACACTTGCCAAGACTGTGGTTTGTCATTTAATCGACGTTCACATTTGGCTAGACACATGTTAATCCACACAGGAGAAAAGCATCACATATGCCAAGAATGTAGTAAGGCATTTAGTCGACGTTCACATTTGGCTAGACACATGTTAATCCACACAGGACAATAATCACAAGTGCGGAGAGTGTAGGAAAGCATTTACTGGCAGTTCACATTTGGCAAATGGCAATATTAAAACAAACATTTCAATAACCAAACACATGCAAATGGTGGTCAATAGGATTTAGTTTGGAATCAGCTTTGGCAAGACATGTAACTAGACATAGAAAGGGATTTGACGCACCCACAAGATGTTAAGTCAAGTTTTGAAAAAAAAATTAAATTCACGATAAATATCGTACAAAACAGGTCTGCAATAATACTAAATATTAAAGGAAACAATAAGTCCTTCAAATGATATACCTTTACTTTGTAAAGGAATGTGTTTTGGAAGACAAGTTTTAAGTTCGTAATTTGGGCGCAGATATTACGGCAAATTGGTTCCGCATCTACTCTACGAGCTGCTCTTCTGCCTTCCCCTCACAGGAATTGCAGCATAGTGAAAAAGTGGCTGACGCCGAGGAAGATTCGAGTGACGATTCCTCAAGTGAATGTTTATCTGAAAATAATAACTCCAAATATACCCCTTCTTGAGTCTTCAAATATGTAATGGAGTTACGGGTAACAAGTTTAAGCGACATCGATAATGAGGGGAAGCTTCCTCATCAGCTACAAGTGTAGATCCAGCGGATAAACATGTTCCATGTCTATTCCAACACTAGGGCCTTCTGGACCATCTGCGATTTGGCCGCATCTTGCTGGCCGATACATAGTTGCGCAGGTTTGTTTTCACCGCATATATTTATATTTCACAAGATATTTTTTCATGCTCATTGACGGAAACTGGGCAAATTGAAGAAAAGTAGCGGTCAAAAATCAAGTCCTCCTCCCTTCCACATCAGTTAAATTGATCAGACGAACTTCACGCAAAAATCGTATTAAGGTTGTATGTGTCAAAAGAAGACTCACTAATAATAGTGAACATGATTTCACCCCAGTTGTTAACGTCTTTGATTTTAAAGCGACTTTAACGGCATTCATATCTAAAGTGTTAGTGACGGTAACGGAATTCGTGGTGTATGTTCGGAAAGAGTTTGTGTACCAAAACTTCGGTACACAGTATCTTCCACTCTTTTTCGCTCACTGTCGTTTCTGAAGCGCGAGATGATGTAAAGTGAATGTGCATGTGGGTTGTTGAAAATAAAGTTCGTAACTATGTTTCGTATTCCTTACCTATTCTTTATTGTGTACTCAGAAGTTGTTAGGTATACTGACTTACCAACTTCTCACTCGTTTTATAAGAAAAGTTGTTAAATCAAATTTTGAACTTTGTTCAAAAACGTTGTTTAACTTATAAATAACTGGTACTGTAAGACATCGCATACCTGTCAAAACGAACCAGCACAAAAAATTTTAGATCATTGTATTGATATATCGGTATTACAACATATTTCTATAAAATTTAAAGCGTGATCCTGTAAAAATCTAGCAATAATGAGTTAGCAACTTCTGATTCTAGTGCGTCATTTATTTCGCGTTCAAGCTTGGCAAGACAAATTTTAATATACACAAGTAGAAAACTACACATACGATGAGTTTAGAAAAGTATTTCGTTTGGCAGGACATTTTAATACAGAGATGAAAATCTCACACGCATGACAACACACAGTTAAAAAGAAGAATATATATATATATATATATATATATATATATGGAGTTCACATTTTGCAATACATATGTTAAAAAGACACAGGAGAAAACTTTATTAAAAAGAAAAGTGTTCTAAGTGTGTAGAAATGACTTAATTAAAGTTTATATTTTGCAACAGATATATTAATACAGATGGGGAGGATCTGCTCGTGTGAAGACTATGAAGAATGGTGTAATCGAAGTTCAATTTTGGGGGAAACATGCTATCTCATACAGGTAAAAGATGGCTATGCATAATTGTGAAAACGGCTTACATGAAGTCCACATTTTGTTAGTAAAAAAATATTGTAAGATATGTGAAGCGATTTACTGAAAAATAATTTTTGTACATAAGATGGTATTGTCAAGTTACACGCGTGATAAAATATACAAATGCGAAACATCTTAGTTGTCAAAAGTTCGCGATAAAATTCGTTAAATATCTCGTTCCTTACCTTGATCCGCTCACGTACTGCCAATTCACGTTTCCGTTCGCGACGACGTCAATACGGCCATCATCGATTAATCACATTTTTCAGCTCTGTGTATGATGCAAAGTGTATGTTTTGGCGCATTTAGCTTTCTTAAATTAAGACAAATCATTGTTGACCAAAAGTATACTTTTCATTTAAATTAAATTACAACACTCCTAATATGAGTGAACACACTGAACAAAACACAAAAGAACAGAATACAACCTAATCAACATCCATGTCACTGAGCTAGCAGTGATAATGTTGATATTTATTGCAGGGAGTAGTAATCATTAAGTGCTTCTTGCACATGTGTTTCCACAATATGTAGATTCAAGGCGGGTTCAAAGTTAATCAACATCCACGTCACTGCCCTCTTTCTGAGTTTGCTGGCATGTATTCCAAGTAGTAGTAATTGTTGACTGCCTTCTGAACACGTTTTTCCCAGAATCATTACATTTAAGGCAAGTTCTGTTTTCTCTCGATCCGGAGATGTAGGAAATATCTCTTCGGATTGGTTAGACCGGTTCATCATCTGTAGTTTGATTTCCGTATAGTGCCAAGAACAGGAGCTTTTTTTTTTTTTTTTTTAATTGAGATTTCAGAACGAGCTTTCAGGTTTTCATTTATTAGTTCTAATGCTAACTCATACAGATATGGTATTATTTTATTATTTTTATTTTAGGGATGTTAAAAATGAAACAGCGACTGAGAAATAATGAAAGTTTTACTTACACTTTATGTAAATGGGAAACGAAAAAAAATCACGTTTTGGCTCTCTCTGACGGCAGATGGGCCATCCACCCTCCAATACAAACTTTAAGATTGTACTGAACCGGAAGTAATGTCTTTGATAATTTTCTCGTACAGGAGTGATACGTTTCAGAGTAGCGAGATATTGCTTTAGGATGACACATAACTTTCTAATTCAGATTTATAAATGGGAGAAACTTGTTTTCCAAGAACAGGTTTCCCTGAAACATCTATAAAAATGAGCGAAAGTGGAAAAGAAATAACAGATGACGTCGAACGCAAAAAGGTTTAGCTTATATTGTCCTGTCCAGAGGTTCTCAGGCCGGAGAGAAAATAAAAGTAACTCATCCTCTGGAGGAGTGATAGATAAATGAGATAAAGTGGACGAGCGAGCGGATTGAACAGGGAAGTATGTTGACTATGCAGTTTAGAATTTATTACAAAATAATTCATTAAAATTTTCTGTTCCTCCCTCAACCTCTGCACCTGTTGCATCGTTGTACATTACAAGAGTTATCCTACAAGGTTTAGACCTAAGACCAACATTGTTTAATGTTGATGCTGGTGTCTGATTTTTTTAAAAAATATAGTCTAGGTATTTGCTGCATCTCAATATCTTTTTTATATGAATACCTATATCAGAAATTCTTTTAAAGATATGTGTTCATTTGGAAATGCATACCATAGTTCCTAAAGCTTTTTCTTATTTCGGAATGTGTGGCGACTCGGTTCGTAGTGCCTTGTTGGAAATTTCATTGTTTTTACTTTCTTGAACAGTACAAAGTACTTATTGTTGCATTAAAAACGTCGGCGAAAGATCCCACTGTCTTGTCTATTGTTCCATCTAGTAAAAGTGTCCACTGTAACACCATAGTACTTTAGAAATTTCATTCAAAGGCGCCTACTTCAGGCCGGCACAAACTTTCTTTTTGAGTTGGATTGCTGTCTTCTGGGATTGGGAGTAAGACATGGAACGGGGAAATCGCGGCCTGGGAGAAGCAACTCTTTATATGAAATGACACATTCTGTCGGAAAAATAGAGATGACATAACCTAAGCTGTTATTTTTACGCGCGTTATGAACATTGTATAACCCAAATCGAGTCCTTCAATAGAATTGTCGACAAAAAGGTGTCATTTGTGTCTGATGTTATCCCATGTTTACTGTCGATCGATATCTAAGCCCAAGTTATAGTCACCAAAATGAGCAACTATGATGGCAACTGGAAGTGATTCGTAGCATGTTTCAAGTAAACTTTGAGGACTGTTTCCATATGGTCTGCAGAAACACCCGACGAAGTTTGTGTTTTTGGACAGACTTACCTCAGCTCAAATAATTTCACACTTACGTACGAGATGATTCTGTGCTCTGCTGCCCCATTTATACTACGAACACTCCGCCCCTATGGTCTTGTGATCGTTTATCTATTTAGAGAATTGGTTGAGAAACGGCATTCCACTGTTCCTTACCGGTTCTTTCAAACATGTTTCACTCACCACTAAACATCCATATTCCGGCAACAAACTAATATTCATAGCACAGTCCGTAAAACTGTTTTTAACTCTTTGTGTATTTTGGTATTATACTTTAAACGTGGTTTTCTGTTCACTGCATTTTTGATAAGATTCTTCTGTACATCACCACATTAAACAGAGAATATGGAGCACCTGATTTGGCACACTTCTCTAGCGTGCGATCACGTTGTCCAAGTCACTCTCACTCTTTTCTTGGCATCTGTGTTGAACATTGTAAATTATATTAATTGAGTGTTATGTAGCAATAAGAGTTAACGGTATTTCACTGCATTTCCAGCTGGAGATACTGTCAAACGCAGACTCTAGCCGTAAGCTTACTACTGGATTCACAATGGAAATGATAAAGCACAGAGAAAACAAATATTTTTTCCGAAACAGCAGCACGAACCTCTATTTTCTACAGTTTGATGCCATCTTTTTGAACTTTATTCATAGACGATCCTAAGTACATTCAAAGTTTTCTTAGTGCCGAACACAGATTTCCGGTGTGGATAGCTGCATCATCCAAAATCTATCAAAAACTTTTGATCCTCTAACCATAAGTTTTCCACATAGGTTTCCTTGTCCGATTACCTAGCCCCACTCTGGAGTTATACCAACGCATAACTTTCCCCATATTACAGTACCATATCGAAAAACAATCTAACCTATATCAACAAACGCTTTCAAGCTCAGCATCCTTTATTCATGCAGTATCTAGTATCTCACTTTAGACCCCACACCAAATCGCTATCAGCATATCCCTTGTCCCTAATGTTTACGCTCTGTCAGTACACTTTACCCTCCTGAGATTCATCGTTCTTAACCCTACAGTGGTAATGTGAGAAAAAATTCATGAATGATAACATTTTGCCTCCTGGACCGAGAAACAGTTTTGCCTGATAAGATGTGAACTAGGATTTAAATTTTTATTATATTTACAATATTAAATACAAAATACACCAGACAGTGGATACACTTTAAGCGAAACTGTACATTCATTTCATTGAAGCAATATCTTCCTTGTTTTAATAAGCTCGATAACTATGTGACTATTTTATTGCTTAAATACCGGCACTCAAAATAAAATATTTATTAACTAGAAAGAAGTAAACCAGTATTTCTCCTAATAGCGGTGTATTACACATAGGGAAATTCACGTTTCAATTCTACAGCAGTCTCCACACATCATTTTTGCGTGCCTTAGGCAAACCCACTTACAACACTTTTGGCAAAAGTATCTCCTCTTTCTGTGTTTACACATGTAACATCGTCGTCGTTTTCCTAGTTGAGGAGGTACAGGAGCATCTTCTTCTAGAATCAATCCAGAAAACCTTGCCTCCGATTTTCGAAGCTCTGTGGGATTTCATTTATTCAGTGCTCTCTGTTTCATCAATCTTTTCCCAGTTCCTTTAGGTATTTTCTCTCTTAGAATTTACTCGCTCTTTTCGCTGAATGTATAACTTTACCATTGATCGCCTCTACATTTAAGAAGTGACAAAATAACGCCATTGGGCATCGCCTAGTGTTTCTGTCTTCGTCATATTCAGTACGTATCTGGTCTATTTTGTCCACCTCACCTTTAGTTTCATTGTAAAGTGTGACGATCTCTGGCTTCCCCTTATCTCCGGTACTCTCATCTAATTTGCTGTGATTATGCATACTTGAGATCATCACTACACACCGATTTTTCTTAGGTGCGTAGGAGACAATGGTGCAGTTCTAATGAAAACCAAACACACTCATGTATTCTTTCCTTTTTTTTTTGGCATTCACAAAGATGGGGGCAACTTTTCCTTGTTTTTAGGATTTGTCCCTATAATTGTTAACTTATTGTCCCATTCCATTGATTTAACTAAATTGTGGCTTGTAAACCAATAATTGTCAAAGTTCACGTTGCGAGATAAACCATAAATCGGTTGTCACAATCTCTTCACTACTTCCTCTGGTTTGTCATCTATCTGGAACGAACCTTCTGGTTCTGTCCCCACATACGCTTCCATATTTGTTGTGTAGTATAAAGTTTCCCCAACAAGACTAAACATTTTAATTCCATATTTTGCAAGTCTTTTGGCTATATAATACGAAGTCTACATCTTCCCCGGAAACAGACAAGTGTCTCATCCAAAGTTGCTAAGATACCAATTAAGAAAACTGTTGTTGCAGTTGTTCAAAAATAATTAAAAGAAAAGTGACGAATTGGGGCTAATCTGGGGCTGAAGGTTATATCTGATTATTTTATTCATTAGCATCTTCCACTCTTTGATCCATCGTATCCTGCACAGTAATCACTTTCTACTCAGTTTGGCTTACCCGGTTCCCATAATCCCATAGAGATGACCCTACGCAGAAGACACATTCACTTGTCTGATTAAAATACCCATGTATTGTCTTGTGCTTCGCACCTCCTCTCATTCTCCATCCTCGCTATCACTTTACAAATTTTTCATTTTCTCTAGTTGTATTGTATTTATATTGAATTAATCTGTCTATATTAAGTTGTGTGTTATATATGTTTACTTCCTTTATAATGCTAAGGATCAAAGTTCCTTATGCCCAATTTTTTGTTTTTCTTTTTGATTTTTGTTAGATTTTATACCGTATAATTGTAAAATTTCGATAGAACACAGACCAGCACTTACACTTTGCACGTAAATTCCTTTTCAGCACTCACGTTACAGAGGGCGTAACCTTCTCATAGGTTGCTAGCCATTTTGACTGGCCGGTAGAAAGTTGTGCATTCGCAAACTTTCCCAGCTGGATTACATATAGTGAGGCGTAGTTGCCAAGCCTAGGCTGTGTTTATTGCACTCGTGTGGGTGCCCGGTGATGCTGACACATTAACAGGTGAGAGGTTGCAAGAAATTGAGAGCTTTCACGAGCGGAAGCTAGCTGGAGTATACAAGTAGTATGATTTTTGATCATCATTATGACCGTTTTCATTCTTATACTGATCTCATCTCATAGTTTTGGATATTGCTTCAGTTCGGTTATTTTATCCCATATGATAATTAACGATGGACAGTCTTTTACGCATCCTTTGAAGGTAAATAAGAAGCGGAGAAATCGACAAGACAGAGCATACACTGAACCAAGTTATCAGAGTTTTCATTCTCTAATCAGTGCCAACCACCACCAAGCATCATCAACGAGTTCACCACCATTTAAGAAGCATACAAATGCACATAGCATCTCGAGCTCTGACGCTCACTCCGACCGGCTTATCGTTCTCTGCACCATGTCTACAGCTTCCTACTGCAAAACTACAATCCAAAGTACTTGAGTTCGAAGTTTTACTTCTGTAACTTCTCCAGTATCGGCAACGCAAAGATATTTCGCAAATGGTAGAAACAAAAAAACAAAAAAAAAAATGGATTCATCATTAAATCACAGTCGGCTAACTTCGCAAAATAATTCGTGACAATACAGTTTTGAAATGTTCAAAAAAACTGTAATTTTAACTTCTCTTAACAACATCCGACACTAGCAACCTCAGCCACATACCATGTCAATAGTAGTACGAGGGGTCCCTCCATCTATAACACATGACGATATATCAGCTGAACTACCTGAAGTGAGATGTAGCTTTAAAAATGCATCTGTATTCGGAACAATCAGGGACCAACGAACATAGTTCGAATTCTGAGAACATCACAGGATACTATCAACGACCGTTTGCATAAACAAATCTTCGTTTTCAAGAAGAGACGCCGATTTGAACCATCCTGCTCATTACGACCACTTCCTCTCCGAGGTAAACGCTGTCAAGAATACAAAGAACATCCTGTTAACAGGTGTATCCTATGAACTTGTTATTATACTAAGAAGTACATATTTTTTCTCTTCCTATCAAAAGCAGTCCGAATCTCCAACCTACAACACTTGGTATCAATTCCCGCCTCCGACATACAGCTAGAAGTGTAAGTCTTGGCTTGCTCCAGAAGAATTGAAGCCGAAACTTGTAGTACCACTATTGACTCATTATGTTAAAATCGAAAAGGTAAGACTTCACGAGAGACTAATAAATTTCTTTATATTCATAAACTATTAACATTTGTCACCGACACTCCTCAAACGTTCATCTTTTGTACAACCATTAATATTACAACACGTTCAACACACAGCTCGCAACATTCTTCACCTTGATCTTCATGCCACTTACAATGGTTCGTACGTGCACTTTCATGTATCTTCACTCGAAACAATTATTTTACCTCATAGTGATCATATACCTAGGTATTTTACTATGACTTTTATTTCTATTTCTCAACATTCTCTTGTACTTACCTCATATACTCATATTTGAACAACTATTACACGAGGAACAATTTCACACATTACTTATCAGTAGAACGCATCTCACTCCTAAACTTAGTTAAAAATTTACCTGCTATCAACTCATTCGACACGATAAGAAGCTTCCGGGTTGACGCGCCACCAGCGGCGTGGCATAGTATTTTATCCTTACACATGCTATAGTATTGACTCCCCACCTAATTTTCCAGAACATCTAATCATAACTATTTATTACAAATCTTTATGTGTCACAATGACAGTCATCTATGTTCGACCAGGTCGTCCTGTTCGTCTCCCATTCCAATATATGTCTAATGATTTCCGACATTGCTGATATCTTCTGATATTAACATCCGTAGCCGCTCAGACCGAGAGAAACAGCTTTTAACAATTTTATTACTGCCTCCACTACAGGCTTCATTCATCCATTACCAGAACCAATCCGTTCCTGATCTAACACTACTCCTGACATAATGATCACTTCATTTCTCGCCCACAGTATTTTCATCTACATCCTAGATCTCCTAGGTAGTGAACTTGCCCATTACACTCACTCTAGAAGTTTTCACTACTTCCTCCTCTGTCTCACAACCCCCTTTTCTCATACTTCGCTACTAAACTTACTAAACTCATACACTCTCAGCATCCTATCCCTCTTTTACTGAAAATGAATGTAACCCTTCGAATACAAAGACTGGGTCAATTTGGCCCATATGTTCTTTTATAAAGAAATGCTATAATATCAAAGAGAGGTAGTGGGCTAATATTTTAGGTATTCCTCCATTAACAACCATTTTTACTTTTGGAAATCGAAAATCATATAAACACAAAATACCCAAAAAATGACAGAAAAGGTAGCTAGGTCATTTTGACCTAGCCTTGGTACCCTGTGGTACGGCACACAAAAATAACATATTTTATTATTATTATTATTATTATTATTATTATGCTTATTGAAACGGTATTTTTTCTTTTACCTGCAACAATCACTTCCCCGTTCTACCGAGCTTTGATCGGGGTGAGATTAGTAGAAAGTTTTATCAAATACTTTCTTCCACTCTTTCCCCCCATCCCATCTGCACTACACATTTCTTTCTCAGCAATCGTTATATTTTTGTTCAGTTCCCTAAAGTATCTGGTTTTATTTTTAGCAAGACATGTGATTCTTCACACTTCAAAAGCATGTAAAATGTCACAAGCTTGTTTGCAAAGCGCATTGCACCAGCAAACCGCTTGCACGGACTGTCAGATGTAATTAAAATACAATGTGCGACAGAATTTATTCCTAATAAAGACATTGTATTTTTGTGTATACATTTCTAATGTTACAGTACTATAATTCAGGTATTCTTTGAAAAATCACGAGCCGCCACTGACAGTGTATACAGCGTATGTAATTTACTGGAATATAAAGAACGATCAGGTACATTGCCCTTTTCATTGTACGTTAGAAATTTTAACTCCCTGAATGAAACTTGACATTTTTTTTTTTAACAAGAAGCAGGAATGGGTCAAAATTACCCACGCATAGTACTTTACCTAACATTGTAGGCTTGGTACTCTAAGAGTTAATCAACGCTAATCTCTACCAGCAATCATTCAACTCGCAACCGAGCAGTTCATCCCTCAAACTGCATATATATCACCTCATCATCCTAAAATTCCTCCGCGCTAATTTCGTCTAGTTAAACACTCACCTCGAAACTATACAGAATATGTTTGCTCGGGTAACCGCGAAGCTCTTGAGCATCGTAGAGCCCTCCACCGAACAGTGTGTAAATATCTTAGAGTATACAAATTACGACAGTGGATTAAAACCTGAAACACAATTTCTGACATATCTGACACTCTGACACTCTGAATTTCTGACACTCCCTTCGCAATATTAGATGCGTTTCAACGCATTAAGTACTAAACCTCTTATCCTCTCTTACACCACGATAACACATTGCACAGAGACCAAGAAAAAGCTAAAACATTTGCTTCCTAATTATAGGAGATTTTCACACCCCTATCATTCACTTAGCATTTTATTTATCTTCCTGTAGACCATTTCAACTTCAGTTCATCACATATTCATCTTCAACCCAACATGGCGCACAACATATCTACTCACAAAGCACTCACTGCCTCCATTTCTACCACACAAATCACTAATGTCATCTATCATAAACGTTATAATGCCCCTGGAATCAATAACATCTATCGACATGTAAGACAATCCACCAATACTGCTCAATCATTATGGTCATATTTATTCCACGGAACAATTATGTACCAGCTCATTAGAAATAATCCAAATTTCTCTTGTTCCTTAAAATCAAGAACACAGTCCGATACAGCTCAACAGAATCTTCACCAAAATCCTAGGAAAAAATATCGTGAAAAGACTTCATGCTCATCTTTCTCATTACCATCATTACCACACCATCAAGCAGGCTCCCGCCCACAAATCAGCATCAACGATCAGCTTCTGCGTCTCCTCAACTGCATCCGTAAGCAGCATAATACCACCTAGCTATCCTGTCTGGTACTCTTTGATTCAGAGAAGGCATTTAATGTGGTGTAGTGTTAGGGTTTGCTTCTAAAACTCCTACATTTTCGCCTTATCGCATATATCCGTTTTATTTAAAATTTCTTGTTTGGCCACCGTACTTACGAATACATTAATCATCAGTTATATCAAACTATATTTATGCACACAGGCGTATCTATGGCTCTTTACCATCACCCTTATTATAACTACTTTATGTTGTTGACATGCCTCTTCCCCCACAAAATTTTCAGTTATTTCCATACGCTGATGATACAGCTTTTCTTGCAATTTGCCGTATTACACACTAAGTAAACAACGCCTTACAACCAACAATACACACTTTTGTTCTGCAGTGTAATAAACGGCGATTGAAATCCAATGCTGCCAAAACCCAAAACTACAGTATTTCTGCCTCCTAAGAAACGCTCCAGATTTCACAGTAATACACACTTACTTCCATCACTGTTAACGACAACCGTCTTAGAATCTTCAAAACCGTTAATACTTAGGACTCGCCATAGATAGACACCTAAGATAGACGACTAATGTCCAGGACATCAACCAAAAGGCATACAATCGACTCAATCTATTAAAACGAATTAGTGGCATAACCAGGAGTATTTATGCAAAGCTACTCTTAAACACTTATATAGTATTCCTTCGACCTGTGCTTAGTTATGGCCATACCGCTAGGACTCGGCAGCTACCCCCTTTGATCAAAAACTTAAGGTTCTCGAACATCACACACTCAGAATTCCATACCACATCAAACCCCCGAGCTCTGCTCCAAAGCTCTATGCTGGCGTGACTTTGCCGTACATTTGGTTCCATGTAGAAGAATTTTGCCGCAAATACTTCCGGAACGCTCAATCCCCATCATCCACTCCTCTTCGATTCCATCAAGGCCCATATCTACTTTTATATCGTTCACAGCATCAGTCATTCTACCTCTTCCTCCTCTTTTCAATGTATCATTATTCCTTACCACCGAATCATCAAGATCTTCCGCTCATCAGAAAGTTTCTTCTCTATCACCCTCCACACAATATCATACATATTCTACACAATAATTCCTTTGTCACTAACAGAGCTTCCCATCCCTTTGAATAACGCTTGAAGCAGTCCCCAAGGGACAAGAATTGCTTATATCCGTCACAATACAATATCCCATTTGTCTCGTTCAAATGCACCTCATCTCATAGATATTTCACTCATCAACGCAATATCATGAAATGTAAATCCAAATACTTTAATCATGATGTCTATAATACATTGTACAATTTCTTTTCTCCACTGTCATTATGATTACGATTGTAAAGACCGTAATGTCCTATTTGCTTACGTTATTTATGACATAAAGTTATTACGTTATGACAAATGTTGGAAATCCCTTAGACCATGTCTAACTCCTTTCTCGCACTACCCTTGACTTCTCTTTCCCCCATGGAGGGCATAACCCTCGAGCAGATGGTTAGCTAAAACTAACGCGCCATACCTTTACGTTATAATTTCACTTATAATGTTATTTCTAAAGGGTGTTTTATAGGTAATTTATGTCTTGAAGCAGCGTAGAGATCTTTGTTTTATAACTTTATCAAAAGACGAAGGCACTGTGAGACCGAAAGTAAACTTTTGAACAAATATGTACCCCATTGGCACTTTCAGATAATGATTTTTTAATAAAGTTCCGTATCAGGGAGCACACACAAATATAGGGGAAAAGTGTGAGGTTTGGGATGTGGGACAGTGATATATCTCTATTGTGATTTGTGTTAAGCCATAGTGGTTGCTAGCAGATGTGGTGGCAACACTTAAAAAGCATTGGTACCAGGTTATGAATGTGCACAAGTTTTGAGAAGTAAAGTCAAATTTTCCTTCATCGCTGATAGCTATTATGTGAGATTTATATTATAAAAATATTTGACAATATGAAGAGGTAGTAGAGGATTTAGTATAAGAGTAGAGAGTTAGGTATTGAAAGTATATTTAGAACATTTTTGTATGATTCTAATACCAGAGTTCGTAGCTTTATAGTGACAGTAGTAAAAGTGGGTATACACGGAGGATTACGGCATGATGAATTGAGGAGGATTGGGACACTGCCCTACTCCTTTCTACTCACAAGTGTGAAAGCTTTATTATAATTCCTGTGTTTCCACTTGGCTAACGCTATATTTATTTAGTATTTTTCACATCAGTGTTTCAGAAAAATGTCACGCAACTGGAAGAAAATAAACCTAGACTACATACAAACAGCAAACAGTGATATTTTGCAAGCCGTATCACGTCACGGAATTGCATCACTGCTTGTGATAAGAAATATGAACCACGTAACCGGCAGCAGACACCAAGGTTTCTTGTTCGTTTCTGTTTTTTTTTTTTAATTATTATTGCCCAAAATATGGATGGTGTTCCCAGGACACGTGGAAATACATGGAACACGCAGAAACACACATATAGCATTTACTGGTTCGAAATATCAGTGTCCAATTGGCGACTGTTCCCTTTATGTAGTTCGTAGAATCATTTCCACCGTCTAAAGTTATTCCACTTTGAGAAATGGCTGTTAGTAGTAAGCACGCGCTTCTTCTTTTGGTGCTCAAAAAGAATAAACGTAGAGGGAAAAAAGAATGTGTGTACTGTGCATCCTTATCCTATGTTATCAACGAGATTGAAAACTGGGTTGTATGATACTTTGTATCCATTTACCAATATTTTTGTTTATATATTTTTATTAGACCTACTTAGAGTTCAACTTCATTTCAACACCTACTCTACTAGGCTATATGGAAGTAGATCTACAAACTATAGTACCTGCCACCGGAAATTGAACCTGGCCCCTGCAAGAGCAGCAAAGTTCTAAGCACTTAGCCACAAAGAATCCCATCAATATATGTTTGATTTTGTAAATATCATATTTCCATCCTTTATTTCTTTCCTTAATGAGTTAATACTAATAATAATAATAATAATAATAATAATAATAATTCCTGTAAAGACGATAAAGAGGAGCACGCCTGCATTTTTTTTTTCAAATTAATATGAAACCCAAAAATTTCAGTAGATTTATAGCACGTATGGTTTTAGTAAAGAGGTTAGAGTCGAGATGGTATATGATTCTTGGAACACAATTGATTACAGAAAATAGCCTCTTCCTATTTATTACCGTTTTTACCTGATAGTGATCAACGTTTAAACCGGAAGTAATTGATTTATGCTACTTCTGGTTTGAACAAAGTGTTAAGAGAGAATAAGTGAACTATTCTTAGAGCGCTAAGTCGAATCTAAGGAAATCGCTTCTCGCTTTTTATCGATTTTCCTCTGTGTAGATTAATATTGAAGCCGGAAGTCGTGCTTGAATTTTACTACTTCCGGTTTTAATACAGTATTAAGGATGGACATGGAAATTACTCTTGGAACGCTTAATCGATTGAAGAAACCCCTTCTCGCTATCTATTACGGCTTTCACTCTATAATGACAACGTTAAAACCGGAAATGGTTGATTTCTACCACGTTCCGTTCATCAATTGCCTCCATTAACTAACTTGGACCAGATAACATAATAGCTCAACATATCTGTTGCAAAAACAGAATATAAAAATTGGAATTTGTTCAGAATTTATCGTGGGAGTAACGGACGGACGTACTAGTAGTACAATATTATAAGTTCCGGTACGTGATAATAATAATAATAATAATAATAATAATAATAATAATAATAATAATAATAATAGATCCGGAAATGATTCTTTTGGCATTAGAGGTCTGGCTGAAAACCTGATGATCAATATAAGTGACTAATATCAAAATAACAAAATATAATAAACGACTAGGCAATGTTGGGTTTACCACTAGACCCGGGATTGGGGCGCACTTTGAACGAAAATTTAATAAGCAAGACGAAGAAAAGTGCAAAAGTTGAATAATAATAACAATAATAACTGAAGTCAAATTAAACAGTCTCAAAATAATAATTGATTTAGTAAGTCTATTGGCTTCAATCATTGGTCGGCGAAGGTAAATGGAATTTTAATGTTGTACTTGCAGTAGACAGTACCGAAGAGTCGATTGAGTATGGCGTACTGCACTTCCTCCGCACCCCTTCTGCGGATGTGCCCCTCAACAAATTGTCATAATATCAATCTAGATAAATTTCAACAATCCGATTATGTTATTCATTTTAATGAAGTTTTTAGTGTTTTCAAACTATTCCGGATGAAAATTCAAAACGAATTCCTTTCATTATTGCAACAACGCATATTGTAAAACTCAAACTCATCATTCTCTGTAACTTTATTTAAAACAACAAAAAATATCAAGAATCTGTAGCAATTCAAGTCTTCCTTCACAGCATATGCAAAATTAAAATTCATTAAAATTTATACAAATAACGAAATAAAGGCATGCATAAAATAAGCCTTTCTTATCATTATTATTGTCTACTGATTTAAAAATTTCCGCTATTGGTGAGCGATGAAAACCCGCCACTAAATGAAGCGTACACATTCGTCTGACATTTTTTTTTAACATACCTTGACAATCACTGCAGTGTCCCCATTCGAAAGCCACAATTTAAAGTAGTGCTTTTCCTCGAGTGATGGACACAGAGTTACTCAAGATAGTTGCGCGAGAGCGGTCAGTGACGGCAACTGCAGTTGGTTCGTGGTGCTCCACTTCGACGTGCCACTCAGTGTCTTCGTCTGAAAATGACATTAGGGACACACCTGGTATAACTTAGGACGTAAACCTACGAACAAATCAATGAAAAACTAACCTGTGCTAGTTCAGCTGTGAAGGTATTTTCCAACTAACCTAGAAGTCAGTATAGGAACGACTATTTCTCCAAAGGCTAGAGAACAACCTATTATTCAAGCTCAAATTTCACATTCACCTTCGAAATGTATTACTCTCCCCTCCAAATGGAATTCTGTTCTCCAAATTTATAACTTTGTCCCCCCTCTAAATGTTCTTTTCTTCTCCAAATTTACCCTTCAGTAGGATTGTCAGATTTTGTAAACGCAAAACCGGGACACCAATCTCAGGCTATATATAAGGTCAGGGTTCCTACTCATTTGGTCAGAATCAATTAATTACCTGTGCTTTTCAGGTTACTCACAATTTTCTACTTCATTCTATACACAGTTAACACAAATGAAGCCAAACAAGGGATGTATAAAAATGTTAGAAGGTAACATAAGAAGAGCTTCTTGGCGTCCTTTATTCCAAATTCCGATTTATTGTGTTTAACAGGTCCTAAATATTGGGCTAATTACGACGCACCCTTCCATTTATGATTGAAGTGTTGTGTGATAGAATTTATTTGTTCAGAAGTCAGCCTACGTACAGTATATATTTTATACAAGTGATGCTGTCATAAGTGTTTACTACCTGGCTGCATTGTTTGTTGATTGAAGTACTTGATGATGCTGCCCTCTGCAATCTTTCGTGGTTGTGTAGCAAACATCCGCTTTTTACTTGGAAGAACCATGTAAGGAGGGAATGACTACCTTTATATTTCTTAGTAGTCACATTATCATATAGAGCAAGTTATTATTAGATATTATTTTGTGCCTTGATACAAAGTTCGTATAGTGTGAAATTGAAATGAAATGAAAATTGAATGGAATTTGTGTAATGAAGAACAACAGAAATTTTGTGGTGGAAAAGTTCTATCAATCCAGTTTGACCAGAAAGGCGTATATTTGAATTGGACTACCGTACCTATTTGTTAAGTTAGCTGAACTTTGGTATGTATGTTTTTCGTTATTCTTTGCATGGAAAAGAACATTGATTTTACAATTGGGGAAAAATTTTCCACAAATGAGAATATGCTCTAGAGACTTTAAAATTACCCATTATTATTATATTCTCGCGGATAGTCGAATTTGTTTGAAAGTGAAACTCAATCTATATTTTATTCTGTTTTCGTTAAATTAACATTCACTCGAGGACAATTCCCACGCCCTGTACATGCACCTCGTCTAGTTCCGAGGTATGATACAGTGAATTCGCCTCATTTCCGGGAAGACCTAGAACATTCTATTTCTAGCATAATGCCTCCAACTACTGAAACTGAACTTGTTTCCTGTCTTTCTATTATTACTACAGCAATTCAAACCAGTGTCCATCAGCACATTCCGACGCAGCAAGTACAGCCTTATAAACCGGCCCTACCACCATCATATCTTACGCTCATCCAGAAAGCCCGACATCATCTTCGGGATTATTATCGGACCAGGAATGAGGCATGCCTTCAGCAGCATCTCCAATGGCAACGAGCTGTTCATAGCTACCTTGTTGCATATAAACGTCGCAATTGGATCAAAACATGTAACACTTTATCCGAGGAAGCGCATCCATCTCGCTACTGGAAGCGATTTAATCAACCGACTGACAAGAACACCACAATAACCTACCCGTTAGTTGCAGATGGAATTCCTCTGTTCTCCGACGAAGAAAAAGCAAACGCCTTTGCGTTACAGCTCTAGATTGTTTTTACACCAACATCAGCCTCTAAACGGTATGAACGAAAAGGCCTCTCCTGCATTCCCGCTTTACAACCTTCAACAAGTCATGTCATTGATCCGGAGCATCCACTCACTGCACCCATTACTACAAATGAACTCCATAATGCATTAAAGAGGAAAAAGAACACAGCACCTGGGATTGACAATATCTCTTACCGACACATAAAAGAAGCTCCATACTTATTTCTGCTCATCCTGGCAACAATATATACTTTCATACTTGAAACTGATTTCTATCTCCCTGACTGGAAAGTTTCAAAAGTTTGTATGTTTCATAAACCAAATAAACCTTTACATTCTGTTTCTTCATATAGACCAATCCAACTCACCTCTGTATTCAGCAAGCTCTTGAAAAAAATTCTTGCCTGCCGACTTCATAAATACGTTGCAACTACTAGTCTCCTACCTATTCGTCAAGCAGGATTTCGGCCTAGATTCTCCGTCCTTAATCACCTCCTACGTCTCAGCACCATAATTACAAATTAGTTTAACAAAGGCTCTCCTTCTTGCCTCATTCTAATGGACATGGAGAAGGCTTTTGATAAAGTTTGTCACTACGGTCTAATTCAAAAACTGCAGCCATTTAAACTTCCCATCTGCTATTTAAAGATAATCTACTCTTTCATTACAAATCTGATTGTGTATGTCGCAGTTGGTAATACATTCTTTTTTCCTGTATTTCCACTTACTGGAGTTCCACAGGGATCTGCACTCAGCCCATTATTATATATTCTTTACACTTCTGACATTCCTTCAGTATCACGTAACGTTTTCACTTTTCAATATGCAGAGATACAGCTTTTATTGCACTTGGCAACACTGTCCAGCATGTTAGCTGTGCTCTACGAACAACTCTCGATAACTTCATCAAGTGGTGCCAGAGATGGCATTTACCTATCAACAACGACAAAACGCAAGCACTGGTCTTTTTACCACCTAACAGACGTTCCAGAGTCTACCGAAATCCGACACCCTTGCGAGTAACTGTCGATGCGCATCTTGTACGCCCTACCAACACTGCTACGTACTGGGGCGTCGTCTTCGATTCACAACTGACTTCGAATGCACACTTGCAAAAGCTGAGATCAAAGAATACAATTCGATTAAATCTTTTACGTCGTCTTACAGGCACATCTTGGGGCCTCAAACCCGACCCTGTCTTACTCCATACTTATAAGATGTTTCTCAGACCTATTCTCACTTTCGGACATACGGCCTGGTGCAATGCTTCTACTTCCTTCTACGAAAGACTTTACATATTGGAGCGTCATGCTATTCGACTAGCTCTTCGAATTAAACTTCCGTATTCTACGTGGCCCACGTATGAATATATCGACTTTTCGAAGATCACAGACCATATTGCACAACTTCGTAATCGGTACATTACATCTCGCATTGAAACGAGCCATCCACTATTCTTGGATATTCTTCGAACTGATGCTCTCACTGATGCCGCATATAGTTACAAGCATACCCCACTGAATATACTCATTTCCTTATATGTCTGCCATGCTGTTAATATTAAAACTTCCTATCTTTAGTTCCACAGGTCTCTTAGGTTAAGTTCTATTCCCCTAATCTGTAAGGTTAAATTCAGTTCACTTTCAAAACTCTTTTAGGTTCATCTTCCAAAATTCTAACCCATGAGTTAGTAACAACACTGATAAAATATCCTCAAAAACTTCTGTTACTCTTTTATTATTTCTCAAACTGGTACACTTAAAATTCTCTCTTACCATCACACTTTACAATTAACAACATTTCTTAATCTATCAAACTTAAATGCCAATAGATCCGTTCTTGAAGCAACTCTAACTTTACTACATTTTCAAATCAACAACATAAAACTGTCCATAGCAACATAAACATCTCTTTTCTTCCTTTTCTTCTTTTTTGGCTAGTGCTTTAATATTTTCTCAACGCTTACAACCTTTTCTTATAAACGCCTATTTTTTCTACCCCTAACAACCTCCCGGGGCTACCAAAGAAAAAACCCTTTATCTCTTCTCTCTCCTGAATTCACGTCTCTTCTTTGTGCCCTTTAACTGCTGCTCCATTATGGTCATTCTCATCCACAATGTTCTAATCTTATTCATCCAAGATACTAATTCTTCGAACACAAATTGAAAAACATCCTCTTTCAAACCTAATATCTGGTCTTCCATTAAACTCAACTTCTGATTCTTTACTTGCTTATTTTTCGTACCGTGCTCCCTGTGTACAGTTCTTCTTTTGCTATCAATTTCTTCTTCCGACTTGAGAAAAATACTGTCTTCCTTGGCGTCAATCAAAGGCTCTTTTACTTGATCATCTATAAGATTATAGTAGCCTTTGTTTGTCTGTAACTTTATTTGACGGTGTTTCTCTTTAGATTTGTGTTTTGAAAATTTCTTCTTCCTTTTAGTGCTCTGGTTCAGTTTAGTAGCTCCAACTGCATCTTCATTACTAGATAATCCAGTAGAGGTTCTCAGTTTAACCTTAGATGGTTCTGTATAATCCTCAACAACACCTGTAGATAGCATAGCATCAGGTTTATCCCTAGTCTCTTGATAATGTAACGTATCCAAAGTTAATACTTGAAATAAATCCTGTATATTATCTGCTTCTAATATTGCGGAAGATTTCACATCACCCTGTCTTAACTCTACATTGTCATGAACAACTTCAGCATCAGAAACATGAAATTGGAGTTCTTTAATTTCTCCTTCTGTAGACTGCACAACACAGGCATTAGCGAAGTGGTGTAAACCTGTACATTTGAAACACCTTTTTCCGAAAGCAGGACAAATTTCTTTATCATGTCTACGCAGGCAGCTTCGACACAACTTCGACATAGAGTCTGATGAAGATGAAGTATTTCCTGGTGAACGCCTCACACTTCTTTAGTTCCACAGGTCTCTTAGGTTAAGTTCTATTCCCCTAATCTGTAAGGTTAAATTCAGTTCACTTTCAAAACTCTTTTAGGTTCATCTTCCAAAATTCTAACCCATGAGTTAGTAACAACACTGATAAAATATCCTCAAAAACTTCTGTTACTCTTTTATTATTTCTCAAACTGGTACACTTAAAATTCTCTCTTACCATCACACTTTACAATTAACAACATTTCTTAATCTATCAAACTTAAATGCCAATAGATCCGTTCTTGAACCAACTCTAACTTTACTACATTTTCAAATCAACAACATAAAACTGTCCATAGCAACATAAACATCTCTTTTCTTCCTTTTCTTCTTTTTTGGCTAGTGCTTTAATATTTTCTCAACGCTTACAACCTTTTCTTATAAACGCCTATTTTTTCTACCCCTAACACATGCAAACCTCACAGTAACAGAACGCGACACTTATGCCATTTATATCATTCATGCTCATATTCCTCATGTTTTTCCATCTTAACAAAGATTTCCTCACAACTAACAAGGGCTTCCCCTTGTGATCATTAGTCCCGAGTCACCCCGCGACAGAAGATTTAACCTACATTTGTCTGACTAATTTCTATCTGTTTGTGATGTGGCGGCACTTCATCTCATCTTTCATTTTCATTATCTTACATTTTCACTTAAGATTTATCTCACAATATATATATATATATATATATATATATATATATTTGGTATTCTTGCACATTTGCGCCCATTTTGTCCTCAATTACATTTCGCTCTTCACATGATAACCTGTATTCATTATTTTCTTGCCTTATTTAATTTATTTATCCTTCGTTGTATATTCACATGTGGTATTTTCATTTTACTAACTCCTTTTGTGTACGTTTTCATAAAGATATAAAGGAAAATAAAATGAAAAAAATAAAAAAATGATCCTACACTCCATTCCAAAACTGATGCACAAATACCGATGTTAATAAGAAACTTAACTTAGCCCATCCCATTCTTTTCAAAATTACATTTGTACAGACAATCACATGCCACAGATAGGGCGTAACCCTCTGAGAGGCAGGAGAAGTATATAATTTTCCAGAAACGTATTGCATACATAAAAGTCAATTTTCCTATCCTCCTTTAAAAAAAATATTCTGTTATCAAAAACTAAAAGAAATTATTTGGTTAGAATTTATTGTTTTTCTGTTTCTGAAATATTAAAATAAAATTTGTTATTTTTGTTTAGTTGAAAAAAAAATCACATGTTTGCTTTTGCAACTAGTACTTCTGAGAATACACCACTAAACATCGTATCCGAGCGGCTTTTTATAAACTATCGTAAGAACCTGCAACAAGATATACTTTTTTTTCTGTTGTGTCATCGCCTGAGTCACTAACACTATCTTAAAAGAAATACAAATTTAATATTTAGCAACAAAGAAAATACATTTACGATAAATTCAGAACGATAAACAAAAAGTGAATGTATTTAAAGTTATACAGAGGCTCTCCAAAAGTTCGGCAGTAATAAATCCGGTATCAAAATTAAACAAGATACATACCTTTATGTGTTTTACTGCCATTTATTGTGCTAGAGTAAGTTGTTAAGGAATTTTAACCTGAAAATTACTGAAAATACGGCTTCATTCTACACCGAGAAAGAAATTCATTTCATTTCATTGCAAAGGTATGTATACACTGGATAAAACACTTCATTAGAATACAGCATACAAGGCGAAATAGTTTAAATGTGGTTAAAGTGCAGCGACTGAGAGCTGTATCGCTGTTGTTGATTAAAGTTCAAACAATGAAGCAGTTCTGCGCTGCCGATTGAAGTATAAAATAACTAGTAGCTAAAGCTAATCACCGGGGAAAAGACTTCCTTCTCCATTGAAAGTGATATTTAAGATATTATTGCTTAAACATACGCCCCTTTTGAATATTTTTTAAAATCTTTTTTTCCCTCTGGAAATTAAGAAAAAATCATAAGACGAAGAGTGGATATGATTTTCAAACTCCTTGTTTGTTTGTTTCGTCAAATTAAATGGCTATACAAATCTTCCGAACACCTTACGTTTTTAGGTGAAACATAATAGTCCTTGCAGGTTGATTCTTTTTTTTCTGAACTGAAGAACGAAAACCGAGACAAACAAACTTCACCAGTTTGATCGGTTAATTTCAATGAAAATACTATGTTCTCGAAAATGTTTTCATTGACGTATTCAGTTCTCCAGAACGGACTGTTGTAACTCGTGATGATAACAATTTCATAGAATAAATAAGAACGATGTTATGGTTAGCAATGTTGAAAATAAAAATCTACAGTTCACGTAGAGGCCTTCCTCTTTGTATATGGGTGTAGTTAATAGAAGAAAATCTAAAATACCATTTAGAATGCCTTAGTAGAGTACGTCCGAGAAGTTGCCCCCCCCCCATTGAAGCACTAATGATCTCTTCTAGTGGAATCGTTAGTGCTTCGTTAGTGCTTCTTAGAACACCAACTCCCAACATTAGTGCTTCAATAGTTTGGACGCTAGAAGCAAAAAACTTTGGGGGGCCAACTTCACGTTAGCCCCCCCAGAAAGCACTAACGATTAAACCAAGTGCAATCGTTAGTGTATCGTTAGTGCTTCCAGAAAACACTAATAGTTTCATTAGTGCTTCAATATTAGTGTAGATATGGCCAATTACATTACATGAAAAGCCCATAAGGAATACATGGGGAATTTTTCATTCGGTCAAATTCCCGCCAAATTCAAAAGCGCTAATGATATCTTCTAGTGTAATCGTTAGTGCTTCGTTAGTGCTTCTTAGAACACCAACTCCCAAGATTAGTGCTTCAATAGTTTGGACGCTAGAAGCAAAAAACTTTGGGGGGGGCAAGTTCACGTTAGCCGCCCCCAGAAAGCACTAACGATTAAACCAAGTGCAGTCGTTAGTGCATCGTTAGTGCTTCCAGAAAACACTAATAGTTTCGTTAGTGCTTCAATATTAGTATAGATATGGCCAATTACATATCACGAAAAGTCCTTAAGGAAGACATGGGGAATTTTTCATTGGGTCAAATTCCCGCCAAATTCAAAAGCGCTAATGATATCTTCTAGTGTAATCGTTAGTGCTTCGTTAGTGTTTCTTAGAACACCAACTCCCAACATTAGTGCTGCAATACTTTGGACTCTAGAAGCAAAAAACCTTTTTTGGTGTAACTTCACTTTAGTCCCCCAGGAAACACTAACAATTAAACCTGGTGCAATCGTTAGTGCATCGTTATTGCTTCCAGAAAACACTAATGGTTTCGTTTTGCTTTGCTATTAGTGTAGATATGCCCACTTATATGTCACAAACAAAGGTGTCCAAACTCATGAGGACGGCGCCCACGAGTTCGAAACATACGCTCACTCGACCTCAACCTCACGAACTTAACGTGACATCAGGCTGCTAATGTGAGCGTGAGGTTGAGTGAGCTCTAGGTGAGACTGGTGAGGTGAGCGTGAGGTTGAGTAAGCGTTAGGTCAGACTGGTGATGTGAGCGTGAGGTCAGACTGGTGATGTGAACGTGAGGTCAGGTTGGTTATTTGAGCGTGAGGTCAGACTGGTGATGTGAGAGTGAGGTCGAAATGAGTTTATGAGCTGAGGTCGAAATGAGTTTGTGAGCGTGAGTTTGAGTGAGATTAGGTCAAAGTGATCACCTCTGGTTACGAAACTCCCATAAATACATGGGGAATATTGTATTGGGTCAAATTTCCTACAAATTCAAAAGCGTTAATGATATCTTTAAAACAATCGTTAGTGCTTCGTTAGTGCTTCCTAGAGCAGTAACTCTTAACATTAGTGCTGCCATAGTTTGGATACTAGAAACAAAAAAAACTTGGACAAACGTGAAGTTAACTCCCCAGGAAGCACTAACAATCAAACCTAGTGCAATTGATAGTACATTGTTGGTGCTTCTAGAAAACACGAATAGTTTCGTTAGTGGTGCTTCATTATTAGTGAGGAAACTCACGTAAAGAAACATTGGGAATTTTTCGTTTAGTTAAACTTCCGCCCAATTCAAAAGCCCTAATGATCTCTTTTAGTGCAATCGTAAATATTTCTTAGACCACAAAATCCGAATATTAATGCCTCAATAGTTTTTATGATAGGAGCACAAAAAAAGAGGGCTAACTTCACGTTAGTTCCTCAGAAAGCACTAACGACAAAATCTAGTGCAACCGATAGTGCATCGTCAGGACTTGTAGAAAATAGTAAGAGTTTTGTTTGTGTTTCTATTAGTTCAGTTTTGGGAGATACATTTCATTATGTTTCTAATTTTTTCGTATGAAAATTAATCTTTTTTCCTTGGTTCATATATAAACAGTCATTTTATTATTTTATTATTTATAAATGTATCAACTCAACAGTGATGTGTATACACGACTCCAAAAGTGCATTACCACCTGTAATTCTCCTTTCCCTGCAATAGCAGGCAACCCATAAAACTTGGTGGTTGAGTTGGTTGCAAATTCGAAAGGCGTTGGACTAAATCTCAAGTTTGTCACAAATATATCACTGTGGCAAACTGCAAATAAGAGAATAAAACAAATTGGTAAGAATGACAATTCTATTATTGTGACTGAGTTGGATGACATCAAAAGTTAAAAAATGACTTACTTAAGCATTTCAAACAAGATGAATGGTCAAAAACTGATATAAGAAGAAAGCATTTCTCTCTTTCCCCCCACCCGCCCTAAAAAAGAAACTCACAAAAAGGAAAAGTCATAAAATATAAAGGTTTCATATAAAAGCGTAATAGCACAAAAACAAATAGCTAAACGAAACGAAAAAGAGACAAACACAGAATAGGGGCACCAGTGGCGTAGCAGACTTGCGGCCCTCCCATTCAAGATAAAGAGATGGAACCCTAGTTGTAAACCCCATTGTTATAATAATAATAATTATTATTATTATTATTATTATTATTACTATTATTACTATTATTATTATTATTATTAGAAATTCGTTTCCTTTTCAAAATCTCTTGATCTGCCTAAGAGCATGAATGCATATAGCGATGATGTGTGCACGTTTTGTCAAAGGACCAGTCCCAAAGGCCAAAACGGATGGAAATTTCCAAGAGAGAGAAATAAAAAACATTCTTATGGTAAATTCTAGTTCAAAGTTTGAAGCACTTGCTTTTGCACGTGATTTGTTGTTTCTTCTTTCAAGGAACACAAAAGTTTTGGCGTCTAAGTAATTATATCACATAATATTGCAAATTTGCAAGTGGATGTATTTACATTGCAATTTGTGGTAATAAAGATATTATGATTAGAAAACAACATTGTAAATATAAGTTTAATTTCTTCATCCATCGCAAGTCTTACGGGCCCCTTATACCTCGCCGCCCCCTCCCCGAATATCGATATCAAAAATTTAGAATGATATATTAATGTCCATATATTTGTGATATCGAATGTTGATATATGATAATATGGATTTCGACGATAGCGATGTATCGACATAACACAGGCCCAGGTACGAGTGATGCTTGAAATATAATGGAATCAACAATCAAATTCTAAATAAGTTCTCCATTTCCGTATTCAATGTTGAGGGGGAAGGGTGTAAACCCGAATAGAAATTTTAAGAAAAAACTGTTAAGATAAAAGTAGGTTTTCCATTTCCCTTGAATACAAAACTACTAACAGAAAACTATTACTGTAATTTACCTTTTACTTCTGTTTCTGATTGTTATCACAAATCAGCGACAGTACACATACTTTACATAGTATACCAATACACTCTATAGCTTTTCACAACCAAGCAAGCCGGAAGATGAATTTCCTGTGATATTAAAGTGGAATGTTCTACAAAATAGTCATAATTCATTGGCCATATTTCAATCAGTACTTTAGTACGAACTAAGAGCTACAAGACTAAAAGACTTCTGCATTTTCCTGAGAATTTCATTTTCTTAATGTAAGTCCCCTATCCTGGGCTAATTCTGGCTACCGCGGTTTCGAGGTAATCCGTAAACGAGAGAGTAAAGTTTGTCTACTCTCGACACTTTGTGGAAAGATATTTCACAGTTCATGTTGTTATTTCTTCGTTAAAAAAACACTTCTAGTTGACTCTATTCATGGTGAATTACTGAACTTAAACATTTACAATTATTGAAAAAGGAATAATTATTTTGAAACATAAAAAGGCATTACAGTTCAGTAGAATGCAGTAGTAGATGAAGTGAATGAAAATATTGTTTATTTGTTGAGATGTGCAAACTGAATGTGAATAATAAGTGTTTATTCACACATACTCTTCTCGAGATGCGGATCTACGATGGACTTCTGGGGACTCGGTGTTTGAAATAACTACTTAGAGCTACTTTTAAGAGGTCCAAACTCTGGAATGGGTTTTATTTATATATCAAATAAGAAAGATTCCCTTTCTGGGGGCAATCGGTCTGATCGCCCCCTGGATCCGCCCCTTCTTGTGTTGCATACTTTGAAGACACTTAGTTCGTGTCTACTCCTGACGATGCTGATTAGGGATGCCCACATCCGGATAATCTTTTATTCGGATATCGGATAGAAACTTATCCGGATTTGCAATATGCGGATGACAGGTAACAAAATGGATGACGGATAATGGATAATATCCAGATGGCGGATAACGGATAATATCCGAATAACGGCTGACGGATAATATCCGGATGACGGACGACGGTAATATCCGGATTTGGAACCGAATCACGGGGAAAGAAACGGTGTGTGTTAAACTTTTGGCATGATCCAAGATGTGTCTCGGAACTCTACAGTGTCACTGGAAATTATTTAATTTGACCACCAAGTTTACTATTCGTTTTGAAAGTGACTTAATGAATCTTTCAAGCATTGTTTATTCCAACAGTTCTGAAAAATATTTTAAAAAAACTCTATTCCCATATTATCAGTGGACTTCCTGAAACGGAACTTTCTAATGCTAAGTTCGTTTACTACGTCGAATATTTTTATCTGTGGTCCATTTTCTTTCTCTCCTTCTGTCTCTTTTTCTCTCTGTCTCACTTCTGTACCTCTAACAGATATTTATACGTTTTAATTTTTCATTGAGAAGTGTTTAAAATTCTCCCTGCATTAATTATAAATTTCGTTTCGTCTCATTTTTATTCTTTCACTTTATTGATACTAATACATGTATATTTTGAAATTAGAATTGTGCTCATGTTGCTGTTGATTCTAATACGGGAGAAAGGAAACGAGAAGAGAGGGGGTGGTCCTTTTACCAGACACGACTATGGGATAAGGGGTATATTGGATAGTCTAGCTGCATGGTGTTACCTATCACACTATTTTTTCGTGTTTATAAGTTCAATAATTCACCATGAATAGAATTAACCATAAGTGTTTTTGTAATGAAGAAATAACAACATGAAATTTAAAATGTCTTTTAACAAACTGTTGAGATTTGAGAGTCGACAAACTTTACACTTTCGGGTACCGACAACGTTGAAACATCCAGTAGCAACAATTATCCCGAGATAGGAAGCTTATTTTTAAAAGAATGACATTCTCAACAAAAGACAGAAATCTGAGAGAAAAGGAGGAATGAAATATTTCATTTCTAGTTCTATTAGTCTTGTAGCTCTAAGTCTGTGGCAAAAGTACTGATAGAAAAAGGACAATGAATTATGAATATTTTGCAGAACATTCCACTCTAATATCACAGGAGTTTCATCTTCCGGTTTACTTAGTTCTGAAAAATATAGAGTACATTGCTATATTATGTAAAGTACCTGTACTGTCGCTGATTTGTGATGACAATCAGAAACAGAAGTAAAAGGTAAATTACAGTAATGGTTTTCTATTAATAGCTTTCTATTTATGGGGAAGTATAAATACTTTTAACAATGTTTTTGCCTTAAAATCCTTTGGTATACGGGATCCCGGGATCGATTCCGTGTGGGAGAGCTTTCGAAATTTAAATGTCCTCGATGTTTTGTGTGCGTGTCCCAGTCGTTCTAGTTTACTGAAAAATCAAGTTAAACAAGTAAAAAGCGAGTAAAAGTAGAAACGTACTAATAATTAGATAAGCAAGTTAATGAGGCACGTTCGGTCAACAGTTAACTTTCGAAACAAGTGGATTGCGAGACAGGTTAGTAAATTACATGTCTTCTATGCGGCAGTTCGAGACAACCGTAATTCTTTCAGTCTTTTTCTTTTTAAAGAAATCCATCTTTCTGAACATTAGTAGACACTACATGGGTAACAATTTATATTATGATAGCCTATACCATGAATATTAAAAGAAAAAGTGCAATCACTCATTAATTATTATGTAGTAAGTTTTCAATAGGTTCAGTACTTCATCGTGCCGTCTGTGAATGTTATGAAATATGAATTGTTTTTTTATTTTATGATGATCAAGGACGCGAATATGTGTGGTCACAACTAGCGCTTCCAGGAGCTTCAAGTTCACCGGATATCCGTCATCCGGATAGTATCCGTTATCCAGATATTATCAGTCATTCGTCATCCTGATATTATCCGTCAGCCGTTATCCGGATATTATCCGTTATCCGTCATCTAGATATTATCCGTCATCCGTCTTATCTCTCATCTACATATTGCAAATCCGGATAAGTTTCTATCCGATATCCGAATAAAAAATTATCCGGATGTGTGCATCCCTAATCAGCATCATCAGGAGTAGACACGAACTAGGTGTCTTCAAAGTCTGCTACACAAGAGCAGGGGCGGATCCAGGGAGTGATCAGGGCGATTGCCCCCAGAAAGTGAATCTTTCTTATTTGATATATTTAAAAAACCCATTCCAGAGTTTGGAGCTCTTAAAAGTAGCTCTAAGTAGGAGTATTACAAACCACCGAGCCACCAGAATTCCATCGTAGATCTGCCTCTCGAGAAGAGTATGCGTGAATATACACTTATTATTCACATTCAGTTTGCACATCTCAACAAATAAACAATATTTTCATTCACTTCATCTACTACTGCATTCTACTGAACTGTAATGCCTTTTTATGTTTCAAAATAATTATTCCTTTTTCAATAATTGTAAATGTTTAAGTTCAGTAATTCACCATGAATAGAGTCAACTAGAAGTGTTTTTTTAACGAAGAAATAACAACATGAACTGTGAAATATCTTTCCACAAAGTGTCGAGAGTAGACAAACTTTACTCTCTCGTTTACGGATTACCTCGAAACCGCGGTAGCCAGAATTAGCCCAGGATAGGGGACTTACATTAAGAAAATGAAATTCTCAGGAAAATGCTGAAGTCTTTTAGTCTTGTAGCTCTTAGTCCGTACTAAAGTACTGATAGAAATATGGCCAATGAATTATGACTATTTTGTAGAACATTCCATTTTAATATCACAGGAAATTCATCTTCCGGCTTGCTTGGTTGTGAAAAGTTATAGAGTGTATTGATATACTATGTAAAGTATGTGTACTGTCGCTGATTTGTGATATCAATCAGAAACAGAAGTAAAAGGTAAATTACAGTAATAGTTTTCTCTTAATAATTTTGTATTGAAGGGGAAACGGAAAACCTACTTTCATCTTAACATTTTTTTCTTCAAATTTCTATTCGGGTTCACACCCTTTCCCTCAACATTGAATACGGAAATGGAGAACTTATTTAGAATTTGATTGTTGATTCCAGTATATTTCAAGCATCATTTCTCGGACCTATGTCTGTGTTATGTCGATAACGCTATCGTCGATATCTATATTATCATATATCAACATTCGATATCACAAATATATGGACATGAATATATCATTCTAAATTTTTCGATATCGATATTCGGGAGTGCAACGAGGTCCATAAGGAGCCCCTAAGACTTGCGATGGAGGAATAAATTAAAGTTACTTTTTACAATCATTATATCTTTATTACCACAAAT
Source organism: Thermobia domestica (assembly GCF_964235325.1). Classification (NCBI taxonomy): domain Eukaryota; kingdom Metazoa; phylum Arthropoda; class Insecta; order Zygentoma; family Lepismatidae; genus Thermobia; species Thermobia domestica. The sequence continues at coordinate 35,395,722 of NC_137467.1, forward strand.
TGCAATGCAAATATATCCACTTGCAAATTTGCAATATTTTATGATATAATATCTTAGACGCCAGAAGTTGTCTGTTTCCTGAAAAAAAGAAACAAAAAAACGTGCAAAAGCAAGTGCTTCGAACTTTGAACTAGAACTTACCATAAGAAAGTTTTTATTTCTCTCTTATTTGCAGTTTGGCACACTGATATATTTCTGACAAAATTGTGGTTTAGTCCAACGCCTTTCGAAGTTGCAACCAACTCAACCGCCGAGCTGTTTGGGTTGCCTGCTATTTTAGGGAAAGGAGAATTGCAGGTGGTAATGCACTTTTGGGGTCGTGTATACATATCACCGTTGAGTTGATACATTTATAATTATTGAAGTATGCCTTCTTTGTTTTTATTTGGTTTGTGTATATTGAATAATTAGTAGAACACTGCTTGGTATTAAATTTCGTATGTTACTGGTAACCCTGTTAAAAATTTGTATTTAACGTAGGAGATGTCTGCTGGGGTAACCGGGGTGACAACAGGAATCTCTTTAGAAGAATTATTCAAGAAAAAGGTTAATCAGTAACAGTTACTTCACATTAATTAATTACTCCACATTAATTAACTGTAAAGACACTTACCTTGTTTTAATTACAGTCTTTTTAGCATTTTCATCTTTTTATACAACTTTGAATCACGAAGCCTAAAGTTCAGAAATAAATAATACTATTGTAAAAGATCAATTAACGTTATGTTCCAAAACCCGTAAAAATCATTTTACAAACTCAACAAACAGAATTAAACATACTAAAATTAGCAAAGGATTGTAGTTAATTTTTATCGTATCGTAAAGCAATGCAGAAGAAAAAAAATAATAAAATGACTGTTTATATATGAACCAAGGAAAAAAATTACATTTTCATACGAAAAAATTAGAAAGATAATGAAATTCATCTCCCAAAATCGAATTAATAGAGAAACAAACAAAACTATGACTGTTTTCTACAAGTATTAACGATGCACTATGGATTGCACTAGATTTTGTCGTTAGTGCTTTCTGGGGAACTAACGTGAAGTTAGCCCTCTTTTTTTTTAACTCCTAGCATCCAAACTAATGAAGCATTAATGTTCGGATTTGGTGCTCTAAGAAGTATTAACGATTGCACTGGAAGAGATCATTAGTGCTTTTGAATTTCGGGAAGTTTAACTCAACGAAAAATTCCCAATGTTTTTCTTACGTGAGTTTCGTCACTAATAATGAAGCACTAACGAAACTATTATGTGTTTTCTAGTACCACCGACAATATACTATCAATTGCACTAGGTGTGATTGTTAGTGCTTCCTGGGGGCTAACTTCACGTTTCTCCTTGAATTTTTTTTGCTTTTAGTGACCAAACTATTGCAGCACTAGTGTTAAGAGTCACTGCTCTAAGAAGCACAAACGAAGCACTAAAGATTGTATTAAAAATATCATTAGCTCTTTTCAGTTTGTCGGGAATTAGTCCCAGTGAAATATTCCCCATATGTTTATGGGAGTTTCATAACGAGAGATGACCACTCAAGCTCACGCTAAAAAAAAAAATAATTTCGACCTGACCTCACAAAGTCATTTCGACCTCACGCTCACACAACCTCACGCTCACAACACCATCCTGACCTCACGCTCACTCAACCTCACGTTTGCATCATCAGTCTGACCTCACGCTCACATCACCAGCCTGACCTCACGCTCACCTCACCAGTCTCGCCTAGAGCTCACTCAACCTCACGCCCACATCACCAGCCTTATCACACGCTCACTTCGTGAGGTTGAGGTCGAGTGAGCGTAAGTTTCGAACTCGTGACCGCCGACCTCGTGGGTTTGGACATCTTTGTGACATATAAGTGGGCACATTACACTAATAATCAAGCAAAACAAAACCATTAGTGTTTTCTGGAAGCACTAACGATTGCACCAGGTTTAATCGTAGGTTTTTCCTGGGGGGCTAACATGAAGTTGCACCCAAAGAGTTTTTTGCTTCTAGCGTCCAAATTATTGAAGCACTAATGTTGAGAGTTGGTGTTCTAAGAAGCACTAACGAAGCACTAACGATTACACTAGAAGATATCATTAGCGCTTTTGAATTGGGCGGGAATTTGACCGAATGAAAAATTCCCCATGTATTCCTTATGGGCTTTTCGTGAAATGTAATTGGCCATATCTACACTAATATTGAAGCGCTAACGAAACTATTAGTGTTCTCTGGAAGCACTAACGATGCACTAACGATTGCACATGGTTTAATCGTTAGTGCTTTCTGGGGGGGGGCTAACGTGAAGTTGGCCCCCCCAAAGTTTTTTGCTTCTAGCGTCCAAACTATTGAAGCACTAATGTTGGGAGTTGGTGTTCTAAGAAGCACTAACGAAGCACTAACGATTACACTGGAAGATATCATTAGCGCTTTTGAATTTGGCGGGAATTTGACCGAATGAAAAATTCCCCATGTATTCCTTATGGGCTTTTCGTGAAATGTAATTGGCCATATATACACTAATATTGAAGCGCTAACGAAACTATTAGTGTTCTCTGGAAGCACTAACGATGCACTAACGATTGCACTTGGTTTAATCGTTAGTGCTTTCTGGGGGGGGGCTAACGTGAAGTTGGCCCCCCCCAAAGTTTTTTGCTTCTAGCGTCCAAACTATTGAAGCACTAATGTTGGGAGTTGGTGTTCTAGGAAGCACTAACGTAGCACTAACGATTGCACTAGAAGAGATCATTAGTGCTTTAATAGGGGGGGCCTACTTCTCGGACGTTAGTAGAGTGCATGGTCGATATTTAAATATTTGTAGACCTGTAGTTTAAATGAGGGTAATAGATAGCAGCACACATTCATACTACAGTCTATGGTTGGATCTCATTAATATTATACAAAATTTGTCATAATTTTTTAGCAGCAAGTTTCTTGTAAAAGACGTATTTAAACAACTTAGTCAAACTAGACATATATGAAAACACTTATATCAGCTAAGTCTGAAATTTCAAATTTTCATTATGAAGAGAAGGAAGAGCTTGGATTGGGGTTCGAACAAGGTGATACTCTTCGATCCGGCGTGGGTGGAGTACATCTACTGTAACGAGTACTTTTACCATACTAGAAATTTTTTCGATGATGATTATTTTTAGAGAAGCAAGTTATGGGTCATTTATACCCTTGCTTCATTTTGCGAATTTATATTAGTGATAGGAAATTTCGTTCTATTCTCGGATTCTGTTCTTTTCATTCTATTGATCTGAATTACTGGTTAAAAAGAACGATTCTTTTCGAGCATTTCATTCCTGATCGATTTTTGTAGTTTGCTTCTTTCTTTCACCCATCTCATTCAATTTGCAATTCCATTCCGCGCATCGTTTTGTCTCGGAAATAATCGTACTTCCTCGGGCTGTCCAACCATAAACATGCACCCATAGTTTTCTGTAATTTTGTATGTGTTTGCGCGTGTGAGAAAGACAAAAGAAGAGGATTATATTTCTCGTCACAAACATCTAGCATCCCTCCTCCTCCTATTCTTTCTTAATTTTTGCTTCGCGCGAAACAGAGATACGATGGGAAACAAATATGTTCTTCATGTTTGAGAGATGATAAGCAGAAAATCGGTAGCTGAGCGGGGGTCACAGTCAGAAATGGACTAGAGAGGAAGGACGAAGGACTCACGTTTCATGTTCTTTCATTCGGAAATAAGTTATTTTTGTCATTCCGCATTTTCCACCATCTGGGTGACCTTCCGAAAATCGGTTCGCCTTCCACAGAACCAGTCTCGTTCCAGCCAAATGAATCCAGTTGTCTTCTGAGGTCATTTCAGGAGGAAACTGCTCTGCTACTTTTTCTTTCGGAATACCGTAAACACAGCTTGATAATAAAAAATACAATGTAAATCTGAACTTCTCTCTCTCTCCTTCTTCTTTCCTTTAAAAAAAGAAAAATTTACTTTTCAGTTATCACAGATTTGACTAGTTGCACACTGATAATGGTATACATTTTTTATTTATCATGAATGATTTATTAATTTATTTACTTTTACTTATTTATTACTGAGCTACCCAGCAAAGATAACAACACTGAGATAGGAAGGACAAAGTAGACGACCACGGCCTGTAGGTTAAGGTACCATCCCGGCATCCGTTTGGTGAAACTCAGGAAAACCCTGGAAAGTCTCAGTCAGGATGGCCGAACTCCGGATTCGAATCCAAGACCTCCTGATTCAAAGCAAAAAACGCTAACTACTACCCTAATTAACACAAAAAATATATTCACAACAATAAAAGAGAAGGTACACTTATTAATCCTAGCTGATATTTGTTTCTTTCTTGCCATAATAAATACATCACATTGTAAATGCCGTTTCATGTGATTATTAATTTTATGAAGCCAGAGAAGATATGAAAGGAGGCAGCCCCAGCCAATATTTGAGGAACTATCTCGGTATTAACTTCATGAGATGAGGGAAATTCCAGCGACGTGTATCTAATCCAGCCAACCACGGGCGTCGTTAACGAGGGCGTCGGGTGGTCATGATCCCTCATTTTCTTTTTAACAAATGTAGAGTATGTAAAGAAACTAAGACAAGAATATATAATAAAGGCTATAATAAGCTATTGCTTCAACACGGACTCTTTTTAATTTTACGCGTACATTACACTAATACTGGATCACAATAAATTGTGCATGGAATGGCTCTGAAAATATCTTGGTGCAGGAAAGAATTAAATAGCTAATGATGCTCGTGACCCAACCTTTTACTTATTAAATACCGTATTCATTCATACTCAATGTTCGTATCGTTGTATTGAATCAATTTTGGGGAATGTATTGACAACTAACTCGATCTCAAATTGTAGACAGTCTATTGAATGTAAGTCGAACTAAAATTGGAGTTTCATTTGTGATTATCATCCGAATGGAGGAAGTTTTAAGTACAAGACATACCATTTACGTAAGATCGGTTCAGAACCATACTTGAGTTTGAGAGCAGAGCAGTCAATGGCACTCCCACTACGGTATATATATATATTATATATATATATATATATATATATATATATATATATATATATATATATATATATATACCATTACATTATACTCAGAGGCGGATTAAGGCTTTTAGGGCCCTGGAGCCGTCTATTTTAAGGGGGCCCTATGTTACGAATAATTTCACCGCATAAATTTTCTTTGTTGCCTTCCATAGCCTCAAAGACGTATCATCACATCGAGAGCTATGATGCAATATTTTAATTTCCTCCAAGTTTACAATAATTAGTTTAATTATATCCAGGCTGGTAGCCAGCCCAAAAATTTAGGGGGTCCCTGCAGAAGTTAGGGGGTAGCCCGATCCAACCATAATATAGTTCATCACCATATTATAGTTCATTTACAATTCTATCGTCAAAATTTTAGGGGGGGCAGTGAAAATTTAGGGAGGCCCGGCCCCCCTATACCCCCTGGATACGGGCCTGATTATATTCATTACCTACGTCTCTACCCTGTGAAAGACTCTTTTTCTAAGGAAGGACAAATAATAACAAAAAGAAGAAGCCGGTTAATTTCAAACAAAGTTAGGTAGATCCTTTTTCTAAATTCAAATTTGTAAAACATTATAGCTTATGCGTGATTTGCACATCGTAATTCTGTTAAACAATTGTCCCATTTTTATGTATATATATTAGAAATTGAAACGTATTTTTATTTTTATGTAAAAGCCACAAGACAATACTGGTCATTACGACCTGTCATTTTTCTCATTTTTAAGTATTTTTTTCTAAAAGTTGTTGAAAGCAAAACAATGCGGAATGTTTCATTCATTGGGCATGATGCAGTGGCGAAGGGAAGGGGGGCCCGGAGGGGCCGGTCCCCCCAAACAGGTCCGACAATGTACTTTGGTACTTTGATGTTTGTAATTTTTTATATATTTTTAATTGCAATTTTCCTATATGTACCTATAACAGCACTTGCCCCACCCCCAAACGCACACCCTGGCTACGCTACTGGCATGATGCATTACTGTAGTGATATTTCGCGACATCCGCCACTCCTGGAGCCTCGACCCCCAATAAGCCGGAAAAATGTCCAAACGGAGTTTCTAAGACGACTTTGGACAAAGGCTCACCGGAGGAAAACACATGAAGTGAGTACCATTTGCTATGCTTTCTTCTGGATTATAGGCTACGCATGCCCGAAAATTTCCGTTTCTCATTCCATTCTATTGCTTGTGAAAACTCGATCTTTTCATTCCTTAACGAGTTCAACACTTTCAACTACGAATCGTTTCAGCCAAATCAATCAGTTCCTTTTTGAGTTTCATTCATTTCGTTCACCTAAAAGATTCGATCTTTTGGATCGAATCATTCACGAACGACCCATCTCTATTTGCTATTAGGATATCCAAGCTTAAAATTTTACAAAGATTTATATCAAGTTTACGCATATGAAATATAGGAAAATCATGTATGGTGGAAAATGAAATGAAATCTTTGAGTTTTACGTACCACGATTATGCCGGCTAGGCTACAGAGGACGGTGATGTTGATAAATGAATGAAATGATGGAATGTAGAAACTGGGAGAAAACGGGAGAACTCCGAGGAAATCCACGCACACGGTGTGTGTCCACCACAAACTTCACTTGGCGGGAGCTGGGACTGAACCCAGGACACCATGCACCTGAGATGAACGCTCTACCAGCCATAGCGGCCATATGCGTGGTGGAGTAGCCTCCTGGTTACAGATATAGTTTTTTGCGTAGTTGGTGGTACGTTTATGCTACCTGTAGTAGTAGTTCCAAGGTTCTTTATCGCTGAGCGCTCTATTACTCCCAATTCGCATGCAGTGGTCTATAGAAAGGGGCTTTGTACCAACCCTGTACTTCCTCGGGGACGCTGCAGTAGTCCCAAAATGCGATAGTCTTAAACTGCAGAATAAGGGTATGCTCCGCGCAGCACCACAAAAACTACAAAATTGATTAAATCGAAATTATGTATGTCCTCTATCTTTACGTACAGAATACAAAAAGATCCACAATACAGCACAAATATCAGTTCCCCTGTTGTAGCACAAAACCCGCTTCTAGCTGGAAAAAGTTTGCGGCCACGGTTATGTAATTTCTGGTATGTTAAATAGGAATTAGAAACATATGCCATAACCTTAAATCTCTACATAGAAGGTTGTAGGGACATAATAGTTATAGTAATAGTTTGTTTTATAGACATGACTTTTAGTAATAGTCTCTTATAATTTTTGATATGTTGAATATGATCGTAGTCTGCTCCTGTGTATTCGGAACCGGAACTGACACTGGAATTGACTTTGGAACTGAACATACGTCACTAAGTACCTCGTTAAGCATGTGTGTGTGTGTATGTGTGTCAACTAAAATGCAATTTTAAAGCTTTACGCCTCACATTTATGCCGAATAAGCTAAATAAGAATGGCTTATCCACCACACGCGAGCTGAGAACGAACCACTGAACCACTTCAGCTGTTTTAGGGGATGAAAAAAGTGCTCTTAAAAGGCAACTCGTTGCGTAGTCTGCTCCTGTGTTCAATCGGAACCGGAACTGACACATGAATCGAAACTGTATATATGACACTAACGAGAAAACGGTCTTAAGTGTAAACAACCGATTTGCCTGGGGTCCTCCTACTTTGGTCTCCCGTAACACATATCCGGACCCCAGCCAAATCGGTTGTGTACAAGTAACGTCTTTCGCTTCCTAGTTATAGCATGTAGTGCCACTTTGCGGCCCCGTATTTCGGAAATTTCTGCGTATGGGCCCAAACGCCAAAATACCTGTCTCCTACTTTGGTCTTCCTTAACACATATCCGGACCCCAGCCAAATCGGTTGTGTACAAGTAACGTCTTTCGCTTCCTAGTTATAGCATGTAGGACCACTTTGGGGCCCCGTATTTCTGAAATTTCTGCGTATGGGCCCAAACGCCAAAATACCTGTCTCCTACTTTGGTCTCCCGTAACACATATTCCGACCCCAGCCAAATCGGTTGTTACACTTAAGACCGTTTCCTCGTAAGTGCTCTGTAAATCATATATGTGTGAGAGAGAGAGAGAGCAGAATAACCAGTTATAATATTTTTTTTTTTAAATAAGTGTGGCATAGTCTTTTTTCCACACCAAAAACGAGTAATACGGCGAGATATTGAATGTTATTTAGTGTCAACGCAGCTCTCTAGGGGATGCTGTTATGCCTTTCTTGTGTAAAGTCTACAATAGGTAATAGTCTTTTTATAACGGTTGAAGCGTTCTAGAGAGCCATGTATTAAATCGCAAAGATGGTATTTGAACTGGCGTTTCCAAGTAATGGAACAGATGCAATGGCCGGGGAGTATGGCGGATGCAATATTGTTTCCACGTGAGGCTTACGTGGGCCTCTTTGTAACAGGATGACAGGCTTCAGAGTTTTGACCAGCTGGTAGCAGTCCACTAAACACACAGAGTGAACACGTACTGTTATTTAGGGAATGAAAAATAGGTCATACAGGTACTTTACTTATATTTGAGAACTTTTCTTTCCCTTCTAGGTGCGAAGTTATCAATCAGAATCTCTATCATTACTACTATTACCAGTTTTACTTTTTTTTTTTCTTTTAGAGTGGTGGGTATTAACAGTATGGAGTTGGAAGGTGGTGGGCATTAATTTAAGCAAAATATTTGTTGATTGCTGAAGAACTTGGAATCAATGGGTGTAAAGAAACGGCCACTAGAGGGTTTCGCCCTCTCTCTTGGCCAGGGGTGTGGGAGCATCAATTATTCTTTATTAAACTCATAGCTGGTCAACGAGCTGTGAAATAATCATTGTTATTATACACTAACAAAAAATAAAAAAAATATATTAAACAACAATAACATTAATAATATATCAATAATAACAAGCTAGTAATGAAAGTTGCACATACAAAAAGATAACAAAAGGTGCGGAAGAACCTCTGAAACTAATGAATAACGTAGAAAATTAAAAAATGGATAAATGATGATGAGTGAGGTGCTCGTAACGCCACAATACAACATATAGATGTTAGTACAAACAAATGAAGATTAATCTTCTGTCCTGGGGCGTCTCAGGACTGATGAGAAACATGCGGTAAGCCCAGATTAGTGTTGTAGAGAAGCAAGTGCTATGATGGAAAAAGATGTAGAAGATGTTGACGGATGAGTTGGTCACCGAAGAAGGTGGCATGGTGGTGATCTGCTGGAAGAGTGCGGATGTATATGAAAAGCAAAACTCTGAGAGGTGTATAGCAGTACGTAGATTGAGATGCTTGTTGTAAATCAGTAAATATGGTGTTAAGAAAGATATCTTTACGATCATGGAGACTGATAGTTATGAATTGTGCTTTGTGTTGAACAAGCGGAGGAAAGGTAATTTTGTCATACAAGTCATTATTATGATACGGAAGTTTGATCCTAAATGCAAGACGAATGGCATGTCTCTCTAGAATTTCAAGTCTACTGTAAAATTTCAGAGGCGCTGTCATCAAAATACAGAATACTTATTCCCTCATTTTACGCCTACAATATCTGTGCATAATTTCATTCACTTCGGTCGACTTCTTCTTGCCTTTCAGGCGTCAAATTTCAAAACGTTGGATGGGGGATTTTGCCCTCTAAAACCATTGTTCCGCAGAAAGTAAAAGAAAAAAACACGTATTCGTTCATGTGTAGTGTCTACCTCCTAAATTTTATCAAAATCGAGTGCTACACTTGGTAAGCGCTTCATATAAGTCAATTGGTCTTCCTCCTCTAGAAAATTCCCAATAAAATATCTTCCTTCATAATAAACCATATGCGTTTTCAGATTCAGAACCCGGATTTACTTTCAAATTCAAACTCAGATGTTTCGCAGCGAAGTCGAGTATGCTAATAATTTTAAAAAAAAATCATTCGACATATTTCCTCCTTGGCCTTTTATTTGCTTTGAAACTTCTTCCCCTGTATATCCTTTTATTACAACACATTAGAAAAACAATTTTAAAGATCCAATCCCGATGCCCGATTCGAACCAACAACAGTCACAGCGTGTGTTCTTTATCCTAAATCTTATATCGGTACGGTTATATCACGATTTCAATTGAGTTGATTTTGAGTTTAACGACCCTTTCAGCAGCCAGGCTATTTATAAGAAGTGAAAAAATTAAAAGACCTGACTATCGCTGATTGTTAGTATTGCGATTTAAATCCATATCGGGAAGAAGGAATATTGTATTTGGTAACATTTTGTAAATTGACAAAATTATGAATTACACTTGCAACTTTTAATGGAAAACACAAGCAGTATATATGTGTGTGTGCCTTCATAGTACGGATGCGCTCGAGTCGAGTCGAGTCGAGATTTAAGCCTGTCTCGACTCGTCTCGAGAAAATGTCTCGACTCGAAAATATGGTGCTGTCTCGACTCGACAGTCTCTGTCTCGACTCGACTCGAATTCGAGTCGAGACAAAATATACGAGTTAAAATATACACACACATCAGCCAGACCGTTACGACTACCTATCTAATTGTTAGTATGTCCAACTTTTGGCACGAATAACAACGGCAACGCGTCTTGGCATGGTCGCAATGTTCCTCGGTGGGTCGCTGGAGAGAGTTGGCACCACATATGCACACACAGGTCATCTAATTTCCGTAAATTCCTGGGATGGGGTGATGCACCCTCACGTTACGTTCAATCACATCCCAGATGTGATCGACTGGGTTCAGATCCGGGGAGTTTGGGGGCCAGCACATCACTTGGAACTCGCTCCTGTGTTCCTCGAACCACTCCATCACACTCCTGGCCTTGTGACATTGTGCATTATTTTGTCGAAAAATTCCACTACCGATGGAAAACATGGTCGTCGTGAAGAGGGTGTACGTAGTCTGCAAGCAGCGTGCGACACCTCGGTCGTCATGGTGCTTTGCTGGAGCTCCACTGGACACATGGATGCTCACCTGAATGTTCCCTAGATAATAATTAATGGCATGGATTCAATCAGATTATCAATGAGTTCTTGGGGGATGTTGTGCCACTCATCCAGAAGAGCGACTTCCAGCTCTGGAATGGTTGTTGGATTAACTGGCCTAGCAGCAATTCGTCTGCCAAGCATTATCCAGACATGCTCAATTGGAACGAGATCCGGAGAGCATGCTGGCCACTTCATCCGAGCGTTACCCTCAGCATCAAGCATCTCATCCACTAACCGAGCTATGTGAGGACGAGTATTGCCATCCATAAAAAGGAACGAATCACCAATGGCACCAGCATAAGGAAGAACAAGAACTTTCGTGTTCTCATCCCTATATCTGAGAGTCGTCAAAGAGCCATTTCGGATGATGTGGAGCTCAGTACGCCCACCAATGCTGATTCCTGCCTACACCATCAGTACACCACCATGATACTGGGATGTTTCTCGCACAAACATGGGATTGTGTCGTGTTCCACACTCTCTCCAGATGAGAACACGTCGATTATCAGGCTCTACACTGAATCGAGAATCGTCAGAGAACAAAACATTGCCCCATTCATTGCGTCCTCACCCACGATGTTCCTCCGCCTAAGCTCTTCGATCAACACGGTGTCATGCAGTTAATGGGACACACACCATAGGCCTACGTGCATAGAGACCACCTTCTCGAAGGCGATTGCGGACCGTTTGAGTAGATACTGTGCGTTCTGTTGTTGTTCGGAAGGCTCGCGGCAGCAGAGTTGTATTCTGACGCCGGTTTCGACGGGCTGTTAACAAGAGACAACAATCGTCTCTGGCTTTGGTTGCTAGTGGACGGCCCTGTCCTTGTCTTCTTTGAACACTTCCAGTTGTTTGAAATCGATTCCACAATCGGGAAATCACACTCTGTGCCACTCCTATGGCATGTGCCACCTCCCGCCATGACTGACCAGCTTCCAACCTCATTGAGGGCCGTGGTGGCTTAGTGGATATAGCGTTCACCTCTGGTGCTTGGGGTCTGGTGTTTGGGGAGAAAATGTTGTCTCGACTCGACAGTCTCTGTCTCGACTCGACTCGAATTCGAGTCGAGACGTCTCGAAATTCGAGTCGAGACAAAATATACGAGTTAAAATATACACACACATCAGCCAGACCGTTATGACTACCTATCTAACTTTTGGCACGAATAACAACGGCAATGCGTCTTGGCATGATCGCAATGTTCCTCGGTGGGTCGCTGGAGAGAGTTGCCACCACATATGCACACACAGGTCATCTAATTTCCGTAAATTCCGGGGAGGGGGTGATGCACCCTCACGTTACGTTCTATCACATCCCAGATGTGATCGATTGGGTTCAGATCCGGGGAGTTTGGGGGCCAGCACATCACTTGGTACTCGCTCCTGTGTTCCTCGAACCACTCCATCACACTCCTGGCCTTGTGACATGGTGCATTATTTTGTCGAAAAATTCCACTACCGATGGAAAACATGGCCGTCATGAAGGGGGTGTACGTAGTCTGCAAGCACGTGCGACACCTCGGTCGTCATGGTGCTTTGCTCGAGCTCCACTGGACACATGGATGCTCACCTGAATGTTCCCTAGATAATAATTAAGCCGCAGCCAGTTTGTCTCCGTCCAGCAGTACAGATGTCAAGGAGCTGTTCCCTTTGAACACGACGGATTCACAACCTCAAATCGTCATGATGAAGAAGATATCGGGATTCATCAGACAATGCAATGCTCTGCCATTGTGCCAAGGTTTGGTGGCAGTGGTCATGTGTTCATTTCAGTTGTAGTTGCCGATGTCGTGGTGTTAACATTCGCCATCGTTAGGAGTGTTCGATGCACTGTGTGTTCAGACTAGTGTTGTGAAGGCCTGTGATAAAAACGGAAATTTTGGGTAAAAACAGTTTTTTTTTTTACTGTTTTCCCGAGCTGGGGAAAAAACGGAAAATTTGAGTATGATCAGAATCATCATTCTTGTTAATCACAGAATCATTTTAGTTAATATGTTAAATCAAACATATATTTCATAGAGATATCTTCATTGTTCTATGTAAAATTCCAGAAATTTTGAAACAATTAGAAAAAATAATTTGTTCGGAAATATTGGGAAAAACAGGAAAATGTAGTTTAAAAACTATTTGTTGGTCTGATGCTAGTGATCTTACTTGCTGTAACATGTCTGCAACATATACAGTGGGAAGTGGAAAATCCGAACTAATTGGGACCACAGGTATTCGGATTTTCAAGTTGTTCGGATTTTCGAAAATGACCAAGAAAATGTCTTTTAGGCTTACATATACTGTACGGTATGTTCTTCTATCGATACAGTGGTTATTCAGTACATACAGTAATTATAATACCGCACGTAAGGCTACTTACATTTAATGTTTCTGAAGAACTTGCTTGTACTCTAAGTCACACTAAAAACTTATAGGCCTAAGAAAAAATAAAAATAAAAATACATGACAAACAATTACATATAAATGAACTTTTGTAAAAACACTGACTTCACATAACGTCGATGGACACGCTATTGTTTGTTTATCGCTAGCGTTAAGACAAAATGTAAAAACCTTCTAGGGACCGCGTTTGGATTTTTGACGTTAGGATTATCGACGTCCTAGTGTATATACAATGTATTTCGCTAACGCAAAAATACTTAGAGCAACAGGTTTTAATTCTACTTTACACACATATACCTCACAAGTGAGTAAATTTGAGCAGCGAGAAATATATTAAATGAAACTTCCGTTAGTTATTACACACTAGCAGAATATCCGTTCTTCGCACGGGGAGAATACGTTTCATTTTTGGACACAAAGGGCACCAAAACTGTCACCAATGAACTTGTGGAGCCCCAAAACTATGAATTTGACATTCATATCGATAATTTTCAATTATCTGTACATGTCACCATCCTCCTTAGAGTACTAATAGGGCTGAATTTGTGAATTTAAACGGCATCTTCTGTTCATCTCAGCGAGTATGGATTCGAGGCCATTTTCGGTCATGTATATATATATATATATATATATATACAGAGGCGGATCCAAGGGGGCTATAGCGTCCCCTTTTACACTCAAGTATACACTGCATAAAATGGGCTTCAATCCTGCTTTACACTGGACAAAACTGCAAACTATGGTTTAGCCCCCCCTTGATCATATCCTGGATCCGCCACTATATATATATATATATACTGTATATAATGCTCAAAAAAATTAGGAGTTCAGCTGAAATATCACACAAGACCTTAAGATAGTGTATGAATAAGCTTGTGTTTGACTCATATTATCATACAAGAAGGAATGCTTTAAGATACACTAGAAAAATGGGGCACATACTGGTGTTGGGGCACGGAAAACCTTGTTCACGTGGCTCATGTCACAAGAGGGTTATGTGTGCACCTCTCAAACTGCTCACAAACAGGCAAGGCAACAACACTGATTGTTCCTTAATATGTCATATGACTACTTCGAATAGCCAACAGGGCCTCACACCTGCGTGGCATGGATTCAATCAGATTATCGATGAGTTCTTGGGGGATGTTGTGCCACTCATCCAGAAGAGCGACTTCCAGCTTTGGAATGGATGTTGGATTTACTGGCCTAGCAGCAATTCGTCTCCCAAACATTATCCAGACATGCTCAATTGGAACGAGATCCGGAGAGCATGCTGGCCACTTCATCCGAGCGATACCCTCATCATCCAGCATCTCATCCACTAACTGAGCTATGTGAGGACGAGCATTGCCATCCATAAAAAGGAACGAATCACCAATGGCACCAGCATAAGGAAGAACAAGAATTTTCGTGATCTCATCCCTATATCTGAGAGACGTCAAAGAGCCATTTCGGATGATGTGGAGCTCAGTACGCCCACCAATGCTGATTCCTGCCTATACCATCAGTACACCACCATGATACTGGGATGTTTCTCTCACAAACATGGGATTGTGTCGTGTTCCACACTCTCTCCAGATGAGAACACGTCGATTATCAGGCTCTACACTGAATCGAGAATCGTCAGAGAACAAAATTGCCCCATTCATTCCGTCCCCACCCACGATGTTCCTCCGCTTACGCTCTTCGATCAACACGGTGTCATGCAGTTAATGGGACTCACACCATAGGCCTACGTGCATAGAGACCACCTTCTCGAAGGCGATTGCGGACCGTTTGAGTAGATACTGTGCGTTCTGTTGTTGTTCGGAAGGCTCGCGGCAGCAGAGTTGTATTCTAACGCCGGTTTCGACGGGCTGTTAACAAGAGATAACGATCGTGTCTGGCTTTGGTTGCTAGTGGACGGCCCTGTCCTTGTCTTCTTTGAACACTTCCAGTTGTTTGAAATCGATTCCACAATCAGGAAATCACACTCTGTGCCACCTCCCGCCATGACTGACAAGCTTCCAACCTCATTGAGGGCCGCGGTGGCTTAGTGGTAGAGCGTTCACCTCTGGTGTTTGGGGTCCCGGGTTCGATTCCAGCCCCTGCCAAGTGAACTTTGTGGTTTACAAACACCGTGTGCGTGGGTTTTCTCGGGGTTCTCCCGTTTCCTCCCACTTTCTTCATTCCACCCTTTCACTCATCTCTCATCATCACCGTCTCCTCTAGCCTAACCGGCATAAGCGTGAGACGCAAAACTTAAAGATTTTTTCCCGACCCGCATACAATTATAGCTTAATTTGCAAATCATCGCAAATGGAAGTGTCACCATCGATATTAGTGACCGCGAAAACTATGGATTTGACACTAATATTGGTCATTTTGGATTACTTTTACATGTCTCGGTATCCGACCCCCCCCCCTCCGGTGACCACCGGCCCGAATAGAGTGAATTTGTAAGTTAATGTGATCAGAGTTTCACCATTGATTTCAACGACAGCGAAAACTAAATTCGACAGTAATATCGGCCATTTTCTACCACTTTTACATGTCCCTGTAAGTGCACCCTGAGACCCCCTGGTTCGAATTTTGAAAAAAAAAAGATTCGTCTTGATCTGTGGCCTGGGCCAGGGTACCCCTGACTAAAATTTGGTAACTCTCGGTCCACTCGTCTGGTCCCCAGGCTGCATACAGACAGACAAACACAAACAAACTATTTTATTTATATTAGACTGGACAGATTCTTGCAAATTATGCCAGATTTTCATATTATCTTTCCGAACTAATTTTAAAGACCCGCTCATACTTATCTTTATATATATATACACAGTATATCTATATTTATATCTATCTATATCTATATATGTATATAACAAACGCAGGAATTACACCCTAAATAACGCTCCTGGAGGACCCCTTTCTCAAAAAAATTGCTGGGGAAACACTTGTAGAAACTTCAGTTTTCGTGCCAGACGATTACCGAGACCTGGTGAAAAAAAAAACTTTAGCGATCGAATTAAAAAAATATTTCTCCTCAGGTTAGTATTCACTAAGAATATTGTTATGAAATTTAAATTTTGTGGGTAAATCAGTAGACGGAATATATCCACATCGTATCCACTGAGTTGCGAAATTGTGTACCTTTAGATATGGGCGGTCGAAGAAAATTTTCTAGGGGGCATCTTCAATGTTTGCTATATTAGTCTTGCATTTAATGTGCATGGTTTGTTATATTACGTATACGTGAGCCAGGGAGGCTCATTCTTATCAAACACGGAGATTATGAAGGAGCAGATCTACTGTACAAAATATAATAAAAACATCTCTTTCGGATTTCTATCATCCCGCAGTCCAACCCCGAGACGGAAACATAAGAGATAGGCTTTTTGTTTTTAAACAAGATAACGTGCCTAGCGAATGCTTTACACTGTGAAGATTATATTAGTGAAAATTAAACGAATATAATTTTACAACTTAATATACATATCACTAAATGTTGAGCTCCCCGTTGCTATGTGGTTAGCGTATGCGCCTTTCTCAAACGAGGTTTGATTCATGGTAGGAGCTCATGTGTTTCAAATCCGACGTTAAACTGTACGTTCACGTCTTGTAGAGCTTTGCTCCTGAAAACGACGCTAAACTATAATCTAATTTAATATTACTAAATATTAAAAAATAATGACTTACCAAGGTGACGTCAATTTGGCAGTCATCAAATCCATTTTATACTTTCACTTAATCCAGTGGATACTAATATAACAATTACAAGACACACGCGCATATAAATACTCAGAAACAAGTACATACACACGTAGACATACACAAATATGAACCCTTCAAATCTATTTACATGTGGTGGATTGCGCTGCATCAAGCACTGTTATCTTCATCATCATCTTCTCATGTATCTGCATTATTTGATTCATCCACAGATTTTTTATTTGTACGCATCATTCATTTTTGCATTTTCGGGAGGGTTCAGGGTTCTTTCTTCATTTAAAGAGTCGGTTCTCTGTATTGGAAAGAGAATCAGGAGAGGAAGGGCGAATTTATACTTTATGAATGGATAACATTTTAAGAAATATATACAAAACATGCCGCTTCCGACGCAGCACTGAATCATTTCTTTTAGCGGTCATACCCCCTCCCCTCTCAAGTTGTAAAGTGAGAAGGGACTTAAACATCCCAGACACTCAGGGTTCAGTTGACAATAATAAAACTATGGGTAAGTAAACATCTTGTTTTGCTTATTTTTGAACATTTCTGTGAATTCAACAATACAACAGCGGAAATACTAACTGGTTTTATTACTCCAACCATCGCTTTAACTAAGGGATAATTCCCAACAGTCAGTGAGCCATCTAAATTTTCGTTGTTTTTTTTTTTTTTTTTTTTTTTTTTGTTCTCCAGAGGAAAGAATGAGATTTTGCCAAGATGCTAAAGTCAAGATGTTTTATGCTAAATGGGAGTGAATTATGCTAGATCTAGCACCAAGATGCTAGATATGGCTTCACTGGCGGGCTTCGATATCTACAGAACTTTCTGCCAAAGCATAAAAGAAAAAACAATAGCAGAATAGTGTAGATAACATATGTGTGGTCCTTCGGTAGGCTACACATCTGGTAAGAAGCTCATCCCAAAGAGTAGTTTGGACAAAAGACTCGTAGCCGGCTTGTATATATAATTGAATTCAAATATTCAAGTATCCATTTACTGAATGCCCATATCGTTTATGCATGCATTTGCATGCATTATTTAATAAGTAAATAAAGTACACACACAATTAATTATGTCAGTGATAAACGGTGTTTATTGAAAAAAAACCCTCTCCAAACAATGAAGATTAATCTTAGACTGGAGAAATGGTTATCCTTCGTTTCCATTATCATTTGGCCATGAAACAAACGTCTGACAGATATACAACCCCTATATACAACTATGTGATGTTGGAAATGAAATGAAATGAAATCTTTGAGTTTTACGTCCCACGGTTATGCCGGTTAGGCTAAAGGAGACGGTGATGATGAGAGATGAATGGAATGGTGGAATGAAGAAAGTGGGAGGAAACGGGAGAACCCCGAGAAAACCCACGAGCACGGTGTTTGTCCACCACAAAGTTCACTTGGCGGGGGCTGGGATCGAACCCGGGACCCCAAGCACCATAGGTAAACGCTCTACCACTGAGCCACCGCGCCCCCCTATGTGATGTTGGAATATATAACTCGTAGAGTATGATGCTTTACTTTTTCAGAAATTTCAGTACTTCTAGTGAAATAAAATCTTTAGTTTTACGTCCCACGCGTATGGCGGTTAGGCTAAAGGAGACGGTGATGATGAGAAATGAATGAAATTGTGGAATGAAGAAAGTGGAAGGAAACGGGAGAGCCCCCAGAAGATTCACGAGTATGGTGTTTGTTCACCACAAAGTCCACACGGCGTGATCTGGGATCGAACTAGGGACCCCATGCACCGGAAGTGAACGCCCTACCACTGAGTCACCGCGCCCCCACAAAACTTCTTGTGTACCACTATAAATGTAATAAAGAACTAATGGCCATGTGTTTTTAATATAAAAATATTCAATTAGAACTGGACAATTTACATAAAATTTGGAATTGACAAATGAAAACGGCACGTTTCTAGCACTTGTGGGTTCGAGATCTCATTGTTGAAAGGATTGGAGACAAACATATAAACTTTTCTGTGAGGAGAAACATATACGCGTAAATCTAATATTTTAATATATAGATTATAAGTGGAATAGTTTTATTTTCGAGTGCTATTTTTTAATATTCGCAATATTGAAATTTTTAAACTTAAATTTTTCGCGTGTTTGAAAAAAAAAGAGATAGCATTACTAGTAAAATTAACCTAATAGAAACATATTTATTTTTTCAATTTTTCCGGAAAATCGAAAAAAAAACGTTTTTTTTAAAAAAAAGGTTCAAAATTTCCGGAAATTTGACAACACTAGTTCAGACACACTTGTACTTTGCCCAGCATTAAACTCTGATCTTAGTTCCGACGCAGTTCGCCGCCTGTTCTGTTTTACCAGTCTGCCCAGCCTACGACATTCGACATCTGTAATGAGGTGGGGCACCCAACCCCTCGACATTTGGACGTCTTTTCCCCTTGGTTTCGCCACTTGCTGAAGACAATCACCATAGCACCCCTCGAACACCTGACAAGTCCTGCAGTTTAAGAAATTCTCGTGCTGAGTGTTTCTGATCGAGCACTTTCTTCAAAATAATATTAAAAATTATAGAAAAATTTTCGAGACATTCGAGTCGAGTCGAGATTTTTATCAGCTGTCTCGACTCGAAAATTCGAGTCGAGAAATGAGTTTGTCTCGACTCGTCTCGAATTTTACAAAGCGTGTCTTGACTCGAATCTCGACTCGAATTCGAGTCGAGTCGAGTCGAGATTCGAGACATGTCTCGACTCGAGCGCATCCCTACTTCATAGTCCCGGAACGATAAATTATCTCCTGAAATATACAGATAAGGAAAACAAAAACAACACGTGTTAAATAGTTTTGAAAAAGCTATCCAATGATACCAAACGGAACCCTATCCTTACCTCATTCGGGGGTACCAGGGTAACTGTACCTACATTTCTTATTGCATATTTGGATTTTCCAGAAAAAAAAATGATCAATGATTTGACCCAGAATTGAAGACAGGCCGTTCACGGATGGCGCTTGAATCGAAACACACAAAAAAGCAAGAAAGAAAACGTTATGAAAATATCGGTTATCGCTCCCGTAGTCTGTGATCAGATGGTTAGCGCACTCGAGTCCACCGTCAGAGGTCCTGAGTTCAATTCCCGCGCAAGGCAACCTCTTTATCTGTTTTTCCAAATATTAATATTATACATTTTAGCTTCAATTAGTACTTAATTCAAGTTACACACAAAACCTAAATTGATAATCGTTTTGCAAACTAGCTTTATGAAGTGGTACTTAGTAACATGGTTATTATAATTAGAGGTCATAGGGTTATTTACAACAAAAACTAACCATTTTTGTTGAATTTGTATTTTCCTTCAAATTAATAAATTACGAAAAATACATGATTTTTATCGAAGTTAAAATGTATGAACTTATTATTTGAGTACAAAAGAGTACACATAAAAATGTTACGTTGCGCGAGAATTGAAATTAGGATCTCTGATTCCGCAGGCCAATACGCTACCCCATGCCGTAAACGTCGCCAACAACTAGTGGCCCACTTGCCTGTAAATGGCGATCGTTGCTATAGCGATGCTTCGAATTACTGCCGTCAGTGTTTCACTTGCGGCAGGGTTACGTCGAGTTGAAAGACATATCTAGAGTTGAGTATTGAAGTTACCACCGCGTAGCAGCTTGGATTTCATTTTGGTCCGCGCTTCTTCGATTTGTCGCGGAAAATCGCGAAGGAACCAACACGAACTATCGGCAGTCATTTGCATGCGGTTATTGTTGTACATTTTTTCTGACGAATTGTTTCTAAAGTGAGATACGGGGGTTAAGAATAACCCCTGACTCTACATCATGAAGTGAAAAATCTTGAAATGGGTGCGTATAATCGTATGAATTTAGATGACAACTGTAGCCGCGCATTTGAAAGTGAATATCGGAAAACCATTAAGTAAAGTAAATAGACGCACGTCATTTTATTATAAAATTACATGGTGAACGGATTTTATCTTATCTCAAACGGTTATCGTCGAATATACACGGTTACAGGAGCACTCTAATTAACTAAATTAGAAACACCTTACGACTCTACAAGCGACGTTTTCTCCATCGCTTCTCTGTCGGAAGAGCAACTGCATAGTAAACCAAAGGTTGGTAATTCGCGCCTACCCTGGTGCACGTATTTTTTTTTTTTTTTTTACTTTTTTAAAAAGTGGTTTTTAGACTCTCCTTAATGTAACAAATTACGCATATAGACGATTTAACATATTTGCGGGAGTCATTTTATTGTTGATTGGCGTTTCGTCGCGTCTCTTACGCTGCTGGGCCGCAAGATGGTATAATTTTCAAAACGGAAGTGGGGCCACCGCGAATCGTCACTGCGGGGCCGCCAATTTTTGGCGAGGTATCTCTAGTTGCCCATGGGTGGTCCTCCGACGAATACGGCATGGGGTAACCGTATGACCATACAACACGGGGTTGCCAACCCAAATTTTCATAACTTTTTGGTTCCCCTCTTTTGCTTATGTAAGTGCTTAGTCCAGTGTTGTGCGTACCCCCTCCCGAAACAGAATTCTAAATACGCCACTGTATATTGATACCACTAGATATATTATGGTTACCATAGTCGTTGTGTAAAAAATCTTCTTTGCCTTCGTGTCTTTATCAGTGGACAGTGTGCGAATTAGAAGGGGATAAGGGAAAATTCCCTTTCGTAATGCTGGATGTATGCTATAACCAGGAGAGTCATTTCAGATGACAATAGCATGAGAAATTATGACAGTTGTAGCCAAGAGCGTCATTTAGGGGAGAAAGAGGGGACCCCCAAGAGTTTGAGGAGTACATATACTTTAATCAATTGTCTATAAATATACTAGTAGAAAACGTGAAAGTCTTATGTCGTGATGCTCTTGCCCCGTAATGCGAAGTCTCAAATGATGTCTCTTTTTGTAGCATATATCCAGTATTACCAAAGGGAATTTCCCACTCATATCATTGTAGTTCGCATTGTCCACAGATATGGATATGAAGCGTCAAGAAAAATCAATATATACTGGCGTATTTAGGAATTTGTTTCGGGGACGGATCATGCACAACACGTGAATAAGCACTTACATTCTTCCTTTTCGGTGCCGACAAATTTTAGTGAAATTGTGCATATAGGAAATTTATTTCGGGGTCCTGAGCCCGATAGCCACCTCCTAAATACGCCACTGTCAATATATTTATGGATACAATTGATTTGAACATTTTTATTGTTCTATGCATTATAAACATACGGTTAATTAATGTTTTACTTGTAGTTACAAGTGGCTACTTTATTGGTTACAACAAGAAAAATGACTCGAGCGTGATGTTTTGCGCGTAAGGTATAGCTACTCCTGACTCTGCCACTTGATAACTTAACGCGTTGTATCATATACGCGGAGAGTTAGAAACTTTAAGACGGGTTTTCTGGCTATTGCAGTTTGTAATATTGACACTTTAAATGTGCACTCTTACATCGCGAAGGGTAGCCCTGAAGTTCATTTACCAAAGTTTGCTTTACTCTTGTCAATAACTTATGTTTCTAGTCAGTTATGCAGATATTTCCATTAATCTTGAACGACAAGGACACGAACACAAACACACTGAGAATGTTTAAAACTCTAAAAGATCTCACACCGGGAATCCAACCCGAGACCCCATCCACCAAAGACACATGCTAGCCACTAGACCACATAGATCAGTTATAAAGTCAGCGTGTTTTAATAGTTCTAATGGAAATGCTCGAGATATGCACTTGTAATACATTGATTGAATTATTCGAGAGAGGCAAAGCATTTTACATTGAATCCTTTTTCTTGTTTCATTTTTATTGTGTTTATTATTTGTATTTCTCGTACAGCATATAAAAAAAAACATTATTCGCTTTGGTGTCCAGAAATACTATTTTAACTGATCATAAAACAGAAGTCTGTCTGTAAAGTAATATGGGGTAATATGTGTGGTATTCTATTTTTATACCGAGTTCCTTCGTGGCTAACCGATTAGCGTACGCACCTTTGACGTAAGAGACCCGGTTCGATTCCCAATGTGAGTTCATGAGGTTCGGATTCCACGCTAATCAGTAAGTAAAGGTCTGGTGAAAGGGACGTTAAACTCAACATCAACTCAATATTATTTTTATCCATCAATAGAAGCAAGGGGTAGACGATACTGTCCTGCTAAAAACAAGCATTTTCTTTGGCACATGTTACAAATTATCGGGCTATTTGTGACATTAATTACAAAAAGTTTTAAGAAAAAGAAGCTTTATGAATATTAAGTCGCTTCAAGCGTTTAATTCGCTTTATAAAACTCCAGATTGTGAATTACAATAACTTTTTACGTTAAAAGTAAAAATACAAGCATATATTGATATTTTTATCTCTCGCATGCTCTCTCTCTCTCTCTCATATATATATATATATATATATATATATATATATATATATATATATATATATATATATATATATATATATATACACTTTCTATACATGAGCATTCTTTTCTTCTTTTGCGCGTGAGTTACAGATGCTACTGACCGTGCCACGCCGCCACTTAATGAACTTGCGCATTGTACGATATGTGCTGCGAGTCAAAAACTTTAAGACGCTTTTTCTTCGTTTGGTAAGGCTATTGCGATCTCCCAGTTTTTAATATGAACACTTTAGATGTGCACTTTTCACATAGCAACAATTGGCCCCGAAGTTCATTTAACAAAGTCTGCTTTCTCCTTGTGAGCTTTGAAACGTAACGAAACTAGTTGATTTTGTTTTTGCAAGCACTTCAAAAGAGAAGTTTTAGGAAATGTTTCCATATATTAATAAAAAAAAAAAAAAAAAAAAAAAAAACTTCCCGGACCTTCAGATTAGAGGTCGAGGGCCTTGACCACTAAACCACGATTACTACGCGTTAATTGATTCGTCTTGAGTTTGGAGTCGCGGTGTCTCAGTGGTAGAGCGTTCACCTCTCCTTCATGGGGTCCCGGGTTCAATCACTGCTCCCGCCAAGTGAACGTTGTGGTGGACAATCACCATGTGTATTTGTTTCCTTTGGCTTCTGTCGTTTCCTCCCACTATCTTCATTCCATCATTTCTTCCGCTTCTCATCAGCACCTTCTCCTTTAGCCTAACCAGCATAATCATGGGACGTAAAACTCAAAGATTTCATTTCATTTTACAGTTTAGCGTCCCTTTCAGCAGCGAGGCTATATCAAACAGAAGCTACTGATTAACGTAGAATCCGAAATACATGAGCTCTCGCCAGGAATGGAAGACCAACTGAGTACGTAACAAGTAGTGACTATTTTCATGAATACATGTATGATATAAAATATTTTCAAGTCTGATATTAAATTATTATTATTGTTATTATTATTTTTATTATGTTACATATTACTTCAGATGTGAACTATAATTGCAGTATCGTAGAAGGAATATTGCTTAACTGATTATGCTTATGAGAATTATTAGGTTTCTACAAAAGTGGATCTCTTCTTGGCACCCTAGGAAAGCAGTAGTTACGTAAATTATTCTTCCACTCTACAAATAAAGCACTGATTAGCATACAGCACTGAAAATGGATTAAATTTTAAACAGGAAAGTAAAACTTTCCATATTGATTTTTTCTGTAAAGCAGATGATTGTTTAGCTTTAGTGGATGAACGTTAAAAGAAAATAGAATCCGTAATGGAATGAATTAATTTCTTTATACGGCCCAAGACAAATAGCTGTCATCTTTAAAGAGAGCACAAACATAGCAAGTAAACATAAATCGAAACTTCTGCTGAGCTAATGCTCACAGAACAGCATGTTAACATTTTTATTTTGTCTTATACCTAGAGGCATTTACAAGGTAATTTCAATATTGTCTGTTAACGTATAAAAATTGTCTGAAGGAAAGTGGAAGAGAATACTATACAGTTATGCAGGGCTCACTTTAAGTCAAACAACATACACGGAAATAAGGAGTGGATTCTGGCTGTTAGCAAATAAATAGTACTTTTTATGAGCTATTCGAGCAACCAACTGCACATACTGATAGAAACAGTGGCTACTGCTTGAAATAAAAGAGATTTAAATGCTTCAGTAAAGTAAAAGTAAGCCTCAAAGCAATTGAATCCCGACTATGAAAAATTATGACCGCAGCGAGATTCGTACACGAAGTCCAAGGCTTCGTTAGTAGTCCATGACTTCACCGTCTAAGCAGCGACTATTCGATTGCTTTTGTCTGGTATATCAATGCTTTTCGGTCACCACTTTGGAACGTGAACATTGAAGTGAAATAATTATAATAATTTGAATGACAGTTTGAACTGTCCGCTATTGCAACCCTAGTTGGGCATTACAACATTACGCAAACTATATTTTATATACAACCATTACTATACATTTCATTTTCATAAACTTACTCCTATGATAACACTACCAACATCCTAATTAAATTCAATGTACAGATAATTGATTAGTTGAGTTGATTTTAAGTTTAGCGTACTTTTCAGCAGCAAGGGTATTTGAGACGAGACCTACTGAATAACATGGAATCCGAACTACATGAGCTCCCGCCGTAATCGAACCAGGGTCTCCAACACCAAAGGTATAGATAATTGTGTCTTATATAACAGCTAATGTCAACTTTGTGGTGGACAAACACCGTGCCCGTGGGTTTTTCGGGGTTCTCCCGTTTCCTCTCATTTTCTTCATTCCACCATTATATTCACTTCTCATCATCACCGTCTCCTTTAGCGTAACCGGCATATACGTGGGACGTAAAACTAAAGATTTCATTTCATGTTTCTTGCTATAAAGTATAAAATAATTAAACATTTGATGTAAATAAATGAGAAACCTAAGATATTGTAGATTACTGAAATTGCGATTTAATTCAATTCCAAGCATTATACATCTATATGATTTTTCAAGTTGCTATATAAAGATGCAGATTATGAATTATACTAATTTTTTCAATGAAATGAAATTAAATCTTTAAGTTAGACGTCCCATGCATATGTCGGTTAGGCAAAGGAAATTGTGATGATGAGGAATGAATGAAAATTGTCGAACGAAGAAAGTGAGAGGAAACAGGAGAACCCTGAGAAGACCCAGGCACACACGGTCTTTCGCCACCACAAATCTCACTTTGTGCAAGCTGACATCGAACCAAGGACCCCATGCACCAGAGTTGAACGCCCTACCACTAAGCCACCGTGGTCCTATGAAAAACAGAACCATATTTATTCTCTCTCTCTCTCTCTCTCTCTCTCTCTCTATATATATATATATATATATATATATATATATATATATATATATATATATATCAGGAGCATGAATAATTTTCATTTTGGACGTATGGTTTCAAGTTGATATTTAACACAGAACTATGTTCTTAATGAGTTGAGTTTAACATCCCTTTCAACAGTAAAACTATATGAGTCGAGGAAGTATTGATTAACATAAAAACCGTACCATGTGAACTCCCGTCGAGTGGTGATAATGATTTTGACGCAGCGTTCATTTATACCACACATAAACTTCGGAAAACAGTGCCCCATATTAAGGAACATTTTGATATCAGCAATCATATGCTAAAGTGTGAACGTCCACTGCTATTTGAAAACATAATACTTTGTACCAGGTGGGCAACATTGTCAACCCAATAATCTCAAATGTTGATTAGTTTCATTCTCTATTTTAGTATAAATGTATTTGCACAGGCATAATTCGACTTGATTGTATTATTCCTGTAATATGGAACATTTCTATTTACTTTCCCATAGTGAACTATTGTAGGAACTCGACACGAGAACACCCTGTATCTCGAGAACGAAGCGGCATCAGACCAATGTTTATAGGAATATTTTTACTTATTTGTATGTCCTCAATCACCTTGTCACTTTTGGCCATACATTAATGATACACCCTGTATATATAGTATATATATATATATATATATATATATATATATATATATATATATATATATATATATATATATTCCAAATATATCTTTGTAGAAGAACGTAATCAGAATCTATTTGCTTGATATTGTATAACATCATAGCCAGCAAAAAATATATACAAAAAGTGTGTGTGTGAGAGAGAGAGATGAAACGCGGCATAAAATATACCTCAAATTGACATGGTTGTTTGTGGGCAACGTATCATATTTCATTTATTGTAAACAATACATTCATTTTCACTCTAAATTCTGGATTTAGTACCTATAATATGCAAATCACCTAAATTTGAAATTTTAACACAGCTCGTTCACGTTTTGCTAATTAAAGAGATTTCATACGCGCCGCAGTTGATTCAAAATAAAGGAGTTTTGTATTTTGTTTATAAAAAAAGATGTACTGTAGATAGTTTAGTGAATACAATTATATAATGCCCTGCGAGTCCTCAATTACATAGTCCTGTTTTGCCAATCAATTTGACTATAAACAAGCTACTGTTTAGGGCGAATACAAAAGGCTTTATTTAGGAGAGCCAGAGTGTATAAAGCTTTAGGTGAATAGTTCGCGTCGTGATTTGCTGAATTCCTGGCCCGGGTTCGATTCTCGGCCCCGCTCCCTTTATACGTTTTAAAATGTTTCATTTACAAGGATGAGCTCCAGTTGGATGCTGCTAAACGTAGATAATCTCCAGTGGAGAAATTCAGTGATGATGTAATCCTGAAAATAAGGGAAGAGAAATGAATGGAGAAAACGAATTACAGATTTAATTCTGTTAATGGTTCTATATTTGATATTATCCGTTAATTTCGTGCATTTTTAAATTGTTGTTAATTGACACTATATTCTCCCCTTCTCTCCGTGTCTCTCAATGTGTAAATTTTCACAAATATTATACAACTCAGGAACCTTCAGTTATATTTCCAACCTAAGGGGAAATACGCTTAGTACGGATAAGTTCTCCAACTCATTTGAGAGTTATCGAATTTTGCATTTTTAATATTTATAACTAAACTACTGCGTACCAAAACTTAGCATTTTCGAAAGTCATTAAACGAATAATGAAATCGGACCAGTTCTTCTTTCGAAGTAGTATTACGTATCAATCAGTGGCGCCAGAACCAAGGAGCTCAGGCTCTTTTAGACCTCCAAAATTTTAATTGGAGGCTGTGGTCTTCCCCCGAATGTTCGATCCATAAATTAATTGATTTGCATGATGGACTATTGTTAATAGTTTCCAAACTCAGCGCAAGACTTTGTGTTTACTTAAAACACAAAAACCTACTACATATACCGCATAATCTATCCG
The DNA here is from genome assembly GCF_964235325.1 of Thermobia domestica. NCBI lineage: Eukaryota > Metazoa > Arthropoda > Insecta > Zygentoma > Lepismatidae > Thermobia > Thermobia domestica. The sequence goes on from NC_137467.1 coordinate 35,424,029, forward strand.
TATATTATTTGATACGTATATATGCATAGTCATTTGAATTAAGTTTATAATTCCTCATTTGAGGTAATTATAAGATTATTTAATATCTTATAAAATTATCTTTAAGTTATCTTATAAAATTATCCCGACTGTTATCTTCTCATCGGTGCCTCTGGTGTCCGTATATTTCTTTCTGGTATTGTGCTGTTTACTGTGAGTACAAGTATCCAAAGACTCCCTTTTGTCATTTCGTCAGCCAGCGTTTATCCTCACTCCTGCACAAAAACACTCTCTATGTTTTTTCTTTTTTTTGACAGGTGGGGCATACTTCATGCTGCTGTTCTAGCTACTCTACCAGGCGTAATTAATCTTGGAGCAGGTGCTAGTTGGGTTGCCTATCTCACGGACTTTGTACATCAAGAATTTCTGTGGCCCACTGTACACCTTGAGCATTTTCAGTAATTCAAGATGGCGCCTGTAAAAGTGATAAAAAATGTGTTTGGAATATTTTATCAATATGGCTATCGAATTATATGTTTCTTTTTTTTTTGGGGGGGGGGGGAGATTCCAACAGTAATGGAAAAATGTTTATGAAATTTATGAAAACCAAGATATCCAAAATGGAAAATTCAGATTCGGGACCCTCAAGCTAGGTACATACTTAGATATAGTGTAATTTTTGATTAGAGCTTTATGATTTCTCCTGCTACCATAGCTCAGTGACGCTTTGCATGGTATCAGAAGCCCGGCCGTTTGCGCTTATAGGTCCCGTGATCCGAGAATATAAAGAGACGCGATCTATAGTTTGAGGTGGGATCCGAACCACAACTTGGGTATTCATCCAAGGCGCTGGACTTCCAGCAGGGCTTAAACCTGCGACCACGAAGGCAGGTGAGAGATTCCGGATTCAATCCGTGGATATAACGTCGAGATAAGTATCAAACATAGTGCTGAGACACTGTTTATTTTCTCGTGTGGCTTGAGGTTGGAAGTCCTTGGCTTGGCCTTACAGAGTAGCTCGTAGAGAGAATCACAGAGACTGCTTTCAGTTATATTTCATTAGTACAAGTGAAGAAAAATATTAAAATTCTAAGTATTTATCTTTCAGAAGCGAAACTATCGACTCGCACAGCATTTGTGTTGTTTGTTCTTACGATAACTGCAAATGCGAGAACCGATTCGAATTAAACTTTTACACATTGTATATTATATTTCAAAGTACAAGTCATGTTCGTTGGGGAAGAAAATCGTACAAGAGGTAGGAGGTGATAACGGCCCTAGAAGTGCAAAGATCTGGAAGATGAAGGTAACTAATGTTAAAATCGAATTTAATGGTATATTCTGTTATAAGAACTTTATAAATGTGCAAACATACTACGGGGATTCCAGAACTATATATGGTTTCGGAAAAGAAACAATCATGTCTTTCGAATGCTATTCAACCTCATTCGAGAAGCAGCATTTGTTGAAAGAAATATACGTAGTTGCATTATCATGAAAATGAAAAAAAAATTGCGGCGACGAGAATGTATTCAATCTTTAAAAAATGTAGCAATAATACGGATCACCATTCTTTAGAATATGAATGAAGAAAAAGAGGAGAAATATGTGTAGTTTATTCTTTGGTTAAGATGTGGCGTAATGAACATAACGAATGTGAAATACTGATTCGGAACTGTTTGAAATTGACAGTTTATCACTTTTCCACGAGCTGTGAACAAAGAGAGGGTCAGTGAGGCATATAATTGCCACGCGACATTTCTTTCAAATGTAATGTAATGCCTATTGACATGAGTGGAGATGATGAGATAAATTGATTGCGAAGTCCATTTTACAAACAAGGTATTGGATTTCATTATTATTATTATTATTATTATTATTATTATTATTATTATTATTTGTTACATGAAATTGACAAAACGAAACAAATAGTATTCTCCACTGTGTTCAAATCGAATACAGAAAAAAATACTGATCCAAACAGGAAACAAATACTTTCCAATGCGAGCTCAAGTAAGTTTTCTTTATTTATTTATTTCGCATCATCACAGTGTAAGAAGCTTCCTGCTCACCTCCCTGAACAAAGATTAGCAGATATCCTAGTAGATACACCTCCTCATGCAAGGGCACCTTTGCGGCGTTCAAGATTGTCAAAAGTTTGGGCGGGGAGAGGCAGCTAAGCGACTTTCCATGACTTTCTGCCTTTCGCCACAGAGCGCTGTTTGACAGCTCCAAAAGAACAAGAAAGACAGAATATAGAAATTTAGTCATACTCCAGTCCTCTCTTAAGGCTGTTGCTACCTCTTCGCTGAGTCGAGTTTTCCCCTATCTAATAACATTGTAACTTTTTTCGTGTTTTTCTCAGCAAGCAATGAACAAATCCTTATAAAAATTTGCATGGAGTCAGGTCGATAATAAAGGATTTGTTATATGAGCGTATAATTTTACTAAAAGCCTCCAATTAACTTATTCATTCCCCCCTTTTTTTCATGTGAAGATTTGCAACAACGCATTGACGACACTGCGTTCTCTCTTCTAGCAGGTTGCGGCGAGTAACTGAGGGTTACTTTGAAGTTTCAACATTGTCCACAGCTGTGAGGGAACCTTTTTCAACAATGACATATTTATGGCATTTCAGTGAGGAGGCGTTGGAGTAAGTTTTCTTTGCTGAAAGCAGAAAAAAATAAACACAGCGAGAACAGATCCATTCTCCTTTACATTAGCTTTTCCCCCCGTCAAGTATAGACAGTTATAAGCAATTAGAAGCAGTTATAACTGTCTCTATTGAATAAAGATACTTTTAATGTATACGAAAGCGAATGTCACTTTATTATTATTATTATTATTATTATTATTATTATTATTATTATTATTATTATTATTATTATTATTATTATTATTATTACATTTCTCAAAACATGAAGAGACATACCTTTCTTGACTCCAGTGCTCATTTTATCTATATATGAGGTATTTATAATAAACTTCTATACTGGTAAAAGAAAAACTATTTTTATAGTGACGTATCTTGCTAAGAGAATTATTTGTATTTTATTTATTATATTTCAATTTAAAATAAAGTGTATCGTTTGTAACAACGAATAGTGCTCAAAATAGTACCTATTACCAGTCAACTATAGATTTAGATCAAACATAATAATGGACAACAACACCAATATATATTGGATACATTTAGACCCTATTGGATCAAAAGATCCAATATATTTCAGACAAAAATATATTTTTCTTGTAGGCCTTATATCTCGAGAACTACATATAGCGTACCCAAACTATGACTTAACTTAGTATGATGTGCTTATTGCGTAAAAAATACAAAAACTCGATTTAAGGACCGTTCAAAAATTTTGTGAGCCCTGATTCACAAAATTCAAAATATTACATTCAATCAAAAATTTTCTTGTATGCCCCATATTTTGACAATTACAAAGTGTGTGGCCAAACCAAAACTAACAATTTACTCCGTATGATGTGCTTATTCCGTAAAAAAAAAACCGATTTAGCTGCCATTTAAAAAATTTGTGGGCCCTGATCCAAAAAATTCAATATATTTAATCCATTCAAACATTTTCTTGTACGTCCCATTTTTGAGAACTACATATAGTATAACCAAACCAAAAGTAACAATTTAGTCCGCATGATGTGCTTATTCCGCAAATAATACGAAAACTCGATTTAGGGCCCATTCAAAAATTTTGTGAGCCCTTATCCAAAAAATCCAATATATTTCATACAATCAAACATTTTCTTGTATGCCTTATATCTGGAGAACTACAGGTAGTGTACCCAAACCCAAACTAACAATTTACGCAGTATGATGTGCTTATTCCGTAAAAAATACGAAAACTCGATTTAGAAGCCGTTGCTAACTTTTGTGGCCCCTGATTCAAAAACTAATTATTTGGCAAGATCGCAATCTTTTTATGCACTTTTTGGATCATTTTTAAAATTCTTAGCCAAGATCGCTATCTTTTGATCCATTTTTTGGATTATTCCTAAAATTCTTGTTTTTATATATTTTTAATTAAATATATATATAAGGCGATACAAAGAAAATTTAGGAAATCAATTGATCTGATTGAAGATTTGTTTAAATCTATTTTATAGAATCTTTTAGATTTGTTTAACTATATTCCTGTTCAGTGTTTCTTTCAGAAACTATGTTCCGGGAGAGCACACTTCGTATTCCGGGGGGCACTGCTGATACTATTCTATTTATTATTATATTATAGACGTATTATTTTCGTCTCCTCCGGGGGGCACTCTCAGAGCTCCGGGGAGACAGTGCCCCCTAGAAACATGTCTGAAAGAAACACTGTTCCTGTTAACTGCAGATTTTTTTAAAAAGATCTCTTTTTAATCTACATTTGTATTCTTTCTTTACTCACTCATGAAGTATTTGTCAATTTTTTTAAAGTTGCTTCTTATTCGAGAGTTGTCCGCAAAATTTCGTTAGCATCTGATTTGAACTACTTTTTAAAATGGAATGTATACATTTAGAGAACTTGTGGTTTGATCTTACAATGTACATAGTATAATATAACAAAAAATAGTTTTTATGTACTGTAACGCTGTAATCTCACTTTAATTTACCATAGTATATTTTTCTTTCTTTTTTTTTTTTTTGCGTAAAAGTAACATTTGAAACCGAATTATTTCTTTTAAAATTTATACATGAAATCAAAATTGTTTTTTTAAAAAAAACTATCACATACTCATTGTATAAATAAATGTGAAATGTTAGTGTTTTGTTTGATTTATTTGTATTGATTGAAGTGAATACTTCGAATGTAACTTTGGCCACTTATCAACAAAATTAAAAAGTCGTAGACCAGTATAATTTAAGCAAGTTACTTACTTGATTTGAGACATAATTTTGGAGGGGAAGAGTAGAAATTTTACTAATAACATTTTTTTTATTTAACTTTTCCTGTATTTGTGTTTAGCGTGGCCTTGTGAATTTTGTTTACTTTTTTCCAATGTAGAAACTTACCTAGGGATTTTGGAGTATGCTCATAGATATTTAAATAGCGCACTTGTGAATAGTGCTTCGGTGATATTTAGCATTTTGATTATACTGCTTGTTTATTATTTTTCTAATAACTTCATTTACATAATGTTGTGACTTGATGTAACAAAGTATTCCATTACATACTTTATATTCATACGCTAATGCTTTAGTTTAATATGTATGACATTGACAAATTGGTGTACCTCAACAAAAAAGCCCTATACTTTAAAATGAAGCATGAAAAAATAATGCATAAAATTAAAATTATTCTGTTAATAAGCTTATGTGTTGTACTATTTATATATATGTTGTAGCTATAGATGAAATTTCGCGTTCACCATCTGGAAAATAAATATTTTTTATTTAGAATACGTACGTTACAAGGTTATTATTCGCAGGTAACACTAATAAGTCCCTATTTCCTATTACCAAGAAATAAGTCCCTATTCATATTTCGAAAACTAATAACCAAGAAAAGACGTTACCAAGAAAATGACGTTTGGATCTACATTAACATTACATATTTCATTATGTATAGATGTTTTCTTATGTAGTAAAAGAATCACTGATATTACACTTCACTTTCTCCTACAAATGTGCTCTGTTAGAAGGGTAATGTGTGGTCAGTTCTTCAGTTTCCCAGTTGCCTCACGATACTGAAACAACACCGAAAAATCTGTCATCATTAGGTATAGAATTCGACAGCATTCACGCTAAGAACACATTTGTGTAACAAAAAAAGTTTATTTCTAAATTTCCTTCGTATGTGGTAAAAATGAAATTATTATTATTTAGCATAAACATTCTATACTACTATTCACAGAAGCCTACCGTGAAAAGTTTAGGGGGGCAAACCCCTAGACCCTCCTGGATACGGGCCTGCATATACATATATATAATTATTCCAAGATGCTGTCTCCACTGGTTTACCTGTTTCCGTGAGGTTACAAAAATCAAAGAGCGCTGGTGTTTTCAATATGAAAACCCCACTGGTGTCGGCAGCGCGGCCAGTCTCTGGTCAAGGAAACACCGGCAAGGAGGAACCGATGTGGTGACCACAAATTTTAACTAAATTACCAGTGCCAAACCGTACTGATATTTCTTGCTCGTTACAATCTCTTGTGCCAAGAATTTCCTATTATTATTATTATTATTATTATTATTATTATTATTATTATTATTATTATTATTATTATTATTATTATTATTATTATTATTATATTATTATTTCACACAGGAAATTTGAAAATGAAATGAAATCTGTAAGTTTTACGTCCCACAGCTATGCCGGTTAGGCTAAAGGAGACGGTGGTGATAAGTAATGAATGAAATGGTGGAATGAAGAAAGTGGGAGAAAACAGGAGAACCCCGAGAAAACCCATGCACACGGTGTTTGTCCACCACAAAGTTCACTTAGCGCGAGCTGGGATCAAACGAAGGACCCCATGCACCTGAGATGAACACTCTACCACTGAGCCACCGCGGCCTCTACACAGGAAATTTATCTGCTATCACAATCTTCTGCTAGTTTATATTTGTATAACCAATCACCAGGTGTAAGACTGAAATAGAGGCACCTTGCTACGTTTGAAAGTAACCACAAATAGTCCGAATGAGACTGGACGAATATACTAAAAGCAATAGGTTTAGCAAAGAAAATAAAGAGCGCCCCCTCCTTCTCAGTGCCATAAATCTGTCCTCGAAAAAGACGAGAGGGCTAGAAAATTTCATTCCATAGATGTGATTTGGACAGAGTTTAAAAACCTGTCTTAAATGGCTAGCCCGAATTTCCCTCACGCTGCTAACACAAACAGGGAGAAGCAGAGATCGCACTGTTGCAAATCTTCACATGAAAAAAAGGGGGGAATGAATAACTTAATTGGAGGCTTTTAGTAAAATTATAAGCTCATATAACAAATCCTTTATTATCGACCTGACTCCATGCAAATTTTTATAAGGATTTGTTCATTGCTTGCTGAGAAAAACACGAAAAAAGTTACAATGTTATTAGATAGGGGAAAACTCGACTCAGCGAAGAGGTAGCAACAGCCTTAATAATGGATTTTTTTTCTAATTCAAACAGGAGAGTACAGTAATAATACAAACATGAACATACTTTCCTATTTATTATTAAGGGCCGTAACCATAGTTAGTTGAACATTAATAATTGTGGAACTGCATGAGTGGTGTACGTAGAAGTTCGTCAAGGGGGAGTTCAAGTTCGAAATTGATATAATTTCAGTTCATATAATTGTATATATATATATATCTTATGTTAATATTTGTTTATGCATCACATGTTACACAACGGTGAAGTGTTGAAACCCCGACGCCCTCTCTTCCGTCCCCATCTTCCCCGTCAGTTCTATTTAAAGATCACATTTCGTATCTGCGTCAATAATACTATTTGTGTACTGAGAAACAGGTATCCATTCTACTGCCTTCCTCAGATGTCTATTACACCCTTAATCATTTACCACTACTTTTATCTTTTCCATATTTACTTCATGTCGTATTATTTTCAGACCTTCTCTTTATTTTCTCTGGCATCATGTTAATTTTTCGATTTAGATTCTACAGTAACAACTATTTCATCGTTACTCCTTCTACCTTTTACAATCAAGATGTTCCCTAATCCAAGTCTTCTTCGTTTCTCAAATGATTGTACTGAGAAGCATTTAAGAAAAATCACTTCCCGTTTCACTATCTTATATAATTTCCTGCATCCTAATTTTAAATGCCTACTTACGGAGAAAAACTCTTCTAAACCATATATATATATATATATTATACACACTTCCTTTCTTCCTTTGTCTAAACCGCTTTCACCCATTTTACTGAATGAAAGCTAATTGCATCTTTGTGGTATGTCTTCTCTCAATTAAAGCTCTTCAACTTTCTTTTCATCTTCCACAGAATTTCTTTGGTATTCGATCCTCAATTTTTGCTTCATGTGACGTAAAAATAACATATAAATGGAAACGGATTTTACTTCACTCTGTATGCATCTACCTATTCGAGAGAAAAGCACACACTGGCCACCGTAAACAGCAGGTTGATAGAACTGTCTATATATGGCATGCAATAGCAATGTACGCACAACAAGACAAGCGTGGTTCAGTTTGATCATATTGAGCATCTCCAATCCTTGAACGGCGCCAGCAAACGCCTATTGAACAATTGTGTGTCTTCGAAGATAGCCGTAGTCGTATGTAGTCAGACTGTGAGAGAACAGGTAAACTTTCCATTGAATTGCCACTAGTATTAGTCATGACGATAGTCATCCATCTATGATATACACGACTGGAGTAAAAGGGTTCCCACACCCGATGTACACGTGGAAAGAAGGATCGTTTGGGTCGCCTAATGATACAACTACCTGCAATGCCATAACAGGTACAACGGTTCCCATGTGATCATACGAACACTGAACAATTAAAGAATTAATTGTCGAAGATTAGTATATCATCCTGCGCTCCTTTTGCACGATTACTCCTGACAGTGAGTAATAGTCAAGATCATCTCCGCTGGTATCAGAAAAACTGCAATGCAAATGGAAGATTTTTTATTGAGTGACGAGAGTAGTTTTGAACAAAGTGACGGACCTGTGCTTGCACGTAAACTTCAGGTAAATAGGAAAATGCATCATTTTTCTATTTGTCACGTAAGACTCCCACTAGACTGGTTATCAGTAAGGGAGAGGCTATAAAATAAAATTCATATTCGCCATCTTTCAGGAGAATATCGCAGTAAGTCGTACTTTCGTGGTATTGTCAACACAATATTCAGAACTTGTCTAAGCAATTATTTTCATCAACAGAATGTGCGTTTTTATACCTCCAAGTGAACCCATAATCCTCTACCCGGAACTCACCTCCTTCCGTGGCCTTCTATATCTCCGAACCCTAACTTTATCGACCACTGTGAGACATGGTGGGGCGGTACTTGACCGTCAGTCGGGCGTGACCACGACCATCTTCCAGACAGATATACACTATCTGTATATGGCTACCACCTACACATCTGAGCTGTTGCTTGTGTGGTTGCTCGGAGTAATTATACGTGCTACTAAGGCAAGTGAACAATACCATCCGTGAACATTTTCTACTTGTGTTCAACTATGGATCAAACTCCTGAATACCTACTCGTGTTTTAAGCGCATTTGCATCAGTGTAGTTCCATAGTTCTCAAATATACAGGCATTTCAATATTATAAGAAACAAAATCTTCATTTTCTGAAAGAAGTCTTCCACACTAACCAAATACTTAGCAACATGTATAACCTTTATTTGTTCTGTCTGGGTTTACTTCTTTCATATAGAATTAAATACTTTTACTATTGATCCATTTCATAACCATCTCAAAATATTGGGGGAACGTGTCCCCCTGTCCCCTCCTCCGCACACGCTCGAGCACTTAGCTATCAAACCTTTGTGATGCCCTTCTGACACGAACAATCTCCCGTTAGATTGCACTTTTAGTTGCTTCACTTTAGTAGAACAGCCGGAAAGATCAAGAAAGAGGCTTGAAAAGTTGTGTCTACTGTACTCTATGTGAATTTGCTGTTCGATGTTAGAGACTGCTATCGTAAAGACTGTCAGATTGTCTGTGCCTAACTATGATGGATGTGATATGATGTGTGAATGAGATATAAGGGGACGTAATCGTTTTGATAGTTGCCTAGATAAGACAGCTCACTCTATCATAACCGTCGCAGTAAGCATCCATGGCTAGATTAAACTGACGCTCAATGGCTCTTGTAATGCAGAGAAGGAAAAGGAAAGTAAATAGGAAAAGGCACAGTGAGCCAAGTGAGAGTCGGATCGAAAAATGAGAACGGATTCGATAAAAAGTCGACGCGATCTAAATATATTTGGAATAAATTAATTATACAGCACAATGATAATCCAAAGCAAAAATTACGTGAAAACATTGTGGCTTCTTTGAATTTCCATATTATAGGACTTGTAGTAAAGTCCAGAGCTCTAATTATTATAGAAATGTCTCAACTTTAATTTGGAAAATTTGAAACTAACAAACAAACACAAAGGAACCAAAGAGAACTCCTCCGTGGTTAAGCGGTTTAGCATACTCGCCTTTCGCGTGAGAGTCCCGGGTTCTATTCCCGGCGGGAGCTAATGCTATTCGAATTACACGTTAATCAGTAGGTCACATCTCATATAGTCTCACTGCTGAAAGGGATGTTAAACTCAAAATCAATTAAACTTATCAAAAGAACCAAATAAATTTCATTGTAATAAATAGAAGAAAAGATTTGACTTAAACTAACAAAGAGAAAAATAAACCTAACAAACAGATTAAATATTTGAATCAAACAGACAACAAAAACTAATATTGTAAAAAAAAACAAAGAAGAAATCATATGACTGTTAAGAAAAAACAGAAAAGATACGTAATAAAAAGAAAAATAATTTTAACAAATAGAAACATGATCTACAGATTTCAGTTACAGAAACAAGCAGAAAAGTAACATAATAAAATACTTGTGAAAAGAAACTAATCTTCTAATTTTTTAAAAAAGATATAATGTTGGTATTAGGAGAACTAGACGCCAGAAATATTATTCCTTATACTCATGTAATCATAAGCGTGGTTAGACCCAGAAGTGTTCACCAATGTGTTTTGGAGCGCATGTGTCTCCGTTTTTGTGTTTTTTTAAAATTAGGAAGACGTTAACTTTTAAGTAAAAGTGCAAAATCGAACGTAAATTACATTATGGTGATGATTTTAAATATGCTAACTGTAAAACAGAAGTTAGTAAGTATAACATTTTAAAATCATTAATTCTCATAACAAAGGATTTATTCTTCTTTGATTGAATGCTGGGGTACCTGGTTCGATCCCAGTTCGAGGCAAGTGAACCTTGTAGTGGACTCACACCGTATACATAGCATTTCTAGGGGTTCTCCCGTTTTATCCCACTTTATTCGTTCTGCCATTTCACTCGTCTTTCCATCGCCATCTCCGCTAGCCTACACCATTGCACCATTATCTAGTTTCTTCTGTAACCGTTTAAAATTCCATTGTTAATATCATATTTGCATGCTAATGTTACCGAGTGATTTTGACACAATTGATTGAGAAACTGATTGAATTGAAGTTCAGCGTCTCTTTTGGCACTAAAGATAGATGATATATGGACCTACAGATTACCTTGGAGTAGAAATAACACGAACTTCCGCCGGGTATCAAACCTGTGTCTTCTGCACCAAAGCAAATTGAGAAAATGGAACTGAAGAAATTTGTTGAGCAGTGTTGCCAACGCAAACTAATTCCTACTTCTTGAATTCTTTGTGTTAAGTAAAATACTTGAAAAGCAGTTCCATAATTATGTAAGATACATACTGTTGTGCAGTGGAAATTTTATCGTCAAAATCCTCTGATATTTATGGCGCATGAAAACAGAGAAAAGCTACAAAGACAAGAAATATCGTAACATCCAGACAGAATTGCTGGAGTTAGTTTTACGACTATTCTCGATGTAACTTCCCTCTTCCAGAACTCTGGAGCGACCAACAACAACAACGCTTGGAACTGTAATCATGAAGGCACTTATTTTAAAAATTGGAATTCATTTAAATTTAACGTCAATTATTTGAAATTTGTACTATTATGCGAACCTCATGGCTTACCCCATGGTGGAAAGACTACAAGGTGGATGCAATGCAGTGCTACATTCTTGTCGCTCTGGCGCATGACGTCATCTTGGTCGCAGACGTGGCCAACCAGAGTCAGGTGAACTTTTAACAAGCGCTTGCTCGCTGGTATCTTACACGCAAACTTTTCTTCTATTGATAGTGATCTTCAACGAAGTAAAAATTTTAGTACAAACAATAATTATATAAACGTAATGTAATCAATGCTTAAGCTAAGTGAATTCAAAGTAAGATATTTACAATAACAAAAGAAACAGCAATATCAGTTCATATTAAACACCTTTGAAGCTTGAACAAGCCTTTGAAGCCACTACATTTTCTGTTTTTTCTTTGTTTTCTTTCTTTTTTAAACATCTGAAGTAATACACTCGAGTATGTATAGGCCTGAATAATCTATAACACAGTGTGTCATCAATGCCTTTCATTATTATATATTTATGTATGCTCAAGTATATTTTCGTAACACATTGATCGGTTTTGATTTACTATTATTATTATTTTGCTTGAAAAAGAATTCTTTACTGATGACACCATATAAATTTTTAGAACATCTCAAGGGAGAATTTATGGTTTTCGTAAACAGAGATGCACGTACGTATACCGTATGTTCGTTATGCCTGGACAGTTTTTTTTTTTTTAAAAAAAAGATTGCTCAAACGTAAGTTTCATCAGAATCTCAGGGGAGGCTAAAAATGTTATTGAGCAGGGACGCACGTATTTAATATTTTAAACATCGTTTTTATTTTAGATTTATAAAAAAATAATCTTATTTGAAATCGCTGATCGCTTATTTATAGAATTTGTATTTGAACAAAAGGTTTGGTGAAATTGACAGTTCTCTGAATATTAGTGTCAAAATGTGCGCCATAAAAAACTGTATTATTAAAAATTTGTATGAAATAAAACGTTACATATACTATTGTGTTCTAAAAATATATAGAAATAACTATGTATATACAAAGCACCTCAAACAAAGAAATTGCAACAACATGATTATTTCAAGCAAGAAACAAAGTAGGCCTACTAGGCGTAGGTGAAGACGATGTAGGGGTGTTACAGCTAGACTAGAAAACATATAAACCATAAAATTACATAATTTTCTTGATAAGTTTTCTCTTTTCTGTCTTTGTAACCGTTAATCGTTATTACGAACCTTCCATTAGTTAGATAATTTGAACTGCAACGTCCCGTTTCAGCACCGAGGCTACAAGGAATGCAGACCTTCAGAATAAATGGGATCTGAACTACTTTAACGCATTCAGTCTTTCCATATGCATAACTTGAGGGAGGTAAGCCTCCTAGATCATCGTGCCTCCCTTCTCGAGTTACATGCCTGCCTCTGTGGGGAAAATTTTGTCTCAATATCTTATGTAGAAGGAAACGATGGTAGAAATGATCACCTCTGTCGCCCCCCTCCCTCATGATTTCGAATCCGGGTCTTGAATCAAGCTACTGTAGCTCTATATGCTATTATTACATACTATTAATACCAAAAAGAAACTACATAATGAAATCCCTTTTTTTTTTTTTTTTACAATTTCATTTAACATTGCATTTATTTATTATTTTTATGTAAAACTTACCATATTTAGGTTTATTTTGTCCTGTCGCCTGAAAGCTAAAATCCATTTCTGGAGACATTCCCCCTCTTTTTGAGGAAATCTAAAGTATTTTATATTAGTTCCTTTAGTTTTTCTGTAATAATTACTACAGCCTTACACTGCACTGTTTGGCATTCTTGATATTTAAAAGAACAAAGAATTTCCAATTGTCATTTAAAGCCGCGCCTTTTCCCGTTCTCTTTTGCAAACCAGCTGACGTCACAGCCACGGCAGCGCTTCAGGCGACATGCGCATGCAACCACAACAGCCATACATTACGGAATATGAATTTGAACGACGAAGCAAGGGTATAAATCACCCATTGTTTGCTTCTTAAAAAATAAACGTTTTGAAAACAAACGAGTGTTCAACCGAAAGAATCCTAGTTCCAGACCCGATCTCTACAATGTATCTTTTTATTTACGGTTATTTGATATTTCACGTTTAGTAAACGCAAATATTTTAAAGTATGTATGGTTTATTGATATTTCTTAGATTTGCCTTTACAGCTAATACATTTTTTGATAATATTCTTTAAAGTATATGTACCTTTAGTGAAATTTCTCCAAAATAAATATTTATAGAACGTCCTGCCATCTATGGACATTTCTTTAACTTTGCAAATTCTAAAAAAAAATAAAAAAAACTATCACGCCTTCTAGTAAACTACTTTATACATTATCTTTACTTTTTATTTTTGTCGTTTTTCTATTAACTACATAGATACAGAACTACTTCCTTCGTAGGACTAGAAGTGGAAGTGTAGAATATCTCTATTTTCAATCAGGGTTTTTCACAGTCGAATTTAGGGGCGCTGGATACGTTTATCACAGTGATGCTATACTCGAGACTTGACAGGAGCATTTTTCTTAAATTATGCGAGATTTCAGGACCGGATAAACTGATCTGGAGGAACGGGGCTAGAAGAATATGTGGCCCCTGCTGACTATGCCTAATAATTTTCTGTGAAAGTACTCTAGGAAAGTGAAGGGAATATGATGATGATTGTATCTTTATCATTATTTTTAGATAGCCAGTTGAGATTTTGATCAGAGTGAAGGCCCCCTGTCCATCTGGAATCCCGTGCCTACAGCCCCCCTTTAATCCGGCCCTGCCTGATTTTCAAACGATATTTCAACATTCTTTTAAATATCCCCCTCGATTTTCCTTGATTATTGTGATGATATGTTCTAACAGTATTATATACAGCTACTGTATTATTCTACACACACACACATACTCACACATACGGGACAAATATAAACGACCAAAATCGTCATTAGTTTAATATATTTGTACCTTTGTAGTTTATAATCTCATCAAACATCGAGGTCATGATTGATCGTATTTAATACATAACATGGGATGAGAGAAAATCTCATTCCATTTCTATCATCCTACAGAGGAACCCGCGGGTAAAACAAAGAGGGTTATTCTCTTGTTAAACAAGATAGCGTACGCTTTTCATTGTGAAGCTAATCGCTGATCAAATTTAATATTACTAGGTCTAAATATTAAATATGACTTACGAAAATGACGTTGTGAATTCGGCAATTACATCTGTGTCATGTTTTAAGTTATTTTTCAGGAATGTTTCCTTTAGAGATTTCTTCAGGGGCTACCGGATTCTTCCAACTGACTCCCCAGAACTACGAGAAATTAAGATTAGAGATAGGTTAAATATGATTTTCGATGCGAAATCAAATAAAACATACTGAGCTTCTGAAGGCCGAGCATTCAGCATACATTGTTTGTTTGCACACAAAACAGAATGCTTTTGTGGAACAATCTTTAATAGGCAGCAATTATCCCATGAATATTGTTCGTTTTCGCGTGTCATTTTATACATGGGTATTCTGTTGCAGGAAATTATAAAATTCTTTTGAAAGACAACTTTATCTTCATTGCTTCCTCAATAGAGACACGTGTACAATAATGGTTCAATGCGTTCAAACCACCTTCAAAACCTTGGAAAGTGTACACGCGTTTGTGGGACTTATTAATAACATGCTTATACAAATGAATAATACGTATAAGGTTGAATTTTCTTTTTACTTTCACTTTACACTGAAACGTGTTCACTTTTAAAATTATAATAATCTTGTATTACGTTATTTCTTTCATACTTTTTAATCAATACTTAAAATTTTCTATATTCGTAATTGAGGAAATAAGTTGTTTCAACAGAAAGTTGTATGGTTGAGATTCAGAACTATCCTCGATAAATTACAAAAATTAATACTCAAGTCGTTATAGAATATATAATAACCTCGGATTAACATGATGGTAAGAGCTACTTATGGTGAAATTGGGTTATTATGTGCAACGGGTGGGGATTGAACCATAGAACAGCATGAGGGTAGTCTTAATGTCGTTATTGTATCAGAGAACGACAAGGAAAGATCGTTTAGTATATGTCATTGCACTGAATTGCATGAGAATGTTGAACTTTCATTCCAAGATTACTCGAAAGTTGGAAAATGTAGCATAACATTGTGTTTCCCAAGCTCCTGATATATCACATGCTCCATTTATATTCCATATTGAGAAGATAGGTTTTCACATGTAACTTTTCAAGCATAATTTAATTTTTCTTTATAATTAGATCAAATCGAAATAAATCATGTTCTATTGTGTTAGATTGATACCTACCATCTGCACTAAAGTTACGTGTGTTAATCATTCGACTACCCGTCAGTATATAACTTGTTTTGTTCGCCAATATAATTCTTTAATATATTTCTTTAGAATACAAACTTATTGAGCATGCATGAGAGTTTCTGACACCCAACTGAACATGCATCAAAGGAGTTGTCATTAACCCGTTCTACAATAACTTATGGTGTGCACTAACTATTTTAATGAAGCCTAAATTTAACTTTTTCCAAGGTTAGGAGATAAGCTCATTGGTTGGAGTAGAAGTCGGTCAGGGATAAGAGGATTAACTAAACCCCTAACTTGTGTGTTTCAACACATACATAATGTTATAACTATACAGTTTTACAATGACTGTAGTGAAACAATCAATTTTGAAGCAAAAGGCATATTTCATTTCAAGCCTCCCAATTATCAATATTGCTTGGAGTTGAAATCAAGCAGGGGAAAGATAATATAAAATTATCTTCACATATACAAAGAAATGAATGTGTGTGTTCCAAGCATAACTCTGGAACACCTGGAATAATTTTAACCATTATTTAGGTTTACTGGAGAACCCAGACAGCATCGCGGGAGTTAGATTTGCCAGCATTCTCGATGTAAGTTCCTTCATCAAGAACTTTGGAGCCACCATTAATATATGAACCTACCAACAACCAACTGGTCATGTAATCATGAGGCCATCCACCTTTTCTTTCATGAGAAAATTGTGGGAAATATAATACTTTGAGGTTTATGTATATTCAATGTGAATTATTGGAAAATTACATTATTAGGCTCCTCTCATGCGTCGTTTCACACCAAGTACTAAATTGAAGTACTGACATACTAGATTGAAGCAAGGGCATAAAACACCCATTTTTGCTTCTCTGAAAATTTATTACTTGGTTTATATCACCAGATAAGTATGAATACGAAGGACAAAATGCATGTTGCAATAGGCAATTAAGTGCTGAAGTGCTGAAAATGTTTCTTGACTTTATGGTAATGTTTCAAAGAAGAAATCCGAAAGGATGTTTACTTTCCTGAGCAGATCTGGGACGACTTTTAGCTTTGGCATGTTGGTTCGTAGCATGTGTACTATGTATCAGGTTTAAATCGTTCTGAAGTTGAAGAAGTTCTTTAGGAGCGTTTCTAAATCCTTTTTCCTTTGGGGCATACCAGAGTACATTTCAAACTTTCGCGACACAACTGCATGTGATATTTTCTCAAAATGCAATAATATAAAAACAAAAATAAAAATAAAAATAAATAAAATAAAATATAATAATAATACATACGATACATTTTTTTCCAAATCATGAAATGACTATGAGATACAATGCTCGCAAACAAATTACGTAAGATTCTGGAAAGCAATATATTAATATAAAAGGAACTTATGAATAATAAGCAGGTATACGAGAAAGAAATATTGCCATTAGAAGTGCGAGAAGAGATCAAACTCAAAACTAATCAAGTGACTTTAATGGGGTAGAAAACGCCAAGAATCGTGTCACTCAAATTACGTTTTTTGTGTCCTCTGTTTCTTTAAAACGAAAAATGATCAGCGTTAAAAGCAAACGTTCTAGCTTTAAGCTTGGAAGACAAATGTGAAATCAAATCGATTGGCGATAAATTTTTATTTTCTTCTAAAGATAATTTGTTTGCGGAACATCTTAGAAGACATTTAAAATCTCGCAACATATCTGACATGTATTCACGATACACCAATGTGTCGCGACACAGCGCTTGAGAAACGCTGGTTTGAATGATGTCTTCAGAGGATGCACTACCATCTGGGGACGTGTTCGCTATTGTAGCTCCTACGATAGTGTGTAAGCCTTGAAGTGGTGTAGTATTGGAATCTTGAAGAAATGCTTGAATGTGAGATTGGGTTCTTTTTCCTTTTTGCTTGTGGTTGTAGGATTTGTTGTATTCGCAGATATCCTTAATAATTAGCGGAATGAGCGCCTTTACTGTTTACATAATTTGCGGACGTGTCTCTGGTTTTCTTTTGGCATTAATACGTCCAATGAGAGGCGACGCACTTAACGCACTGACGCAGAGCTTGACAAGTTGCTTGCGAATGCCCAAATCTTTGGCATTTGATGCATTGCAAGTAATGTTTCTTTTATAGTGGTTCTATGCGAAGTTTGACCTCCTAAAATACAAAATCCACGGTTCAAGTCAAGGGTAATTTTCAGTATATATTGAAGATATCTCCACACAAATCCAACTTGTTTGAAATTATCCAGTTTTCTGTTTTACATCTAAGCATCCAGGGCTGATATTCGTATAATCATTAGCGTATCCTACGTAGTCCCAGGTGTGTTCAAAAGCATCTTTCAAAGGGTACGTTGTGCCCATTATTATGAATTATGAATTACTGTTATTTAGGGGTGGAGAAGCGAATAATTTTTTCATTGAAAATGCATAATCGAAATTTAGTTATACCATGGTGATGACTCTAAGAAAGCTAACTGTGAGAGATAACTTAAAACGAATAACACTTTTAAATAATTAATTGTCATACTTTAGATTGAATGAATGGGTTACGTTGTCCGACCCCAGCTTGCGCCAGGCGGGCTCTATGAGTTGATTTTAACGTCGTCCCGTTCAGTTGTGAGGCTATAAGAGACTTGGGCCTACTGATTACGTGAAATCCGAACTACATGCGCTACCGTCGGGAATGGAACGTGGGTCTCCATAAGGTGCACTCTATGGTACACTAACACCATATTGTGGCAGAGCCCATATTTCATATTCATTTTTAAGTATATTTTTATCAATTTCATTTTATTAAAGATTTATATTTTGGGTTTAAGAATTGTAAAATAATAAAATAACACGGAAACGATTATCAACAGCATAACACATTACATAAATGTAGCAGTCATTACTTTTTAAAATCTTATGTAACAAGTTATTTAGAACATCGTCTTTAGCAAATTGTTTTATGTCTTGGAATTAAGGATTAAAATCTCATAAATGGTTGAATAAAAAGAATTAATAAAATCCACTGTAAGTGCATTTGTAAAATGATTGTCAACATCAGACACTTTCACGGGTATGTCAGAATTGCCAGGAATCATGAGACGAAGCATTCCAAGGATTGCCAGTTGTTGATCACAATGAGGAAAGAACCTCGTTTCCTGGACAAGAAAGAGCACACGTCTCTGACGTCGCGCAGAAACAGCGGATTCCGGCCGAGAAGAAGTTGGACAAAACCAGGAGGACGAGAGGTCTCATGATCAGTTTGATCAGTTGGAGAGTTCTATGCACATCAGTTCACGGAGATCAGTGGAGGATAGATCTATGAAAGAGCGCGATAGTCGAGATTCTATAAAACAGTATGTTTAGTGTGACTAGTCTTAAGTCACAAGAATTCAACGTTTAACAGACAAATATTAAAAGTTAAATACGCCTCGAAGAATAGTTGTTACGCTCGCCTATAACTTCAATGTATACAGCGGAGTCTACATCTTGTTCGTGATTCGAACCATCGTCCTACATCGTGGAGATACCATCAGCGGAGATACTTCTCTGCCTGCAGCCCGTCGTGAGAGAGGCATTCGATGACCAGCACCAGAGGACAAGCAGACCAGAAGCAAAGAGGTATGTGTGGCTTTCAATTCATTGATCAACAGCTCAATGTTTGGTATGCGATGTGCGATCTTGCAAAACTTCTAATTACCTGTTTTTAAACACGACATTCACACTTATTACATTTTATTATGAAAATACACATGCCATTTACTATCGAAGTTCTGAGTTGTTATTCCAATACTAAAATCCCCATAAAATTATGAGTCAAACTTCTTACCTCTCGCATATTAGTAAACTACATACCCACACATTTCAGATAGTGAGTGGAAGGTAACTTCTTTGGTTCACACCAACATCCCCAAATTTCAGACACGAACTGAAGAGGTTAACAATATGCACGAGTTCCCTAGATATTCTCACGTTTCCTCACACTTTCTTCATTCCAACATTTCATTCATTTTCATAATCGTTTTCCCGTTTATCCTACACGGCATAACGTGGGACGTAAAATTAAAACGTTTTGTATCTACTTTCTAACTTAATTTAATAGGCAAAGATAGGCACGGGGGGGCGGCGTGACGTCCTGCGTCCCCCTTACTATTCAGATCTACTTTTACCCTTTGGTATGACTTATATGGCATCATTAATCTTTTATTTTTCTTATTTTTTCGACAAGGTTCTACCACACTGACCTGTATTCGCATCGATTTCCAATTAATAAAAAGTATTCAACCAGGCTACTAACCCGCCTTCAATCCCTGAAGCTCACTCGCCATTACTTCGTGAATTGAGTATTCTGCTTTGATACAGGAAGAAACCATTGGCTAGATCCTAATCCACCTTCACCTACGTATGCGGGCCAGCATTCTAGAAATTTCTCCTTTTTTTCTATTAACTACATTGGCATATATATACAAAAAAAAAAGTGGGACTCTAAGTTCAACTGTGGAAGGTTTCGATTATAAATCTTACCAACCAAAAGCATCGCTTTTATTTATTCTGCGAAGTTGAGGTCAGAAGTTACTACAGTGGGTATTGGGGAGCAAGGTACGTCAATGAAAACATTTTGGAGGACATAATGTTTTCAATGAAAATGGTACAACCAAACTGCTGAAGGGTAAATTTGAGGGGAAAGATATATTTATGAGGGACAAAAGGATACATTTACAGAACAGAATTGTAATTCTGAGGGAGAATCATAATTTTAGGGGCGGAATGGAAAATTTGAACGGGAAAATAGGTTCCGCCTAAGACTATGAAGAGAATTATTGTCACCCAGTATCGGACTCTCCAAGTTGAAGGCATTTGACACGGGTCCTTAAAATCCCCCTAATATATATATATATATATATATATATATATATATATAAACTTAATACTTCAGTTACAAAACATGATAGACCCTAACTGACAAAATCATTTTTTTTGTATTGATTAAATATGCAGTACAAAACAGATCGGAAAAAATTAGAATAATACTGACAAGGGAAGGTCACGAACTGTCTGTGCTAAGATCCGAACGAGACAATTGTGTTTGCATTTGATGTTATAACTTAATGAATCCCAAAGATATCGTGCCACCGTTCGGGATATAGTTACTTAGAACATATTTTGTAATGTAAAAGCTGCAATAAATAAATAAATAAATAAAAAATAAAAAAATAGCTGGCAGAATAGTTTGAACCGGGTCATTTGTTCGGAAAGTATTGCATAGATGGGAAACTCGGAGAACGCATATCCCACCATTTTCAAGAACTGTGTAAATACTGCGGGGAACACACTATATTTTCAAGGGCACACTTTTTGGGCTAAAAATATTTGCCCCAGGGTTCCCCGCAGTATTTACGCAGTTCTTCAGTTGATAAGGCAATCAAATCAATTAGCCTACTTTTCGTTTGTCCAAATTCTGTAATATTTTTATTTTATTTATTTATTTTTTTGTAAACATAAAAAGTAAAGGAAAAAATGGTTTTGACTTATCGTAGATCTTAGTCTAGTTTTTAATAAGTTTCAATTTAGAAAATGCCCTTTCACATGTGAATTGAGTATATGGGGGGGTAAGAGCAATCTTAAAAGCAGTGTAAATTAGTAAAAAAAATCATTGTCTTGCGCATAAGAATAAACGCAGGTGGCCGTTACGGACTAGAGGGGGGCCTTTGCCAAGTACGAAATTTTACTGGATCACGGTGCCGTACTGATATGAGTAAGGTGGGCCCGAGAAGACTTCTTTTGAAAAGACGAATTTAGGCTTTCGCAACCTTTTTGGTAGGAAGACTCAAGAAAGCCTTTGCGATTGCGAGAATTCTACCAAGGCCTACAGGCCCTGCGGCTCGTGATCCCTGCGGAGCCCCTTGAGTCCTTGGCCATCGCCAAGTAGCCAACGTGGCCAATCCGGCACAATAGTCACCAAAATATTGATTTGTAGATTGACGGAGAAAACGACAAAACCATTATAACTGAACCATTCTAGGTTAGTTTTTGGTTGATATGTTCGTAGTTTAACGTCGTCTTCTTCATCAAGGATATATCAGTGTGTCCCTATAGTTTCCCATGGCATTCAAAGTACCTTCAGCTCTTCATTCAGTTACGTTCCCTCCAGGCTTGTATTTATTTATTTATTTGAAACCATAAAACAAAATGTTACCAATTGATTTTCTTTAAATAATAGTAAGATGGAAAATAAAATTTATTTTTGTATATTTCTACTTTATTTATACTTGAAAACTTTCATCTTTTTCTTCAATTCATTTTTAATTGCAAAGTGTTTGACTACATCCTCAATCATCATGTCTACAATTACTACTATTATAATTTTAGTGAGTTTTGCTTTTATTTTTGTTCATTAGGAACACACTATATTGTTTTGTGTTTTGTCACCTTTTTTGTTGTCTTTTTACTAATACACAACAAAGGTTTGGTTTTCTGGTTTTCTGCGGCCTAAAAGCTTTTAAAGCATTTATGTATTTACTTATTCCGTAAGGAATCGTCAAAATATTTCCTAAAATATAATCTTAGAAATCAAAACCGTTGTTTTTATCAAATACTCCAATAATATATCAACGAAAACAGTATTTTTTTTAAATCAAAGAGCATTCACGCCCCTCATGGCAATTGATTTGACACCGAAGACCTGTTGAATCTTTCGTAACATTTTCATTTGAGATTCGCTAGGCTTGATAGAAACTGTAATTCACACACTTTGTTTTCTTTTTTTAAAGAAAAATCCGGCGCCAATAATCTACACCTTTTTACTCATCGCCGGTCTTTCGGGGACTGATTGTTTCGAGATGGTCTTAAAACGTAGGTACTAACGTGATCTTCGTGCCTGTATCAAACCGTGCTTCTCTAACTGCATTTGCCTATTTCCACACACACACACACACACACACACACACAAAGGTTAATGTTAGATGCTTTTAGAACAATCCATGCACAAAGAAACAAGGAAGAAGGAAAACATTTAGGAGACAAGGAATATAAAATACCTAAATAGGCTCAATTAGCATCAAAGGCTTATTTCTTTAAAACTGTTGTTCAATGGGAATTTTATAGGATACCTAATTATGAGAACATTCATTTCCCACCGTGCAAACAGGCCTGTTTCTTAAAACTTAGAGCACTTACGTGTTTAGAACATTTCCTTTGAACACATTACAGTGTGAATAATTTTAGAATTATATAGTTTATCGTGAGCTCACTTATTTCCAGAACTGTGCATGAACGTATATCATGAAATTTCGAACTACAGGGAGAGATATAGACAACCTGTCCTCAGGAAGTAATAAAGTTACAAGATTTTGTATTACTCCAAGTAGTTACTCGTTCTCCAATAGATGTCAGAAAGTGCTCATTGTATTCCTATCCTTTCAGAGTGGAAAGATATATTACAGCCATAACAGCAAAGGAAATGATCATCAGTAGATACAATCTACGGTTTGTGGGGCGAATTCAGCTGAACATGGAAATGGATTTCCAGAGAAAACAAGATGGTCATTACTAGATACAATCTGATCAGGCTATGTCATGAGAAGATAAGCCTACCGTTTGTGGGGAGAATTCAGCTGAACATGGAAATGAAATTTCAGAACTAACGAGATGATCATTAGTAGATACAATCTGATCAGGCTACGTCATGAGAAAATAAGCCTAGGGTTTGTGGGGAGAATTCAGCTACAGATGGAAATGGATTTCCAGAGAAAACCAGATGGTCATTAGTAGATACAATCTGATCATGCTAGGTCATGAGAAGATAAGACTTCGGTTTGTGGGGCGAATTCCGCTGAACATGGAAATGGAATTCCAGAACTAAGGGGACGATCATTAGTAGATACAATCTAATCAGGCTACGTCATGAGAAGATAGGCCTACGGTTTGTGGGGTGAATTCAGCTAAAGATGGAAATAGATTTCCAGAGAAAGCGAGATGGTCATTAGTAGATACAATCTGATCGGGCTAGGTCATGAGAAGATAAACCTACGGTTTGAGGGGCGAATTCAGCTTAACATGGAAATAGAATTCCAGAACTAAGGGGACGATCATTAGTAGATACAATCTGATCAGGCTACGTCATGAGAAAATAAGCCCACGGTTTGTGGGGCGTATTCAGCTGAACATAGAAATGGATTTCCAGAGAAAACAAGATGGTCATTAGTAGATACAATCTGATCAGGCTATGTCATGAGAAGATAAGCATACGGTTTGTGGGCGACCTCACCTAAGGATGGAAATGGATTTCCAGAGCAAAGGAGATGATCATTAGTAGACACAATCTGATCAGGCTACGTCATGAGAAGATAAGCCTACCGTTTGTGGGGAGAATTCAGCTGAACATGGAAATGGAATTCAAGAACTAAGGAGATGATCATTAGTAGACACAATCTGATCAGGCTACGTCATGAGAAGATAAGCCTACCGTTTGTGGGGAGAATTCAGCTACAGATGGAAATGGATTTCCAGAGAAAACCAGATGGTCATTAGTAGATACAATCTGATCATGCTAGGTCATGAGAAGATAAGACTTCGGTTTGTGGGGCGAATTCCGCTGAACATGGAAATGGAATTCCAGAACTAAGGGGACGATCATTAGTAGATACAATCTAATCAGGCTACGTCATGAGAAGATAGGCCTACGGTTTGTGGGGTGAATTCAGCTAAAGATGGAAATAAATTTCCAGAGAAAGCGAGATGGTCATTAGTAGATACAATCTGATCGGGCTAGGTCATGAGAAGATAAACCTACGGTTTCAGGGGCGAATTCAGCTTAACATGGAAATAGAATTCCAGAACTAAGGGGACGATCATTAGTAGATACAATCTGATCAGGCTACGTCATGAGAAAATAAGCCTACGGTTTGTGGGGCGTATTCAGCTGAACATAGAAATGGATTTCCAGAGAAAACAAGATGGTCATTAGTAGATACAATCTGATCAGGCTATGTCATGACAAGATAAGCATACGGTTTGTGGGTGACCTCACCTAAGGATGGAAATGGATTTCCAGAGCAAAGGAGATGATCATTAGTAGACACAATCTGATCAGGCTACGTCATGAGAAAATAAGCCTACGGTTTGTGGGGCGAATTCATCTGAACATGGAAATGGAATTCCAGAACTAAGAAGATGGTCCTTAGTAGATACAATCTAATCAGGCTACGTCATGAGAAGATAAGTCCACGGTTTGTGGAGCGACTTCATCTAAAAAAGGAAATGGAATTCCAGAGAAAAGGAGATGGTCATTAGTAGATACAATCTAATCAGGATATGTCATGAGAAGATAAGCCTACGGTTTGTGGGGCAAATTCAGCTAAAGATGGAAATGGATTTCCAGAGCAAAGGAGATGGTCATTAGTAGATACAATCTAATCAGGCTAAGTCATGAGAAGATAAGCCTACGGTTTGTGGGGCGAATTCAGCTGTACATGGAAATGGAACTCCGGAACTAAGGAGATGATCATTAGTAGATACAATCTAATCAGGCTACGTCAGGAGAAGATAAGTCCACGGCTTGTGGGGCGATTTCAGCTAAAGAAGGAAATGGATTTCCAGAGCAAAGGAGATGATCATTAGTAGATACAATCTAATCAGGTTACGTCATAAGAAAATAATCCTACGGTTCGTGGGGAGAATTCAGCTAGAGATGGAAATGGAATTCCAGAACTAAGAAGATGATCGTTAGTAGATACAGTCTAATCAGGCTACGTCATGAGAAAATAAGTCCACGATTTTTGGGGCGAATTCAGCTAAAGGTGGAAATGGTTTTCCAGAGAAAAGGTGATGGTCATTACTAGAAACAATAAAATCAGGCTACGTCATCAGAAGATATGCCCACGGTTTTGGGGCGGATTCAGCTAAACATGGAAATGGAATTCCAGAACTAAGGAGATGATTGTTAGTAGATACAATCTAATCAAGCTACGTCATTAGAAGATAGTTTCACGGTTTGTGGAGCGACTTCAGCTAAAGATGGAAATCGAATTCCAGAACTAAGGAGATGATGATTAGTAGATACAATCTAATCAGGCTACGTCATGAGAGGTGAAGCCTACGGTTTGTGGAGAGAATTCAGCTGAACATGGAAATGGAAATCGAGAACTAAGGGGACGATCATTAGTAGATACAATCTAATCCGGCTACGTCATGAGAAGATAAGCCAACGGTTTGTGGGGCGACTTCAGCTAAGGATGGAAAGGGATTTCCAGAGAAAACGGGATGGTCATCAGTAGATACATTCTGAGTAGATTGGGTAGCTAACTTCTGGCCCACTTTTCCCCCCGCCCCCTAACTGCCCCAAAAATTTATAAAGCCGCCACTGACCATTGAACTTTAACACAGAAGGATAGCATAAAGCGAGATTGGGTAATTGCACTACGCATATGCTTTTATGACATTTAAAAATCCACAAAAATGAACTAAGTATTTTGAATATTTTATATTTAATAAATCATGAAGAAGTGTGTAATTTGCGGAGAATTAAAACAATACCAAGAGTTCTCTAGAAATGGTAATACAAGACGAGATGAGTGTAAAGCATGCCGGAATAAAATGAGCAAACAAAATGATGAAATAGAAAAAATGGGCGCGTTTGCTTATCATGTTGTAAATCCTGAACAATTATCTGAAAAAGAATTTAGAGACTTACAAAACGAATTGAATGATATCAAACTAATGTTTTTAGAATTTTACATCGACTACAAGAATGGGAAAGCTCAACTTGATGAAAGAGCAAAATATCATCTTAATAAAATACACGAGCTGTGGAATAATGCGTTACCCTAAAAGAATTTACACTACTATTTTAGTTTTAAGAACCATCATATCTTTATTAATCACATCAATAATAAGAAGTGGAATGATTATATAAGTGCATTTTTGAAATGGAGGGTAAGGATGGTGCCTTATTCAAATTGGGAGTAAAGCTAAATAAACATTTGTTTTATGAAATTACTCATAAAACGGTTACATCTAAAACTTACAACCTAAAATCTTACATCTAAAACTATTTCTCTTCTATCTTATAGTGTCCCCATGGTAGAGTATCTATCCCATTCTTTAAAACACATCTCTTATCATCTACACAACTTAAAGCTAGCTTATTTACTTCTATACTGTACAAATCGTGCTTATAACTTCTAATCAAGTTCATCTTCTTATAATATTCTTTTTGGCTAATCAAACAGTCCTTATATTCGTTAAATGAAAGTTCTTTATACACAACGCTCTTCTTAACACCTTTAGCCTTCTTACAACACTTTTCTTTATCGAACTTACCTTTAAAGTCTTTATCTGTTAAATCTATTTGGGGGGCTTTTATACTGTACATCTTACTTCTTAAACCCACAAACTCTTCTATGATTGTACCTTTAATTTCATCCTTCATTTTACCAAGTATTTTCTTATTGATTTGCGGTATTTTATATTTGTTATCTTTAGGGTAGTCACTGGTATCGAAGTAATCAATGTAGTTTTTCATGTCCTCGTACACATCTTCTGTTTGAATATGGTATATATAGCTATCAGTATCTGTATAACATACTTCTATTTTGTCTTGGTATTTTGGTTTCATCACGTAATGGAAGTCGTACATTAAATATTTCGATAGATCTAAGATACTCATTCCAACATATATTGGTTTATTGAAAGTTAATTTTGTTTTATTCATTATGATCGCACACAGATTCTCAGTGTAAATAATTCTATCTTTAAAATTTGGTTTAGCAATTAGTTTTTCTACTCTTGTTGGATCACATTCTATTTTTATAGGTTTACATCTCTTTCTAATATTTTCCATAGTCTTTCCAAAAACTGAATTGTTCATGAGCTTATAGAAGTCTTTTTCAAAGTCATTTGTTGCTCTAGTTCTCATCTGCGTGTTTAAATCAATATATTTCTTTAACCAATCTGATTGTTCGAACTCTATTACTCGATGTATCTTGGTAAGTTTTAATCCAAGTGAAAGACATTGTTTTAGGTTTCGATAGTGAATTACATATTTTTCTTTGTCATATAGGGTTGTTAAGAGTTTTGATTGTTTTGAACCAGGTGGACACATGTTCTGAGGTGCTAATGGGTAGTCTTTGTGATAGTCATGCAATTCCTTAGGATATTCAAGATCAACTTCTAATATGTAACCAGTATCAGAATCATCAGGTATATTTGTGAAATCTATTTCTCTTATCTCATCTTCACTTAACCATCTGAATCCCTTATACGGCATATATTGACTCATTGCCCACCCATACAAGTTATTGGCATCTAGATACATTAAGTAAGAATCTTCTTTATCCTTATCGTAATCTTCCATATACTTATTGTTTGCTTTCACATATCTTTTTGAGCATTGACTAATCCCGCCTCTTATACCTTTCTCTATCATCAATACCATATCGTAATCAGTTAATAACTCTAGTTTTATAGTTGTCATCTTTAACATTGCATCCCAAGCTAAACCTGGTGCTGTCATATACCAAGCTGGATCGAGACCATAAGCTTTAAGACATGTTTCTCTAAAGTTCTCAAACACATCTGCTAATAACAACACATCGGTTTTTAGATATAAGTCATGGTATTGTCCGAGATTCTTAATTTTAAATGTTTTCCACACTTTCTTTGCACGCTTATAATCCTCATCGCTTATATGTGTGTTGTTAAGCTTGTTGTAGAATGCTTCCTTTGGTGGTAATTTTCTTTCTCTAAACCTATCCCAATTGTTAACATAATCGTACGGATAAACACCTTTTCTTGTTACAAGGTTAAATTGTTCATCAGGATAGAAGTGTTGTGTGTGCACCATTTGTTCTCTCGTTAGGTTTGATGATAATTTGTCTAAACTACATGCCATAAATCTGAATGAATCTACGAATTTTAATTTGATAGTTCCAACTTTTTTACTGAATGATATGTAGCGTTGCTCGTTATTAGGTATTAATTCAATTTGTTCTTTATTACATCCTAGCTCTTTTATAAACAAGTGAGAGTCATATCCGGATAAGTTGTGTATAATCACTGGTACGAACTTAGGTATTCTAACTTTCAAATTACAGTTGTTACATAATGCAGCTACAAACTCTCCTGTTATATGATCGTGATGTTTAACTTTATGGTTTTCTGGTGTATATTTTACTTTACAGTAAGAACAGGATTCGGATTGGTTGAACTCTTTTATCTGTTTACGTGTTAATGGTAATTCATTATTTTGACTATATATGTTTGATATTTGTTTAGCTTCTTTCTTTAACATTCTTATGAACTTTTTTGCTGCATCTTTACCTCTATACACAACAGGATTAGTTTTACTCCCATCACTTTTTACAATATAGTAACAGAATCCAGATGGTTTGTGCTGTTGATATTTTTTGGTATATGGCTCGTTATCCGGATAACATTCTTTACAACCCATAACTTTATGTTGCAAACATTCAAAATCAGCGTAAATCGTAAATGGCAATTTCATCGTAAATTGATAGTTTTTAAATTCAACGTATGTATCTTTCGGTGGCATTTCTATCTTAACAGCTTCGTGAGTGGAACAATCTTTTTCGTGTTTATCTAATGCACATTGTGAGTAAAAATATAACAAGCATCTATCACATAAGTATTTTCGAGCTCTCCATTTAGTTATTTGGCTGCTTACTAATCTACTTAGATCTTTAATCCAACAATAGTGTGTTTTAACTTGGTCTTCATTTTGTTCTTTTACATATAATAAATTCACATGGATGTTTTTCTGGTTTTTAGTATGATATAAAACGTATATTGTATATTTTCTATCATCACTATATGTATAAACGTTAAATGATATATTGAGCCGTCTTTCAATTTTTGGGATGTCACTTAGTTTTACAGGAAAATGAATATCTTTTAATTTTTCTTCTAAGTCTTTAACAACTTGCTTGTACTTTGGTGGTCGTTGTGGATGTTTCTCAACAGGATGCAATGCAGAGGCAATTGAATACAAGAAACATTTTTCATCTTTGTTCTTTACATTGATAACAGCTGTTTTCTTTTTAATTTCATTTGGTAGTTCTATGTATGATGATCCTCTATATGGCGCATATTTATTAAGAGCTAACTCTAAGTAGTTTATATTTGTAAGAGCCCATCCAGAACCTCTAGCTTGGAACTCATCCATTCTTGCTCGTAATATTTGTTTAGCATCACTTAAGAATTCTTTTAGATTGGTTGATTGGAATACCTCTTTGTTATTAATGTTGAAGTAAATGTCTTGAATCTCTTTACCTTTCTTATATTGGCAGCTTATTAGGAGATTAGCCTTTAACGATCCATGTTTTTGTAAGCTGATGTTCAATCTATTTATTAAAGCTTTCGATGTTGAGGTGATATATTGCTCTAGAGGATCATGTTCTTTGTAATCTGTTGTAAATCTCCATGTTTCTAATCTTGATTTGAATGCTGTGCTTTTAAGTTTTACATCGATTGGTTGTGATTCAACTTTGATTCTTGGTTCTTCAATTACTTCTTGTTTAAAGGGGAATATATCTCTAATCTGCCTTCTGCTTTGTTCATCGTCATATTGTTTAAGAAGGTCTATCAGTTCTGCTTTTCTTAATCGGGAATATCTTCTGATCCCCCTCTCTTTACATTGGCGTCTTAACTCTATTACAGTAAACTTATTATAATTACTCATCTTATTTATACTATAGAAAATCTTCGTTAGTACTCTTCTCCGGATTATTTCAGTTCATTTTCATTTGTCCTAGTACAACGCTTAACATTGTACACCTCTGCTATTGTCTACATATTACGCGTTGTATTAGAACACGGCTTTCATGGGATTAACCCATCAAAGTCACATATACACATTTAAAACTGAATCATTTTTGTAAGCTTACTCATCATCATCATCATAATCATCACTACCATATTTGTATTCATCATCACTACTCAAATCAGATGTTTTTTGTTGCATTACTAATAACTCTTTTTCCTTCAACAGTATTTGCTTCTCTAGTAGTGTTGCTAAGAGTTTAAGATCTTGATGAATCAGTTCAAGTCTATCATGTAATAAATCAAAATGTGCTTCCATATTTGTTATATAGAAAACCAACAAAAATGTGGTTGTGGATTAACGCGGGGGCATTGATTCAACGCTCCCCTTTAGATGTGAGAAACTACTTAACAGATAGGGAGCTCTGATCGATGCTACCAAAAATATACCAACAAAAATGAAATAAATTTTAAAAATCTAAGAATAAAAACAAACATGACTAGTGCTAAGGAAATATTATCCTACAAACCTATATTTGATTGTGTATGTAAATATTTAGATACTGGTGGTTATAACGATGAAGACAAAATAAATTTTAGCGTGTCCATAGGTATGTTAGATCATTTGTTCAAGAAAGCCACTAAAGAAAACAACTCATTTCTTACACAAAACATTCTCTATGCGAACGTTATGAACTTGTCAGATGAAATATTAGATTCACTGACTGATGAACAATGGCTATCTATAGGCCATGATGATTATGAGGAGGAATATAACTATGATCACATTACAGAAGACTTCATACGTAAATATCTGCAGAAAGTTAATTTGAGTGAAATATGTTTATGGAAAAATTTATCGGAAGAGTTTATAAGAGAATTAGCTGATAAAGTTGACTGGGAGATTATTTCAGGAAGCCAAGACTTATCAGAAGACTTTATCAGAGAATTTGCAGATAGAGTTGATTGGAAAGAAGTATCGTATCACCAAAAGCTATCTGAAGAATTTATTAATGAGTTTATAGATAAAGTTGATTTTGATGCTATATCTTCCAAAAACGAACTCTCTGAAGCCTTTATACGAGAACATGCAGATAGAGTTAATTGGTGGTACATATCTGGAACTAAACAATTATCGGAAAACCTTATAAGAGATTACGCTGACAAAGTAGATTGGGAAATGATTTCAATGTCTCAAAATTTAACAGAAGAATTTATTGCAGAGTTCGAAGGTAGAGTTCATTGGCGTAACATTTCAACTTATCAAGACCTATCTATAGACTTTATGTATTCATTTAGACATTACGTAGATTGGAGAGCTATAATAAGAAAATATCATAATAATCCCAATTTAGGTGATATGTTGAATGTAGCATTCGCTGTTGCAGCAGAGGGTTAATGCATAACTAATTATCTTTTATGACTATTATACCATAAAAGTTGTATGTTTGAAAGGGAGCCAGTGCTGGTGGCCCCCTCAGTTGTAATTAAATCTTCTTCTGGTAGGGATGTTCAAAACTCATTACTTTTACCTTTACAAATCTCTTATACTCAAAAACAAATCAACAACAAACTCATCGTCGTATTCTCCTTCAATATCCACGTGACAACCATACGAAACAACACAGCTGTATTTTTCTTTCACTTTGTTTAGGAGGTTGACTGAGTTTGGATCTTTGGTTTCTGATAACACTGACATTCTTGGGTACTTTTCTTTAAGACACTGAAGTCTTGCTTTGATGTTTCGCTGCTGAATCCTTCCAACCCAATATTTGTATGACTCGTAACGCCTAACCTGATCGTGTTTGTCTGTGTCGTACTTGTCTACTATGTCTTGAAGCTGACCAGCTGTGAGGTTCTTTTTAATAATAACTAGCTTGTGTACTTTCCCTGGATCTTCTGTATGTTCAGCTGCGATTGATTTAAGGTGTTGATTTTCAGTTTCTAATTTCTCATTGTTTATACATAACTGATTCATTTGTTGTTCTATCTCTTGCACTCTTGCTCCTAGCTGCTCCTGTTTATCCTTGTATTGTTTAAAGTCTTTCGTGTAATAGTCGATAACGATTTGATTGCATTTAAGATAAAACTCAGGAGAAACCCATCGAGATATATCCAAAATCAACTCTTTACATACATATGTTCCTCTTAATTCATTCCATGTTTCACCTTTACCTCCTGTTACTTTTCTAATAATTTCATCCCCACGAATTCGTTGCAATGATTTTATATAAGAAATTAACTCTTTAGATTGTTTACTTTCTAACCATTTATAAAATTTCTTTCCTCCATCTTGACACAACTTGGTAGCATTAAAGTATCCTGTACTCTTATCTATAATCAACTTGAAATCACCAAACAGACCATACCAGTAATCATCTTTAATCTGCTCGTAACAAATATCGTTTAAACTAAGAGAACTATCCATAGTACTCATATTTATTAGATAGAAAATCTTTATTTTTAACTTCATTTTCATTACCACCTAGTTTTACTGTGTAAGATGAGTTTCTGAAGTTCCTAGCTTCGGAGGAACTTATTTCCCCATGTGCAAAATCCCACACAGCGAAACCAAACGAAGCAAGCAGATGGTACTAAATTTCAGAACATTTTTAGCCCCCTCTGTATTCGGAGGTCCAAAATGTTCTTAAGGGTGAGCAATACCGAACCTGGAAATATGCTATGAGGGGTATCGTTTCGTTATCCCCTTATCTCGATCAAACTATCCTTTTATGGCATAATAACCATAAAAGACAAACATTTATATTTACACTACAACATTACTTTTATCTATCCAACTATTATGCGAATCATCAAACCCTAGCCATTTGACATATACTTTGTCACCTTTCTTTCTCAACACCTTTTCTACCAAGTATTCATCTTTGTGTTTCGTCTTTAATAGTTCTGGTTCGTAAAATCTACCTTGCACATCCTCTTCTTCTAAATCTTTAATTCTATAGGTAGGCGGATTAGATGGAATAACTTCACTAATAGCAAATACTTCTGTTGACCAATTAGGTGTATATCCTTTCTCAAATAACCCTTTCGACTTACTTATACGAACATGATCACCTAACTTGTATTTGGGCTTAACACGCTTATATTCTTTTTGATATACTTTCTCCAATATTGCTCGCTCATTCTTTTTGCTAACTTCTATAGGTTTTAAACCAATTGTTCTATGAATTTGATGATTATACTCTTTAACTAGTGTTGGTAATATCTCTATCCATTTGTAATTCCCTTGTGTCGTGAACCTTTTCCACATGTTCTGCTTAAGCGTTCTATTGAATCTTTCAACCACAGAAGCTTTCTTACCACTATAGGTTGAGTAGTGATTAATCTTATTTTCATCCATCAACTTCTTAAACTCTTTATTGTAAAACTCTTTACCTTGATCTGTTTGTAAGTTACTAGGTTTTCTCGTTCTTAATATGGATTCGAATGCTTCTGTAACATTCTTCCCACTCTTATCCTTAACAGGAACAGAAAACGCATATTTCGAGAACACATCTATAATCGTTAGCAAATACTTATAACCTTTATTGATTTTGGAAACGCCTTTACTCCACTATCCATTTCTACAAGATCAGCTTGCCAAAGATCATCGATACCTTTTATAACTACACTTAATCTGTCAAAGTTTTTTCTAGATGGTTTGTGAATTTCTTCTATAATGTCTTCTCTAACACCTTTACCTTCTTCTAGTCAATCAGGCTTTTTAATGAATTGAGTTTTAGTAATACCACATACAGAACAAATACCTTTCTTTAGATATCTTCCATTCTTTGTTTGTTCAATTCTAATAGTATCTTTCTTCGTATCTGTCGATTTCTTACACTTAACACAATACATCCTGTTTATTATATAGAAAATCAATAACTATCGCTGTTTAATATTATGCTATCAACATTCTCACCATCATCATCACTATCTTCGTCTTCTCTTTCTACATGCATAAGAAGCAATAGTAATTTACCATGTTTCAGACCAGAATCTTTAGATGGTCTAATTGCCAAATTATCATTTGTATTAAAGTGCAATGGAAAAGTTTCAACTAGAGAATCATTTAAATATAGATCTATATAATACGTATTGTAAGATGACTCTATATGCATTAACCTACCTTTATAAAGAAATTTGTATGTGATAGAGGGATTATGTATTAAAAAGAACGGAGTTTCAACATTTTCTGATATCAACCGACTATGAAGCTCTATAACATAACTCCGTTTGATGAAGTTAAGCTCTTCTTTCAACATAGCAATGTCTTTTCTCACAACTGCATTATCTAACTCTGATGTCATTTTAACATTACCAAAGATATCCATATTTATTATATAGCAAACGTCTTTAGGAAAGCTCTCTCTCTATGTACATTACAACAAACAATAATTGTCCTTCTTCCATAGCAGAATTTTTATTTGGTTTAATCGTAATTATATCGTTCTTCTTAAAGTCTAAAGGTATCTCTTTAACCAAAGTATCGCACAAATATATATCTAGAAAGTATTTATCCAAACTTAAGTCCGTGTGCATTATTTTCCCATTATAGAGAAATTTGTAACCGTTAGAGAGATTAAATATTCTAAAGATTGGCTCCTTAACGTTTTTAGCTCTTAACCGATATAGTAGAGGCATGGTTTCTTTCTGCATAACCAGTTTAGTAGTATCCATCCTAATTTTTTGAAAATCTTCTTTCTTTATGTATGTGTCTTGTAACGTTTCTAATGCATCTTCAAATCGTTTTCTATCGTTCTCTAATTGGGCTTCTATTGATCTAAGTTGACTTACGCTAGCAATATCATTTAAATTCTCCAACAATTTTAATTTTTCCTCGCTAATATCAACATCACCTTTTCTATCTTTAACATTACCAAATATATCCATACTCATTTATTATACAGAAAATGCCCATCCTAGTTTTTCAAAACATTTCTTTAGCATCTCTATTTGTCTAGGTGAGCGTTTAAAATCAATATCAACATGAACATCGTGCTTTCTCAACAGATAGTGCAATACACATTTCAAGTTAATAAACAATGCTCTTTCCGGATACAGCTCCCTAAAGACCTCGTGTAAGTTTTCGAAGTCGTTTATAAGTGTTTCTTCCATATGTCGTAAGTTTAATGGTTTTTGATCCGTAAAGTGATAGTGTATTAAATAGACATCATCATAATATTTTGTGTATTTGTTTTTCTTTAGTACTTTTAGAACATCTTTTGTTGATATTAAATCTCTTGGTATATCTCTAAGTTCATCATTTAACACCTTGAGCACCTCTTCGGGAATAATTCTATCCTGTAAAGCTTGCAAACGAGATAACTGTAACTTAAACCTTTTTGTAGTATCGTACCATGGTTTTCTTACGCAAGCAGCTTTCGTTTCTTCACAAGTACTGTAAACCCAACCACTCTCTACAGAACAATCGCCACAAATGTATCCGCTCAAACCTTTTGTTAATGACTTACTACCACAATAACTGCATTGTAATGGTCTAGAGCTATAACTCGACAACAAGTCCTTTAAGGTAATTATTGGACGTAACTTTCTCAACTCTTCTTCCGTGTACAAAACTTTTGGTATTAACCTTTTCCATAGATCAATAACATTGTATACGTTGTTTTTATCGTTTAAGTCTATCTCGCTATCATCCTGAAAATACTGATAAAAATTATATCTATCTAGCTCATCTAGTTCATCCTCATGCTTCTCAAAATAATCTAAAAATCTATTGTGTATAGCTTCCATATTTATCTTAAAGCAAAACTTTTATGGATACAAAACCATAAAAGCACTTAATCATTTTTAATCATATACATAACGTTACTAAAAGAATACCCTTGATTTAGAAGATTTAAAACCTTAACACAAAGATGACCACATATAACTGAGTTAAAGTCTTGTATTCGTTCGTCATTGTAAAGTAAGTTTTCAGTACCAAGATATTGTACCAGTTGTTTAGGAGGCACACCACCATAAGAATCGAACACGTACTTTATGTTGTTATCTTTCCAATAGCATATCCAATGAGTACCAATGTTTTTTGATTTATCAAGGTTAACTACGCCGCACTCATGTACATAAGGTTTTTGTGGAAGTTCATCACTCATAAATACACCTCTAAATCGTTTTATCTTTAGTTCTTTAGCCAACCTCTCTATATCGAAGTTGGTCAATGGTTTTAGTTTTTTGACTTCTTTGGTTTACCTGCTCCCTGCTTTTCTTCCATAGCCATATTGTGCCTTTTTTGTTCTTCAAGTTCTTGTTTATTCTTCTTAGCATCCAGTACAGTTTTAGTAATCGCTGCTGCACCACCTGCTAATGAGCCAACTGCTCCTAAAGCTGCTAGAATGGCTGGAATTGTAAAGATAAAACCGCCAATATGCTCTTTCTTAATCTTTTTCATTTGTGCAGTAGTTAAAGTTAAATCCATTCCTTTACCTTCTTTAATTTTCTTGGCTTTATCGTTAAGTTGTTTCTTTGTTAATACATGATCAATATTTAAATCCTTTAGTTCGTTATAAGGAACACTAAACATACAACCTTTAATAGAACACATCTTCCTATTTATCTAAGAGAAAATCTTGGTTTGCAAAAGTACAGTTGTTGTTGCTCCACCAAAATCAATTAAGGAATCATTCTCATCTGTTATCCTTATCTCAAAATTATCAACCTTGTCTTTGGATACAGGGAAAAATAATGGATAAGTAGGCTCGTAAATAATACTATGTTTGAACTCGGCATCTGTTTTGAATGATGCTATAATTCCTGTTTCTCTATGTGTGTATTCTGTATCTTTAACAAACATGCCATCTGCTATATTGCAGTGAACATTTATAGTATCAAACGGATGAAACTTTGGCAACTTACTTCCAATATGTGTTTTATTCTTTTCTAAAACTTCATAAAACTCAAATCCAAGAACAGTACCTAAGTTTCCCATCTTAATATCAATATCACCTGTTTCTATTTTTACTCTATTTGTTATATGATCCTCTTTTAACGTTATGTTTATGGAGCGAGATTTTAAATACTCATTAAGACTGTTTAAGCTGTATTGTCCATTTGGTATACGAACAGATTCGCCTCCATACGTAAACCGCGCATTATGTGTAACGTTTGGTGTCAGATATGTACTGTAAAACACAACTAGTCCTATACTTAAATTGTTGCTGCTGTTGTCTAATTCGTAATGGAGCTTCTTCTTTAAAACAGAAGTATCACTCGTTAGTTTAAATACCTTAGCCATTTATTATATAATAAATGAACGAGTTTGATTTACCTAGAGATATTCCAAGAGAGAAAGTAATCAAGCTAATAGAAGATGTCATTCGAAAGTTAGAATGCAGTTTAAAGAAGAAAAAGAGAAAACTACGAATTGTTAAATATGCATACTACACTTTGATCACGTTGTCGGTTATTCTTTCTGCAACAACTGGGTTTATTAATATTTTTATACCTGTAACAATTTACTCGATATTGACAACGTCTCTTGCAACTGGAAGTGCTATAATAACAGGTTTGTCTTCTAAGTTAAACATAAGCAAAAGAAAAGACGAATATAAAACCATTGTCACTCTTATTAACTCATTTAAAGAACAGTTAGAGATGATAATAACATTCAATGGCGAAATGGATAGCGAATATATAAAAGATACGTTGCTTAAGATCAGAGAACAACTTAAAGATATAAGATAGGTTATGTAAATACAAGTCAAGTCTCTAATCTTTGGCCCTTCACATGTGTAGGGCCTAAAAGTCTTGTAAATGTACAAGCACTAACTAAACACATAGACGAAGAAGATAAAACACAACTGTCACATATAAAGGGGGTTGTACAGGAAACGCTACCTGTCAATTCACAGCCTCATACAATCTTCATCAACGAACCGGGTCTGTACTAGTACTATGAGCAGAAAATTAACGGTCGGCTTTCCGACCGTTTCAAACAAGCATCATATGAGATCAAAGGTGATGATTTTCTCTATAATAAATGAGTAAGAAAACTATCAATTGGGATGTAAAAGAGATGATAAAAGAAACAACAGCTAAGAAAAGAAATGGAGAGCTTATACCTGATGATATTCGTTGTCTTATCGTGGGTCCGTCGGCGTGTGGTAAAACTTTTTTGTTATTTAACTTCTTATTACAGCTAGGTTGGTTAAACAACAATTACTTCTACATATATTCTAAAAGCATGAATCAGCCAAAGTATGAGCAGTTAAAAGATCGATTTGAGAAAGCAGAACTAAAGTTTAAGAAACAAATAGCAACGTTCTTAAGCGGTAATGATTCTATTGTGCCTATTGATGAATGTGAAAAATACTCTGTTGTTGTGTTTGATGATTACATTTTGGAGAATCAAGATACTGTTAGAAATTACTTTACAAGAGGTAGGCATAGACATTTAGACTGTTTCTATCTTGCACAAACATATTCAAAAGTACCTAAACAGCTTATAAGAGATAACGTCAACTTCCTATGCATATTCAGACAAGATGATACTAATCTTAAGCATGTGTATAATGAGTTTGTTGGAGGAGATATGTCTTATGATAAATTTAAAGAGATGTGTTCAAAATGTTGGCAAGAAGATTATGGTTTCATAGTAATTGATATGACAAGGAAGGTAAACAATGGTAAGTATAGGAACAAGATAAAACACTTCTTGAACGTTTGATGTTTATTGACGTTTGACGTTTTAACGTTTGACGTTCTTTGACGTTTATTGACGTTTATTGACGTTCTTTGTCGATTATTGACGTTCGTTCGTTTGCTATACAATAAATGGATGAGAAAGAAATTGATAAGAATATTAAGCTGAAGGAGTTCTTGAGAAAGGGATTCAAATCTTGGAAGAAAGAAAGAGCAGGTATATACGATAAATTTAAGACACAAGAGCAACCTGTAATTGATGCTATTCAAAACTTGGGAAGTGAGATCAAAGAAGTAGCAGAACAAAATAAAAATCTAATAACTGAACTTGTTCCAGTTGCACATAAGACGGCTTCAATAGATCCCAGTCTACTAGAAACACCTAAAAAGATAGCTTATGATAGTTCCCCAAGTAGTAGTGATACGCCTATAACGGGAGAAATAAAACAAATGAGAAAACAAATTAAAGACAAAGTGGAAGGAGTAGAACCTTTAACAACAGCACAGTCATTTGGTAAGATTGCAACGAAATATTATAGTAAAAGAAATGATACTGTGTTTGGAATAAGAACTGTAGAAGAAGATGGAAAAATAATAAACAAGATAGGAAATTTGGAAGTTAAAGTGAATGGTGATGATTTGATAATTAATGGTAAAATTTATAAAGGAACAGAAGGTCTATGGGAATTGTTAACGACGAATACTAGTAAAACCATTGAAGATTATGATGATGATGATTTTGATCAGTACAAGGAAATAATAATAGACTCAGATGCTGCCTTCCAAAAATATAATCGAGATAAAAAGGTAGCATCTAGTAGATTTTCAAAGTACATTAATATTATCAAGCCTATTTGGGATAATTATATTAAACCAACTTTACCCCCAACTCCTAAAAAGAACACGACACCGAAAAGGACTGGTGAAGGAATTAAACAATATACAGAGATACCTAAAGAATATGTATGGATGGATGACGTGAGAAAGCTTATAGATAGGCTAATTGTTATAGATGGAGAAGAAAGGGCTGGTAATCATAACTTTTACAATGAGAAAGTAGGTATAGTGAGTATGATTAATAATAAGCTTTCACAATTTATTCCTAATGATCCAAAAGGCATAGGGTATTTGATTAAGATCTTAAATACGTTACCACCACGATTCTGGAATGATGAGAAGCTTGGAAAAGGATTAGTAAATGATTTGATTAATAAGCTCCCATTTGAATTACATATTCCAGGTTTCAGATTTTGCGGGCCTGGAACTAAGCTTCAAGAAAGGTTAGAGAGAGGTGATGAAGGTATTAACCCATTAGATGAGGCTTGTAAAGAACACGATATATACTACAGAGACAATAAAGATACAGAATCGAGACATATTGCAGATAAGGAACTGGAAACTAAAGCATGGAAAAGAGCATTTAGTAGTGATGCGCCAATTGGTGAACGATTAGCTCCTTTTGGAGTTGGTACTGCTATGAATGCTAAGGTTAAGTTGGGATGGGGATTATAAGTTTTTTTGATTGTTATTATGTATGAGCCTTTATGGGTATATCCCATCAAAGCGTTGTTTCAAGATTTTCTTTATAATAAATGGATAGTGTTGAAAGTTACGAGTTACAGAGTTTTAAAGCTAACACAAGAACATTTAATAATTTGAATGAAGCTAACAAAGATATTGAGTTTGATTTCAACGTGGGCGATGGGTTCGTACATCCACACAAAGCAGATTGTCATATGACTTTTGAAGTTGTTGGTGCATCAGTTGGAGGAACATTTGGTGCAAACGATACTATAAAACTTGTAGATAACTTCTTCCCATTCTTCTTTTCTCAAATTGAGGTTAGAAAGCATGGAGTTGTTATAGATAAGATCGAACTACCAGGGATAACATCTACAGCTATCGGAACATTAAAGATTTCCAAGCCAGAAGTTGAATATTTAAAACAAGCAGGATTTGAAACAGATGATAAACTTGGTCTAAGAAAGGACTTTAGTGTTTTGTACCCATTAAGATTAATTCCAGGCTTCTTAAGTGATTACAAAGAGGTTATGTGGAAAGGTGGATTGAGAATAACATTTACGAAAGCTAACAACAATAATGATGTTTTGTACAAATGGACTGGATCGGGAGCAGCTCCTCATGATGGAAAAATAACAATAAAAAGTATGGAGATAAGAATGCCTATTGTTGAATACGAGTCTAATTATGAAAACAAGTTAAAGTTGAATATTCTTAAAGAACCTAAAATCATGTTTTCATTCCATACTTATCAATGTGTTCAGAAGACTGTTGTAGGTTCTTTCTTGGAGTTTGATGTTACTACTCAATTTAATTCTAGACAATTTGATATGCCTGATTTCGTAGTTGTAATGTTCCAAACTGATAGAAGTGGTAAACAAACAGCAGATGCAAGTAAGTTCGATCATTGTAAGGTAAAGAATATCTATCTTAAGAATGGGAGGAATGAGGTATTTCCAAAAGAATCAAGAAACTTAGATATTGCTAACAAGGATTATTTCAAGATGTATGAAGATTATACTGCATTTAAGAG
Source organism: Thermobia domestica (assembly GCF_964235325.1). Taxonomy (NCBI): domain Eukaryota; kingdom Metazoa; phylum Arthropoda; class Insecta; order Zygentoma; family Lepismatidae; genus Thermobia; species Thermobia domestica. The sequence goes on from NC_137467.1 coordinate 35,465,939, forward strand.
AATAACATGTGGCAACACCGAAATGTACTATGACTCTAAAGAGTTTATAGATAACAGACCAATGTATGTGATTAATTGTAGTAAGAGGAAGAATGTATCGGTAAATGAGAGAACAAACATAAAGATTGTTGTAGACTTTGCAGAAGCTGTGGCTGCTGATACTATATGTTATGCGATTTTAATTGGGCGAAAGAACTTCACATATGATCCTAAGAATGAGAAAGTAGTAGAAGAGTTTTAGATAGTTAGCAAAATATCTACGGACATATAGAGATGTTAAGAGTGAGCGTTTTGCTCACCCCACGGTTCAAGAATCTAAGAATCAGTATCACTGGCCCTTTATCAGTTAACCATAAGCGACTTTAAAGGGTATCGAAAAGATACCCTCAAACTGTTTTCATTAACGATTGTTTTATGGAAGTTTTTCCATCAAACGAAATTGACGAAAATGATTAAATATTTTTTTAATGAAGATAAAAATTGAAAAGTGTTCATTGATTTTCTATATAATAAACACGATGGCAAAACACGTTGATTTTTTAAACAACCTTGGAAGTCTTGAACAAAAAAAGGTTATTGGATTAAGAGAATTAGAATTAAATACGGAATATAAGATTGTGAAAATGGAAAAGATTAAAACTAAATTTGGGAAGAGCATTTTAGTTGAATGTGAAGAGTTTAAGATATTTCTTCCACCTAGATTTACAAAACACTTAACAGATAAAATGATTGATGAGATCGTTAAAGATGGAATAAAAATCAAATACACTGGTCTAAAAGAAAACTATCCAACTGTTGAGTTCTGTATGTAAATCCAAAAGTGAATGAAAATGAACAAAAATATGTTGTCATAAGTAAAAAATGGAGTGTTTAGAAATGGATCCCCAAGAGAAGTTTATTCTTACTAATAACTTCAATGTAATTGTGAAAAATGTGCAAACCGAAGTTCAAGTAGTTTTTGATATTAACGGTTGTCTATTCAGCTTGAATTACGATCAATGGACAGAGTTTAAGAAGTCATTGTTTCCTATAGAGAACGAGGTTAACAGAAGATTCCATTATCAATATCCGAACTTGTAATTTTAAGTATGTTCTAGGTGTTTTATGGTGATAAAGCCATAAAACTAAGAACATTATACAAGCACAATGCATAAGGAGAAGCAGTACTTTTGAATGTCATTCGAATTTTAAAGATACATGTATAAATAAGAGAATTATTTGAGTTTTTTGTAATTATATCCTTAGAGTTATGCAACCTACAACAGATTCAAAAAAAATTCAATCTATTTCTCTATTGATTGACGTTTGAATTTTGAAAATCGGTTAATATTTGACAATGTTACAGTCAATTCAAAATTTCGGGAATTTTTTACGGGTTTATTTTTGAGTTTTCGGGAAAATGTTATTCTTTAAAAAAGTCTTAGAAATTTATGTAGATTATGCTAGTATTTTTTATTTTTCAAATTTATGAATTTTATTTTTTGCAGTGTTGCAAACTTAGGACCAAATTTGTTACTAGACTTAGTGATTTTTTAATTTTATAGGTTGGCAACACTTATGGGTCAGCCAAACACTAATTGCCAAAAATTAACTATCAACCCTCTATCTCTTATAGGAACCAAGATATTCACAATTTTCTTATTTTTCGTTTTAAATTTGCCGGGCAGGTGAACATATTCAAGCAGTTACTCACCTACTCAATAGATGGCGATACATATCACTTAGTTTATCAATTCGCTAATAGATGGCGTTGCTTGTAGAAGTATTTGTTCATATATAAGGCCCGATTTTCACTTGATTTCTTGAGCGTAGTGTTAGCCGAGCTCGCTCGCTTGCAGTCTGGCCAGCTGTAAGTAGTTATCGGCGTGGACGTCGCAGGTTCGAGTCGCCTCCAAGCCAGAAGAAGGATTTTCACTCTCTAATCTATAAGCAGCAAATCAGATTGAGTTGACGTGAATGGAGACTAGCGCTAGTCGGGAAAAGAAAACGGAGGCACAATAGAAGCAGCAACAAAAAGAAAACGGAGGCACAAGAGAAGCAGCAGCATAAAGGGAAACAAACAGAAAAAGGAGCCTGAGAGGCAGCCAAAAGCAAACCAAACAAACAAATAAGGGAAAGGCGTAAGTCCTCTCAGGTCCACCTGTGCACAGGTTTTGCTGCTTTTTACTTTGAAAATTTATTTAAAATGTCATAAAAGCCTATGCGACATACTAACTTTTATCTTCTTATAATTCAGCTATTTCTGAACCGATTTCGATCAAACAAAACCTATTTTTTCAATCAAAGACAGCCCTATAAGTTACAAGTTTTTAGATGTAAGTTTTTATGATTTTAAATGTCATAAAAGCATATTCAGTCTCACTTGGGGGTATCCTTCTGTATTAAAGTACAATGGCCAGTGGCGGCTTCATAAATTTTGGGGGCAGTTAGGGGGCGGGGGGAAAAGTGGGCCAGAAGTTAGCTACCCAATCTACTATTCTGATCAGGCTACGTCATGAGAAGATAAGCCTACGGTTTTTGGGGCGAATTCAGCCGAACATGGAAATGGAATTCCAGAACTAAGGGACGATCATTAGTAGATACAATCTAATCAGGCTACGTCATGAGAAGATAAGCCTACTGTTTGTGGTGCGACTTCAGCTAAGGATGGAAATGGATTTCAAGACCAAAGGAAATGATCATCAGTAGATACAATCTAATCAGGCTACGTCATGAAAAGGTAAGCCTACGGTTTGTGGAGAGAATTCTCCTAGAGATGGAAATGGAATTGCAGAACTAAGGAGATGGTCATTAAGCGATACAATCTAATCAGACTACGTCATGAGAATATAAGCCTTCGGTTTGTGGGGCGAATTCAGCTGAACATGGAAATGGAATTCCAGAATTAAGGAGATGATCATTAGTAGATACAATCTAATCAGGCTTCGTCATGAGAAGATAAGCCTATGGTTTGTGAGTTGAATTCAGCAAAAGATGGAAATGGAATCTCAGAACTAAGGAGATGATAATTAGTAGATACAATCTAATCAGGCTATGTCATGAGAAGATAAGTCCACGGTTTGTGGAGCGACTTCATCTAAAGAAGGAAATGGAATTCCAGAACAAAGGAGATGATCATTAGTAGATACAATCTGATCAGGCTACGTCATGAGAAGATTTGCCTACGGCTTGTGGGGCGGATTCAGCTAAACATGGAAATGGAATTCCAGAACTAAGGAGATGGTCCTTGGTAGATACAATCAAATCAGGCTCGTCATGAGAAGATAAGTCCACGGTTTGTGGAGCGACTTCATCTAAAGAAGGAAATGGAATTCCAGAACAAAGGAGATGATCATTAGTAGATACAATCTGATCAGGCTACGTGATGAGAAGATAAGCCCACGGTTTATGGGCCGAAGATAAACTTTTGTATTCGACCGATTAGCGGACCAGCGATTCATGCAGAACAAACCAGAACATGTCATTCTAATAATTTTTACCTTCTTCTTTGTTGAGCTCTTACTAAGGGAACGCCGTCCTGTCGCGTCCCTTCCCCCAATAGTAGGTTTCATCTTCAATTTTATCCCTCTTCAATTCGAAAATGGTCTATGTCTACAATTTCCGGTTGGTTTCAACCTTCATATCCGTAGTGATAAAACTGTAATATATACCGGGTAACAATTTTTGATATGAATTCCGTACCACAATAACAGGTTTTATCTTCCACTTTTACTTCACTGCTACCGGAAGTATTAGAAAGCTTCCGGTTTAAGTATCGATTCCCATATAATAAAAGCGTTAATAGAAGACTACAAATTATTTTATATGGATTCATAATTCGAAAAATAGATTTAATCACAGGCTTTTTTTTCTATTGAAGCCGGAAGTAGTAGAAACTAGTACAACTTCCGGATTCAAAATAGATTCGCATGCAATAATAATTGTAAGAGATAGTGTAAAGTTTTTTTTATGCATTCTGCGTCCGAATAACTGACCCCAACTATTGACTTGCAAATCTGTAGTTCTAGGTCTACGGCTACTGGACTCTGTATTGAATTTGTATATTGGAGGTGTCGCGGAGGCTCAGTAGTAGAGCGTTCACCTCTGATGCATGGGGTCCTTAGTTCGAACCTAGCTCATGCCAAGTGAACTTTGTGGTTGACAAACATCGTGTGCGTGTGGTTTGCTGTGGTTCTTCCGTTTCGTCTCACTTTTTAATTTCCTCGTTTCACTTATTTCCCATCTTCGCCCTCTCCTTTAGCCTAGCTGGCATAACCATAAAACTTAAAGATATGATTTTACCTCATTTGCATATTGGAAATCATCCGTAGTTTCACAATATGAAAGAAACTCAGATTTTTAAACCATGGATACATATGATCTCAGAGGGACACCGTTTTTTTCTTTCATACCTGTCATCCAAATGTTTCTTCTAGTTCGAATCAGCCCCCCTTTTCCGTGCAGCATCTCTGATCTTATCTGATCTTCCCTCAGGCGATAAAATTGACACTTTCCGATCTCAGGGAGACAAGACGAAAATAGGAATTTTTGTATTAATTAATCTATGACTATTGTGTAAGAATTGAAGAATATGGATACTTTAAGTAAAATCAAAAGCCTATGGGCTGCTGTTTGAAGGAAAGGATTAAAATAATTTCTTCTGAACGAATTAAAATAATTTCTTCTTTCGTAAGATCTTTGAAAGTCTGCCGCTTGTGTAGAGGTAATAGCTCGATTTCCGGAAATGGAAATTGTAAATAAGACAGTATTTCTTTATTGACAATCTTTCCATAGAAGCCAGTGTTATCGAGTGGTTTGCTAGACAACATTTCCTCTGCGCTCGTATTAGCAAATTATTTTATATTGAAATCCTACACTAAACATACTGAATTGTTTTATTTTATGTTAATACTGCTTAAATCAAAATGAGGAAAAGGAAGGTCATAACTTGTAATTGTAATAGTATAATTGTTAACCCTAGGAACACCTAGGTATTTTTGGGTTACATGGAACACCTCTGAGGTCCACAACATAAAGGTCATTATTTCTCACGGAAAATAATTTATCTTGTCTGATATGAACTAGGGATGTCTAAGACATCATATACTTATATTCTTTATTATTACTAGGTTTCTAAGTACAATGTTGCCAACTATATGAGTGTAATTGTTTAAGTTATCAATGTTATATTTATGTCAGTAAGGATGACCTATTTATTTTATTTGTTTGTGCACAAAAAACTACAAAACAAATCAATACCGATTTACTACAGTGCAGGGTGTGTACAAAGGCGGATTATAAAAGCATTTTGGTGGTGGTGTCGAAAACTTTGGTAGAATGGGAAAGAGTGGGGTATACTTAAGTATTCCAATTAATTCAGGGTTAATCTTTTATAATTCCTTCCTGGTTATCTTTGGAATGGCGAAATTATTTCAAATTTTGTTTTCGCGAAAAGACAGTGTGAGGGGCGATTTTTCTAGTAGCACAACGTCAGATTTTTGCGCCTATGGAATGAATATGTAAAACATAACCAAACAAGCTACGATTTGTCTGTCACTTTTGTAAACTAACACCACTACAACATCATGAATATTACAAAGGATTCATTGCAAGAAACGTACAACTGCTTCAATTTGTTTTATTTGTATTATCAAATAATATTTTCAAATCATTGTCTTTTGCATCAAAATCTGACAGGGTTATATCCACCTTGGTATATTCGAGCTCACTACCTTCTATGTCAGATTCATTTAAAAGTTCTTTAAGTTCTTTCTAAATTGAACTTTGGCGAAGAGCACGATTTGCCATTGTTTCAATGCTGCTGCAGATTCCCACATGCTGTCACAGTCACAGAATAACGAACTGACAATTTCCTATGAAATATGCGTGTTGCAGGCTGCTGTTTGTCGATTCTATGATTTAAAATACTTGATAACACCAGAGGCGTAACAGCATAGTTCTTTCCAATCACTATTGAAACTTGATTCTCTCTCTCTTTATATATATACCCTAACAGCACAAGATGTGTTAAACAGGTGCCATTTAGGTCCCCAGCTACTTTTCAGGTACCTGACACCTGGCACATATGATATTCATGTGCTAAGTATGCACTTCAGCTACCTACAGTTTTAGGTACGTATTACATCTAAGGTCTAATGCATATTTGCAACTATGTACCACAGACATAACATTTATATACCTGGCTCAGTTTCGCACTCTAACAGTCATTTCTTTTTATGTCGTCACGTGGGACATATGTCTGCCATGTTCTAGGTATATATTGTTTCAGATATCCTAACAGTACAAGATGCACTAGATATTCGTCATTTAGGTGTTCTAAGTTTATTTCCAACATTTGATGCATTTGTTGCTTCTTTTTCTAAACGATTGTGTACTAGAAGCAACAAACGCATTAACTTTATTAGATAGCAACTGTCGCCGATAATTTGAAAATTAATATGAAAGGACCATGAAATAAAGTGAATAGACACTTGTCAATTTGTTATAAAATTACATGGCGACCAGATTTTATCTGATCCCAAACGGTTATAGTCGAATATGTGCAGTTAAGGGAGCACTCTGATTAGCCAAATGCAAATTACCTCAATAATTTATCCCTCTACAAGCGACGTTCTCTTCATCGCCTCTTTGGCCAAGTCGAAAGAGCGCTGAGATAGTAATCCAAATTTTATGTTCGCTCCCATCCTAGGGTAACCCCACAATTTTTTAACTTTTTTAAAGTGTTGTTTTACTCACCTTAATGTAAACACATTACGCATAAAGGCGATTTAACATATTTTGGGAGAGTAATTTTGAGGTTCATAGACGCTTACGTCATGGGGAACATACCTGGAACATAGTAGGCACGTTCCCGAGGTACACGTTAGGCATGTGCTTAGGGGCGGACATAGACTGTGACTATCAATTGCCATCCATGTGATTTCTTTCTCAGAAGTATATAATTCACATACTTGACACATTCTCATGTACCTGAGGGAACATGATAGGCATATGCCTACTATGTAATTGTGCTGTTAGGGTGTATATATATATATATATATATATATATATGGGGGGTGAATGTGTGTGTATGTGATTATAGTAGGCTATAAACTAACATATTTAGAAGTTTGCAGGTTTGAAGGACTAGACTAATAGAAAATAAAATATTTAGGTGCCAAAAAAAAGTAATCAGAAAAAATGTAATTTTTTATAATGTGCAGTTGACAACACTGCACCAGAATAATAGCCCAGAGTGCCCCTGCATGTTGTAATACCAAAATTGTTTCAAAGAAAATTAAAATAAATAACCAAAACACTGGAATATAACAGCGTATGCGGTGAATAGCCCCTTAGTACTACCAAAGGGAGAGGCCTCAGAGATCCACAGCACTATCTTCATTCATAAATAGAATAAACAAAATACTAAAAACTAAGCAAGTACGTTTTATGATGAATGAGGTCAAGCTTGAGAATATCAATTCTTTTTTCAGATTTTTATTGGAATTAGAAATGTTACAAAATGTAACAAAAATAATTTGATGGCCTCCGAGCCCCCCCTTGGTGTTCCTAGGGTTAATATATATTGTACAAATGTTTTATTTATTTATTATTTAAAATGGCGGAGTTAAGGCATAACCTTTTCTTCCACTCAACCGTTTACATTTTTCTTGTACAGTCGGATCTCATAATAGTTTTTTTTACGACGAGAATAAAAAGGATATACACTTAGGTACGTTAAAGAGTTACCGCCATACAAAACAATACAGAAAATAAAACATGAAAAGTGAAAATGAAACTTATTACATATAAAATAAACACTAAAATAAACAAGCGACAATGCTGAAGACATGTTAAACTCTAGAAGGAGAAAGAAAGAAATCGATCTTGATTATATATAACATATAAAATACATTCCTATGATTGACTATGCATAGATAAAATGATGCAAATACTTAAGTGATTATGTATAATGTATACGTTCATACACATGTATCAGAAGGAATAGAAAAGAAAATAAGAAGAAATAGAAAAATAAAAAAAGAAAAACGAACAACTGCATGGTAACGCTAAGAAAAGTTACATGTGTTTTTTTTTTACTGAAGACCTTCATTAGAAAGATATTCTTTAAGCCGACGTTTAATCATTATGTTATGTAACATCCTTTCAAAACTATGCCAACTGTGGGGCCGCGGTGGCTCAGTGGTAGAGCGTTCACCTCTGGTGCTTGGAGTCCCGGATTCGATCCCAGCCCCCGCCAAGTGAACTTTGTGGTGGACAAACACCGTGTGCGTGGGTTTTCTCGGGGTTCTCCCGTTTGCTTCCACTTTCTTCATTACACCATTTCATTCATCATCACCGTCTCCTTTAGCCTAACCGGCATAACCGTGGGACGGAAAACTCATTCATTTTCATTTTTATGCCAACTGCAAAGTAGACCTACTTTGCTTCGTGATGTCCGAAGGGTAGACGACTGAAGGCGAAAGCAGGCAAGTAGCATACAAATTTATGGTGTTGAAGGCGTTATTTTTCACAGGTATGGAGAAAAGAGATAAAAACAAAAAATAACAGGAAATCTTTGTTTTACGTCCTACGAATATGCTATGTAGGCTGACGGTCACAAATGAGTAATGAAATTTGATGATCTTGGAATACTATTTGGTGGAATAATGATGGAGAAAAATTGATTAAATATTAAATTGAAAAGAAATAAGAGCCTGACGCTCAAATACTTAACTATCCGGCACCCATCTTGATTGCCCTAAAATATCATGAAGTGCTTGATTGATTCTAAACCCAATAATAGTAATAGTAATTTAACAATAAACACAGAATAGACCCTATATAATTTACGCACCTTGAAATGTAGAAATTAATGATTGTAATCAGCAGCTTTCCAATAGACCTTTGATTTCTCCAAATGAAGATTCGGATATCTTTTTTTCTTCTCAAGCAATAATGGATTACAATAATCAGTTGCAGTCCAAAGCCAAGTCACTAAGTTAAGCATGAATATAAAAGAACTCATTAGTTAGATGCATACAAAATCCAACGCATGTAAATCCGAATCTACTTGTATTAAATTGTAAATTTGAACAAACTAAATTATACTACAGTTATAGTGACATCAAATATACATTAAATAAGTTATACAGGGTGTCTCAAAAGTCCCCTGACATAGGGTAACTGTTATTATTAGAGTTACAACAAAATGTAGGAGGGGAAAGCATCTCCAAATATGATGTTTTCAATCTAAAGTGAAAGAATTTTTAAAATCGGATGACCCGTTTGCGCTGTACACTCTTTATGCGCCCAAGGTGAAATGAAAATGCAACGTTGTCATTTACCTGGACCCACAACATTAGTGAATTTACTGCCTTTTACGCTAACATGTCGATGGCCAGCCCCCGTTTCAAACAGTAACTTCATTCACTTATTTTGTGGGTCCAGGTTAATGGCAACGATGCATTTTAATTTAAAATTGCGTGCATAAAGGGTATACACCACAAACATCTCGTCCAATTTTTTTAAGTGTTCACTTTAGATTGAAAACGTCATATTTCGAGATGTTTTTTTTCCTCTTACATTTTGTTGTAACTCTGATAATAACAGAGTTACCCTATGTCAGGCCACTTTTGAGACACCCTGTATACATCATAAGAAGTTCCTTTCTAAATTCTACACGGATGTGGTTTCATTGAATGTGAGATGGGTGATACACATTTGGCCTTTTGGGAGTACGTCATACGGATTACCGTAATTTTGTGTTCAAAATTTTTATTATGAACTGGTGGAATATGTGATATATATGGCCACGGGCTAGAATTTTCTCAGTATGTCAAATATGCAATCAGATTTCATGCAGCTTAATTTGGTGAAAAGCTATTGCCAATTGAACGTTACGTCTACCTCTTTCTTGCAGATGTTGAACCATGCCGTTGGCACATGAGGAATGGATTGAAATAATCAAACTGTGAGGTGGGAGGAGTATATGTGCAGTGGTTGCTGATTGCAGAATCATCAACAATGTAACTGTGTCACATGTTTCCGTGTCACTGTAATTAACTAAATTTGAGAAGACAGGCACATTTGTGGACATACATAGTAGCGGTTCAAACTCGCTGACCCTTTTTCCTCCTCATTTTGAACCGGTACATGAAAATAAGATTTTCTCCATGTTTGTCTGCGCCGATTTTGAAAATTCCTTCACTAATCGATTTCTCTCGTCAAGTACTACAAGAATAAGTTAAAATCTCGCGGGCCCTTTTTTCTTCCCCATTTTGAACCGGTACATGAAAATACGATTTTCTCCATGTTTGCCTGCGCCGATTTTAAAAATTCTTTCACCAATCAATTTCTGTCATCGAGTACTACAAGAATCAGTTAAAATCTCGCGGGCCCTTTTTTCTTTCCCAACCCAATATTTTTTTAAATATATTTTGGATGTATTCAAGTATGGAAAAAAAGTATTTAATTAACTAACTTAGTAGGCTTCTCAACTTAATATTTTTCAACTTAAATTTTATTTATTTTAATTATTTTTTCCTGTGACAGTATTTATTTGTAATCGTTCATTGGTGAGAAGGGTGACCATTCTCAAGTATAGAAATATATTATTCTTAAAATTTATGTGTTCTCGTATTGTTAGTTTCTTCGACTAGACCTGGAAATTGCAAAATTAATACCAGAAAAACCTGGAAAATTCAGGGAAATTGAGTTTAATATTTTTGTATAAACCATGCTATTTACAGGGTTTTTCGAATAGGGAGAACTTTACAAAAGGGTGTTTTGGGAATGGAATAACAGTAGATTTCTGAGGGTGTTGTTCGAAATAAAATGAAAAATTTAAATTTCACGTCCCACTATTATGCTGGCTAGGCTAAAGGTGACGGGGTGTTGTTCGGTGGGGGTCAGTGATACCAAATTTTGGAAAAGTCGCTAAATCAGGGGATTTCGACCTCCACGATAGCGTAGGGTGACCATAAAATTTTCAGTTGAAAACGGGACAGGTTCTGGCAACCCTGGACTTTTAGATCTACCTTTATTCTTATCAGTGCCTTGATTTCAGAGTTTCCCCTCTTTCTGTTACAAACCGGGGTCAAGTAATTCGATACTTATGATAAAGGAAAGACACGTTGAAGTTTGTTCAACACAAAATCAACTGCTAAAACCTCTGCTGCCTTTCGAGCAGTACTGCAACCTATAGAGTATGTTTAATATAGGGAATTTCAGTTCAATTTTTGCCTCTTTGTTATGATTAATTATTAATACTTTTAAAAGGAGTAAAGGTAGAAAAATACTAGGTTTGTTATTTACTTGTTTCATTTGCATAAAACGGGACGAATACTACTTTTTTTCATCTACTGACGGAACGGCCGGGACACGCCCCTAAAACTGTCCCGATCAAAACGGGACATATATTCACCCTACGATAGCGAGAAAAAATATTTTCTTTCCGATTGGAGACTTTTTTGGGTGATTTTTAAATGACGATTTCTCTACTTACACATTTAGCGACTTTATGCTGTAAACAAAATGTTCATCTGTTGAGAAGCATTATTAGTTCAAAACAGTTTTTACATTCTTTTCTTCTGTTTGTTTGTTTTAATCAGTGCAAGTGATGAATAGTTTGGAAATACAGCGTACCCACTGCCCCACTATCCTGCATTGTCATCTGTTACCCTTGCCCTCTAACAATTACAAACTTGATGCCCTTTAGTTCGCAGATTTTTCGTTGAGAGACACACGTAATACATCATTACCGATAGCAGCAAGATTATTTATAAATGCGTGAATAAAGACGAAGTGGGTGTTTGTTGTATTTGTCCTTTGGGGTCTTTTAATTATTCTGCACTTTTTCTTCTACAAAAAGTTGTTTAACGTAAGTACTGTAGTGTTAATTATTTCGGAACTATTTTGACTCCACAATATGAACAAAAGTACCCGAAACCATTTGAAATGATCCCTGAATTCAAGGATTGGTTGCGCCCTGTTTACAAAGATGTGAGTAGGACCAGCGCCGCAAATCTGTCTTCAACATTGGGGGGACGGGTAAGACCGTTACCATACTTTTTTTGCGATGTCCAAAATACTTATGAAGTTGCAACAGAATGTTGCGGAGGATCAGAGTTGTCTTCATCATTGGGAGGTTGGCAGATTTGAGGCTTATTCTGGGGGACGTCTATTTTATCTCACGTTCCTCTGTAGCAATCGGACAAAAATCATCAAATTTCTCCCCCCCAAAAAAAACACATTTCAAATCGAATTATTGGGGAGAAGTCCCCGTCAGTTCCGAGATTGGAGGGGACATGTACCCGTCACCCCCCGGGATTTGCGCCAGTGAGTAGAACATAGTGTTTAGTTTACATTTACAACTTTAAGACAATCGTTATAGACAATGAATTTCTTGATTATTTTTTATAGCGACTTTTCACCCAAAATTGGAGTCGTCACCTCTCGTTTCGCAAACTTATTGTCAACATTTTGGCAACACTGGTTGCGGGGAGAGCTACAATGGATGAGTGAAGTTATTTCGTCGCTTCCGCTGTGAACTTAAGTACAAGATTCCAAAAGTCACATTTTTTCTTGCTTCCAAACAATATGTTTGCTGGGTGAAAGCATAGACTGGAATGTATGTCTTCATTTGTATACAAATGTGTCGTCGTTTATACCTTATCTTTAATCCCATAGCAGCATCTTTCCGAAAGTTAAAAAAAAATGCAATTCTTCCTTTCTTAATAGTATTTATAAGTTAAAGTAATACGTAAGTATTGTATGCTACTTATGTAGCTCACAGAGTTGCAGCTATGGGCGAGCAAGCAAAGCACGTGCCCGAGCGCGTGGTTGGAGGGGCGCCTAAAAGAGAGGTTATATATATTAGTACTTTTCCTGGCGGTATTTAATACTTTTTTGTCAGAGTACGAAATCATAAAATCAAAGTGGGAAGACTGGAGGAGTGAAGAGAGAGAAGAAAAAGTTCGCACATTTACACTTCAAAGTAAATTAAGTTTTATTTATTTTTTCTGTTCCCCTCCGTCCCCGTCCCTAAGCTCTACTGTGAAAGAAAATAGCCGAAAATACTCCCAGACCAGAACCGCATCTACGTTGGAAATTTGATCGAGATCGGTTGGGCGGTTCAAGAGAATAAGAGTCACAAGCATAGTCACTTTCAATTTTATAATATATCAGTGTTTCAGTGTCAGTGTTCGCACCGAATGCGACAGCGTTAGTGACTACGCTACGCGGGGCCACTTGTGTAGTCTAGAATACCCATTTTTACTAGGATATTTGCAAGATTATTATTATTATTATTATTATTATTATTATTATTATTATTATTATTATTATTATTATTATTATTATTATTATTATTATTATTATTATTATGCTTTTAGTTTAACGCCTCATGATTGTACATCAATGTAAGTGAGAAGGTGACGATGAAATACATGATAATGGTGGAATCAAGAAAATGTAAGGAAACTGGAGAGTCTTAAGAATAACCACACCTACAGTGTTCACCAAAGTCTATTTGTCGGGGGCAGGAATCGAACCAGGGATCTAATGGGTCAGATCTTTTACGAAGATATTGACATATTTTACAGCCTCACTGGAATTCTAAAAAAGTAGTCAGAGAGAGCTTACTTGTCAGGTTTTTTATTTTTTAATTTAATTTAATTTTATTTTTATTTATTTCTTTTTGCTTGTTATGTTCCCTAGTTAATTAATGTTTGGGATACTGAGAATTAAAACCTTTTCAGTGTTATTGTTATGACATCACTTTGGAACCAAGAAGTTAGAATTTTTTTCTTGTGTTTTCATGTAGGAAGTTGGTGGTTTTTACCTTACCATTGGTTTTGTTTCTAGAACGTAATTGAAAGTCATGTTGAGTTGAGTCTTGGCGGGTTTGAGCTCGTGAAGTGTCGGGCACTGCTTGTGCTCCTGGCTTCTGTCTGTGATGTTTCCTGGCTTTGGGCTGTGACGTATTTATGTTGAGGAGTAGCAACGCAGACCGCGTGATATAGCTACAACACAGCTTTAACAGCTACGAGTGCCAGTATTTGAATTTCAGCTTTCGTTACGGCGTGACTAATGCAGTATAGTACTAGGTTCAAGTTCTATGGCTGGTAAAAACGGTATATTACTTTCGTGGTGTGGTAAGAAATACAACGTAATGGTTATCAGTTTAATTAGTGTTTATTCATAGTATTGTTTCACTATTTCTAGAAAAATTAAGTATTAACGAAGTAATGAATAAGCAAAAGCCCACATTGATTAACGTTTATTATTTCTCATACTCCATTGAGAATGTTTTGATCCCCAGTTGCGCAAACTTCCAGTGTGTTTTTTTTTTTTTGCTTACACTGCCTTAGAGATGAGCTCCCTCGTGGTTAAGTGGTTAGCGTACACGCCTTTGCCGTGGGAAATCTGGGTTCGATTCCCGGCCGGAGCTTATGTGGTTCGCATTCCACATTAATCTGTAAGTCCATGTCTCATACAGCCTTGCTGCTGAAACGAACGTTAAAATCAACTGAGCACTGCTTTACAGATGCAATTGTTCGATGCCGAGTTCGAATGAAGCTTTTTACTCTCAGGGGGCGACCTTTAGATATACAATCCAAGCATTTTATTTATCAGTGATGCAATATATATATATATATATATATATATATATATATATATATATATATATATATATATATATATATATATATTATAAAATTGAAAGTGACTATGTTTGTGACTCTTATTCTCTTGAACCGCCCAACCGACCTCGATCAAATTTCCAACGTAGATGCGGTTCCGGTCTGGGAGTATGTTCGGCTATTTTCTTTGACAGCAGTGCTTAGGGTGGGGACGGATTGGAACAGAAAAAATAAATAAAACTTAATTTACTTTGAAGTGTAAATGTGCGAACTTTTTCTTCTCTCTCTTCACTCCTCCAGTCTTCCCACTTTGATTTTATGATTTCGTACTCTGACAAAAAAGTATTAAATACCGCCAGGAAAAGTACTAATATATATAACCTCTCTTTTAGGCGCCCCTCCAACCACGCGCTCGGGCACGTGCTTTGCTTGCTCGCCCATAGCTGCGGCTCTGTGAGCTGCGGCTCTGTGAGCTAAGTAGCATACAATACTTACGTATTACTTTAACTTATAAATACTATTAAGAAAGGAAGAATTGCATTTTTTTTTAACTTTCGGAAAGAAGCTGCTATGGGATTAAAGCAGCTTACTAAACATAACGAATCCTTGTATTTGTACAATATACCGCTGTCCGGATAATGGATTTTTCTCAGTGTACATTAAACTGCAGGTCCAACTTTCATATAGCCCAGCTGCTGAAAGAGACACTAAACTCAGAAACAAATCAAATCTGTGTATCTTACCGATCATACAACCCTGGAGTTAGCATCAGTATGAGCCTACCACCATCAACACTCAATACTTTATCTGTAATTATGAGTGTACTCCACCATATATAATTCTTGGTTAGAGGGAAGCAAACTGGGCCCCATCCTTTTTCGTTTGATTCTTGTAGTATGTGACGAGAGAAGCACGATGGTACTAAAATTATGGAAATTGCACGACAGGAACATGTGTAATTTTGGAGTTTTATATGTAAAATGAAGGGGAAGGAGAAAACTGGGCTCCATCTTTTTCGCTTTATTCTTGTAGAAAATAACAAGACAAATACGATGATACCAATATTATCGAAATTGCACCACGAGAACATGGGTAATTTGGGTCAATTTTTCGATAATTTAGAGAGGAAACGTAGAGAATAAAAGAAAAAAACATAATGTGTTAGCTTTTGTTTAAACTTTGGATCAGCTATTGCAACATTTCATTATTACTATTAGTAATATTATTATTTTTATACCAAAATGATAAATTCCAGTTCTAAACATGAAGCAAGTAGCAAGGGTATAAGTCACCCATTACTTGCTTTTCAAAAAGTAAACAAAATTAACTAGTACCCATGAAATAGAAGGTGTAGTACTCTCTTTTTAGGCCAGCCCGACTGGGTTCGTTGTCTAGTACCCATATCCTTCCGCTTGACCACCTTCGTGGCCGAAGCGGAGGGAGGAAGAAAAACAGGTGGTAAATTACCATGTCGGCCATCCACTGTGGGTCCACGAGAAGCATTGGGGTCCGCCATCTTGCAGACCGGGAGAGTAATAAGCCGTGATACTGGTCGATGAGATTGTGATAAAAGATGATGAAGGTAAGACAACCAGTTTGGATAGCTGTCCAGGTGGAGCAGCCCCCTTGGCTCGATCCGTAGATCCGACCACCCTTGACTGAATAAGTCTGACGAGAGCATCTCAAGAAAGAGACAAAGAAGAAGCCCAGGATGTGGAACAGCAAGGATATATCAAAACTCGTTATCATGCACTCGATAACGCTTCAGAGCAAGCTCTGGAAAAGTATCCGTTTAGTACTATTTTTTTTCAAAGCTAGCCATCGGCTAGCAACCTTTCAGAGGGCTACACCCTCTTTTAGGGAAGGGTAGTTAAAGGTATAGGAGATGTGAGGAAATGATGGATGGGCTATGGGCTGTTTTATTAATATCTTTATTTAATCATCTTTTATTTTGAGGTCTTTATGATCTTTTCGATCATAAACATACAACAAGGTATAGGAAGAAACATATGTGCATATAAATGTTAACATAACGAAAAATAATATAGTAAATGTAAGAATACAGAGCAACATGACAAAAAAGAAATAAACTATCGAATCTAAGGGAATATAAGCAACGGAAGAATTATAGTGAATAATTGAACTCATAACAATAAGCAATAAAGAAAAACTAACGAAATTTGAAATATAAACTAACGTACAATTTGAAATCATAAGCACTGATGGACATGAGAGATGAAGTGAGGTGCACTGGACGCCACAACACATTATGATGACTGTTAGAAGGACAAATGCGGTTATCTTCTGCCTAGGGGCTGCTCTAGGCTAATGAAGACGTGGTGAGCCCTGTTAGTAATGATGGAATCACTGTGCACAAAATGATGGAAAAATA
This sequence comes from Thermobia domestica, assembly GCF_964235325.1. NCBI lineage: Eukaryota > Metazoa > Arthropoda > Insecta > Zygentoma > Lepismatidae > Thermobia > Thermobia domestica. The sequence goes on from NC_137467.1 coordinate 35,482,955, forward strand.
TGAGGGAGATGAACATGCAGGCGATATTCTTCGAGGAGTTGACGATCCATGTGGTCTGATGGTACAGTGTAGCAGTATAATGTAAACAGAAGGTGAAGTGGAGTATAATGGTATTGTGCGGGAGAGGAGTGAAGTGCAAGATGATGCATGGTTTCAAAGAGGAGAGGTTGATGGTGTGTGTAACGCTGAGTGATAAACTTTAAACGGAGTGCTTCAAGGTGATAGCGGAGAGTAGGAAATGATATCAAGGAATAGAGATCACGAGTCGGACTTGGCAGAGAGATTCGGAAGGCAATGCAAAAAGCATGTTTTTCAAAAATGGCTAGTTTGTCATAATAGGAGGATGAAGCGGAAATCCAAGCCGGAAAGCCATACGTAAGAACTGGCCTGAGAAAGACTTTGTAGGTGTTCAATATGACTTTAGCTGTAAGGCCCCAGGTAGTACGGGTTAGCCGTTTTAGCAAGTTTAGACTGTTTTAGTCTTTAGTTCTGATACCTTGGAGGTGTGGTTTCCAGGTGAGATGGTTATCAAAGATAATGCCTAAGTATGTGACAGTGCGTGTTGGAGTGATGGGTGTATCATGAACAGTGAGCGATAGGAGGGATGGATTGCGATGAACTTTGGTACGTTTACGGGGTGGAACGAAAACGATGGCTTGAGTTTTGGAGGCATTAATTTTAAGCTTCCATTTAGAACACCAGTGGGTGAAACCATCTATAGCTGCTTGTAATGAAATATTTATGGCTTGGATCGTTTTGCCAAGAGCAGGGAAAGCAGTGTCGTCAGCATACTGGAAGAGGTGAACGTCAGGAGGCAGTTGCGGAAGATCTGCAACAAACAGGATGTATAAGAGAGGGGAAAGTGCAGAACCCTGAGGTACCCCACACATAGGAAAAATAGGATGTGAAAGCTGCTCATTAGTTGCAATGTATGAAATGCAACATGCTAGGAAGTGATAAATAAGGCGAATATAGGGTATCGGAAACTTAAATTAATGAGCTTGTATATGAATGCTAGGTGCCAAACCTTGTCAAATGCCTTCTCAAGATCGAAGAGGAGAAGACAGGAGGGTTTAATGGAGTTGTAATGATTGGTGATCAGAGTTGTGAGATGGAGTAGCTGATCGTTGATTGAAAAGGATGGTCGAAAGCCGGCTTGCTGTGTAGGTAGTAGTTGGCGGTCGAGTAAATAAGGATGTAGGTGTTTTACAAGTATTCGTTCGAAAATTTTGCTGAATGTAGAAGTTAATTGTATGGGGCGATAGGATGAGAGATTCGATGGAGGTTTATTAGGTTTGGGAAACATAAGTGTTTTAGACATTTTCCAGTCAGTAGGAAAAAATCCCGTTCGGAGTATAAATGTATATATAAATGCCAAAAGGGTAAGTAGTGTTATAGGACTTTCTTTAATGTGTCTGTATGTAATAGAATCGAGGCCAGGTGCAGTGTTTCGTTTACGCTGGATGACAGATGTAATTTCGGGAACTGTGATAGGACTCGTAAGAACATGGTCGGGAAGTACATAGAGTACTGGTTGCAAAGATCTAGAGTGAAGGTTCACTTGATCGACTGGATGAGGTATGTCTGTGTTGTCCGACTCGGATGGAGTGAATATGCCCTGCAGATAGTCAGCAAAAGCGTTTGCTTTATCTGTGTCTGAATGAAGGGAGCATCATGTAGTAGAAGGGGATATGGGGTCTTGGTGTGTTTGCCACAGAGTGCATTGAAGCGCTTCCAGTACAGGGTAGGATGTGCTGTGTCGGAAAGATGATTGCAGGTTTCACCCACTGGCGTAATTTATAAGCCGAAATGTAGTTATGAACTGTTCTTTGGAGTTGACGATGAAGGCGGAGTGCTTCGGGATTCCGCGTGCGCAGGAATTCCCGATATGACTAGTGCGAGCGACGGACAAGAACTAGATATTGTGGTGGGAGTTTCGGCCGGTACGGGATGGATTCAGACTGTGGAATGTATCGAGAAGAACACTGTTGAACGGTAGTAGTGATAGTATCGACCTGGTGCGTTAGTTCGTCCAGCGTAGTTGGGGATTCGTAGGCTGCCAGTGCGTTTGATATATAGGAGCGATATGAGGGCCAATCTGCTGTATCGTAACGTGGTGATGTGCGTGGCGAAGGTGATGATGATGGAGAAGAAAGACGGGAATGATAAGTGAGCTTAATGGGCGCATGGTCGCTCCCAATTAAGTCCAAAACAGTTACCGTACAACGACTGATGATAGTGTTGGAGACTAATGCTATATCGGGTGTAGTATTACTGATAGGACGAGGTGGGGACGGTAGTACAAGCAAAGAGCCGGTGGTATGAACAGTAATGAAGTCCGTAAAGTAATCTCGCTCTGTTTGAGAACGACTATGATGGTTGATGTCGGCGAGAATAATGAAGTGTTTATATGATTGAGAGATGTGTGAAAAAAAAGTCGTGAGAAATGGGAAGGCCGGGGCGGATGTAGATTGTTGCGAGAGTAAGAGCAATGTTTTTAAATACAAGGTAGTGATGACGTATTCGGGGATGTGTAAGAGAGTACATTGGTGTGATCGGTATGGAAGTGAATGACGAAATTTTATCGCAACACCTCCGTTGGCTCTAAGTGCTAGGATGTGACTATCATGACGGAGTAAGGTGTATCGACGGATAGTGCAAGAGGTAGTGTGCTTTAGAAAGGTTTCGTTTAACAGAAATGCTGTAACGTTTTCTTCCAGCAAGAGAGTCCCAAACAGTACTTTGTTTTTAAGAAGAGAGCGGATATTGAGAAATAAAAATATTAGATCCATAGTTGAGAAATTTATACTGCTGTTTCGAGTTTAGTGGTATGGAAGTGGACATAGTTGTTAGAGTATGTAGCGTATAAGAACACATAAAAAGTGGATTTGGCGGAAGCAATGATATCTTGAAAAACATGTTGACGTTGGAATGGATGGATATTTTTTAATGTCAGAGCAATGAATTCGAGTAGTTTGCTAATCGTGACAGGATCGTCAACTGCGCGGTTGGTAGAAACTGTCGGTTCTGCAGCCCACAAAGGAACAACAAGCTCTGGATGAGATTCTTGGGCTGTAGGTTTGCCTTTACATTTATAACTATATGCGGGGTGTTGATCATTGCACGTGCGGCATTTTGGTGTTGTTGCATGTTTGGGCAGATACGAGTTTGATGAGGCCCAGAACAGTAACCGCACACAGTAGAGTTGGTGCACTGAGAAGTATGATGGGAGTTGTATACATGGCACTTTTCACACCGGAGAGGCAAAGGTGGAGAAGAACGCGATGGTTCGACACAATGTTTACGTTTATAGATAAGTGTCCCTGCAGTGAGGTGGTTATCGATGGTGTCTTGAGATGAGGTGAGGACACGTACCATGTAAGTGGGACCAGCATTATTTCCAATACGAATGACTTTGCTGATGGTATGTCCTTCATATTGAAGTTCTTCATGAATTTCCTCATCACTGTAAGTTGGTTCGACTCCTCGAATCACTACGGAAAGTAGTGGAGGTCGTCTCGGTGGAGGTGCTTGTTTGCGTGGACTAGAGCTGAGTGATGTGATGGTAGCCTGTTTGCCGAATATTTCAAATGAAGCCTTATTCCGAACTGTAGTGGCAAACTGTGGGCCTGGCGATTTGAAGATGTACCCGTTTCTGGTTTTAATTACTTCTGTTAGAGGTATGCTCGGTAGATATTTTCGAAGTTGAATTGTTATGAACTTTTCGTTGCTGAACTTCGTGTCGTATTGTTGAAGGAGAAATGAGTGAAGAGAGGTTTTATCCGAAATGTGATTGTCCATGAGAGATGATTGATTATGATTGGCGGCGTTAGCAGTGTGGTCATCGGCTGCATCCATATCCGAAGAGTCTGACGGTTTATCTCTCTGTTGCTTTTTCGCCTGATGGCGAGACTGCGTTACAGTATCAGAATATAACTGCTTGCTTCGTGGTGATCTGGACCGCGTGGAGACCTTTGATGTAGTAGAGGCAGTTGAACTGCCCGACTGGGTTCGCTGTCTCTTCCCCGTATCCTTCCGCTTGACCACCTTCGTGGCCGAAGCAGAGGGAGGAAAGAAAACAGGTGGGAAATTACCATGTCGGCCATCCACTATGGGTCCACCAGAAGCATTGGGGTCCACCATCTTGCAGACCGGGAGTGTAATAAGCCGTGACTTTGATCGATGCAATTCCGATGAAAGATGAGTAAGATGATGAAGGCAGGACAACCCGTTCGGATAGCAGTCCAGGTGGAGCAGCCCCTCTGGCTCGATCCGTAGATCCGACCGCCCTTGACTGGATGAGTCTGACGAGAGGATCTCAAGAAAGAGACAGACAAGAAGCTCAGGATGTGGAACAGGAAGGTTCGTTCAAAACTCGAGATCATGCACTTGATAACGCTTCAGAGCAAGCTCTGGAATAGTATGTTTAGTACTTTTTTTTGCTAGCCGAAGGCAAGCTCCCTTGCGAGGGTTACGCCCTCCATCCGGGGTGAGAGGTGCAGAGACTGTGGAAGCAAGGATATTGGAAGTGGTCTATGGGAAGTAAGGTTAATCTGGAAAAATCATTTACTTTATTGTAGATCATAATGACAGTTTATGACTTTTATTACATTTTATTCAAGTGCAAGGGACATTATGAAATTTGTTCATAATCATGAGGACAGGAAATGTTAGTTAGAAGAATGCAGATTATCTTCTTGTCCAGGGGCTGCTCTGGACAGTGATGTAGACGAGTGGAGCCCTGTTAGCACAATAGGTTACAGTGCAGCATATGTAGGTGATATATGAAGTGGAAGGTGATCAGAAGAATAAGCTGAAGCGACAAAATGATCTGGATGGTCTGGTGGAATGGTTTTGAGATATAAAGAGAAGAATAGGGATAGAGGGCAAATAGAAAATTTATACCCTAAATCATAGTGGCGGTCGGCGTCCATAGTTTCCAGAAGTAATGGATGACGTTGTTGAAACCGGTTAGTAATGAACCTTACTCGTAACTGTTCAAGATGACAGAGGATGGTAGGAAAAGTGATACGGTCGTAAAGCTCCTGTGTCGGACTGGGAAGCTTGATTCTATAAGCCAAACGAAATGCATGTCGTTCAAGAATTTGTAATTTCTGGTAGAAAAAAGGTAGTGCAGCAGTCCAAGCGGGATGGCCATATGTTAGAACTGGGCGTTAGAAGACCTTATACGTATTAAGAATTGCCGTGGGTTGCAATCCCCAGGTGGTACCGACGAGACGTTTGAGTAAATTAAGCCGAGCATACGCCTTGCGAATGATCGCTTGAAGATGTGGCCGCCACGTTAAGTGATGATCGATGATGATACCAAGATAGGTGACCTGTTTTGTAGGTGCTATTCGTGTGCCGTGAACCTCGAGATTGAGTAGATTGGGGTTTTTCTTAACTCGAGAACGTTTTCGAGGTGGTATGAAGACTATATAGCTTGAGTCTTAGTCGAGTTTATATGAAGACGCAATTTACTGCACCAGCGGAGAAAAGAGTCTATTGCTAGGCGGAGAGCAGAATTAATTTGGTGAATAGTTCTGGTCGTGCAAAGAAAAGCAGTGTCATCTGCATATTGAAAAAGATGAACAGTGGGAGGAAGGGTTGGTATATCGGCTACAAACAGAAGGTAAAGAAGAGGCGAGAGAGCGGAGCCTTGCGGTACACCAGAATGTATAAAAATCGGATGAGATAAGGAGTTATTGATAGTAACATAAGACAGGCGGTTTGAGAGAAAATGGAAGATGAAGCGAAGGTAGGACAGTGGTAGCCTAAAACGGTGAAGTTTGAACATGAGAGCTAAATTCCACACTTTATCAAAAGCCTTCTCTAGGTCAAAAAGAATGAGACATGAAGGCCGAGCAATGTTATAATGATTCGTGATGAGATTGAGAAGCCTGAGCAATTGATCATTGATACTGAAATTAGGTCTGAAACCAACTTGCTGTACAGGCAAGAGGTTATGTTCAGAAAGATGGTGATGTAGTCTGATGACAATGATGCGCTCAAGAATTTTGCTAAATACGGAAGTTAATTGTATTGGACGGTAAGAAGCAACAGAATCTGGCGGTTTGTTGGGCTTAAGAAACATAAGAGTGGAAGAAGTCTTCCAGTCACAAGGTATGTAGCCGGTCCGTAGAATAAAAGAGTAGATATATGAAAGAAGCAGAAGATGACAATAAGGAGCCTCTTTGATATGACGATAAGTTATCCGGTCGATGCCAGGAGCTGTGTTGTGCTTGCGATTTACGACGGTGGCGATATCAGATGTAGAAATCGGAACTGTGAGAGGATTGTCGTCTGGAAGAATGTGTGCTGCACTGGATTGTAGATATGGAGATGATAAATTTAGGCGATCAGTAGGATGTCTTTGAACAAAATCAGGTGAAAACGGGGTGAAGGTAGTTTGCAGGTGGTCTGCAAAGGCGTTTGCTTTCTCCTCATCTGTGTGTAATGGTTGGTTATTTACTAACAGCGGATATGGTGTGTGAGTAAGCTTCCCAGTTAACATATGAAATCGCTTCCAAAACTTAGTGGGTTGTGAAGTTTCGGCTAAGTTGCTACACGTCTTTACCCAGTGGCGAAGCTTATGTGCCTTGACGTAGTTATGCACAGTGCGCTGGAGTATGCGATGATGACGAAGAGCTTCTAGGTTACCAGTGCGCTGATATTCACGAAAGAATTCGCGAGAACGATGTACGAGAGGTAGGTAGTTTGGCGGTAGACGTGGTTGGTACCTGGAGATTTCAGTTGTGGGTATATGATGGTCAGAAGCGTGATGAATGGAGTGAGTGATTTCAGAGACCCGTGCACAGAGATCATCTCCGGTAGCAGGAGGCTCGATGGTTACCAAATCTTCAGCAGTAGTACTGCGATAATCATCCCACTTTGCTTGATCAAATCGTGGAACGCGACGAGGTTCAGGTAGCAAACGAAGAGTAGGAGCCTGTGGTTGATCGATATGAAGTTTTATGGGAAGGTGATCACTACCTATAGATTCGAGCACTTCGAGAGTGGTTGCTTTAGGTATATCAAAAATATGACCGGTGGTATGAGTAGTAATGAAGTCAAGGAAGCTTTCTTTCTGATTATCCGGACGGCTGTGAATATTGATGTCGGCCATGATTATATAGTATGTAAAGTGATTGGATATGTAAAGAAAGAATGAGCGTGGGATGGGGTGTCCAGGGCGTACATATATGGTAGCTACGGTAACGTAAAGGGAGTGGAAGTACAGCGTAGTAATGAGATACTCAGGAACATTAATCAATGCAGGATGATATTGGCGGTGACTAATCGAATGATGGAAGCCAATGGCTACTCCCCCATTTGCTCGGCGTGCTGCGATGGTAGAATCAGAACGGAGTAGGGTGTATCGGGATATCCTGATCGTCATAGACGGAGTAAGAAGAGTTACGTTCAGAAGGAAGGCCTGAATAGTTTCTTCGAGAAGTAGCTGTTCGAAGAGAGTGTACTGGGAAGCAAGTGATCGAATATTAAGAAACAGTAAAGAAATACCCATGATTAAGGTGTTGAAAGTGGCGGAGGAGACATGTAATTCCTCAAGAGGGGTGGCGTGAAAATAAACATGAGGTCCAGAATAAGTAGCTTGAAAAGAATATTTAAATATAATGCGGGCTGCATGATTGACCACATGGAGAATATGCTGACGTAGAAACGGGTGAATGTTTTGCAAAGCGATGGTAAAGAATGAAAGGAGTTGCTGTACGGAAATTGCTTCACCAAGAGGTTGTGGTGATACATGTTGTTGCACTTCTGGTAAGACGGGTCGCAAAGGAACAGTGAGCTCCGGATTCAAAGGTTCGGCCGTTGGCCTTGCTTTGCAACGATAACTATATGTGGGGTGTTGTTCAGGGCATGAAGAGCATTGAGGTGGCTTCGTTAGGTTAGTGCAAGCTTTCGTTTCATGGTTTCCGCTGCAGTACCCACACTTGCTCGGCTGGGTGCATTTCGACGTTGGATGTGAGTTGTATGCTTGGCAGCGCTCACACCTCAATGGTAAAGGTGGCGGCGACTTTGATGGCTCAACTCGATGTTTATTTTTGTAGATGAGAGCACCATGAGTGAGGAGATCATCAATAGTAATTTGTGAATTTGTTAATACTCGTACCATGTAGGTAGCTCCTTGGTCATTTTTAATACGAAGGCACTTTAGAATAGAGTGTCCCTCAAGAGTGAGGTCTTCCATGACTTCGTCTCCTGTTAGAGAAGGGATTACCCCTCTAATGACAACCGAGAGAGCCGGGGTTTTGCGTGGTGGCGGTGCTTGTCGAAATGTCTTAGGTTCTAGTCGCTTCATATTTGCATGCTTTCCAAAGATTTCAAAACTGCACTTATTGCGCACAGTAGTTAAGAAGTTAGAATAGTAAGATTTGAAAATGATTCCGTTGCGAGTGCGAACTATCTGTGCTACAGAAGCGCGTGGCAGATATTTTAGAAGCTGTTGGAAAGCTAGTTTTGTATTTTCAAACTTTGTGTCAAAATTGGTGAGGAGAAATGAGTACATACACGGTACATACTGAGTACATACTGTAGCATCCTGGAGAGATGGAAACTCTTCGTCGTCGTCTAAAGTCATTGAACTGACAGATTGTTCAGAATCACTTACAGTATGATGGCGTTTAGTCGGTGGTTGATGAGAAGTGCTGTTGGCTTTATCCGGAGTACGAGATCGGGATCTACCAGTATTCTTGCCTTGAGATGTAGTTTGCTGTCTGCGGTCGGCCCCCTTACCCACCGAGGTAGATTCGATAGACGGACCCGGAGGTAACTGCGGTAGTCCCGGATGGCCACCTGGTGCCATCCCTTGAGATGTTAGACGACTCAAGATGATAGACAATGAAGATAGAGGAAATGCAATGAGATGAGGTGCTAGGGGAAGCCCACTGTGGCTCTCACTTGAGGCAGCAATACGTCCTCGCGGAGATGTCGGTCAGTGCGATCACTGGCCCTCCACAAAAAAGATGATGAAAAGAAAAGGTGATGATGGCCACGGGCTCCCACTTGAGTCGACAATACGGACTTCAATGGGATGTCGATTGTCTGTAGCAGAACAATCCTCTCTGAGTGAACAAAAGTAATATTAGTAGGTCACAGAGCGTTAGTAATTCTTCTCAGACCTATGAATCGAAGATCGATTCTGAATTCTGAGTGTATGACTTGTTTAGTACTCTTTTTTTTTTTTTTTTTGCTTGCCGACTACGACTAGCACCCGTCCAAAGGGTACCGCCCTTTATATCGGGAAGTGGGTTACAGGGAATAGGTAGGAGTGGAGAACGATGGGTGGGTTTCTAGAGTTTTTTTCAACTTTATTAAATCTTATATTTTATATAGCAAATTATAACTGGGTAGCAGTTATTGATTCATTCATCATAAGAGTGGGGAAATAATTACATTGTGGAGAGTTGTGGACATTATGGCCATTAACCATAATCATTATTGCGGTGGGATGATAGGGATGGTGGTGAGGTGCACTAGACATCACAACATCGGGTTGTGTTAGTAAAACATAGTATCTTCTCATTCGGGGGCAGCTCCGAATCTGATGGAGACAGTTGGAAGCCCTGGTAGAACAGTAGGACTACTGTGCAAATGATGGAATGATGCATGGTGGGGCTGTATCGGTGATGAAATCATTGACAAGGATGAGATCAGGGCTATCGGGGGGAGAGAGTAGCGGTACAGTGTAAAAAGTAGTGAGGGGGAGAGTGACGGAGTGGAGTTTGGGGTCTGATGAGAGCGCACTGAAGCATTGTATCGAAAAGCAAAGGGTGGTGAGAGTGATATCGTTGTGAGATGTAGCGAAGACGTAATGTTTCTAGGTGGTAAAGGATGTGCGGAAAAGGTGTTTGATTGTAAAGATCTCTGGTGGAACTGAGAAGGCGAATGCGAAAAGCAAGACAAAGGGCATGTCTTTCCAAGATTTGCAATCGAGCATAGAATGATGGGGCGGCCGATATCCAGGCATGAAAGCCATATGTGAGGACGGGGCGTAAGAACATTTTATATGTAGTAAGGAGTGTGTGGGCAGTGAGTCCCCAGGTGGAACTGGTTAGCCGGCGCAGGAGGTTAATTCGATTATAGGCTTTCTTACAGATGGTTTTCAGATGAGGCGACCATTTAAGATGCCGGTCGAAGGTGATGCCAAGGTAGGTCACTGTATTCTGTGGTTGCAAGGGAAGATGATCGACAGAAACGTGAAAATTAGCTGGATTGCGCTACACTTTAGTTCGTTTGCCAGGCGGAAGGAAAATGATGGTTTGTGTTTTATCGGCATTGAGTTTGAGGCGCCAGTATCTGCACCAACAAAGAAAAGTATCGATAGCTGTTTGTAACGTACGATTAATCTGATGAATGGTTGGGACAACAGCAAGAAACGCCGTATCGTCAGCATATTGATAGAGATTGATGTTGGGAGGAAGATTGGGGAAATCAGCCACATAGAGCAGATAGAGGAGGGGAGAGAGTGATGAACCTTGAGGAACTCCGGAGTGAAGAAAAATGGGATGCGATAAGTGGTTGTTGATGGAAACATAGCTGAGGCGACAAGTGAGAAAATGAAAAATAAAACGGATATAGCAGATAGGAAGATCAAAGGAAAACAGTTTATAGAGAAGACCAAGATGCCAAACCTTGTCAAAGGCTTTTTCTAAATCAAATAGAACTAAGCAGGACGGTTGATTGGAGTTAAACTGACTTGTAATGTGAGTGGTTAGGCGAAGGAGTCGGTCATTTATACTGAATTGGGGTCGGAAGCCTGCTTGATGAAGTGGGATGAGATGACGTACGGAAAGATGGAGATGAAGACGGGAGACGAGGATACGTTCAAGTAGTTTACTGAAAACGAGTGTAAGCTGTATTGGACGATAGGAAAAGACTGCATGAGGTGGTTTGTTAGGTTTCAAGAACATTAACGTGGTAGAGGTTTTCCAGTCTGTCGGTAGGAATCCAGTACGCAGTATAAACGTGTAGATGGTAGCCAGAAGGTAAAAGAGGACATAAGGTGCTTCTTTAATATGGCAGTAGGAGATGCGGTCGGAACCGGGTGCAGAGTTTCGTTTGCCAAGGAGACTATGGTGAATATCGTCGACGGTAATAGGTGATGTAAGGGCAGAATCCGGAGGGAGAGTGTGAGTGGAATGGGGTTGGAGTGCAGGAGAAGAAAGCTGTAACGTGTCTGTAGGGTGACGACGCAAGGTAGGATCAGGAGGGAGAGGAGTAAAGATGTCTTGGAGGTAAGAGGCGAAAGCGTTAGTTTTGCTAAGATCATCTTGGAGTGGCTGATCGTGGTCAAGAAGTTGATAAGAAGTACAAGAGCTTTTGCCTGTTAGTCGGTGAAATCTCTTCCAGATTTTGGAAGGATGAGATGTGGTACTAAGTTGGTTGCAGGATTTAATCCACTGACGCCGTTTAAAGGCGACAAGGTAGTTATGCACTATCCGTTGATATTGGCGATGGAGGCGGAGTGCTTCGAGGTTGCCAGTACGAGTGAAATCTCTAAAATGTTGGCGAGAGCGATGGATGAGATGGAGATACTGTGGGGGAAAGGAATGAAGAGTGCTCTGAGGAATATACTGTGCAGAAGAAGTATGAATGGCGCCAGTTATAGAATCAAGTGAGTGATACATTCGTCTTCTGTTGTAGGAGGGGTGATACAATCTAACTGTGTTTGTAGGAAAGTGCGGTAGGCAGACCAGTTAGCTTTGTCAAAGCGAGGTACTGTGCAAACTAATGGTGCTGGACTAGGAGTGCGTTGCGGAGTAGGTGTCAGAGTGAGAAGAATAGGGACGTGGTTACTGCCTAGGAGATCTAACACTATAAGTGTATGCCGGGTGAGTAGATTGGAGGACGTTATGACGATATCGGGTGTTGTGCCACTTTCAGGGCGTGTGGGTTGTGGTAGATCGTGAAAGAAACCTGTAGTATGGGTAGTGAGGTAAGTTCGAAAATTTTCCTGTTGACGGGCAGTACGACTTTGAAAATTAATATCAGCTAAAATGACATAAGTATGAAAATGATCAGAGATATATTGAAAGAAAGGATATGGTATGGGGTGACAGGAGCGAACATAAATTGTAGCAACGGTGATGTTAAGGGTTTTGAAATATAACGTAGTGGTGAGATGTTCGGGAAGAGGAGCCAGATAAGTAGAATGCTGTCGATATGGAATGGATGCTGAAAAGCCGATGGCAACACCTCCGCATGCTCGACGAGCGGGTGCGGTATTATCATGGCGAAGAAGAGTATAACGTGAGATGTGCGGGTTTAAGCGAGGCGTAAGATGGGTTTCATTTAGTAAAAAACAATGAATATTTTCCTCTATCAGAAGTTGGTGGAATAGGATTTTATGTTGCATGAGTGATCGAATGTTGAGAAACAGGAAATGAAGTGCCATGACGAGGGGAGAGAAAAGGAAGATAGAGAAAGTTAGACTTCCGTCTGGAGTTTGTCCGAGTGAAAGTAAACAGTTAGTCCTGAATATGTGGCGTTGAAATTGATGTGCAGAATATCCTTAGCAGCCTGTTGAACTTGGTGCAAAATATGATGGCGGAGAAGTGGATGGATGTTCTGCAAAGTAACAGTGATAAAGGACAAGAACTGCGTAATAGTGATAGGCTGACAAGCGTCGGTAGGTGGTGGGAGAGTTTGGGTAGCGTGCGGTCTCAATGGAACAGTTAATTCAGGTTTGAACGGATCGGCGGTTGGTCTTGCCTTGCATTTATAAGTGTAAGTAGGATGATCTGTCGCATTACAAGTAGAACAATGAGGAGGTCCTTGAAAGTTAGTGCATTGACGGGTGTTATAAGGCCCAGAACAGAATCCGCATTTTAACTGATTTGGACAAGAACTAGTCGCATGCGCGTTGTAGGCTTGACATTTTTCACAGCGCATGGGTAGCGGTGAAGGCGACTTAGATGGTGCTTGCTCCATTGGAAAGCAAGGAGTCAATGGTTTCTTTGGATTGGGTTAAGACCCGAACCATGTAGGTATTTTCGGAAGCATTCTTAATGCGGATGCATTTGATGATGGAAAGGCCGTCAAGGCGAAGTTCTTCGGTGATTTCGTCATCTGAGTAAGACGGATCGACACCTCGTATTACGACAAAAAGTGCAGGCTGTCTGTGTGGTGGAGGCGGTTGCTTGGAAAGACGAGGTGCCTGATTGATAATCTTTGCTTGTTTGCCGAAGATTTCAAATGAATGTGTATTAAGGAGTTGTTTGGCGAAATCTGGATCTGTTGCCTTGATTATGATGCCTTTCTGAGTGTTGATGAGTTGTGTGATTTTAGTACGTGGTACATACTTGACGAGGCGAAGATACAGAATCTTCAGATCTTGATATTTAGGATCATAGTTAGTGAGAAGGAAAGAATGAATTTGAGGCTTCGTGGTGCGTTCCAGAGAGTCATCGTCCATATGAGAACCTGATGATGAGTGTGAAGATTCACTGAGGGTATGATGACGTTTGGCATTTGGTGCATGAGATAGATGAGCAAAATGATCGTCGTGAACGGGTGGTCCAGTATCACTGGAGCGTTTTGAGCGGTCCTTCCGCATAGCTGACGAAGCAGCCGAAATGGAAGCGTCCGCAGAAATAGATGGTAGACCAGAAGAAGCTGAGGCCATGATGATACAAACAAACAGATACAACACAAAGTGCTTAGAAAAGGTAGGTGTGTAGGTAAAGACCTCCCATTCGGATAGTGGCCAGGTGGGGAGAAGCCCCAGTGTAAAATCTACAGCAGCAGTTGCACTTCACTAGATTAGTCTTACAACTGTTACTTGATATTTGCTTTGAGCAACTCTCAGGATCGGGAAAGGATAACAAAAAACAGCCGTTTTGACGTTTGGTACATCACAGCTGGTGAGGCCAATAAACAATCGACCTGAAGATCTATATGTCATAACGTTTTTTTAGGGGTAAGGGAATAGTGTTATAAGTGAACTGGATAATCTTTATTCATCAATTATTAACTGATTTGGGCAAGGTGATACTCCTACTCCCATCCATTAGAGGGTTACGCCCTCTCTTTGGCATAGGTGCATTTAGATTTACATTGATTGTTAACACTGTGAGATGGTCAAAGTGCAGTTTTATAATCATGATGAAAAAGTGAGCATACTAAACTAGGTGTTACTGATAAATAATAAATCAGAAGTAGAACATAAATGTGCAAATATATATATACGAGGTGCTAAAGTATAAATATGATAGAAAAACAAAATGTATCACAAAAGTAATAGAACGTATAGCAATGATGATGAGGTATGAGATGAAGTGCAAGCACAACACAGACATAGTTAAATTAGCAAGACAGATGCAGTGTTAAATCTTCTGTCCCGGGGCGACTCGGGACTGATGAGGACAGGGGGAAGCCCTTGTTAATAATGAGGATTTCGGTGCTAATATGGAAAAATATGAGGAAGATGATCACTAATGAACTAAATGTCATATATTTCCCATTTGTCAGCAGTCAGATGTGTATTTTGGACAAACAGAGATACTAAGATGTTTAACGGTGAATGTTTGTACCGAATTGTAGCGTCAGTAAGAGCATCAGCCTGCAGGATGTCCAAGAATAGTGGATGACCTGTTTGTATACGTGAAGTGATATACTTTATTCGTAGTTCTGCGAGGTGTTTCGTAATTTTTGAAAAATCGATATACTCATATGTCAGCCATGTAGGGTAAGGAAGCTTAATACGATAAGCCAGCCGAATAGCATGTCGCTCAAAGATGCAGAGTTTTTCGTAATATGACGCAGAAGCATTGCTCCAGGCGGTGTGTCCAAAAGTGAGGATGGGTCGGAGGAATGCCTTATAGGTGTGAAGCATCACTTCAGCTTTCAGACCCCAAGTCGTGCCTGTGAGACGGCGCAATAGATTTAACCGCATCTAGGCTTGGCTGTTAGCTTTTTCAGGTGAGCATTCCAGGTGAGTTTTGAGTCGAAAATCACGCCTAGGTAGGTAGCAGTAGGGGTAGGGCGTACACGGTATCCATCTACAGTTACTTGCAAAAGATTCGGATTTCCGTAAACTCGGGAACGTCTGTTGGAGGCAAGAATATGATTGCTTGAGTCTTTTCTGTATTAATGCTTAAATGCCATCGCTTGCACCACATGATGTAATTATCGAGAGTTCATTGTAAAAGAATATTAAGTTGTTGGATAGTTTTACCAAGAGCAAGAAAAGCTGTGTCGTCTGCGTATTGAAAAGTAAAAACATTGCGTGAAACTGCAGGGATATCAGAAGCGTATAGGATATACAATAAAGGGCTGAGAGCCGAACCCTGAGGAACCTCAGTAAGCGGAAAGATAGGCCAAGATAGAGCATTACCCACTGTCGCATAAGCAATGCGATTTGTAAGGAAAGAATATACTATCCTCAAATAGCAAAGTGGAAACTTGAATGATTGTAATTTTTTGATTAAGCCGTAATGCCAAACTTTATCAAAAGCCTTTTCTAAATCCATAAGAATGAGGCAAGAAGGGAAGGCTTTATTATTCTGGTTAGTGATTATGGTGCTGAGGCGAAGTAGCTGGTCATTTATAGAGAAGTTAGGCCGAAAGCCTGCTTGATGGATGGGTAGAAGAGTAGTTGTCTCAAGATACTTTTGAAGACGGCAGACAAGAATTTTCTCAAATATTTTACTGAGTAATGATGTCAGTTGAATTGGTCTGTAAGAGGAAACAGAATGTAGAGGCTTGTTCGGTTTATGGAACATGCAAATTTTTGATACTTTTCAGTCTGAGGGATAGAAACCAGTTCGGAGAATGAAGATGTATATCGCCACCAGTAGTAGTAGAAGTATTGCGGGGCTTCTTTAATATGTCGATAGCAAATGTTATCAACCCCAGGGGCTGATCAATGACGTGGTCTGCAGAAGGTTGTAAATCAGGAATGCAAGAGATGTCTGTCCGTTCAGAGATCTTAGAGGCAGCTGTTGGAGTAAAAACTGTCTGAAGCTGACTAGCAAAAGCGTTAGTTTTCTCTTGGACTGAGAAGAGAGGGGTGCCATCTGAGATTAGAGGTTAAGTGGTTGTCGTATTCTTGCCAGTTAGTTGATTAAACCTCTTCCAATAGCGTGATGGGTGTGCTTCCTCAGATAAGGTATTACAAGTCTTAATCCAACTGCTACGTTTATATGCAGCAAGATAATTACGAACCGCTCGTTGCCATTGGCGATGTTGATGAAGATAGACATCATTCCCTGTTCGATGGTATTCACGGAGATATTGGCGAGCCTTATGTATGAAAGTGACATGTGTCGGTGGTAATTTTGGCTTGTGGAGAGTCACTTGAACAGTTGGAATGTTATGATGAGCACTGGTTCGTATTGTCACAGTGAGAGTAGTAAGACACGAAGCCAACTCAGGTTCTGTAGCTGGTGCTGCTACACTTGAAAGAGAGTGTTCGATGTCTTGCCGAAAATGAGGCCAATTCGCTTTGTCAAATCTAGGAACACGTCGCGGTGCAATTACCCGTCGTGGCGGTTGTCCTCGAGTTAATGTTAATTTAACTGGATGATGATCGCTTCCGATGGAATCGAGAACTTCATGGTGACAGTCGTTAACAAGGTTTATAGATGTAATTACGACATCTGGTGTAGTCTGACTGACTGGTCTGGTGTGAGTAGGAAGGACATGAAGATGCAGCTGCAGATTGTCAGTTAAGAACTGTTTAAAATTTGCCTTTTCGCGAGCACTACGACTATGGATATTGATATCCGCCATGATAATATTACGAAAGTTATTGGCTATATATTCAAAATACTGTAATGGTATGGGTTGGCGGGGTCGAATATAGATTGTGCTAAAATTAACTATTAATGATGGAAAGTATATAGAGTAAAGTAAGTATTCCGGGAGATCTGCAAAAACTTGAGGAGTATATGCTCTTACTGGATATTTGGGAGAATAACCTATTGCAACCCCTCCTTGAGCACGTGCCATATGATCGGGATAATCGTGGCGCTGTAGTTGGTAACCAGAAATATGGGCTAACACGTTCGGTCTTAAGCCGGTTTCGTTAAGTGCAAATGCATTAATATGCTCCTCATATAATAATGTTTCGAAGAACAGCTTATGTTGTGAAAATGAACGAATATTGACGAATAGGAAAGTAATCCCCATAATGTAGAGTAACACATGCATGGTTTTAAACAGCAGTTTCAAGAGGCCCAATGTGAAAGTGAACATAATTATTGGAATACGTTGCATGGAGATTTATGTGAAATATGGATTTTGCGGCAGAGATTATATTCTGTAAGATATGAGCTCGCTGAAATGGAAATATATTATGTAACACCAAACTGATATAACGGAGGAGATCTTCAGCGGTTAGCGGCGGTAATGTGGATTGAGTCGGTTGAGTTGCTTTATCGGCCGTTTTTAGTGGTACCGTTAGTTCTGGATGCTCAGGAGTTCGTGCTGGTTTGGCTTTGCAGCGATAACTGTAGGTAGGATGAATCCCACTGCAAGTATTACATTTCGGCGGTCCTTGGAATTTGGGACATGCTTTTGTTTCGTGCAGCCCTGAGCAGTATCCGCATTTAGAGGGATTTGAACAGTTAGCGATAGTATGATCGTTGTAAACGTGACATTTCTCACAACGAATTGGTAATGGTCCTTGAGTTTTGGATGGTTCAACCCGGTGGATTTTCTTATAGATCGGCGCACCATATCGTAATAGGTAGTCAATAGTATCCTGACGCTTACAAAGAACGCGGACCATGTATGTAGGACCATTATTATTTCGAATCCGAATACATTTATCGACTGATATCCCTTCTTGCGCTAGTTTCCCGAGTATTTCTGCATCTGTCAGTTCGGGTGAGACACCTCTAATGACAACAGATAGAAAAGATGGCTGTGGCGGTGGTGGAGGCTGCTTCTGACCCTTATCTGTATATTTCGTGAGTTTAGCATCTTTCCCGAAAATTTAGTAAGAAGCCTTATTCCGTATGGTAATTCCAAAATTCGGATCTTTGGATTTCAAAATGTAGCCATTTCTAGTGGAAACGATTTGAACTAGAGTGTCCCGTACCCTAGGAACGTATTTCATTATTTGCAGAAATATTTTGGAATTTGTGAATTTAGTGTCATATTCTGTGAGTAGAAAGTGATAAACAGGATCGAAAGTTGTACTTGGTAAGGAATGATCTATAGAACCCGTTGTTTTATTAGTATGCTGTGGATTGCCCTCGATATCCATTGCTGTAATAGGAGACCTTGATCGAACACGTTTAGCAGATTGTGTAGATTCTGTAGAAGGATGCCTATCTCTAGATATGCTTCCTATCGGTTGACTTCCCCAAGAAAAGTGGCTGCGAGAGCCAACAGATGCAGGTTGATCGCGGGAAGTGCTTGGATTCGTCTAAAGTGTAGGTGGTAATCCTATATGTCTTCCTAGGTGAGCTTGACCGTCTGTGTTGCCAGAGTCCGTCATCGTGATAAAGTAGCCAAGGGCCGAAGCCCAAATGAAGATGAAAAAGAAAGTAAAGATGATGAAAAAGATTGAGGTTCAAAAAGCAAGTTGCTCTCCAAAAGTTAAAACTTCCGTCAGCCCTCTAAGTGTCGTATGTGTGATGTGCTCCCAAATGCGTATTACAACACTTGATCGTAGCTGGCACATTAACTAACACAAGAGAGATTAGGCCTCTTGATTCAGTATGATCATAACGTTTTTTTTTGCTAGCCGGAGGCTAGCACCCTATTTGAGGGCTACACCCTCTTTGAGGGGGGAGAGTTATTGAGGATTAATGGATAGAGGGTTAATAGGCAGATGGGCTAAGTGATTTCGTTCATTTATTTATTTATTGATTAATCATCGAATATCTGGACATTATGACCTTTGCG
This sequence comes from Thermobia domestica, assembly GCF_964235325.1. Classification (NCBI taxonomy): domain Eukaryota; kingdom Metazoa; phylum Arthropoda; class Insecta; order Zygentoma; family Lepismatidae; genus Thermobia; species Thermobia domestica. Next base: position 35,501,834 of record NC_137467.1, read on the forward strand.
ATCATAATCATAAATTAAGGAGAGGTGAAACTACTTAACTATATAAGTATAAATTGGTGTTACACATTGTTATATACACATAGAATGAGTGATAAGTGAAATAACACTGAGAATGAGTGAAAATATAAAGTGACCATAAATATATAAGGAACTTAATATATAGAAAACTTATGCATAAATACTTAAACTCCAAACACAACTATATATATGATTTGATGATTGAGAAATCCTTATAGATTAAACGACTAATAATTGGAAATTATATTAATAGAGAATGAAGGTGAATAATGGGATGAGGTGCGATACACGGGACAAACACAAGGGAAATTAGTATGACAAATGAGGTTATCTTCTGCCTAGGGGCTGCTCTAGGCTGATGAAGACGTAGGGAGCCCTGTTAGAGACAGTAGGTCTTACTGTGCAGAAAATAAGGGAAATACGTACGGGAGATGGGCATGAAGTTGATAGTCTTCGAGTAAGAGTAAATCGGGGTGATCAGGTGGCAGCGTATAGCAGTAGAGAGTGAAGAGCAGACTAAGTGGGGAATAAGCATAGCGGGGACGGACAGGATGAAGAGCATGATAGTGCATAGTATCGAGGAGTAATCGCTAATGGGAAATGTATCTGTCAGTGATGAACTTCTGTCTAAGAGATTCAAGATGATGCGAGATGTCGGGGAAGTTGACGAGATTATACAGCTCACGGGTTGGGCTTGGTAATTGAATACGATGTGCGATGCGGAATGCATGTCGCTCTAGGATGCGTAATTTTTCATAGTAGGTTGGAAGGGCGGAAATCCACGCAGTAAACCCATACGTAAGCACTGGTCGCATGAATGCTTTATATGTATTCAGAACTGTTTTAGGTTGTAGGCCCCAGGTTGTGCCAGTCAGGCGCTTTAGAAGGTTAAGGCGCTGATAAGCTTTGGCAGCTACTTTCTTGAGGTGTGGTTTCCATGTGAGGTGAGAGTCATAAAGAATGCAGAGATAACTAACGGATCGAGTTTGAATGATTGGAGTATCATTAACTGTGAGTGAAAGCAGCGATGGGTTACGGTGTACTCTGGTGCGCTTTCGTGGGGGTATAAAGGTTTTTGCTGCATTGATGGAAAGACTCCACTTCCGGCACCAATGAGTGAACTGGTTGATGGCTTCTTGGAGATCTCGAGTGATCTGACGGATAGTATTTCCTAAGGCTAGTAAAGCAGTATCATCAGCATACTGAAATAAGTGCACATCAGGAGGAAGTGGAGGGAAATCGGCTTCAAAAAATGATATATAACAGCGGAGATAGAGCAGAACCTTGTGGAACTCCTGACAGAAGGAAGATGGGATGAGAAAGCTGATTATTGACGCTGACGTAAGACAGACGACATACAAGAAAGTGATAGATAAAGCGAACATATGTAATGGGAAATGCAAAATGGAAAAGCTTATGAAGAAGTGCCACGTGCCAGACTTTATCAAAGGCTTTTTCGAGGTCGAATAAAAGTAAGCAAAAAGGTTTGACAGAATTATAATGATTTGTGAGGAGACTGGTGAGGCGAAGGAGTTGATCATTGATAGAGAATCCAGGGCGAAAACCTGCTTGATGAATAGGAAGGATATTTTTAGATTCTAAGTATGGGTGCAATCTTTTAACGATGATGCGTTCGAGAATTTTGCTAAATGTGGATGTCAGTTGAATAAGTCTATAAGAAGATGTGGCGGTAGGGGGCTTTTTTGGCTTCAGGAACATAAGTGTTTTAGAAGTTTTCCAATCCGTGGGGAAGAATCCGGTACGGAGAATGAAAGTACAGATAAGGGCGAGAAGTGTCAGAAGTACAGGAGGACTTTCCTTAATGTGCCGATATGTAATACTGTCAAAACCTGGGGCAGAGTTTCGTTTGTGGTTAACAACACTGATAATTTCGGTTGCAGAAATGGGTGTTGTAAGCGGATGATTTGGAAGCGTATGATTGCTACTGGGCTGTAAATGAGGAGAGTCAAGAGGTAGGTTGGCAACAGGATGCGGAGCAGTGAGATTGGAAAGCGGTGTAGGTGTGAAAATTTCCTGCAGGTAATCTGCAAAGACGTTGGCTTTTTCCTGATCACTTTGAAGTGGTGTGTTATTATGGAGTAGAGGATAATGAGGTTTTGTATATTTGCCACAGAGTGCGTTAAAACGTTTCCAGAATTTAGAAGGGTGGCCGGTTTCGTTGAGGTTATTACAAGTTTTTACCCAGTTTCTCAGTTTATATGCTTTGAGATAATTACGAACAGTGCGTTGCAGTTGATGATGGTGATGAAGGGTTTCTGGGTTTCTAGTACGAACGTATTCGCGATATAGCTGTCGAGAGCGGCGAATCATAGTTAAGTATTGAGGCGGTAGTTGTGGTTTGTATGGAACAGAAGCTGAACAGGAAATATAGAGTTCGGATGCGTTAGAAATGGCAGAGCTGATTGTAGTTATGCTGTTGTATAGCTGCTCTTCCGTAGATGGTGGTGCGTGATTTTGAAGTGAATGGGTAATATGTTCACGATATTTGTTCCAGTCGGCCTTGTCGTAACGAAGGGATGTGCGAGGAGGTGGTGCATTGACAGGGTTGTTGGCGGTATTGTGGTGATAAGAAAGTTTGAGAGGTGCGTGATCGCTGCCAATGAGATCAAGAACTTCGACTGTGCCGTGGGAAGCTATGGTATTAGAAGTGATACCAACGTCAGGCGTTGTCTGAGAGATAGGACGGGACGGTGTGGGTAAATCATGTATAATTCCTGTTGAATGCGAAGAAATACATTGGAAGAATGCAGTGCTTTCATTATCTGTTCGACTATGGAGATTGATATCTGCCATAATTAAATGATGCTTATAGTTATGTGAAATGTGTTGGAAAAAGACATGGGGAATCTGATGTCCAGGACGGATATAGATGGTGATGACACTGATTGCGATATTGGGAAAATACAATGTTGTGATAACATGCTCTGGAAGATTGGCAAGTGGACAGGTATGGCGTCGAAATGGTAAAGCGTGGTAGAAGCCAACAGCTGCTCCACCATTAGCTCGGTGAGCAAGAAGCTGGCTGTCACAACGAAGTATGTTGTAACGGGGTATGTGTATAGTATCACGAGGTTTTAAGAAGGTTTCGTTCAGAAGGAAGGCGTTCACCTTTTCTTCCAGCAGAAGCGTGCCAAAAAGCAGCCTGTTTTTGGATAAGGATCGAATGTTTAGAAATAAGAACACAATACCCATGATATGAAGTATGCAAAGGTAGTTAGGAGTCGGACGGAAGATTTGTTGTGTGAAAATAGACATCGCTGTTAGAGTACGTAGCATTAAAGGAAGCATGGAAGATGATCCGGGCGGCATGAGTAATTTCTTGTAGGATATGTGGACGTATAAAAGGATGGATATTTTGTAATGCGAGAGTTGTGAAAGCCAGAATTTTATCGATAGTGACTGGTGTGGATTCCACTGGAAAGTCTGTGTTGGTTGATGAATGATGTGTTCGTAATGGAGCTACTAATTCAGGATGGGAAGTTTCTGGTGGAGGTTTCCCTTTGCACTTATAAGTATAAGTGGGATGTTGGTCATTGCAAGTAGCGCATCGCGGTGGTAGGTTTAGATTAGTACATGAACGAGTAGGATGAGTGCCACTACAGTAGCCACAGACGGCAGTGTTGCGACAGTTTGCAGTTGTGTGTTGGTTATAAACTTGGCATTTCTCGCAACGAATTGGTAACGGTGGTGAAGAACGGGAGGGTTCGACTCGATGTCATTGCTTATAGATGAAAGCACCATTTGCAAGTAAGGTATCGATTGTTTCTTGGGATGAAGTTAATATCCGCACCATAAATGTCGGTCCTCGATCATTGCGAATGCGAAGTGCTTTCGTGATGGTAAGTCCCTCTACCCGCAACTCTTCTGAAATTTCCTCGTCTGTATACGACGGCTCACCTCCCCTAATAACCACAGACAAAAGGGGAGGCTTCTTAGGAGGTGGTGGTTGTTTACGCCGAGATGAACTAAGAGTTTCCATTGTAGCGTTCTTGCCAAAGATTTCAAACGAGGCTTTGTTGCGTACAGTAATGGCAAACTTGGGATCAGTTGATTTCAGAATGGTTCCGTTGCGAGTTTTAACTACTCTAGTGACGTTTATGCTTGGAAGATACTTCCGTAGCTGGAGAACTAAAAACTTAACATTTTCGAATTTCGGGTCAAAATTCTGGAGTAAAAATGAATGTAATTGATGTTCGGAGGATGGAGTGATCATAGGTGAATGTGAAGATGTGTGCGCAGTTTCTAAATCCATAGTATTAGATGCTGACAATGATGTTTCTGACAAATGTTGTCTCTTAGCCGGCGGTGAGTTTCTTACACGCTCAGCATAATTCTCAGTGCGATGTGGCGATCTTCATCGACTGGAGGCGTTCGAGATGGTGGAGGCATTGGGGTGCTCTGAGGCTCTACGATGTCTGCTGCCCTCTTTCCGTTTTTCCACCTTCGTGGCATGCGCCGGTGGAGCGAGAAAGACTGGGGGTAATTCTCCGTGACGACCATCCATGGAAGCCCCAGTGATCTGAGGAGGATCCGCCATGGAAATCAACAGGTGGGCCGAAGCCCGAACTTAAGATACTAGTGTACAATGATGTGATGAGAGATGATGAAGGTGAGGTGACCCGTTTGGATAGCCACCAAGGTAGGAGGAAGTTTCTGGACAGACCCGTAGCACTGCACACTCTTGGCTTGATCCGTCTGGAGTACAGAGCTCGTAGGAATGACACAGAAAAGTTTCCGGGATATGGAGTAGGAAGGTTTCCAAAATACACAATAGCCACGCTATTGCGATTGTCACTAGCAGAAACGCTTGCGACCGAAAGTATGTATGATGCAGTCATAACGTTTTTTTTTTTGCTAGTCGCGGTCGACTAGCTCCCGCCCAAAGGGTACCGCCCTTTATATCGGGAAGTGGAGTAATGGGATCTTGGGGGTTAGGAGAGTGTGGATGGGTATTATTATTTTTATTAAACTTTATTTAACATCAGTTTATACATAATCATAAATATAGTGGGGAGTCATTAATTCATTAGATTAAATAAGCATATACTGTGGAAAAGGGTGGACATTATGGCCTTTAACCATAATCATAAATTAAGGTGGATGGGATGAATGGAAATGAGGTGCACTAGTCGTCACAACATCGGGTATAGTTAGCAAAACACATGCGTGTTATCTTCTGATCCGGGGGCAACTCCGGATCTGATGGAGACAGGGGAAGCCCAATTAGACAATAGGACTACTGTGCATAAGACGGAATGATGCAAGGTGATGCCGTGGCGGTGATGTAGTCTGTGATGAATAGATGGTCTGGACTGTCAGGGGGTAGAGAGAAGTGGTAGAGGGTAAAGAGTAGTGAAAGCGGGGTATGGCGGAGAAGGATATTGGAAGGATGTATAGCAAAATGATGCATTGTGGCTAGAAGCATGGGATGATGAGTTTGAAACCGAGAAGAAATGTAGCGGAGTCTAAAGGTTTCGAGATGGTAAAGAATGTAGGGAAAAGGAGTGCGGTCATAGAGTTCGTTGGTTGGGCTGGGATGGCGGATTCGGAAAGCTAAGCGGAGGGAATGCCTTTCAAGAATTTGAAGTCTATTATAAAACGAGAGAGCAGCGGCAATCCAGGTAGTAAAACCGAAAGTGAGAACTGGGCGGAGAAAAACTTTGTAAGTGGTTAAAAGTGTTCGGGTGTTTAGGCCCCAAGTTGTACCAGTGATGCGGCGTAAAAGATTGAGACGATTGTAGGCTTTGGTGCAGATGGATTTCAGATGGGCTGTCCATTTAAGATGTCTGTCGAAGATTATCCTTAAATATGTAACAGTGTTTTGTGGCTGGAGAGGAACGTGGTCGACATGGACAGAGAAGTTGGCCGGATTGCGATAGACGCGTGAGCGCTTGTTCGGAGGAAGAAATATGATTGTTTGTGTATTGCCAGCGTTTAATTTCAATCTCCAGCGTCTGCACCAAGCGAGAAAGGTGTCAATTGCAATCTGCAGTGTTCGATTGATCTCTTGGACAGTGTTTGCGGTTGCGAGGAAGGCTGTGTCATCGACAAACTGATATAAACTGATATTGCCAGTAATGGAGGAAAATCGGCTTCATATAAGAGATATAATAACGGAGGTAATGTTGATCCTTGAGGAACTCCAGAATGCAGGAAAATGGGGTGTGAGAGGTGGTTGTTGATAGATATATAACTAAGGCGGCAAGAGAGAAAGTGGAAGATGAAACGGATGTAACACAGAGGAAGACGGAAAGAGAGGAGTTTATATATAAGACCAAGATGCCACACCTTATCAAAAGCTTTTTCCAGATCGAATAAGACAAGACAGGAAGGTTTGGATGTATTGAACTGCAGTGTAATATGGGTTGTAAGGCGCATAAGCTGATCATTAATACTATAGGAAGGGCGAAAGCCTGCTTGCGAAAGAGGAAGTAAATTATGAGCGAATAGATGACGGTGCAGACGCGTAACAAGGATACGTTCTAGAATTTTGCTGAACACTAGCGTGAGCTGAGTGGGCCGATACGAAGAGACAGCATGTGTAGGCTTGTTTGGTTTGGGAAACATGAGAGTGATCGAGGATTTCCAAGAAGTCGGAATGAAGCCTGTGCGTAAAATAAATGTATAGATAGCAGCCAGTAAATGAAGAAGAATATATGGAGCCTCTTTCACATGTCGGTAAGAAATACGATCAGCACCTGGAGCCGACTGACGTTTTCTGGCGACTGTGATGTGGATATCTTCAACCGTAATAGGAGCAGTAAGATCACTATTTGCATGGAGATGGTGGCTGGAATTGGGTTGAAGACCTGGTGTTGAAAGATTGAGATTATCGGCTGGATGGCGGCGTAGAGACGGATCAGATGAAAGAGGTGTGAAAATTCCTTGAAGGTAATCGGCAAAGGCGTTTGCTTTCGCAGTATCGTCAGCAAGGGGTTGGTCTCCGTCCAAGTTGGTGAAAACGCTTCCAGTATTTTGTGGGATGAGTGGTGGTGGAAAGATCATTGCAGGTAGTGATCCAGCGACGGCGTTTATAAGCAACTATTTAGTTATGGACAGTGCGTTGATATTGGCGGTGGAGGCGGAGAGACTCAAGATTGCCTGTGTGAGTGTAGTCTCAATAATGTGCCCGGGAACGCTTGATAAGCGTTAGATAATGAGGAGGGAGAGCTGGTTTGAAAGTATGAACGGTGCGCCTTGGAATGTTTTGGGCAGAGGCAGTGTTGATTGCAGCAGTAATAGTATCGAGCGCAACATAAAGATCGTCTTCTGTAGTGGGTGCTTGGACAGTTTCTAGTTGATGTTCGAGTATGGTGCGATAACCATTCCAGTCGGCTTTATCAAACATTGGATAAGAGCGAGGAGGTTCAGAAGTAGTACTAGAAGCAGGACGTGGCGTTGTGATGGTAAGAAGTATCGGTACATGATCACTGCCAAGAGGATCTAGTACATCAAGTCTACAACGAGTTTGGAGATTAATAAAAGTAATAACAACATCTGGCGTTGTGTTACTACTAGGTCGAGTAGGTTTAGGTAATGGATGAAAGTGTCCTGAAGTACGTGTTAGAAGGTAATTGTGAAAATCTTGCTGTTGACGGGGGGTGCGACTGTGAAAATTGAGGTCCGCTAGAATGATGTAAGTGCGATAATTGTCTGAGATATATTGAATAAACTGATACGGAAGAGGATGTCCACGGCGAATGTAGATTGTCGCAAACGTGATGTTGAGTTGGTTAAAATACAAGGTAATAACTAAATGTTCAGGTAATGGCTGAAGGGGAAGAGTAGCACGGCGGAAAGGAAAAGATGGTGAAAATCCAATAGCTACTCCACCACAAGCCCTTCTTGCTGGAGACTGGTTATCGTGTCGCAGCATGGTATAACTTGGTAGGTGTACTTGCTTGCGGGTCGTAAGATGAGTTTCGTTTAAGAGGAAACATGAAATATGTTTTTCAAAGAGGAGTTGTTCAAATAAGATCTTATGTTGCGGTAAAGAAATAATGTTCATAAAAAGAAAATTAATATCCGTAATAATTAAAAGCAGTATGATGTGTGAGAGAGTGTTAAACATCAGTTTGCAATGGATCAGATTGGAAGTAAACAGTTTGGCCAGAACTGCGGTGAAATTGATGTTGAGGATGGTTTTGGCAGCTTGTTGAACTTGACTGAGGATATGGTTGCGCAATAAAGGATGAATATTTTGAAGTGTAACAGTGATAGACGATAAGAACTGTGTAATTGTGATTGGCTGACAGACATCGTGGGGAGCGGAAGCTGTTTGAGTAACATGTGGTTTCAGTGGTACGGTTAATTCAGGCTTGAATTGATCCGCAGTAGGTTTAGCCTTGCATTTGTAGCTGTAAGTAGCATGTCCAGTTTCGTTACAAGTGGAACATTTATGATTTTCTTTGAGATTAGTACAATTGCGGGTGCTATGAGGGCCAGTGCAGAAACCACATTTGAGTTGATTAGGACATGAAGCGGTCGGATGGTCATTATGTACCTGGCACTTTTCACAGCGCACAGGAAGAGGTGCAGGAGATCGACACGGCTCGACACGATGACGTTTGCGATAGATGAAGGCCCCATTTGAAAGAAGAGAATTGATGGTGTCGTGTGAGTTGGTTAGTATACAAACCATGTATGTGTTTCCCTGAGCGTCATTAATACGAAGACATTTGATGATAGAATGACCATCAAGTTTGAGTTCCTGAGCGATTTCTTCGTCTGTAAACGAGGGATCAACACCTCGGATGACGACAGACAGAGCAGGTTGTTTGCGTGGTGGCGGCGGTTGTTTGGCTGATGGAGTGTTCAGCTTAGAAATAGATGCATTCTTCCCAAAGATTTCGTACGAATAAGTATTACGGATTGTTGAAGCGAATTTATCGTCTGGAGTCTTAATGATGATGCCTTTCTGTGTATAGATGATTTGAGCGATACTTGTCCGTGGGATGTATTTGGTGATACGATGATAAAGCTTCTTCAGATCGAGGTATTGAGGATCGTAGTTGGTGAGCAGAAATGAATGAACTAGGTTTGACAGATGTAGAAGTAGAAGTTTCTGCGTCCATGCGATGAGATGAATTTGAGTCAGTGGACGATTCACTGAGGGTGTGATGGCGCTTTGCTTGAGGTGACTGAGGCTGATTATGATGAACATCGCTACGTGAAGTGCGTTTAGAGCTCTCCCTTCGCTTGTCGGCAGATGCTGACGGAGCGGAGGGGCCCAAGGAAAGATGAGTAGAAGCGTGGGGTCCAGTAGCCATGATAACGATTACAAACAACACAAAGAGCTAATAAGGTATGGTAAGCAGGTAGAAGCCACCCATTCGGATAGTGGCTTAGATGATGAAATGCCCCAGTCTAAGCGTGTCGCAACGAGCTACCCTTGGCTGAGATAAGTCTGATAGCTGTTGCTCAGCGAATATCTGGCGAGCAAGTCCCAGGATCGAGGAAAGGATTTTCAAAAAAACAGCTGATTTGACGTGTGGTACGTCACAGCTGGTAAGTGTGTTTTAACGTTCTTTTTTTTGCCGTCTAGCCGTTAAAGGGTTTTGCCCTTTCTTCGGGGAAGTGATTCATATACATTTTGGACTCAATAATATTATAGTGGGTCTATGGGATTTTTCTTTATTCATTAATAAGTAAATAATTTATACATGCATTCAATACTGATAATGGTTAATCAAGCGAACGATAACTAAACAACAACAATAATAACAAAAGTTAGTAGGTGTACAAAATGAATATATAAGGTGATAGGTGCACAAGGAGTAAATAAGTGAAAAGTAGAACAATATTATATATATATGCATATAGGCTAACAAAGGGAAAAAGTGGTAACAAAGTAGAAAACATTATATATATAACTGAAAGGACGATATGATGAAATGAAATGTTAATGAATGAATTGCACAGACGCCACATCACGAGGTTTTGTTAATGGACAGATGCAGTTATCTTCTGTTCCTGGGGCCACTAAGGAACTGATGAAGACAGGGGAGGCCCATATTAGTTGGTAATCACTGTGCGTATGATGGATAAACATGAGGTGATAGATGACGTGGATGATATATGGCAAAGATATCGGGGTCTCTAGTGGCAGGGTCCAATTGGAGGTGATATAGTGTCATATAGTGTTGCAGCGGAGAGTCGAGGTATCGGGGTGGTGAATCGTTATCCCTATCGTAGCGTATAATGTCCTGTAGCATTACATGGTGTAACTCAAACCGAGTAGTAATGTATCGGGTTCGAAGCTGCTCCAAGTGTGGGAGTAAGGACGGAAAATCGATAAGATCGTACAGGAGCCTAGTTGGACTTGGTAACCTGATTCTATACGCTAACCGTAAGGCATGTCTCTCCATGATACACAATTTTTGATAATATTTGTCAGATGCAGAGACCCAAGCCGTGTGGCCATATGTTAAGGTACTTCGCATGAAGGCTTTGTAGGTATGTAGTACCATAGAGGGTTGTAAGCCCCAGCTTGTACCAACTAGTCTTTTAAGTAAATTGAGTCGATTTTGAGACTGGGTGACAACCTTCTTAAGATGTGGGATCCAAGATAATTTACTGTCAAAGACGATACCAAGATAAGTCAGAGTCGAATTAACCGGAACTGGTGTATGCTCAACATGAAGGCGTAGTAAAGTTGGGTTACGGTACACTCTGGAGCGTCGTCCTGGTGGTAAAAATACAATTGATTGTGTCTTCGCAGAGTTAATACTCAGTCTCCATATGTTACACCAGTCGACAAAGCTGTCAATAGCAGGTTGCATAAGGCGATTAATTTGCTGAATAGTACGGGCTGTTGAAAGAAAAGCTGTATCGTCAGCAAACTGATAAATTTGGATATTGGCTGGTAATCTGAGATCGGCAACGTATAAGAGATAGAGGAGAGGCGACAAAGACGAACCTTGAGGTACTCCAGAGTGTAAGAAGATTGGATGAGAGAGAGTGCTGTTTATGGATATGTATGCCAGACGTCCTGTTAAGAAAGAATTGACTAAGCGTATGTAGGAAATAGGTAATAGATAGTGATGCAGTTTATAAATAAGCCCAGGATGCCAAACTTTATCAAACGCTTTCTCGAGATCAAATGTGACTAAACAAGAAGGAAAACCCCGGTTATATTGGTTATAAACGGCCGTGGTAAGGCGTAATAGCTGATCTATAGTACTAAAATGAGGCCGGAAACTAGCTTGATGAATAGGCAGAAGATTGTGACGTCGAATGTGGTCATGAAGTCGGCGAACAAGAATCCATTCCAGGATTTTACAGAGGCAGCTAGTTAAATGAATTGGTCTATACGACTGAACATCCGATGGAGGCTTCTTTGGCTTAGGAAATAGAAGAACCTTCGAGTATCTCCAATCAAGTGGAAAGAAACCAGTACGAAGTATGAAAGTGTAAAGTTGATTGAGGAAAAGAAGAAAAGAAGGAGGCGCATGTTTGATCAGTACATAGGTGATGCAATCAAAGCCAGGTGCAGTATTCCGTTTCTTTTCTAGACTTGTAGTGATATCGTCTGGTGTTATAGACTGCGTAAGTGGATTATTTGGTTCAAGAATATGATTATCTGACGGTTGTAAGTGAGCTGAGGTCAGATCAGTTTGGCGGTTGATGATTGTTTGAAGTCGTTTTGGCATGTGCCACCCAGGCAACAGAGTAAAGATATCTTGAAAAAAGAGGGCGAACGAATTTGCCTTCTCTGAGTCAGTAGTGAGAGCTTGATTGTTTTGAACAAGCGGATATGGCGTGAATGAAGTTGTGCCAGTAAGTTGACCAAACTTTCGCCAATATATGCTTGGATGAGTTTCGGCAGCCAGAGTATTACATGTACGGATCCATTGTCGTTTCTTGTACGCAACGATGTAGTTATGTGTTATGCGTAGGTACTGACGATGGAGTCGAAGTGCTTCCAAGTTGCCGCTCGTTCGGTACTCTCGGTAAGCTCTATGTGATGCAGTTATTAATGAAAGGTATTGTGGCGGTAATGTGGGTTTATGAAGATGTGCGGTAGTAGTAGGAATAGAGCGATCAGCTGCATTTTGAACTGCTTCAGTTAGTGTAGTGACTACTAAATCGAGGTTATGTTGGGAATTAGGTACAGTGAGCGGAATGATAGCATCGTTAAGTGCAGAGCGGTATTGATCCCAATCAGCCTGATTATAACAGTAGATTTTCTTAGTTGGCAATGGATATGAAGATTGTGCTGTGCAGCGTAGTTCTAACTTAATAGGAACATGATCACTTCCTATGGAGTCTAATATCGTGATGGTGATAAACTGAGTCAGAGAAAATGAGGTAATGACAACATCAGGAGTACTGTTACTAGCTGGTCGTGTTGGCTTAGGTAGAATATGAAATTCACCAGTAGTAGTATTTTGAAGAAAATCAAGAAAGTGCTGTTTGTCTCTTTGGGTACGACTATGAAAATTTAGGTCTGCCATAATAATGTAATGCTTAGAGTGAGAGTCAATGAAGCGAAAGAAGTCATAATTGAGTTGTTTACCGGGGCGAAAATAGATTGTAGCAAAGGTGACAGTACGGCCTCGAAAGTATATTGTAGTTATGTTATATTCAGGAAGAGTAATATTATGAGGTGCTGTTACGGATCGATATGGCAGACGATTGCAAATACCGATAGCTGTGCCACCATAAAGACGTGGTCCTGCAGGGGCATCGTGACGGAGTATGGTATATTTCGGTATGTAGCAATTCAGGTAAGGAGCCAGATATGTTTCGCTCAATGCAAAAGCTGATATTCGTTTTTCTTGTAGTAGCTAACTGCGTAAAAAGCACTTGATGGGTCAGTAATGAGCGGATATTCATAAAGAGTAAGTTGTAAGCCATAATAAATACACAGAAAAGTTTAGAGCTGAATTTCGCCATATTAGACATAAACTTCAAGGGGTTGGATCTGAAAGTGTACTGTGGGGCCAGAATAGGTGGCATGAAGCTGAATATTAAACAGGATTTTAGCTGCGTGAATGATTTGAGTAAGTATATGAGTGCTTAGAAAAGGATGGATATTTTGCAGAGTAATGGTCAGAAAGCGTAGTAAGTCTTCAACAGTAACTGGATGAAGTAATGAGTTGGCAGGAGGAGTCGGAGGATCAACAGAGCGAATAGGAGCAACCAGTTCCGGCTTTGAAGGTTGAGGTTGTGTTTTGGCTTTGCATTTATAGCTGTATGTCGGATGTTTTTCAGGACATGCACTACATTGCGGTGGTGCCTTTTGGTTAGGGCATTCCCTGGTAGGATGTTGCATGGAACAATACCCACATTTAATGGTATTAGTGCATTCCGACGTGGGATGTGAGTTATATTGTTGGCATTGCTCACAGCGCGAGGGAAGAGGTGCCGGTGTACGGGATGGCTCGACCTTATAGCGTCTGCGATAGATATACGCTCTTTTAGACAGGAATTGATCTATAAGTTGTTGTGGTTCGTCGGTAAGCACACGTACCAGATAGGTTGGTCCTAAATTATCCTTTATTCGGATGCATCGTTTGACAGGAAACCCTTCTTGATGCAGTTCTTCGTAGATTTCTTCGTCTGTGAGGTCTGGCTCTACTTCGCGTATTACCACCGATAGCATTGGTGAACGTTTAGGAGGCAGAGGTGTTTTACGTGTAGTAGGAGTTAAAGCGGAGAGGTTTGCTTTTGGCCCAAAGATCTCGAAAGTGGCCTTATTCCGTACATGCGTCGCAAAATTAGACCTGGTTGATTTTATTATAATGCCTTTACGTGTCTTGATTATTTCACGGATCTTCGGTCTTGGTACATATTTAACTAATTATTGAAAAATGACACTACCGAATCGTATTTGGTGTCAAAATCGGTTAGTAAGAAGTTATAAGTGACGTCTTGAGTAGTGGTTGCTGAGGTATTTGATTCATTAGTTGTCGAAGCCCAATCCATGTTATTTGTTTGCTGGTTATCGATATTACTAGTGCGTGGTCGTTTCGGACGTTCAGAGATAGAGTCACGCCCGTGTGGGGATGGAGAACGAGTTCGTTGATCTCGAAGTGAGCTGTCCCCATTATCAGTGTTGTCTCCTGTTTGTGCATTATTGTTTCCCTTGGTGCCAGTAACAATACGTGGGTGAGTTTTCTGACGTCCGTTTGGTCCTATATTAATAGGAATTTGTTGGTCGAGATGTAGTTGTCCGGAAGCATTGCTAAGGTCCGTCATGATGATAATGGAGCCTAGGGCCGAAGCCCAAATGAAGATCGAAGAGAAATGAAAGATGATTAAATGATGTTCAAAAAGCAAGCTTGCCCTCCGGAAGTGAGAACTTCCGTCGATCCTCTAAGTGCGTAAGTGTGCTATGCTCACAAGTACGTTTTGCAATACTTGGTCCTCGCTCGCACAGTAACTAACACAAGAGAGGCTAGGCTACTTGATGAAAGTATGACTGGAACTTTTTTTTAGGTGACGGAGTAAAGGTATAAAATGTATCTTTATTCATCAATTTTGAGAATCCATTTTGAGGAAGAGATGTTGCACTCCCAGCCATTAGAGGGTTACGCCCTCTCTTTGGCACAGATGTTAAGACAAGTTAATTGAATTTAAACTATTGTAGTTGGTCTAAGTGCTACTATGAGTAAATTAATATTTAACACAAAATATAAATACATTAATCTTGATGAGAAAAAATGTATATAATAATAATAATAATAATAATAATAATAATAATAACAAGAATAATAAGAATAAGAATACTGAGAAAACATGAGTGCCGGAAATACATTCAAAATACTAAGGTGCTGGATATGAAAAATAATACATTTAAAAGTGTAAATAAATATAATGTGGATATGAATAGATGAAATGAAGTGCATTCACGCCACAATCACAATGGGTAAGTTAGTTTAAACACATGAGGGTTATATCTTCTGTCTCGGGGCGACTCGAGACTGATGTAGACAGGATGAAAGCCCAATGTTAATTATGAATGAAAAACAAGTGCTAAGATGGTAGAATGTGAGGTAAATGTTCGTGAATCATGTAAATGGCAAAGATCTCTCTTTCAGCTGCGTCCAGATTCGATGTTTGAATATGTATCGTTGTTAGAATGTTGAGTGGCGAGTGTAGAAATCTCTACGGTGCGTCGGTAAGGACATCAACTCGTAATGTATCGAGATATAAGGGATGAGAAGTAGTGATGCGAGACTGTATATATCGTGCCCTAAGAGTAAAAAGATGATCAATGATGTTGGGAAAATCAATGTGTTCATACGTGAGGTAATTTGGATATGGTAATTTAATACGATATGCAAGGCGAATAACATGGCGTTCGAGAATTGCAAGCTTTTCGTATAGCGTAGGTGAGGTATGGCACCAGGCAATGTTACCAAATGTTAATATAGGCCGTAAAAATGCTTTATAGGTATTGAGTAGCAACTTTGCATTTAGCCCCCAAGTTGTGCCAGTGAGACGACGGAGGAGATTTAATCTGCGCTTTGCTTGCAACACAACTTTTTGGGAGTGAGGTTTCCAAGAGAGTTTCGAATCAAAGACCACTCCTAAATATGTTGCAGAAACTGCTGATCTAAGGAAATGACCATCTACTGACACGCGACGATTTCCAGGATTTCTGTGTACTTTACTGCGTCGTTTTGAAGGGAGGAAAACAAGGGCTTGTGTTTTCGCAGTGTTAACAGTTAATTTCCATTTACTGCACCAATTAAGAAAGTTGTTTAAAGTTATTTGTAGGTTTCTGATGACCTGAATGATTGTTTTCCCAAGCGATAAAAAGGCAGTATCGTCTGCGTATTGAAAGATGTACACATTAGGCGGTGGGCTCGGCATGTCGGAAGCGTATAATATATACAATAATGGACTAAGGGCGGAACTTGTGGTACACCTGTAGGTGGGGAAATGGGCCTTGATAGTACATTTCCTATTGAAATATATGCAATACGGTTACTTATAAAAGAGTATATGAGTCGAAGATAAAAAGTGGGCAAGCGGATTGAGTGTAGTTTACGTAGTAAGCCATAATGCCACACTTTATCGAATGCCTTTTCTAAGTCCATGAGGACTAGACAGGATGGAAGTCCCTTATTGTACTGATTTGTGATGTCTGTAGTTAAACGAAGCAGTTGATCACTGATAGAGAAGTTAGGTCGAAAACCTGCTTGATGTATTGGTAATAGATCATATGCCTTAAGATGTGCATGAAGTCTACTAGAATCTTCTCGAATAGTTTACTAAATACGGAAGTCAACTGAATCGGCCGATATGAACTGACATCATGAATGGGCTTATTTGGTTTATGGAACATACATACTTTGGAAACCTTCCACTGTAGCGGGTAATAACCAGTTGAGAGGATGAAATTATAAACGGAAATTAACAAAATGATAAAAGAGACCGGTGATTCTTTTATCATCCTATAAGAAATTCCGTCCATGCCTGGTGCTGTGTTTCGTTTTCTACTAAGAGCTGAATGAAATTCAGTCGGTGTAATAGGCCTTGTAAGAGGATGATTGTGATCAATGTGATGTGATGTAGAAGGCTGTAGAGAACAGATGGTGGAGAGATCAATCCGCTCATCACGACAAGGCGATTCTGATGGAGTAAAGACTGTCTGCAATTGGTCAGCGAAAGCATTTGCCTTATCGATATCAGTATGAAGTGGTACACGATTAAGTTGAAGCGGATACGTATTTATTGTACTTTTACCCGTTAATTGGTGAAATTTCTTCCAGTATCGGGTTGGATGTACTTCGTCTCGCAGTTTGTTGCAAGTACTAATCCAGTGCTTCCGTTTGTATGCAATAAGGTAGTTCCTAACTGCTCTTTGCCATTGCCTGTGGTAAAGGAGCTCTTCCACATTACCAGTTTGGTGATATTCACTAATGTGTTGACGTGAGCGCTTCACAAGTGCAAGATATTGAGGTAGTAATTTTGGTTTGTACGCGCATATTTTGTCTTCAGGTATACTTACACGTGCATTTGTTGTTAAGGTGCCAGTAAGATGAGTGAGAGTATTATATAATTCGTGTTCGCTACTCGGTGCAGCAATATCCGTAATATCTCTGTCAATATTCTGCCTATATGTGATCCAGTTTGCTCGATTATATCGCTTGACAGTACGGTATTCGGTTTTAGACTGTGGGCAACGGCCCCTAGTCAACGATAGCTTAATTGGTGCATGATCGCTGCCTATAGTGTCAAGAATTTGTATAGTGCAGTCACTGACTAGATTAAGAGACGTTATCACTACATCGGGTGTTGTTTGACTAATTGGTCGTGAATGACTAGGTAAACGATGTACATGTAAATTCAAATTTTGAGTTACATAGTCAAAGAAGTGTTGTTTCTCTCGGTCGCCTCGACTATGAATGTTCATATCGGCCAAGATTATGACATTTCGGAAGTTATGTGCTATGTAATGAAGAACATCAAATGGGATGGGGTGTCGCAGTCGTATATAGATTGTTGCGATATTGATAACAAGCGATGGGTAATAAATTGGAAAAAGAAGATGCTTCGGATGATTGATGAAAATCTGTGGATGATATTGACGAAACGACACCTTAGGGGAAAACCCAACTGCGATCCCACCCTGTGCTCTTGCACCATGCCCTGAATAGTCATGGCGATATATTTGATAACCTGGTAGACGTACTGTGGTGGTAGGTTTGAGTGCAATTTCATTTAATGCAAATAGATCAATGTTTTCCTCTAGCAGTAGCTGTTCCAGTAGAAGTTTATGTTGTAGAAACGATCGAATATTAAGAAATAGAATATTCATAATTGCCATAATGATAAATACGAGTGCCATGGTTTTATACGGTTGTTTCAAGTGGTGCGATTTGAAAATGGGCATATGTCTGGAGTAGGTAGCATGGAGATTGACATTGAAGAGTGATTTAGCTGTGTCACTAATAGTGCGAAGGATATGATCACGTTGAAAAGGCAGTATGTTTTCAAGCACAATAGTAAAACAGCGGAGAAGATCCTCAACACTGACAGGGTGTAAAATTGATTGGGCTGGTGGCGTTGGCTTGTCAGAACTTCGGAGGGGTGCTGTAAACTCTGGACGAGTAGGTTCTGCCTGAGGTTTTGCCTTGCAGCGATAGCTGTAAGTGGGGTGTGAGTCTCCGCACGTGGCACATTTTGGAGGTTGCTGTTGGTTTTTACATAATCTAGTGTTATGTTGTTCACCGCAATAGCCACATTTAGGTTGATTAGGGCACGAGTTCGTAAAATGAGAATTATAAACTTGACATTTCTCACATCTAATAGGCACTGGTCCAGGAGTCTTTGACGGTTCTACCTTATGGATCTTTTTGTAAATGGGTGCACCGTAGGATAATAAATGATCAATAGCTTGTTGGTTTTGGGATAATACCCGAACCATATAAGTAGGGCCTGAATTATTCTTGATACGAATGCATTTGTCAACATTTATGACCTCTTGAATAAGTTCTTCACGAACTTCTTCATCTGTGAATTCAGGTAGGACGCCACGAATGACCACAGACAGCACTGGTATCTTCTTCGGAGGTGGAGGTTGTTTGATCCTAGAATCAGTTTTCTTAGCAAGTTTGGCATTTTTCCCAAAGATTTCATAGGATGCCTTGTTTTTCAAGTAGGTTCCAAAGTTCGGGTCTTTTGACTTTATGATGTAGAGATTTCTAGTGTGAACTATTTGCTGAACATTAGCACGTGGGACGTATTTAATGATCTGCAGAATGATCATCTTTGCATGTGTATATTTAGAGTCAAAATCGGTAAGTAGAAAGTTATAAACCGGGTCTGGAGTTCTGAAGAAAAAAGCTGCTGATGATTCTGAACATGGTGGTCCCGTGTCCATGGCGTTGTCGACCTGAATTTGTTGAACGTTAGTAGGATTTGGTCCACCGCGGAATCTTTTTGGCGACTGGGTGGAATCACTGGATGGATGTCTATCCCTAGATGAAAACGCTACCGGCTGACTACCCCATGAGAAATGTCTAGTGCGAGTAGAAGGTCCAACGCATGCAGCTTGAGCAAGCGAAGAGCTTGGGTTTGTAGGAACAGAGGCTGGTAATCCTATGTGTCTACCGAGAATCGATTGCCCGTCACTGACGCCAGAGTCCGCCATCGTAAGAAGGTAACCTAGGGCCGAAGCACAAATGAAGATGAATGTGAAAGAAAAGATGATGAAATGAAGTTCAAAAAGCAAGCTTGCCCTCCGAAAGTGAAAACTTTCGTCCATCCCCTAAGTGTCCTAATTGTGTTATGCTCGCAAGTACGTGTTGCAATACTTGATCCTCTCTGACACAGTAAGAAACACAAGAGAGGCTAGGCTTCTTGGTTAGGTATGTTATCAGGGGATTTTTTTTGCTAGCCGCTTACGACTAGCACCCACCCTTTATTGAGGGATGAGTGAGGAAAGGAAAAATAATGGAGAGTGGGATAAGGTGGATGGTTAGAAACCAGTTTTTTTATTTACTTCTTTATTTCCATATAATTCAAAAGAAAAAATCAAAAAACGATGTGGAGGAAAGCATCAATTCGCAGCAGCGGGACTGTCTTGGGCTGCAAGGACATTATGGACTTTGACCATAATCATTCGATGAGGATGGGATGAGATGAGAATGAGGTGCAATAGACATCACAACAACAGGGAGATGGTTAGAGTAAACACATGCATGTTATCTTCTGATCCAGGGCTACTCTGGATCGTGATGTAGACAGTGGGAGGCCTAGTGAAACAATAGGACTACTGTGCCGTAGATGGAAAAATGAAAGATGAATCAAGATGCGTGATGAAATCTGCTACGAGAGGAAGGTGAAAACTATCTGGCGGTAGGGAGTAGTAGTAGAGAGTAAAGAGTAAAGATAAGGGAGTATGGCGAAGTAATGTATTTTTACGGAAGTTGGCGTCGAAGTGCATAGTGTCGAAGAGAAGGGGGTGGTGGTTCTGGAAGCGCTGAGAGATGTATCGTAAACGGAGAGTTTCAAGATGATAGAGAATATGGGGAAATGGTGTACGGGCGTATAAATCACGGGTAGGGCTAGGAAGACGGATTCGGAAAGCAAGCCGGAGTGCATGGGGTTCCAGAATTTGAAGGCGTTTGTAGAAGGAGGGAGGAGCATCGACCCAAGCTGTAAAGCCATAAGTGAGGACTGGTCGGAGGAAAGTTTTATAGGTATTCAGAAGTGTGGTAGCAGAAAGACCCCACGTGGTACCGGTCAGGCGACGAAGAAGATTAAGGCGTGAATAGGCCTTTTTACAGATATACTTGAGGTTGGGAGTCCATTTGAGGTGTTGATCAAAAATAAGGCCTAAGTAGGTGACTGTTTTGCTGAGAGTAATAGGAGTGTGCGAAATGTGAAGATGGAGGTTGGCGGGGTTACGATAAACACGGTACCGTTGACCAGGTGGTAGGAAGATGATCGTCTGAGTTTTCGTGGCATTGATGGTAAGTCGCCAGGTGTAGCACCAAGAAAGAAAAAAATCGATGGCGGGTTGGAGTAAAAGATTAAGGCGAGAGATCGTATTTCCTGTAGCAAGAAAGGCAGTATCATCGGCATATTGAAAAAGGGTGAAATTGGCGATTAGAGTAGGAAAATCTGCGACATAAAGAAGATAGAGAAGGGGTGAGAGAGCCGAGCCTTGTGGAACACCTGAGTGAAGGAAAATGGATGGGGATGAGATAGATGATTGTTAATGGATACGTAGGTAAGGCGACAGATGAGAAAGTGATAGATAAGACGAAGGTAAGAATACGGTAGATTGAAGTGAAAGAGTTTATAGAGAAGGCCCAGATGCCATACCTTGTCGAAAGCTTTTTCGAGATCAAATAACAGAAGACAGGATGGTTTGGACGTGTTGAACTGGTTGATGATGAAAGTAGTAAGGCGGAGAAGTTGATCTGAGATGCTAAAGGAAGGGCGGAAACCAGCTTGATGGAGAGGGAGTAAATTACAAGCAAGTGAGATGGGTGTGGAGACGGGTGACAAGGATGCGTTCAAGAATTTTGCAAAATACTATTGTGAGTTGGATGGGGCGATAAGAGGAAACTGAGTGCGCTGGTTTGTGGGGTTTCAGAAACATTAATGTGGTAGAGGTTTTCCAGGGTATGGGATAAAAGCCAGTGCGAAGGATGAAGGTGAAAATAACGGAAAGGAGGTAATGCAAGAGATAAGGACCTTCTTTGATATGACGATATGTGATTTCATCTATGCCGGGAGCAGTGTTCTTTTTTCGAGAGATGGTTTGACAGATTTCCGGGACAGTGATGGGGACAGTGAGTGGGTTGTTTAGAGAAAGCTCATGATCGGGGTGAGGTTGTAAGTTCGGTGAGGAAAGGTTTAGATTATCAGTAGGATGGTGGCGAATAGTTGGATCAGGCGCAGTTGGAGTGAAAATACCTTGAAGATGTGTTGCAAAGGCGTTGGCTTTGGTAGTATCGTCTGAAAGAGGATGATCGCCATCGAGAAGTGGATAGGGGGTACGGGTACTTTTGCCAGTGAGTTGATGAAAACGCTTCCAGAACTTGGTGGGGTGAGAGGTGTCAGCAAGAGTGTTGCACGTTTTGATCCAGCTGCGGCGCTTGTAAGCCACGAGATAATTATGTACTGTACGTTGGTACTGGCGGAGGAGACGAAGGGATTCAGGATTTCCTGTACGGGTAAAATCTCGATATAGTTGGCGGGAGCGTGTGATGAGCGAGAGATAGTGGGGTGGGAGTGGCGGTTGGTGTGGTTTGATTACAGATTGTGGGATGTATTTCTGCGATGCTGAGTGAATGGTGTTGGTGACAGTGTCAAGAGTCGTATAGAGGTCTATTTCTGTAGTTGGAGGCGAAACATCAGAGAGGTTTGCAGAGATGTAGGAGCGGTAATGAACCCAGTCAGCTTTATCGAAACGAGGAGTGGTACGAACTGGAAAAGACTGGGTATTAGAACGGGATTGCCGGAGAGGGATGGTAAGTTTTACATGGACATGGTCGCTCCCAAGGGGGTCCAAGACTGTGATTTCACAACGTGCGGAGAGATTGGCGGATGTTATTACCACGTCCGGGGTGGAGTTACTTTCGGGACGAGTTAGTTTGGGAAGAGTATGAATGAACCCAGTAGTGTGAGTATTGATATACGTTTGAAATCTAGTTTCTGGTGGACTGAGCGGCTATGGAAGTTCAGATCGGCCATAATAATGAAAGAGCGGAAATGAGAAGAGATGTAGTGAAAGAAGTCTTGGGGAATGAGATGACCGTGACGAACATAAAGAGTAGCAACAGTGACAGAAAGATGTTTAACATAAAGCGTAAGAATGAGATGTTCAGGAAGATTAGGAACCTTAGAGAGATACTGGCGATAAGGAATACTGTGTGGAAATCCGATGGCGACTCCACCATTAGCTCGACGTGCTGGAAGAGCATTATCATGTCGGACTAACTGATAACCAGCGATACGTGGATGGAGGCGCGGGGTCAGATATGTTTCGTTTAAAAGAAACGTAGTAACATGTTCTTCCCGTAGTAGTTCCTGAAAAAGAGGTTGATGATGTGATAGGGAACGAATGTTCAAAAATAAAAAGTTCAGTTCCATGATGAAAGTTACAGCGAAAGTTAGTTTATGAGAGAGATATTGAAGAGAGTCACACGGTTGTTTGGAGTACATCGGAGTGAAAATAGACAGTAGGACCAGAATATGTGGCTTGAAAGTCGACGTGAAGGATGGCTTTTGCTGTCTGTTGAACCTGTTGTAAGATGTGATGACAAAGGAAAGGATGGATATTCTGAAGAGTAACAGTGAGGAAAGACAAGAATTGATTGATGGTAATTGGCTGATATACGGATGATGGCGGAGGAACAGTGGTATCTTGAGTCCCGTGAGGACGGAGAGGAACAACAAGTTCTGGTTTGAAGGGTTCGGCGGTTGGTCGGGCTTTGCATTTGTAGCTATAGGTGGGGTCATTAGAACCACAGGTACTGCAAAGTGGAGGTTGCTGAAGATTTGTGCATGTTTTGGTAGCGTCAGATCCGGAGCAGAATCCACATTTGGGTGTATTCGGACATTGAGAAGTGTGATGTGAGTTATAGACTTGGCAGATCTCACAACGGACGGGGAGGGGTGCCGGTGATTTAGAAGGTTCTACTCTATGTTTTTTCCGATAGATGTAAGCGCCATGCGAAAGAAGATTGTCGATGGTTGTTGAGGAATTGGTAAGCACACGGACCATGTACGTGTTTCCAGAGGCGTTTTTGATTCGAATACTCTTAAGAATAGTGTGGCCGTCAAGTTTGAGTTCCTCGGCAATCTCTTCATCGGTATAGTCAGGTGGTACTCCTCGAATAACAACTGAAAGTGCTGGTGATCGACGAGGTGGTGGAGGTTGTTTCGTATTAGAAGCAGATAGTTTAGAAAGATGAGCGTTCTTGCCGAAGATTTTATAGGAATATGTATTTAACAGTGTAGCAGCCAGGTTGGAGTCGGGACTTTTGATGATGATGCCTTTACGGGTTGAGACTATTTGACTGATGTTTGCATGTGGAACGTATTTGGTGAGTCGAAGGTAGAGTTCCTTTAGATCCTGATATTTTGGGTCGTAGTTGGTAAGTAGAAACGAAGATACTGCTGGAGACTGATGATTGCTGACTATAGGCAGATCCTGTGAAAGAGGTAAAGATGAAAATTCTTTGTCCATATCGAAATGACCTGAAGTAGTGGTAGATGATGATGATTCGCTAAGAGTATGAGGACGTTAAGCTCGTGGTGATTTTGACTGAGGATCCTCTTTAGATCGAGGTGATCGTGAGCGTTCAGGACTAGGTTGATTCTTACCACGGCGTTCCTTCCGTTTAACGGAAGAGCCGGGATCGGTGTGAGTGTGTCCTGTAGAAGACATAGCTGATGAACACAAAGATGATACTACAAATATAGGTAGCAGGTAGAAGACCACCCATTCGGATAGTGGTCTAGTTGAGGAAATGCCCCAGTCTAAACGTGTCGCAACGAGCTACCCTTGGCTGAGATAAGTCTGATAGCTGTTGCTCAGCGAATATCTGACGAGCAAGTCCCAGGATCATGGACAGGATTACAAAAAGCAGCCGTTCTGACGTTTGGTACGTCACAGCTGATGTAGTCGATATTGCTATCGACGTGAAAGATCTTATCAGGGGATTTTTTTTTTGTTCGTCGTCCCGTTTAAAGGGTTGTGCCCTTTCTTCGGGTAGCAGGGGATTTTTTTTACAATGCAAGAACCCGTAGAAGGGAATACCTTCTCTTGGGAAAGCAGGGGATTTTTTTTCAATTGCTAGTCGTAGTGACTAGCTACCTATAAGAGGGTTACGCCCTCTTTGAGGTGCGTGGTGGGAAGGAAGAAAGGAGAGCTATGGGAAAGAGATTGGTGAGCTAAGAGATTTTATTTTATTCCATTATCATATCGATTTCATAATCTTATAAAAGGTCGGCCTTAAGGAACTTCGTTCCTTAACATGAGGTGTGGAAGGAAAGGAGAAGAAATATATATATATTTACACATAAAACATATTCATATTTATACACAGTAAAACAATGTAACATATTAATATAGTAATACAACTTAATGATCGCGAAAATTACGAAATAACAAATGATGTGGGAACATGGAGAAAACGGCAGCCACTATGATAAGAGAGTTAAGGCATGGTAATTGTTAAAATGTAACATGGAAAATGGAGATGAGGTATGAAGCGAGGTGCATTACACAGGACAACACATAGGTTCTGTTAGTGAGACAAATGAAGTCATCTTCTGCCTAGGGGCAGCTCTAGGCGATAATGAGAGACGAAGGAAGCCCAAGTTAGACACAAAAGGAATTACTGTGCAGGAAAAGATGGATGAATGAAAGGAAGATGTTCATGAAGAATGTAATCTCTAATGACTAATAATAAGGGATCTCCTGGCGGTAAAGTATAATGGTATAGGGTGAACAGTAGCGATAATGGAGGATGAATATGTCGGTGTGGTGTAGGGTGGAGTGCGAGATGATGCATTGCGTCTTGAAGTAAGGGATCTGAGTATGTAGGCGTTTACTGATATAGGTAAGGCGAAGTTTCTCGATGTGATATTGTAAAGTTGGGAATGAAATAAGGCGGTATAAATCCTGAGTTTGGCTAGGTAATCGGATGCGGAAGGCGATGCGAAAAGCGTGACGTTCAAGGATTAGCAGCTTATTATAGAATTTAGGTGGAGCGGCTACCCATGCAGTAAAGCCTTAAGTTAATATTGGACGGAGGAACACTTTATAAGTATTTAGAATGGTGTCCGGTCGAAGTCCCCAGGTAGTACCTGTCAAGCGCTTTAACAAATTCAGCCGATTGTAAGCTTTAAGTGTGACATGTTCCAGGTGTTTAGTCCAAGTTAGGTGTCTGTCGTATGTTATACCTAGATATGTAACTGTGCGACGTGGTTGGATAGGAACGTGATCAACGTGTAACGTGAGCAGTCGTTGATTTCGATGAACTCTAGAGTAGCGTCCACGTGGTAAAAACACTATGGCTTGGGTTTTGGCCGCATTAATTGTAAATCTCCACCTAGTACACCAGGATGTAAAGTGATCTATTGCGGTTTGGAGAAGAAGATTGATCTGTTGGATAGTGGTACCAAGAGTGAGGAATGCCGTATCGTCGGCGTACTGAAATAAATGAGTACGTTCGGGCAGTCGAGGCATATCTGAGACATATAGAAGGTACAATAAGGGTGACAAAGCTGAGCCCTGCGGTACACCGGAGAGAAGAAAAATGGGATGAGATAAACAGTCATGAATTGAAATGTATGCCAGTCGATTAGCAATGAAATTATAGATGAGTCGAATGTATACTATGGACAATCGAAGTTGTAGTAGCTTATAGATAAGTCCAGTATGCCACACTTTATCAAAAGCTTTTTCTAAATCAAAGAGAATTAAACAAGAAGGTTGGTTTGAATTGTAGTGTTCTGTGATAAGAGTTGTGAGTCGGAGAAGTTGATCGTTTATGGAGTAGGATGGTCTAAAGCCAGCTTGTGTGAAAGGAATGATATTGTGATCGTTCAGATAAGCATGTAAGCGTTTGACTAGAATACGTTCAAAGATCTTACTAAGTGCAGAGATCAGTTGTATAGGTCGATATGAGGTAATATCCTGAGGAGACTTGTTAGGCTTTGGAAACATTAACGTTTTGGATGTTTTCCAGGGCAAAGGATAGTATCCGGTGCGTAAGATAAAGGTATAGATAGCAGCCAGTAATACTAGTAATCGTATAGGACATTCTTTAATATGGCGGTAAGTGATAGTGTCAAAGCCGGGAGCTGTGTTGCGTTTATTTTGAGTGACGGAAGTTATGTCCTGTACGGTGATAGGGGCCTGAAGAGGTGCATTTTGGGATAAGACATGATGAAGGTTCGGTTGAAGAAGAGGTGATGATAAGTTGAGAGTATCTGCAGCGTGTGGGGCGTGACCTAGCGTAGTTGGAGTGAAAATCTGTTGTAAATGGTCGGCAAAGGCGTCAGCTTTGTCTTTGTCTGTCGAGAGAGCATTGTTGGCGGTTAAGACTGGATACGGAGTTTTGGAGAATTTGCCACAACGCATTGAAGCGAGTCCAATATTTACTAGGGTGTGATACGTCGGAAAGAGAGTTACATGTTTTCACCCAACATCGTAGTTTATAGGCTTTGATATAATTTTTGACCGTGCGTTGGAGTTGCCTGTGGTGTCTCAGTGCGTCTGGATTTCGGGTCCGTAGAAATTCTCTATAAAACTGGCGTGAACGACGAATCAACGTAAGGTATTGAGGTGGTAGGGTAGGATGATATGGCTTAGCTGTAGTAGTGGGTGTATATAACGAGCTGGCTTCTTGTATGGTAGTTGTAATAGTGTCAATAGTGGTGTATAAGGTCTCTTCAGAGGTGGGCTCGGTGAGATGAATGGTGCGTTGAGTAATGTGATTACGGTACTCTTCCCAGTTAGCTTTGTCGTACCTAAAGCTAGTACGAGGTGGTACAAGAGAATGAGAGTTACGGACTGCGAATGGGTTGTAAATGACTTTAATTGTAGCATGATCACTGCCTAGAGTATCTAGAATTTCAACTGTATAATGTGAGATGATATTAGAAGATGCAATAACAATGTCCGGTGTTGTATTCGAAATTGGGCGAGTGGCTTTCGGCAGATCTAGTACGATACCTGTAGTGTTGGACGTGATGATATTGTAAAAGGTAGTTTTGTCGTGAAGTGGGCGGCTGTGCATATTGAAGTCTGCCATGATAAGGTATGTTTTGTAAGTATTTGATATATATTGTATAAATTGATATGGAAGTGGATGACCTGGTCGTATATAGATAGTGGCTAGGGTAATGATCACGTTTTTAAAGTAAATTGTGGTAAGCAAATACTCCGGCAAAGGTGCAGTCAGATAGTGATGTTGACGATATGGTAAGTTGGGAGAAAATCCAATGGCAACAACCCCGTTGGCACGAAGAGCCGGCGAGGGATTTTCGGCATGAAGCATCGTATAGCGCGGGATGCTACAACAGCGAGACTGCGTTAAAAAGGTTTCATTTAGCAAGAAAGCCGTTACGTGTTCTTCAAGGAGAAGTTGTTCAAATAGAAGTTTGTTTTTCGGCAAAGAACGAATGTTTAGAAACAGAAAAACCAAAGCCATGATGTGGTTATGGGTTCGATATATTTTGTGATTTATGAAAGTGAACGGTGTTGCCAGAGTACGTAGCTGTGAAGGTGATATGAAACGTCGGTTTGGCTGCATGGATGATTTGTTGTAGTATGTGTGGTCGGATGAATGGATGTATGTTCTGTAGCGAAAGTGTTATGAAAGTGAGAAGTTGGTCAATGGTAACTGGTGGTTCGAGCGGATGAGGTGTGTCAGTAGCCTGTGGCGGAGGTCGCAAAGGAACTATGAGTTCAGGATGTTCTTGAGCTGGTTCCGGTTTTGCCTTGCACTTATGGCTATACGTCGGTTGTTGTTCGTTACAGATGGCGCATTGCGGTGGCTGTTGGAGATTGGTGCAAGTGCCAGTGTTATGATGACCAGCACAGTAACCACATTTAATTGGATTCTTACAATCACTGGTGAGATGAGAGTTATAGGTCTGGCAACGTTCGCATCGAATCGGCATAGGAGCTGAAGATCTAGAAGGCTCTACTCGATGGATGTGGTTGTAGATAGAGGCACCGTGTCCTAACAGCTCATGGATGGTGGCTTGATGCGGAGTAAGTACTCGAACCATATATGTAGGCCCTCGATCGTTTCGAATTCTTAGTACCTTGTGGATGGTGTGTCCTTCATACTTGAGCTCATCTTGAATTTCTTCGTCGGTGTAGGAAGGGTCTACCCCACGGATGACGACGGAGAGCATCGGTGGACGTCTTGGTGGTGGAGGTTGCTTGCGCCTTGAAGAGGCAAGAGACTGAAGCTGGGCGTTCTTCCCAAAGATGTCAATTGGCACTTTGTTCTTGATTGTGTTGAGGAGTGTAGAATCAGAAGTCTTGAGGATTATTCCATTCCTGGTGTGCACTATTTGTGAGATCGTAGCACGTGGCAGATATTTGCGCAACTGGATCGCTACCATCTTAGCATTGCTGAACTTCGGATCAAAGTTGGTAAGCAGCATGGAGTGAATTGGACTTGAGAGACCATCAGTTTTGGAGGTTCCTACGTCCATCTGGTCAGATTCGGAAGCCGTAGTGGAATCCAGATGATGCTTCTTGGACGGTGGAGAATGCTGTACTCTGTCGGCATAGGTGGTGTTCCTGTCGGACGCTGGAGGCGATCTGGAGCGGATGGAAGCGTTAGAAACGGCTGAGGCAATGGACTCTGCAGAATCATGGCGTTTGTGACCCTTCGTTTTGCTCGAGCTGGCCGATGATTGGTCCTTCCGTGCTCGCACTTTCGTGCTATTCCCCGATGGGCCGGTTACCAGTTGAGGGAGACTTGCATGTGTACCTTTCCCTTTGCAACCAGAGACTGTGCGCGGGTCCGCCATGGAAAAACTGTCCGTGGGCTACTGCCCAAAGTGTGTATGCGTCAATGTCTGCTAATGGCTTGATGAAATGTGATGTTTGATGAAAGGTAGGACTACCGGTTTGGATAGTATCCAGGTGCAGCTAGCTTCCAGTCAGTCCTGTAGTACCGTTCGCCCTTGGCTGGATGAGTCTGGCGAACGGAACTCGACAGAATGACGAGGAAAGAAAGCCGAGGATGAGGAGCAGGAAGGTATTTCCAAAAAGCAGCTGTTCTGACGTCTGGTACGTCACAGCTGATTGATCGATTAAGCAATCGATCGGAAGTGTTCGTAAGCAGGGGATCTTTTTTTGCTAGCCGACTACGACTAGCACCCGTCCAAAGGGTACCGCCCTTTATATCGGGAAGTGGGTTACAAGGAATAACTAGGAGTGGAGAACGATGGGTGGGTTTCTAGAGTTTTATTCAACTTTATTAAAAATTATATTTTACATATCAAATTATAACTTGGTAGCAATTATTTATTCATTCATCATAGGAGTGGGGAAATAATTACATTGTGGAGAGTTGTGGACATTATGGCCATTAACCATAATCATTATTGCGGTGGGATGATAGGGATGATGGTGAGGTGCACTAGACATCACAACATCGGGTTGTGTTAGTAAGACAGATGCAGGTTATCTTCTGATTCGGGAGCAGCTCCGAATCTGATGAAGACAGTTGGAAGCCCTGGTAGAACAGTAGGACTACTGTGCAAATGATGGAATGATGCATGGTGGGGCTGTATTGGTGATGAAATCATTGACGAGTATGAGATCAGGGCTATCGGGGGGGAGAGAGTAGCGGTAGAGTGTAAAGAGTAGAGAGAGGGGAGAGTGACGGAGTGGAGTTTGGGGTCTGATGAGAGCGCACTGATGCATTGTATCGAAAAGCAGAGGGTGGTGAGAGTGATATCGTTGTGAGATGTAGCGAAGACGTAATGTTTCTAGGTGGTGAAGGATATGCGGAAAAGGTGTTTGATTATAAAGGTCTCTGGTGGGACTGGGAAGGCGAATGCGAAAAGCAAGACGAAGAGCATGTCTTTCCAAGATTTGCAATCGAGCGTAAAATGATGGGGCGGCCGATATCCAGGCAAGAAAGCCATATGTGAGGACGGGGCGTAAGAACATTTTATATGTAGTAAGGAGTGTGTGGGCAGTGAGTCCCCAGGTGGTACCGGTTAGGCGGCGCAGGAGGTTAATTCGATTATAGGCTTTCTTACAGATGGTCTTCAGATGAGGTGACCATTTAAGATGCCGGTCGAAGGTGATGCCGAGATAGGTCACTGTATTCTGTGGTTGCAAGGGAACATGATCGACATGAACGTGAAAATTGGCTGGATTGCGGTACACTTTAGTTCGTTTGCCAGGCGGAAGGAAAATTATGGTTTGTGTTTTATCGGCATTGAGTTTGAGGCGCCAGTATCTGCACCAAGAAAGAAAAGTATCGATAGCTGTTTGTAATGTACGGTTAATCTGATGAATGGTTGGGGCAACAGCAAGGAACGCCGTATCGTCAGCATATTGATAGAGATTGATGTTGGGAGGAAGATTGGGAAAATCAGCCACATAGAGTAGATAAAGGAGTGGAGAGAGTGATGTACCTTGAGGAACGCCGGAGTGAAGATAAAATTGGATGCGATAAGTGGTTGTTGATGGAAACATAGCTAAGGCGACCAGTGAGAAAATGAAAAATAAAACGGATATAGCAGAGGGGAAGATCAAAAGAAAACAGTTTATAGAGAAGACCAAGATGCCAAACTTTGTCAAAGGCTTTTTCTAAATCAAATAGAACTAAACAGGACGGTTGATTGGAGTTAAACTGATTTGTAATGTGAGTGGTTAGGCGAAGGAGTTGGTCATTAATACTGAATTGGGGACGGAAGCCTGCTTGGTGAAGTGGGATGAGATTACGTACGGAAAGATGGAGGTGAAGACGGGAGACTAGGATACGTTCAAGTAGTTTACTGAAAACGAGTGTAAGCTGTATTGGGCGATAGGAAGAGACTAAGCAGGGGATTTTTTTTTGAGGGATGCAGGTTTGGGGAACATCTTTATTGTTTCAAAAGCAGAAGATGAGATTAATCTGCCACTAGAGGGTTTCGCCCTCTCTCTTGGCATGGAGTGTGTTTGCATCAATTGTGCCTTTATTTTACTTATAGTTGGGCATTGAGCTGTAGAGAAATATACTAGTGATTAATAATTAATAAATATCAAAGAAACTAATACATTACAGCAACATATATATTGATAAGTTAAGAGAAAACATAAAGAAAAATTAATATAGGAAAGATAAATATAACTAACTAATATATAAGAAAGATATAATGAATGCAAGATAAATATAACTAACTAAGATATATTAAATATATAATGAAGTGAAATGATAAAGAACAGTGAAGGTACTAAGAATGTGACGAAATGAATGTACAAAGATATAAAGCATTAATGGTATTGAATTGGAAGAACGACAGTCGAGTGATGATTATGAATGCAGTGCACTTGACATCACAACAAAATACAATTCAATTTGTAAGTATGACGAATGCAGGTTAGTCTTCTGTCTTGGGGCGGCTCAAGACTAATGAGAAAACACTGGGAAGCCCTTGTTAGTGGGTGATAAATAAACAGTGCTATAATGGAAAAAGATGAGGAATGTCATGATGAATGAGTTGTCGTTGGAAAAATCTGACATGATGGTGATCATTCGGTAGAGTGCGAGCATAAATGGAAAGTAAGATGCTTAGTGGCGTATAAAAGTATCTGAACTGCGATTCTTGCTCCAAATCTATAAATATGGTGTTTAGAAAAATATCCTTGTAGTCGTGAAGGCATTTAGCTATATATTTTCTACGTAATTGGGCAATGTGTTGTACAAGCGGCGGAAAGTTTATCTTATCGTAGAGATCGTGATTATGGTAAGGTAGTTTGATACGAAATGCTAGCCGAAAGGCATGACGCTCGAGTATCTCTAATCTGTTATAAAACTTTTGGGGGGCTGAACACCAGGCGACATGACCAAAAGTGAGAATACTCCGCATAAATGCTTTATAAGTGTTCAGTAGCAATGTTGAATTTAAACCCCAGGTTTGACCTACAAGGCGACGAACAAGTTGAAGTCTATTTTTGCCTTTTGTAACAAGTTTCTGGAGTTGTGCTGACCAGCTCAATTTATCATCGAAAATGACACCTAAATAAGTAACAGTTTTAGTTGGTCGGAGGAGATGATCGCCAACACGTATCTCAAGCAAATTCGGATTACGATGGACTTTACTACGACAATTCGGCGGTAAAATAACTAAAGTTTGTGTCTTTTCTTCGTTAACAGTAAGTCTCCACTTATTGCACCAGCAAAGAAAGTCCGTAATTGTAGTCTGCAAATTGACGTTAATCTGCTGAATTGTTTTACCGAGTGTAAGAAATGCAGTATCATCCGCATATTGGAAGAGATATGTATGAGGTGCCGGAGATGGTAAATCGGATGCGTATAGAATATACAGAAGAGGTGATAAACTTGACCCCTGTGGCACTCCCGTATAGGGGAAAATCGGATGTGATAGAGAGCCGTTGATATTAACATAGGCAATACGGTTTAATATAAAAGAGTAGATAACTCGAAGATAATTTAGAGGAACACCGAGCTTCAGCAATTTATAGAATAACCCATAATGCCATATACGATCAAATGCTTTCTCAAGATCCATGAGTATGAGGCAGGATGGTAGTGCTTTGTTATAATGATTTGTGATAATAGTGGTAAGACGGAGTAATTGATCATTGAGACTGTAATAGGGACGAAATCCTGTCTGATGAGAAGGTAAAAGGTGATGATCATTGAGATATGGATGGAGACGATGCACCAGTATTTTCTCAAATAATTTTCCCAAAGTAGATGTCAGTTGTATGGGCCGATATGACTTCACGGAGTGAGGTGGTTTGTTTGGTTTTAAGAACATGCAAACTTTAGACATTTTCCAGTCGTGTGGATAATATCCAGTTCTTAAAATAAATGTATAAATCGTTGCCAGGAAGAGAAAAAACTGTAGTGAGCACTCTTTGAGGATTCGATAAGATATATGATCAAAACCAGGTGCTGTATTACGCTTCCGCTTTAAAGCATCTCTTATTTCATCTGAGGTAATTTCGTGATTTAAAGGATGTGTTGTATCCAACTCATGGGTGATTGATGGTTGGAGCAGTTGGTTGATTGCTGGTTCAGATATGCGGGGACTTAAACGATGTGCAGATAGAGGCGGCGTAAAGACTGTTTGTAAGTGAGATGCGAAAGCATCCGCTTTCGCCTGATCAGTGTGCAAAGGCTGATCGTCCTGAACAAGAGGGTATGAAGTACTGACTTTCTGCCCAGTTAACAGGTGAAACTGTTTCCAGTATATTGTGGGGTGTGTTTCGGTGTTCAACTTGTTGCACGTTTTAGTCCACGTAAGTCTTTTATGGGCAACTATATAATTGTGAACTGTGCGTTGCCATCGACGTGCTTGGGCTAAATATTCTGGGTTTCGTGTCTTCTCATATTCACGAAAATACTGTCTGGATTTTCGTACAAGTGTAAGATATTGCGGTGGTAATATTGGCTGATATGTTTTCCCATGATACGTAGGGATGTTATTTGCAGCACTGTCGTTAAGAGCAGTTGTAATGCTATGAACGACATTGTTCAGATCAGCTTCAGAGGTTGGTGGTTGTAACTGATCTATTGTGGTATTGATATCAGTCCGATATTGTTCCCACTTAGCCTTATCATATAAGAAAATAGTTTTTGTTAATTGTGGAGACGATGGTGGTCGTGCTTGGTTAATTATCACTTTTACTGGTAGATGATCGCTACCGATACAGTCAAGAACCGTGATAGAAGTTTTAGCAACTATTGAAGCTGTACTAATGATAACGTCAGGAGTAGTCTGACTACTCGGCCTGGTATGTTTGGGTAGTTGATATATATGGCCATGCAGACCTAGGGAAATATAATCAGAAAACTGAGTTTTCTCCCTGGTGGATCGACTCTGAATATTGATATCCGGTAGTATTAGTAATTGACGATAATGCGAGAATAGGTACTGGAAGAAGTCGAGCGGAATATAATGCCCTGGACGGACATAGATTGTAGCTACGGTTAAACCCATATTTGGTAGATATATGGTTGTCACCAAATGTTCAGGCAAGGGGACAAGTGATGGAATAGAATGAGCTCTGTAAGTTAGTTTATGGTAGATTCCAATAGCAGCGCCGCCTTGTGCTCGAGCGTTAGTATCTGCGTAATCATGTCGTAGTAACTGATACCTAGGAAGGCGTATAGATGTTGTGGGCTTAAGGGCTGTCTCATTCAAAGCAAATATATCCACATGGTGTTCTAAGAGTAGCTGCTCAAATAGTATTCGGTGTTGAGATAACGACCGAATATTCATAAAAAGAATAGTAAGAGCCATACTGAGACAGAAAGCTTTGGGTTTAAACTGCGGTATCACGTGGGACAATATGGAAATGAACATACGGACCAGAATAGGTAGCATAGAGATTAACTTGAAATATAACTGAGGCCGCCGCAATAACATGGTCAAGAATTAGCTGTCGTTGAAATGGAAATATATTTTGCAAGATAAGAGTAATATAGCGCAGGAAATTCTCAACGGTGAGAGGAGAAGCAATAGATTGGGAAAAAGGAACAGAAGCGTCTGTTGTACGGAGCGGAACAGTCATTTCCGGGTGATCTGGTTTGGCTGCTGGCTTAGATTTGCATTTATAACTGTAAGTGGGATGTGCGTTACTTGAACAGGTTGAACAATGTGGTGGCTTCCCTGTATTTGAGCAGTCCTTAGTTTCATGTTGTCCTGCACAGTACCCACATTTGGGGACATTTGGACACTTGGAAGTAACATGCTCATTGTACACTTGACATTTCTCACATCGAACCGGAAGAGGTGAACTGGTACGAGATGGGTCAACACGATGTCGTTTTTTAAAGATGTAAGCACCATCTTGCAACAAAGTATCGATTGATATTTGAGACATGGTTAAAACACGAACCATATAAGTTGGACCAATGTTATTTTTGATTCGAAGACATTTTGCTACCTCTATGCCCTCGGCTTTAAGCTCCTCTATGACTTCTTCGTCAGTTATTTCTGGCAGAACGCCTCGAATGACAACAGACATCATTGGTGAACGAGAGGGAGGTGGTTTTTGTTTGATCTTAGTACTGAGATTGGTAAGCTTGGCATTTTTTCCGAATATTTCGTAGCTGGCTTTGTTACGAAGCGTGATACCGAAGCTTTCATCATCAGATTTAATAATAATGCCATTCCTGGTAAACACAATCTCTTTGACACTGGCGCGAGGAAGGTATTTCATTATTTGATTAAAGATATGACGGCTATTGCTGTATCTGCTGTCCTAATCGGTAAGCAAAAAGGAATGTATCTTTGGTCGTGTGAGAGATGCAATAAAGTTTGGCTGCATTCCAGAAGTAGATGTCGATGGCGGCGACATATCTTTAGTGCATTGCATTGGTTCTGCTTGTACAGGTGGTTTCTGTATGTAAGTAGGTGAACGGGATCGAGAGCGTTTGTCTACAGATTCGGCACTACTTTCGGATAATGGTCGACCGCGCCGGTTCCTGCGAGGATCCCTTCCTGTTTCTTCCGAGGAGTTACTGGTGGGAGGCACAACTATCCCCGGTAACCGATGCATGATCCAAAGGGATCAAGGCAATGGAAACAAAAATACTCAGCTGTGGGTAGTATATAGTCGAAAAGCACCCCGTTCGAATACGTGCTACAAAAGACAGACGAGTTGGTCAGAGTATGACTGTAAACAATGACCTTCAAAAGAGTTTAGAAAAAGCCCTCCAGAAGACGAGGATCTTCTGTCAGACTCCTAAGTAGCGTATCTGTACCGTTCTCACTAGTACGTCTACAATACTTGATCACTGCTTAGTACAGTAACTAACTACTAGAAGAGTTAGGCTCGAAGTATGATGTGAATCCTAAGCAGGGGATTTTTTTATTTTTTTATTTTTTTTTACCATGCAAAACCCGTAGAAGGGAATACCTTCTCTTGGGAGTGAAGTAAATGGTATAGGGAAACTAAGGATAAAATGGAAGGGCAAAGAGGTTTTATTTCATTTATTTGATATCTTTATTTATTCATTATATGGTGCATCTTTATTCATCAATTGATTAACAATAATCGTCATTCAACGTCATTATTTGTCATTGTCTATGTATGATAGGATGAAAGATGCAGTGCAAATCAGACGCCACAACACAGTGATATTGGTTAGTTAGACAGATGAAGGGTTATCTTCTTGTGCCGGGGCGACTCGGCACATAATGAGAGACAGTATGATGCCCTTGTTATTGCGAATTAAGGTGCAAAAGATGGATAGATGTTGGGTGATAAATCTGGTGGTTGATATGCTAATAGATAGTCGTCTATGTGTTCGTCAGGATGGGAAAGAACATACATTGTAATTAAATTCTGAAGGGGTGTAGGTTGTAGTCGGGGTGGAACGTCTTGTTCAGCATCTATACGTATACTACTGCAAAGGATGGGATGGCCTTGCCTCCAACGAGTAGTGATATATCTGGTACGCAGTTTTTCCAAATGAAGAAGAAGATGTGGAAACGGAATACGATCATATAATAGCCGGGTAGGACTAGGCAGTTTGATGCGATATGCCAAGCGTAATGCATGCCTTTCAATGATCTGGAGGCGGGTGTAGAATTTGTTACTGGCATTAAGCCATGCGATGTGTCCATGTAGTATAGATGGTCGTATGAAGACTTTATAAGTAAGTAACACAGTCTCTTGATCAGTCACCGACTAATCTCTTCAGAAGATTTAGTTTATTTTGCGCTAGAGATATGAGATGCTGAAGATGTCCACGCCATGAAAGATGGTCATCAAAGATTACACCCAAATACTTCGCTGTACGTGTGACAGAAATGCGTGTGCCTGCTATGGTAAGATGTAAAAGAGATCTATTGCGTCGGACCCGACTGGTACGTCCTGATGGTAGGATGAAAAGTGCCTGTGTTTTAGTGGAGTTGATTCGGAGTTGCCAAGTATTACACCAGTCACAGAACTTATTTATTGCCTCTTGAAGTATGCTATTGATATGCTGAATAGATTTCCCACAGGCAAGGTAAGCAGTATCATCTGCAAAAGTAAAGGATTGGATAGGGTCAGGAGGAACAGGCAAATCTCGAACATATAATATATATAGGAGTGGCGATAGCGCTGACCCTTGCGGTACACCAGTAAGTGGGAAAATAGGAAACGATAGAGATGAATTAATGCAGACATATGCTATGCGATTGGTAAGATAGTGATAAATCAGTCTGATATATGCGAGTGGTAGACGTAGAAGATGAAGTTTCTAAATGAATCCATCGTGCCAAACTGAATCGAAAGCCTTTTCCAAATCAAATAACAATAAACAGGAAGGTTGGATGCTATTGAAGTGGTTGGTAAGAATAGTGGTAAGTTTGAGTAGATTATCATTGAGACTGTAGTTGGGGCGAAAACCAGTTTGGTGTAGAGGAATGTGATTGTGGAAGAAGTGAGTATGTAGGCGACGAACTAATATGCGTTCAAGTATCTTTCCCAGTGTAGACTTTAGTTGTATTGGGCGGTAAGACTCTGCCTTTGTGTTATCCATATGTGGTTTCAAAAACATTAAAACCTTTGAATTTTTCCAAGAAGCCGGATAATCACCAGTTTGAAGTATAAGATTATATATAGCTGAAAGTAGGAGCAGAACCGCCAGTGGGGCCTCTTTAATATGTCGGTAAGTTAAACCATCAAATCCAGGAGCAGTATTCTTCTTATTAGCTAAGACTTTGGTGATTTCCAAAGGTGTAATCGGATGAGTAAGAGGATGATCCGAATCTAAGTCATGACTAGCACTAATACGAAGATGTGTTTGATATGGATCTGTTACGTTGCTGATTCTAGTGAGTAAACGTTCAGGGGTATAGGAAATGACTGGTGGCGTAAAAATGCTTTGAAGCGATTGAGCAAATACGTTAGCCTTCTCTGTGTCAGTTTGTAGCGAGGTCTGATTAACGATGAGCGGGTAAGAGAGAGACGAGCGTCTCCCACAGAGCCTGTGAAAGGCATTCCAGAATTTGGTAGGATTATGTTCCTGGTCAAGATGGTTAACTGTTTGGATCCACTTACGTCTTTTATAGGCAATGATATAATGGTGAACTTGGCGTAGATATTGGCGCTGTAGTTGTAAAAGCCCAGGATCACGTGTGCGAAGATATTCATGGTATGACTGCCGTGCAAGAGCAACTAGTGTGCGATATTGAGGAGGAAGTGCCGCTTGTTCCGCTTTCAGCTCTTCCTCGATTTCAGTGTCTGTATATTCAGGGTCAACGCCCTTGATGACTACAGATAACATAGGTGGTTTTCGAGGAGGCGGAGGTTGTTTGTTTTGTCTGGGTTGGAGTTCTGTTATATTGGCGTTTTTGCCAAAAATCTCAAAAGTTGCCTTGTTCCGCACATGACGATGGAAATCCGGGTTAAAGGATTTCAAAATGACTCCATTATTGCGGAAGATAATCTCGCTGATTTCGACACGCGGAACGTATTTGATAAGCTGCTGGAAGATATGCTTTGGAGTTTTGAATTTAGTGTCGAAATTAGTTAGTAGAAAGTTGTACAGAGTTGGCTGTTGAGGATTGACAGAAGCAGACGGAATAGCAGAAGTCTCTGTTGAAGTGTAATCCATAGATGTGTCATGAAGATCAGTTTCAGATGGAATTCGTACTGGTGAACGTGAGCGAGAACGTGCAGCTTTAGGAGTAGCAGTCTCTTTGGTATTAGATGTTCTAGATCGTTTTGGTGAGCGAGAACGAGATGGAGGTGAAGAGACATTTTTGGAAGATTTAGCAGAAGTAGATGAACGTTGAGATACTGTCCGAGGAAGTCCGTTATGCATGGCCTAAGTCGTATGCAAAGTTCGAGATCCAAAAGAGCAACCTGTGTCGCAAAGCGACAAGAAGTTGGTCAGAGTATAAAACAATGACCTTCAAAATCGTAAGTTAATACCCTCCAGAAGATGAAAACCTTCTGTCAGACTTCTAAGTAGGGTATCTGTACTGGTCTCACAAGTACGTTTGCTATACTTGATCACAGCATAGTACAGTAACTGCTACAAGAGGAGCTAGGTTCGACGAAAGATGTAAGCAGGTCACTGTCACGGTCACGGTAATGCTGTAGTTTTGTATAGAGGATCGGGCCGCAGCCCCTGACTCCATGAGTAGGACTGGATAAAATATATAATGATGTGTTGATAGTTAGTTGGAAATTACTATTGTTTTGTGATGGATGCAAGTCTACATCTGCAACTGTCGCAGAGTAGCTGATTATGGTTTCATTACGAGCTCTGGAAAGGTATTAAAGACGTGGCATGCGATGCACGTTCCGGAGAGTGCATTCTGTGCCAATGTTAGCTATGGCTGGATTAATATGTCTGGGTAAAGTACGCCAGAACTTACTGTGCAAATGCCGTAGAACTTGTCTAACAGTGGGTAACTCTAAATCTTCCAGAATCTGACTGTTTCGTGTGTATCTGTCG
Source organism: Thermobia domestica (assembly GCF_964235325.1). Classification (NCBI taxonomy): domain Eukaryota; kingdom Metazoa; phylum Arthropoda; class Insecta; order Zygentoma; family Lepismatidae; genus Thermobia; species Thermobia domestica. The sequence continues at coordinate 35,541,472 of NC_137467.1, forward strand.
TGACCAGTGATTATACGACCAGCTCGAGTTTGTACACTTTCGAGTGTTTGTATATGACTGGGTGAAGCATGTTGCCAGGCAGGGCATGCATAAGAGATTGTAGACAGGACTATCATCTTGAAGATGTGAACTCGAACCTCATGGGAAAGTGAACTGCAGCGAAAGATGGGGTATAACGCTGAAATTTTTCGTAAGGCCCTTTGTTTTATGTCCCTGATGTGAGCGGCGAACGTTAAACCACAGTCTAAGGTTACACCCAAATATTTGGCGTGCATAGCGTGAGGAATACGAGCGTTCTCATATGTTAAATTTCGTGGAGCACGGATGCGTCTCTTACTGTGAATGACAGCACAGCTTTTGCCTGCATTGATTTTAATCCTCCAACGTCTTGCCCATTCCTGAAAACTGTTTAGTTGTCGTTGCATGTAGATGTAACATTGCGCAAGGGAGCTGCTGGTCGTGAAAAAGGCAGTATCATCAGCATATGTTGCGAAAAAGCAATGCGGTAAGGTCGGGAGATCTGCTGTGTATAGATTATATAAGAGCGGTGAAAGTACAGCGCTCTGTGGAACACCTGCTTTTATAGATCTAGACGTGGATTTGACACCGTCAACAGACACATGAAATTTTCTGCCAATGAGATATGAATCAAGTAAGAGTAGAAGACGATCCGGAAAACCTTGAGTGTATATCTTATATAATAGTCCTGATAACCAGACTTTATCAAAGGCTTTTGAGACATCGAGGTAAACTCCAAGAGTGTGGTGTTTCCTGTTAAAAGCCGCTGTTAAGTGGTCCACCACTCGTACGAGTTGTGTAGTAGTGCTATGTTGGGCACGAAACCCAAACTGATGGAAAGGTAGGAGGTCTCTATTAACTACATGTTGTTTCAGCCTCGAGAGTAACACACGTTCAAAGAGTTTACTCAAGTGCGACAGAAGACTTATCGGTCTATAGTTTTCCGGGAGCAGTGGATTCTTTCCAGGTTTAAGGATGGTGATGACACGAGCTTCCTTCCAGGTCTTGGGGTAGTAACATAATTGAAATATGGCGTTAAATAAATAGGTTAAAAAGACCAGCAGTTTTCTAGTTGGATGTTTTAGGATCTCAGATCGAATCCCATCAGGCCCAGATGCTGTCTTTCCTGGCAGACATTTTAGGTGTCTTTCTATTTCCCGAGGTGTTACTATGGTGATGTCATGTGTTGGGTTTTGTGTCCTTATGCTATATAGTGTGGTTCGGATGTGCTGTTTGAGGTAGGGATCGAGGCGTGCTCTGTTAGGCTGGAACTGTTCTTCCAGAGAGTCAGCGAAAATGTTTGCTTGCGACTGAGGATCTTGTGTCAGTCCTTGAGGTCCTTGTATGACTCTAACTTTGGAAGCATTTGTAGCACGTTGGAATGATTTGCAGTATGTCCAAATTTTACGGTCATTTGCTGTGATATTTTGAAAAGTGTTTTCCCAATATTGTTGATTTTGTCGCGTTGTCAGCAACTTGAGCTTTGCACGCAGTTTGTTCCAGAGCGTTTTGTATGCTGGATGTAGTGTATGCTGCCATCGACGTCTAGCCCAACGTTTCAGATGAATATAGAGTTGTAGGTGGAAACTGTCACATTGACTGGTTTGCGTTGGAAAGATTATGCAGGTGGAGCTCGCTGCCTCTGCTGTGCGAAGTGCTTACGTGACGTGAGAGACCGCTTGGTCGATGTCCTCAATGGTGGCGGGCCTATCTCGCAGATCGATCATAGTGTTTAGTTCTTGTTTGAAAAGATGCCAGTCAGTTTCTATTTGCTTGAAGATAGGGGCAGAATGAGCGATACTACGTTGCGAGACGTGAAAAATGACTGGATCGTGGTCAGAATCTAAATCCGAAATGACATAAGGATGAACACTAAATGATACATCTTTGCAAAGATCAACGTCAAGAACATCGGGTTGTCCGCCGAATTTTGGATAATGAGTTGGGTCAGGTGGAGCACTGATGATGAAGTTGGAGGTAAGTAGATATTCATGTAAATCATCTCCAGCAGTGTTTGGAGTAATCGAGTTCCATTCTCCATGTTTAGCATTGAGATCTCCAGCTAAGATGACTTTTGGCCCTAAGTTAGAAATGACATCGAAGTCTGTGGGCTCTAGTTGTGTGGCCGGGGACCTGTACCCGGTAACCAATATTAATGGAACACCTGGAGTTATTAATTGAACAGCAAGTGCCTCCAAAGTAAGTAGGGGTGGTATTGGAATCAACTTGACTGGGAATGCCTTTTTGATGATAAGTAGTAATCCTCCTTTCTGTCTGCCCACTCTATCCTGTCGGTACACAATGTAATTTGGTAGTCTGCAAGTAGTGATCCGAGCTGTAAAGTGTGTTTCTTGGATAAACATGACATCAACTCTGTGTTGTGTGAGAAATCTAATCAGCATTTGTTTCTGCCCTTCTAGACCATCTGCATTCCACGTAGCGAGGACAAGTGTGTGTTGTAGGACGCTGGATTTAGAAACAGCCATCGTCGACCATTTCCGCTATTGTTTCGATGACTGCTGCAGCCTTGGAAGCTGAGTCTGCAGCTTGTCGGAAACGTGTAATACCACGTTTTATGTGTGTTATTATTTTGCGGAAATGCAAGCCCCTGAGGAATGAAAGAACGGACTTTATATCCAGGTCTTCGTTAGGGCTCTCGTGTTGTTGAGTAGAAGCTGAGTCGGTGTGGGATGAAGTGGAAGCTTTAGCATCAGCACCATCCGTAGCCACAGGTTGGACATTGACAATAGTGGGAATTTCCTGATCTGATGGATCCTGGGAACTTTTCTTGGTTTTATCTGGATGTTTCTTCGGCTGCTGTGCCGGCAATTTTAGAGCCTCAGAGTAAGATTTAAATACCGGGCAACCGCGGTAATTTGCCGGGTGATCTCCCTGACAGTTTGCACAAGTGGCGGGTGTGGATGTATCTGGTTTACTGCAAAACTGTGTAAAATGCAGTTGCCCACATTTGAGACACCGAGGATGGGCTTGGCAGGTATCTTGCGAATGCCCCAAACGTTGGCACCTATAACATTGTAGCACTGAGGGAGGCTTATAGGGTTCGATTTGGACCTTGTAATGTAGTAAGTTGTTAATTGCATAGATCTCTTTAACAGCTGCAGTTCTCTCCAAAGCAACCAAGAATAATGTCATTAGTATTTTCTGGCCATCCGTCTTACTTTTGCGGGACATTTGATGGATGCTTGTCGGTTTGTAGCCCAATCTGATAAGATCTTCTTTCAGGTCATCTAATTCTGTATCAATAGGCAGTTTTCGAACAACTACCTTAATGGGCCTATCAGTTTTTGCTACTCCTGTGGCATATTGAGTCTTCGTTTGTTCACAATAAGTCTTAATAGAGTTATAATCGTCTTTGTTAGCCGCTTGAAGCCGAATGCGCTCTTTGTTGGGCTGTGCTAAGGGAGGCTCCTTCAATGCACGTGACAGGGTCTTTATAAAGGTATACGTGTTGGTAATCCCGTATATGAAAATCGGAGGCGGCTTGAAACTGGAGGGCTTTTTAGGCGGTGGAGTGTTGTTACTGGAACTAGGATTGTCCATTTGTTCCGATGACAGAACATCGAACTTATTACTAGTGGGAAGAGGTGGAAATTCTGGGGTTTTATTGATTAGCTTTTCTGCCTTGTTGAGATTTTCCAAAGAAGACCTACGTCGTTTAATGTTCCCACTACTGTGAAATCCATGTCTTCAGGCTTATTTGAAGTTGATGGCTGTGAGTTTCTTGACTGCATAGGTGCAGGTGTTTTCATTTTCAGCTTTGCTGGTGTGGTTGTTTGGCCCTTTTTACCTGAAGGCAGAAGGAAGTCTTCCGGTTTATATGTCGCTCTTATTAGTTTGCCCCTGGTACCGGGAATTTTGGTAGATTGTGCTTTTTTGTCTGGTTTGATCGATGTTTTCTGAGAAAGCATCTTTATTGTTAGAGTGGGGGATGGCGCCAGCTTACAAGAAGGGTAATGGCGTTCCCAATAAATGATATGATCTTAGAGCAGTGCTCTAAGTTTTAATTTGAGAAGATGCTTTTCCTCCGAAGAGGAAGCACTACTAATCTTTCGCCGGTATAAGTACCAAAGTCGTCAACTATTGTCTTCCTTCAGTTATCTCTACCTCCGAAGAGGAGAGTACCAAAATAAATCGTTAAACCAAGAGGAATAGCAAGGTCGTCAACAGAAAAGATCAATTTGGTGCGTTAACCTCCGTGGAGGTATTCAATATAATTCGACGGTTATTTCCTTCACCTCTAGGAGGTAAGTAATCCAACCGTATATACGAAGATCGCGACTAAAATAAACCAATGGGGATGGAATACCTAAGTGACTTGGTTATTTTTCTTCGCCAGCTACGAATACCCTGTTTTTTTTACCTGGTTAGAGATTCCAGGTGGCCAGTACTGTAAGCAGGGGATATTTTATTTTTTTATTATTTACGTTTACCCGTTCAAAGGGTTGCGCCCTTTCTTCGGTAAGAGAGAGAAAAGCATAAGAGGTAAGAGGTATCATTAGAGGGTCTAGGTGCTAAGCAGGGGAAGTGGGTACTAACTCCAATCCAAGTATTCTCATATGTTAATAACGTTTATTTGCAATTTCACCTTCAGTAAATGCAAATGTTATAAAGTCTGTGTAATTTAAAGCAACAACTTAAATACATCGTTTACAGGCATTACACTTCTTGTAATTATTGTACGTAGTATGTGTATTTTTACTGAAGTTTCTCAAAATAAATACAAAGCTACTGCGCTGCCCTCTCTTGGACTTTCTTAAACTGTACAAATTTTGAATCTTACTACGCACTATAGTAAGGTATCTATATATAGTATTTTTTAGTTTTTATTTTCCTCTTATTCTATTAACTACATACATACAAAGAAAGAAAGTGACAATAGCGGTTCGTTAGGTGAGGCATGTGATGCCTGGCCTCACCTATATTTTTGAGCAAAATTAAATTAACTTTTTCGAATAAATTTCAAATTAAGTCAGCATTTCTGTATAATTTTTGAAATAAAACTTATTTCAAATTATTTGTTGTATAAAACGAAACAGACTTCTTAAAATTCATTTACTGAAGTGGAAAAAATGTTTATAAAATATTACAGAATTTAATAGAAATTAAAGGCAAAAGCGAAGATTTATATTCTCTGACATGATAATTTCAGTTTTAAAAATTCCAATCCTGTATTGAGGTCTGAAACAGATTTGGCCTCCTCAGCAACGAAGCACTGTTGACAACGCAAACACCCCTCTTGTACTCTGAAAAGGGTGAGGGGACAACCAAAGAGCAATAGTCTTGGGTTAGGAATTGCTCAAATGTTCTATGCTTTTAGAGAGGCCAGTTGAAAGTGAGCCTGCCTGCGCGCATTGCGCATGTTTGAACCAGAGAGTGATACTTATATTCTTCGCTGTTCACCAGACAACGGCATCCAGTGTAGCAAATTGAATAAATTTAAACGTAAGCGTTGATTATATAGAAGTAACCAATTACATATGCTATTTCCTTCACATTAACAATATTTTAAACGTTTAGAATGTTTTACTGAGGAAGTATAATATTCTTTTGAAGGGAATTATCTCTTTTTCAAAATATATAGTGGTCTATACTTAATTTCTAGTAAACATGCAAAAAACGTTGACGAAAAAAAAATAACAATTATGTCAATACTGTGAAATATTTTTGTAGTAAGAGCGCGAAAGTCGACGGATAGATCGGGTGTAAGATCGTGATTTTCGGTATGTTTTATCTCGTTTGCAAGCGATATTGTGCATTTGTAAGATATTAATGTGTGGCGGATTTTTTGTAAGTTTGTGACTGTGTTAGAACATTGGACTTGTGTTGAATTAATGTGTACTCGATAGAGGACATTCGTTCGTGTGATTACACGATATGCAACACAAAAGGAATGTCGCATCGATCTTTTGTACAAGTAAGGTTAAGTTCGTGTTTTAATATTTATTTTAGAAATTCAACGAATAACTTATTTCTGTGTGTTTAGTATATATGTTTTCCCTATTTTCCGTATAGGATCTAGATTTTTTTGTAGGTAAGGGAGGATGACAGGATCATTGGCAAATCCCGAAGGGATAAGGGGGACATTTTGCCCCATCTTGGGGGATTGTCCCCAAATAATCCGATTTGAAATGTGTTTGGAGGGAGAAATGTGATGATATGTTTCCGACTGCCAAAAAGGTAAGTAAAATAAAGTTGATGCTCCCACAGAATAAGCCTCAAATCTGCCGACTTGTCAATGTTGAAGACAACTCTGCTTCCCTGATTCTTTATAGTATTGTTTTTCAACTTCATAAATATTTTAACATGGCTTTAAAAATATATGGGCTGAATGGTCTTACCCGTCCCCCCAATGTTGAAGACAAATTTGCTCCTATCACACTGTTTCAACGTTGAAGAAAAATAAAGGTTCTAAACTCACGATCGTTATCTTAAAAGCCATGTTATTTTTGTAACAAAATATAAGGAGATATAGATTAACGAATGCAACTTCGTTTTCTGCAGATATAACATTGGCAGTGCCATCAATAACACCTCTAGAACGTAGGAAACCTCGGCTTTATGACCGCCTCAAGTGATTGGTTTCATACTATGCTTATTAACTTACAAGCAGCCTAAATATCAGGGAAAATCCTATAACTGGGGAAAGGAGAAGAGCCAGTTTCATCGCCACTGAACACTACGACCCGGTTTTCTGTGCCTCGTCTATTTATTTAGCCACGAGCCGCCTCTGGAAGGTGGAACTCTTAGTGGGACTGTGGAAGGTCTATGTTTTCAATTTTACAAACCAAAAACGTTGCTTTTAGTTATTATCCAAAATTGTCAGAGCTTTCAACGGGTAGATTTTGGGGCACTGACTACATCTATGACAATATTTGGGACCAGAGCCGTAGCTAGAAATTTTGGCGCCCCCTTACAATCACCTTACCAAGTCTTTCTCTTTTGTTTACGAATAAGAGAAAAAAACTTTTGTTATTATGTTAACGCTAAATTTTTTATCAAGGTGCTTGGACAGGCAATTGCAACAACCAAAACCGATCATTATGTGTACGAGTTGTTTTCAGCAGGCTTATTTTGGACTTTATATTAAACACGACAACACTACCTTCGGTTGTATTCAAATCCACTTGGAGAACATATATGGAAATTAACAACTATTTAGAACATTTCATACTCTCAATAAGAAATTGAATTCCAGTACATTTGAAACTATGTGCTTTTAAACAGTGGCGTATCCCGGTTGGATGGCTTGAGGTATACTGAAAAAACAGCCTCAAAGTGCGTGTTTGCATGTAACAAAATTCATTTGATTAACTTATATTTTTTTTTATTTCAGAAGAACAAACTTTGTCTGCGATTAACAAATCTCCTTTGTAACACGCAAAAATGCTAGTTTGTTTAAACACGACTTTGTTCAGTTTAAACAAAGTGAAAAATTCATTGAACTATTTGGATATTCCAGTTGTTAACCATTAATAAATCGCCCGTTTGGTTCGTACAAACAAATCAAAATGGCGGCGTTCACGGGAATAACAGAAACTCAACTCCCAATATGTAATGAAGAAAGTAAGCTTTGTAGTGAAAACAGCGATTTGGTGCCAAGAAGACTATGATCCTGATGATTAGCAGAGGCAGTACCCAAGTTTGCAGGTAGGAGTAATATATTTATAATACTAAAGTATTTATAACAAATCATATGCTGTATTCTTATGCTGTTGCATGTATATTTTGATACAATGTAAAAGGGCCATTCCATCGTCACGGGCAGGACATTTACACTACATTTTTTATGCTTTTTAAAAGTACAACATAAATTCTGCTAATTGTATGATATATGAGCAGTAAAGACTTAAGAGTATATGTAGCTGATGTTTTCGGTATTTTTTCTGTTTAGAGTAGAAAATATTAATTCCTAAACATCTGTCACTGGCGGGGACAAAAAAGAGAAGTGACTTTCGACACACCAAGTGAATGTTACAAAACTCTGTGAACTCTGCTCAAAATGTTTTTATTTAAACGGAAATGTATAAATGATGAAATTTTCCAACAAACTTCACTTAAGAGAAATTTGCCAAATATTTATATTAATACAAAAAAATAAACTTTACTGTGTCACGAGCAGGACACATGGTTGTCACGAGCAGGACACCGTGTGAATCAACACACAAAATTTCTATAAAAATGATTTCAAAAATGAAATAAAATCGAAAATAAGTCAATTTCTGCCGTTCTGTTACAGCATTGTAGACAAATAAATCTATTTACTTTACTTGAGGCTAGCTTTTATCACATAAAAATAATAATATGTAGTACACTTATTTCTCACCACCTACACTTCAGAAAATGTTTTTATTTGCCCATTTACACCCACCTTGTAGGGAACTTCGTGCAAAACACTATCTAACAGTATGTAAAATAGGTGCTGCAATCCAATGCCCGTGCCGTGGAAAATCAGCGCCCGGGGCGAGAGTATATGACGGCGCCCCCGTAAATATGAGTGAGGTCGACAGACCAGCCGCAAAGCGTCGCCATGGTTGCTGCGACTCGTAAGAAAATTTTCAAAAATAAACCCTGCTTTTCCTTAATTTTGAGCACTTTTTAAGATTTTTTTCTTCCTTTCGTATATATCTTTTCTTTTTCGCCCCTAATTTTGCGCCTTCGCCCCGCTCGCCCCTTCCACCCATGGCACGGCACTGTTTGTATCACAGAGATTATTTGATGGAAATGCACGTAAGACACAGCTTCAACAGCTTGAAATTTTTACCGCAATCGCTTGCGGTCTTCATACAAAATTTCTTGACTTCGTCCTCTTCCCCTGGGTTTGTGCGATAGTTACATACCCATGCCTGTATGTTTTCTTTTTCTGTCCACTAGAGAAACGTTCCATCAACAAAAATGTTCCTTGTGTTATATCTTCAACAGCTGGTCTAACACAAGCCTTGTTAACATGCAAACCTAAGTCGTCGCTCAGGATAGCTTCATGGCTTTCGGAATCATCATTTTGAGAATCAGAATAAAAGTCTATTAGAAATTTAAAGATTTTACACGGATGAAGCTCCGATTTAAAAGTTCGACGAACTATCAAATTTTCAAATTGCAGGAAAAATTTTTTTTGATCGGAGACATTCAATTGACAAGAGCATTTTCCCGTCTTTTATTCAAAGTGTCTTATTTTTAAATCAATTTCTGTTGATGATAGTAGGAAAACAGACATATTTTGAAACGAAGAGCTTAAAGCTGCTACGAAATCAGCAGCACATTCTACAATTACTTTCTCTTGTTTCACAAAGTTCCATACTGGCCTTTTTGTACGTATTCCAATCCCATCCACTGCTTCCTTGAAACGAACAAAAAGGTGAGGCTAATAATAATATTTATATGACTAACTAACTAACTAACTAACTAACTAACTCTATGGCCTATGGAACCCGGAGGTTCAGTGCCGCGTTCACAAAAGCTCTCCACTGACTTCTATCCTTAGCTAATTGCATCCAGTTTCTACTTTGTATTCCTATCTCTGCGAGATCCATCTTAATATTGTCCTCCCATCTGCGCCTAGGTCTTCCTAATGGTCGTTTTCCTATGGGTCTACCAGTCAAGACTTTGAAAGCGTTTCTACTTTCTTCCATTCTAGCTACATGACCTGCCCACCTAAGCCTCCTAGACTTGACGACCCTAACAATGTTGGGTAAACCGTATAAACTATGTAGTTCCTCGTTATGAAGCTTCCGCCATTCCCCATTCTCGTTCCTCTTGGGTCCGAATATTCTTCTCAGGATCCTGTTCTCAAATACTTTCAGTCTATGTTCTTCCCTCAGAGTAAGCGACCATGTTTCACAACCATACAGAACAACAGGCATGATTATCGTTTTATATATTTTAAGCTTCAAATTCCTCGACAGAATTCGCGACGACAAGAGATTTTGAACCGAATAGTAACACGAATTCCCTGCTTTTAGTCGACATTTAATTTCTTCGTGAATATGATTTTCGTCTGTTAATATTGATCCTAAATATTTGAAAGTATCTACTTTATCAAAAGCATTATTTAATATTTTAACGCCTCCACAATTTGCCGTATTACGGTCCCGACGCACTTCCATGTATTTAGTTTTTTCTGCATTTACTTCTAAACCCATGTCCCTGCAAGCGTTTAATAAGATCTCTGCATTTATTTCTACTGTTCTCCTATCATCCCCTATTAAATTTACATCATCAGCATATGCCATAACCTGGTGAATGCCGTTCAACTCTAGGCCCTGGTTGCTATCTTTGATTTTCCTTATGGCGTATTCCAGCACAAAGTTAAATAATAATGGCGACAACGCATCTCCTTGTTTCAGGCCATTTTCGACGTGGAAGCTCGTGGACAAAAATTTTCCTACCCGGACTTTACTTTGGGATTCACTTAAACATATCTTAATTAATCTAATTAGCTTTCTCGGTATTCCAAGTTCTGTAAGAACGTTGTATAATGTTTCTCTCCTAACCGAGTCGTACGCCTTTCTAAAATCAATAAATAGTTGATGTACCGGGGTATTGTATTCCCACTTCTTTTCGAGTATTTGGCGAATGGTAAATATTTGGTCGATAGTTGATCGATTTCGTCTAAATCCGCACTGATAATCTCCAATAATTTCATCTGCGTATGGGGTCAATCTTGCTAACAGAATATTTGAAAGGATTTTATAGGATGTTGACAGAAGAGAAATGCCTCGATAATTATTACAGTCAGTTTTGTCGCCTTTCTTGTGAATTGGAACAATGATTGATTCTTTCCACTCTTGTGGCAATTCTTCCTTGTTCCAGATAAGGAGAATGAGTTTGTGTATCTTGTTCCACAATTTTTCGCCTCCAGCTAAAATTAACTCAGCCGGAATTTCATCTACACCCGGAGATTTGTGTTTCTTCAATTTCTTTATAGCGGCTTCCACTTCTATTCGATTGGGTTCTGGAATATACGGTTCTGCGGTGTGTATCTCCTTTTCTCCACGCACATTAGTTTTTGGCTGCGTGTTCAGCAAATCGTCAAAGAAATCTTTCCATCTATTTAAGAGGCTATCCGTATCGGTGAGAACTGTTCCGTCAGATTTCTTTAATATATAAGCACGAGGTTGATAGCCTTTCTTAAATTCGCTGATCCCCTTATACATGTCCCGAATATTTTTATTTTTACTATTATCTTCAAGTTCCTTAATTTTAGCTTTCAAAAAATCCCGTTTCTTTGTTCTAAAAGTTTTGGAAGTTTCCCGCCTGATATCTGCGAAATTTTGTGTAGTTGTTTCATTCGGATTTTGTAGCCACCGTAATTTTGCCTGTTTTCTCTTCTCTGCTAGTTTAATGCATTCTTGGTCGAACCATGGTTTGTTCCTACGTATTTCCGCGTGTCCCAATTTTTCTATTGCTGAATTTTTAATACTATCTCTAATTTCAATCCAAGTATCCTCAACACTAGTACATTCCGAGTCTTCTAAAACCGCGAATCTATTCGAAACTTCAAATCTGGTATTCCTCTCTTACCTGGCTCTCTTCTAATTTCTTTAAATTAAATCTCTCCGTTTTCGGACATTGAATATTACCTTTATTGAACGATAATCTCTCCCGTATTATCGCTACTACCAGGTAGTGATCAGTGTCACAATCAGCCCCTCTAAACGACCGGACGTCAATTATGCTAGATTGTCTTCTTCTATCTACTAAAACGTGATCAATTTGATTATGTGTTTTCCCGTCTGGTGATGTCCAAGTGTATTTATGAACGTCGCGATGTGGGAATTTTGTACTCTTCACGATTAGGTTTTTGGATGTTGCAAAGTTCACGAGTCTAACACCGTTGTCATTACTTTCCTTATGCAAACTTTCGTTCCCTATAATCGGTTTGAAAATATCCTCTCGTCCTACCTTCGCATTGAAATCCCCTAATAGAATCTTCATATGGTATCGCGGGAGTTGGTCAAATATCCGTTCCACTTCTTCGTAAAAACTATCTTTTATATCGTCACCCTTATCTTCAGTTGGAGCATGTACATTTAAAACAATAATATCACACCACCGTCCCTTAAGAGTAATAAAAGAAAGTCTGTCAGTAACAAATTCAACCCGTTTAATTGCTGGTAATATTCGTTTGTGAACGAAAAACCCTGTTCCTAACTGGTGATTTTTATTTCCTTCCCCGTAAAAGAACGTAAAATTTCCGGAATTCTCAGATCCATTTCCTTCCCACCTAACTTCCTGAACTCCTACTAAGTCCATCCTGTATTTCTCTAACTCATTCGTTACAGATTTTAACGCGCCTGCCCTATAAAGACTTCTAATATTCCATATTCCAAATCTCATGTCCATTTTCTTTTGCTGATGTCGTGCCAAGTTATCAGTCCTTGTCCGAGGCTTTTGTGAATGTTTCTGAACAAGTACCTTTTTTTACAGGATGAGAGTGTTAGCCTTACCCAAACCCCCAAGCTGGAGGACCACTCCTAGTCGTCTGTCCGCGACTGCTTATTCAGTATATTCGCAGCTAACCTCTATATCTAGAGGCCTTCTCCTCGATCCGCAACCTGAGGACGCGCCATGCCGTGGTGACAGGAACCCACACTTATTTTAAATTAAAACATCATACTGACAGTAATAAATAATCCTCTATTTAAGTAAATAATGTTCATGTTTAAAAAATGTTATTTGAGTACACAGGGAATCATTTTTTATCATGAATAACCAATGTACAGAAACTTTGCCGCCAGTGGCATACCCACTGTCACGGGCAGGACACGTTTTCAAATTGAAATAAATCGAAATATACTATTAGCATTATTCCAAAATTTGGCAAATGTGAAGTACACATGCAAATTGTTACTTCTACTAAGTACTAACCACATTCTCAAATTTAGTAATTCAGTACAATAATTTTGGTAGTTTACTGTCACGGCAGGATATTCAAGTTGACGTTTATATCTTTAATGATATTATAAACAATTTTTATCCTGTAAACACTTTTTCAACTGCAACTCGTTGCAAAAAGAAGCATCTTGAATAGCTTGAAGTTACTTCAGTCAAACATGCACAATATACCATAAAATGTTGCCAATAACAAGAATATAAAGTTTCCTTGCAGCTGACATGTTACAAATTTACAACTTAGACTTAAAATTTTACGTTAATTCTAAGTATAAATAAGTTTCTCTTTGTAAAAAAGTAAATTTCGTTCTATTGACTTCTTATATATGTAAAAATGCATTGGTTTTGACAGTTTTCGAAAATTTGGGTTCAGGCTCACTTTTGCGTGGAATGGCCCTTGTAGTGCTCTCAACGGGTCGGGTCGGGTCGGGTTGAAGACTGACCCGACCCGACCCGTGACCCGAATTGACTGACCCGACCCGATGACCCGACCCGACCCGACTGACCCGAACCGTGATCCGATCTGATTGACCTGACCCGATAACCCGACCCGAGCTGACCCGGTTGACCCGACCCGACAACCCGACCCGAATAACCCGACCCGACAACCCGACCCGAGCTGACCCGATTGACCCGACCCGACAACCCGACCCGAATAACCCGACCCGACAACCCGACCCGAGCTGACCCGACTGACCCGACCCGACAACCCGACCCGAGTAGCCTGACCCGACAACCCGACCCGAACTGACCCGACTGACCCGACCCGAGTTGACCCGACCCGACCCGACCCGTAACCCGACCCGAACTGACCCGATCCGAGTCGGGTCGGGTCGGGTCAACCCGACCCGTTTGAGAGCACTATGGTCACGACACTGGGTGAACGCCAAAATGCACTCACATTGGGAAACTAGTTTTAAAAGCATAATTTTAGAAAATAAAGCATAAAGCATAATTTAAAATATATAGCACAATTCTTGGAAAATTCTCTTTAACTGAAAGTTTAACATACTGTGTTAATATTTTTTAAAGCCAATATTTACAATGCAAAATCATTGAGAACATAACAATGCAACAATGAAAAGCTTATTTTCATTTCTATAAACTTTTCGGTGTAATCCTTTGATGTGGAGAACAGAAAGTAAAAGAAGAAATTTTTCCGCCAACAATGAATAGTATGCAAGAACTCCATACTATATTGTTACAGTGACAACGCCAGCTTTAAGTTGTTAGGGGGACAAAGGGGGGCAGATACATTTTCGGGGGCGGCTATTTGCCATACCAAAAATAACATTTATTACGTTTGACTTATTTTACATTACATTGTGTATTTCGTTGCTGTTTTATGTTAGATCTATATGATTATAAATTAAACTTATTTCAAATAAAATTTGTAACTAACAAATAAGTAACGTCTGCACATGAAATATTTTTCAATGAAACTTTTGAAACCTAAACATAAATTGAATTACTTTCGCGTATGCTACAAGTAACACATTCGTCTATATGCTACGTATCACTCGCTCTCTCCCTCTCTCTCTCTCTCTCTCTCTCTCTCTCTATATATATATATATATATATATATATGTAGAGAGAGAGAGAGAGAGAGAGAGAGAGAGACAGAGAGAAAATTTACGAGGAGCTGCTGAAAATGTCGTAGTCCAATCCAGAAGGAGTGTAGGTACTAGGTAGAAAAATGAAATCGTAGTTTAGAAAAACTTATCTCTGTATGTACAAATATAAATTTTCATATTAATAATGAAATTCTTATTGTTTCTCAGGCCTCTGAAGTGATTATGTGTGCCCAAACAGATAATTTCACGAACATCCAGATCCTTACTGTTATAACATTTTTGTTCCACCAAGGAAAGTCACCGAAGTAAATTAATTAGGAAATCAGTGAAACACCACGGGACTCTCCTCCGTTATATATAGTGGTGAAGAAGTAAGTGGCTTAGTATAAACGTAGCAATTTCTCAACAAATTATGCTTTACATCCAGGATGATTAAAAGCAATGACTCTTCCTGGAATCATGGATGCAATTTGTGACATTATTCTTGAAAATTGCAGCATTTCAGCCAGTGGTGGATATAGCCCGGGGCCGGAGGGCCTAGGCCACCCCAGTTTTTGTGTGACAAAAATAATTTAAGCAATTTATATTTATTATAGTCTGAGGTCTGCACCCCGCTTTCTCAGTTTTTATCTTCTCAGCAAAACTTGTGTCAGGGATTCTGGGCATTTCTTTGGAACTCGTCGGTAGCATAATTCAGAATGGCTTGGGTATGCGCAAGTTCTCGGCATAATGGGTTCCCAAAATATATGTCAGGAGAATAAAAGGGTAACGGCATTAAGAGAAGTATTCTTCCAATTTGACCGTAATGCTGATCAATTTCGCTGACGAATAGTAACCATAGATGAAATATGGTTGTACCACTATGATCCTGAATCGGAACAACAGTCAATGGAGTAGTAGCACTCATTTCTCCATCGCCCCAAGAAGTTCAAGACACAGAAGTAGGTTGAGAAACTGTTTGGAACATTCTTCTGGTATAAGTATGGAGTGGTAGACTACCTCCTCAATGGTCAGATATTTAATCCAGAATCTCTACATTACTTACAAAACTGAAAGAAAAATTCAAAGTTCAACGCTGCGGAAAATGAAAAGAAAGGAATTATGTTCCTTCAGGAGAATACACCTGTCCATCAAGCTCCTGCGAACATAACTGACATTGCATAATCTAGGATTTCAATGTCTAGATCATCATTCATATTCCGCAGATTTAGCTCCGTCTAACTATTACGTGTACTTATTTCCCAAACTTAAATAACACTTGAAAGACGCCATTTTAGATCAGATAGGGGTAGTGCTACGAACAGTGGTGCGAGGAAATCTAGATTTTTTTTTAACTTTTCTGCAAAAGCTGGAGCACTGTACAAGGTAGTATATTGACTCTCGGGAGAAGAGAAGAAGAAGTAAAACTTCACCAATCCACGTGCACTCCTTCTGGGTTGGGCTACTAATTTTTCAGAAGTTCCTAGTCAATATGGTAGACGTCACGTCAGTACTTTGAAACAAAATAAGTAAAGGAGCACTAGTATAAACCAATTACTAACTAAAGATCAGCACTCTGACAATACATTTTATTGGGAATCAATTTCATTCCATAATTTTATTATTATCATTTGCAGGAAGGGAAAACACAACTCTTTTTATCTCCTTCAAAAAATTAAGCCCTGGTAGTTGCAAACTAAGCTGTTATAAGCACATCCTCTGAATATTGGAAGCCGAGAATAATGTTTCAGAAAAAAGAAGTTTTAAATAAAACAAAATATGAAACTGAAAACTTCAAACCTGGACAAATACAAACAAGTTACGTAACTGGTTTTACCTTTCTTTTGTTTCCAATCGAAGTTGATCCAATGAGAAGAAAACAAGTCGACCAAATCTACTATTGTTCGCTAGGCACAATTATTAAAAATCATAAGAAAGAAGTATAACTAAAATTTACCTCAAAAGGGGCTAAATTAGAAAACAGAAATATGCGTGCATACCCAGACGCTCAAAGAAGAAAGCTTGAGGATTAATCTGCCACATAGTAAATTCATGGAAAGTAGACTACAATTTGTCAATGAGATTGGTTATGATACTGATATATAATACTACATGAAGAATGTTTAAAGATTGTACGAGTCTGGGGGGGCAGTCTAGGTGGCAGTCAGGGGGGCAGAAGTAGCTACTAGGGGGGGGGGCGCTCGCCCCCCTTGCCCCCCTCTGGCGTCATCACTGTATTGTTATGTTTTCTTTTTGAACTTAAGCACTTTCTGTACTTTTTGGTGGCATCTTTTACTTTCCCTTTCTGTATATATGTACCTGTAAGGCGCACACAAATGATAGAAAAAATTTATTCGAGCAAAGCACATCTCTTTACAATGAATTAAGTAGAAAGTTCATTAAATATGAGAGAAACTAGTTGCAAAAAAATATCAATAAATAGATCAAGATATTTAGAATATTTGATGTATGATAAATATACATTATACACGATTAATGTAAAATAATCATTGAAATTAATAATAAAGCATAATTTAAAAAAAAAAAGCATAATTAAACAAGAAATAAAGCATAATGTGGGTTGCTCTAACAATTAAGTTGTATGAAGACGAGAAGAAAACGAAAGCTGATTTCTTAACGAATTTCGTTGATCTTCTTTGTGTCTACAAAAACGCATTCCTAGAAACCTGCAAGCTAGGTATCATCTCTGTGATTATATCAGTTTCTAGTGCTACATGTGAAAGGTCATTCTCTTCTTTGAAAAGATTAAAGACTTGTATACGCAAGTCAATGACTCATGATAGGTTGAAAAACTTAGTGTTACTTTATATTGAGAAGAAAATTGCTAAATCGTTAGATCTTTAACAAGTTGTGGATATGTTTGCTGCTGCCCACACGAATAGAAAGATCCTCTTCAAATAGAGGCATGAACCTATAAGTTATTTTCTTTACCTGTAAAAGTGTATTTGCTTCCACTTAAGTCAACCAGCTACACATATTTTAAACGCCATGATTAAATAACTATTTACTTATATTAGAAATCAATTGCATTAATGAATCCTAGTTGTTTGTGGTACTAAATTCTTATATTTTCACTGTTTTCCAAAGAGTAAAATCATGAACAATAAAGATGGAAACATTCACCTTGAATACACACACACACACACACACACACACACACACATATATATATATATATATATATATATATATATATATATATATATATATATTGGAGATGTCCCCCTCAAAATACTCTTGGGCCCTTCATTGCCCCCCCCTGAAAAAACTCTAGCTACGCTACTGGACACCATGCACCAGAGATGAATTCTCTACCACTGAGCCACCGCGGCCCTGCTTGGGCTTGGTCGTCCATATCCAATCTCTCTTTTGGCGTTGATTAAACAACTTCTAGTTTTGTTCTAAATCCAGACTCCATATTGGCGTAGATATTAATATTACAGTCGATTGGTAAAATCAATCTTCCACATTTAAAAATTAAAGTACACACAAGTAGAAAAATAAGCATTTATCATAAAAACACTAGCTGCAAGTGTTCAAAATAGATTTATGGTTTCTATAAAATCAATTGAAAATTGCTATTTTTAATTAGGCAGCTAGTGAAAAACAGCAGCTTTCGACTCCAGCCGAGTTTAAGCTCAACCTAAACTCAGTTGACCAAAGTGAACTGACCCGACTGACCCGACCCGACAACCCGACCCGATAACCCGACTGACCCGACCCGACAACCCGACCCGATAACCCGACCCGATAACCCGACCCGATAACCCGACCCGAGCTGACCCGATTGACCCGACCCGACAACCCGACCCGAATAACCCGACCCGACAACCCGACCCGAGCTGACCCGACTGACCCGACCCGACAACCCGACCCGATTAGCCTGACCCGACAACCCGACCCGAGCTGACCCGACTGACCCGACCCGATAACCCGACCCGAGTTGACCTGACCCGACCCGACCCGTAACCCGACCCGTTTGAGAGCACTAGTTAGTAGATATTCTCGGGCTCTGTGCGTGCATTACAGACTTTAGGAAGCACAAAACTTACTGCCGTTATTGGCAATTACCATAGATTTCTTAGGGAGCATCTTACTAGCTTGCAGTCTTTAAAGAAGGGAAAGAATGAAACAAAAGGTATTAATGAAGCTATGGGAAGATTGTGTGACTTTTTTTTTTTTTTTTTAAAAAAAGGCTCTTAAACGGGGCAAGAGGCTGTTATTAATTTGGATTTAGAATTTTTCTAAGAATTTCTAAGCCGCGGACTGTACATTGAATTCAGTGACATACATATGTTGTGTACTTTGAAGAACAAAAGATAAGATTACAGGGTATGTGTGTGTGTGTGAATTGATGTTTTGTATTTCAATTTTGTTCCCAGCCGTCGTGCGATAATCCGTCTAGAGTCGCGTGAAAACCGATGCTGAACACGGAACGGAAACAATCATCACTGTCTGTACGTTAAAATATAATAATATGAATAAAGATATGTGTCTTTTAGCCATTGATAATATTATATAATAGCATGAAAATGAAAGTGCATATCTGTCTGTCTGTCTGTTTGTATGTGGTCTGGGGGGGTCAGGCAAGGGAGCCGAAAGTTATCAAAGTTTCTTCAAGACCAAGACGAAGCGTTTTTTGGGGTAAACACAAGTAGTTCTCAAACTATATTTTGGATTTTAAGTACGAACATTAAACATAGGCTACGCTTTGTCTCCATAGGGCAGCTGTGGCTCAGTGGTCGAGCGTTCACCTCTGCTGCTTGGGGTCCCGGGTTCGATCCCAGCCCCCGCCAAGTGAACTTTTTGGTGCACAAATACCGTGTGCGTGGGTTTCCTCGGGTTTCCCCTTTTCCTCCCACTTTCTTCATTCCACCATTTCATTCATTACTCATCATCACCGTGTCCTCTAGCCTAACCGGCATAACTGCGGGACTTAAAACTCAAAGATTTCATTTACTTTTTTTTCTCCTTCTCCATCCAGCAATATTAAGATATTCGCAATAGAAGATAGTCCCTTTGAACTTCCGTTACATTTCACAAAACACTTTTACCGTAAAAGAATCGAAATTAAATTGCTATATGTGTCGCCACATACAGAATAAAATCACAAACATTTGCAATTATTGCTGGAATTTATTCTGTCACCCATTTCGAACATTTTGAAAACAGTAGCGTATTTTGTGGGCTACCGTGAATATCGGCGGTAGCCCTAGAATATTACAAATCAAAATAGTTAAAATATAAACTAAATTATATTGATAATTTTATACTTTAGTGTCTTCTTTCAATTATACAAAATTCTGAGAAATGTATGTGTTTGGAAACATCCATTAGCTTCTTTGCACGCAGTCAATCTCGCTTCCTTAAGATGTCTTCGATATGACAACGCAGCAGAAAATACTATATATTCTTGTGACCACCTTTTGATCCGAGCACTTCGGTTTTCGTCTGCCACTGGCAAAGGACTCGCTGAAGATCCCAGCGCTTTTTAAAGACAGTGTATCCAATTCAGCAACTTTTCTTCCAAGTCATCTTACGTTCGCTATCAATTATCATATAAGTTTTCGAAAACTTATATGTTTGTGACACCAGAATTTGTAAATAGATTACGGATATTATTGATTAACCTTCTATTATTAAAAATAATAAATACGTAAATTAAGGGGATTCTTGCCTCGCCATTTTCTTTTTTCTTTTCCGTAATTAAAGCATATTTTCTAGTATTTATAGTTGCAAATAAGAAGGTACATAATATTATGATTTTTGTAATTGATTTTTTTAAAAGTGCTAAATAATTGCAAGATAATAATTAATAATTTAACTTTTTACTTTGAAGCCCAACGAAGGAAATTCAATGAACCAACCCTGCAAATAATGACTAAGTTACTCTTTCTCTATAAGATAAAATAATTTACAAAGCATCATTTACACACAGTCAATATTTAATTGAATTAATAGAAATTTTAGGCGATCAATGAATTAAAATGAAATATAGTGCAATTGTTGGTAAATGAAGCTTTGCAAATTATTTTATCGTATACAGGAAAAGTAATTAATCGTTTTCTGAAGGGTTGGTGCTTTGAATTTCCTTCCTTGGGCCGAAAAGTAAAAACTTTAATTAGTGATTAATTATTAATTATCTTGTATTTAATTAGCATGTTTTAAAAATTTTCAATTACAAAATTAATATGTTTCTTTATACTCAACTATAAATACTAGAAAACGGGTTTTAATTCAGGGGCGTCATTTAGGGAAGACAGGGAGGGGCATTTCCCCCCTGAGTTTGGGATTTATATAGATTTTATCAATAAAATAGTAATGTCAGTGAAAAACGCGAAATTTTACTTATATCAAGGGGTCTTGCCCCCCCCCCCCCAGCCAAATCTCAAATGCCGCTACGCTTTTAATTACGGACAAAGAGAAAATCAAAATGGCATGGCAAAAATCCCTTTAAGCTGCTCAGTGTTGTCAATTCCATTTCCATGGGTGTCAGCGGACTTGTTCTTTCGAAGTTTGTACAAGTCTGCACAATTACAGTATATTTAGTAAATCTGCTCAAGAATACCCTTCGTGTAGTAAGCTTGTTAGAAAACAAATTTTACAGAAAATAGAACGCTGAAGGAAATGTGTTCCTTATTTTGTTTGGACGCTTTTTTTTTTAACACAAGGCTTTGCATCTCCGTCTGTTTACAAACATGATTGTCTCAATATCCACTACTGAGAGAAACATTGGTTGAATTTTCGTTCAGCACATTCGAAAATACTAAGAGCTCAGACAAATTTAGAGCACTTATTGTCAGCGTCTTTTCAAATTACGACGAAGAAGTTAAGATTATTTAACTTTTCGGAGGCATATGTGGTTTAAAAGGGTGCACAATGAATGACACAAGATAATTCCATTGACTGAGTGAGTAAAACCTAATGCATTATGTCCTGGCGCGTGATTTAATTCCATGATCTCCCGAGTGCTAAGCCAAGGCTATACCAGCTGAAAGTGAAAGTGTTTAGGATTTTACGTCCTTTTTCAACAGCGGGGCTATATGGAGATGTGGACCTACAGATTAAAGTGGGCTCCGAACCACTCCATTCAAGGTGAGCTCCCGGCGGGAATCGATCCCGCGACCACTCGGGGGAGCCCGCTATACCAGCGGAGCAGCGAAAAATTAATTTGTACTCCATTTATAGTTTCATTATTAGTATGCGCCTGGACTTTCTATGCGTTTTTTTTTTTCCCTTTTTGCATTTGTTTTCAGGTTTTCAGCATATAAGTGATTTTGTCGTGAAAAATGTTCTTGTTATTTTTCTGCAGAACTTTTCGCACTTTACAAAGAAACCCTTTGCTCCCAGATCCACTGTTATCCACAGGATGAATAGTGTCTTCGTATTCACGCTCTTATCATTTTACACAAAATAACTTAAATCTAATAAACCTACTTACCTATTTTCTAAATTTAAATTTCTTGGAGATACTTATTGGCTAATACCCACTTCAAAGGAAATATCACCTTGCTGTTCAAGTCTTATTATTTTTATCCAAGTCCTTTTGGCTATGAAAACGTTCTTTCAGTTCGAAAAATGAGTCTACAGTATCGCGTTTAAGCATTGATTCTACTTGTAGCTTTTTTCTTCTGCCCTTGAAAAGTTTTGTCTGATGCTCAAGTGCTTTTTGATCCGGATGTCTTCAAATCGCATATGTTCAAATCAAGATTTTGACTGAAGTCAACGTCAACACGTTGTTTCACGCACAAGCTTTATATATGAAAGAGACGTATTTCTTTAATTATTTTCTCTTTTCCTCTTTATATAGTTTTACATCTATAACATGTTCTCTTGTTTCTCTTATGTGTCCATTCTTCCCTGGTGAAAAATCATTGTTTACTTTGAGAATGAATTTGTAAAATTAAAAAAAAGAAAAAGAAAGAAAGAAATGTGGAAATTGTTGAGTGAAAGAAAATGTCATTCCGTAACTCTGCCATTTTTAAATAAGGAAATAAAATAACTCATCTAAGGGAACCCCTGTTACTTCAAAGCACTCGCCTTCGGTGCACGTAGTAGAGGTCTGCACTGGCCGGAATTTTTAGCCCAGGCTCGGCCTGGCTCGTGAGTTTATAATGTGAGGTCCGACCCGAGTCCGAAATATGTTTTAGCATTTAGGCCCGAGCTCATGTGGTAATCAAATGAGCCCGAAATAAACCCGAATTACATAAACTTTATAATTTACTAAAAATTATATTTTTTTAATTTACAGCAATTAGAAGTTTAATTTTGCAGATCTGCTTTAATAGTTCTTCAGAAAGAATGGTCCAAACGTCCAATAAATATCGTTGTACAGTACATTTACAAAGTAAGGCCCCAAAAGGACCGAGAAATATGATTGTATATTTAAAAATTTACGGCCCGGGCGGCCCCGAAGTCATATATGCTTTGTAGGCCTGAGTCCGGCCCGCGGATTGCACTTTAACCTGTAAGTCCAGTCTCTATATAGTCTCGTTGTTGGGTAAAGACGTCTAAAAACCTAACAAACGAATTTTCCCTTAGAGTGTATTCCCTCGTGGCATGCTTATCACGAGAATTGCTGTCTTATAAAGAATTTGCTATATGAATTTCATTTAGCGCTATGAGAGTAATAAACTTACCGTTAGCGTTGTTTTCAAATTTTGGAATTGATGATACGATTCCAAATGACTAAGAACAGTAGAATTGTATCTTTTCTTGTATTCATTTGGGGCTCCCACAGTTCGATTCATTGGTCATAGATACGAGGATCTCAAGAAGAGGAGTAAGCAACACTACAACTCAACCACCCCCAGTGAGAGAAATGACAACCTTTGTTGCCAAACGTCAACGATCGCTGAAGAGCCACTTTTCTGTCCTAGATAAAGCGATCTATTGCCTCGTTACTTTTCGTATATCCGTGGAAAATATTTAGTAATATTTATGTAAATATATCAATTGTACTGTATATATACATTATTTATTGTTTTTAGTGCGGAAGTTCTATTTGTAGAGTTTAAGTTATTGTCGTGAGTGTGTCGTCACAAGATTTGATGTGTGTGTGTGTGCGTTCGTGTTTGTTTTTCATCCCCCTTTTATGCTTCTTGTATATAGTATTGTTTTTGGTAAATAGTTAATTAATAATAATGGAACCATCAACATCTGTGCAGTCACCCGAATGTTACAGGATTGAAGGGAGAAAAGAGCCACAAATTATTTTTAACGTTTATTCCTATTTCCGCTCACAAGAACAGGAAGGGGGAAGAAAAGCTTCCGTACGGGAGACTGTGGATGAAACTGCTGCGGCCACTCTCGTTGCGAAATCTACTGTATATGATATAAGAAAGCAGCATTTAATGAACAACGATAGATTAGAGACCCCACGCAAAGACAGAAAAAGTGAAAAGCGAATGACATGTGTCGACTAGGCCTGTATCCAGGGAGATCTATTGGGGCGCCCCCCTAAATTTTCGCTGGCCACCTAAAATTTTCACGGTAGGCTTGGAAATGAACTATAATATGGTGATAAACTATAATATGGTTAGATCGGACACCCTTAAATTCGGTCGGCCCCCCCTACATTTTTGGGCTGGCTACCGGCCTGGTGTCGACATTTATGACAATTATACCCGGGAAACTATAAGGCGGAAAGTACATGAATTTTTCAGAGGAATTTAGGGTGGATATATTTATTATTATTATTATTATTATTATTATTATTATTATTATTATTATTATTATTATTATTATTATTATTTGGAGAGAAAGAGAGTAACATAACACATCTTTATTTAGATAGCAAAACCATAGATTCTTAAAACCTCTTGATATTATTACACACCTGGAGCCATCCCCTCAAATATCAAACATTATCTTTCTGAATATTTGTAATCACTCGCAGTGGTAATGGCGGAGGTAGTTCAGCTGCATTATTCTTATCAGTTACTGTAATATGAACGTGCAATATATATATATATATATATATATATATATATATATATATATATATATATATATATATATATATATTTGTAACTTTGGGCGGAAAATTAAATCAGGTGAAATATTTATGCCCTTTTCAATTACTCATGACGCGCTCCGAGTCTACCCCATTCCTTCTGGACACCGCTCTTTTCCCCGATGTCTGATTCCCATATACTGACTGTAGTGGTCTGATTGCCATATACACTTTACGTATTATAAATTGGCTTTTATACGGGTATACCCAAAAAGGTGCTTTATTTATTCGTTCGTTCTTGCTCTCAGAACCAAAATTAATTCTCCTTATAGCGTCTCATTTTGCGTAACTGAATTTAATTTCTTATCGAACATTACATAGCATTTCATAAGAAAAGTACCTGCATTTTTCTATAAAGTGGGTCTCAAATCATTGCGCTCAATAAATAACAGTTGAATCGAACTCGATGACTATGCACAGCAGAGCCTCAGCCAGGTCGCCCTCGCTCTCCCTCGCACGAGTAACTACACGTATTGTCTAATTCTGTGTTTATGACGAAGTGACAACGCAGCAAGTTGTCGAGTCGGTGAAGAGGAGCGGCATCGAGGCACGAAGTGCTCTGATGAAAAGGTGGAATCCAGTATAGAAATGGTTATATCCTAAAATCCACAGATCCACAGTTTGCCATCACAGTTAGGAACAAGGCTTCGTTCGAAATCTTTGGCAAAAATGCTACCATTACCACTCTTTCTTCTGCACGTCAGAAGCAACCACCGCCACCTAGACGTCCACCTTTCCTATCTGTTGTCATCAGAGGGGTCGACCCATCCTATTCTGACAATGAGATACAAGAAGAACTCCAACTCGCAGGTCACACCATCCATAAAGTCATGCGTATACGTAACAATGCAGGTCCTACATATATGGTACGTGTACTCACTGCCTCACAAAATACAATAGATTCATTGCTCACTACTGGCGCTTACATCTATTATCGTCGGCACAGGGTCGAACCCTCACGCTCGTCTGCTCCTCTTCCTGTGCGTTGCGAAAATTGCCAAACTTACAGTGATCATAGCACAGCTAGTTGCAAGAATCCACCAGTTTGTGGTTATTGTGCAGGCCCTCATCAAACACGCACTTGTCGGAATCTCGAACGGCCACCCGAATGTCCAACCTGCCACGACCAACATCCGGCGTACAGCTATAAGTGCAAGAATAAACCACAGCCTGACCAACAACACCCACATTTAGTAGTTCCACTCCGTATCCCAGACTCTTCACCTCCTCCCAACCAACAAACTACCGATCCAGTTACCATTCAACAATTCCTTCAATTTTTAACTCTCGCTTTACAGAACATCCATCCCTTTCAGCGCAATCACATTCTACAGCAACTCACCAAGGCCGCTAAATCTGTTTTCAACGTTAACTTCTACGCCACTTATACGAACAACTACGTCCATTTCCATACATCTCCACAAGAAACAGCCGTTTAACTCTGTACATTATGGATTTAGTCTTTCTCTTCCTTAATATCCGCTCTCTACCCAAGAATAAAACTCTATTTGAAGCACTTTTACTTGAAGAACACGCCTCAGCCTTCTTGTTGAACGAGACATTTCTTACAAAAACCACCTCATGTAACATTCCTCGTTATACGCTTGTACGTCACGACAACACAGCACCAGCATTACGGGCAAATGGAGGCGTAGCAATAGGTTTCCGAAATCACATACCTCATCGCAATCACATTTGTTCCATTCCTCACCTCCCAGAGCATATAATCACTACCTTATATTTCAAGTCTATCATGATCACCTTCGCTACTATTTACGTTCGCCCAGGTCATCCTATTCCACTCGCATTTTTTAGTCACATATCTCACACCTATAAAAATTATATCATCCTCGCTGACATAAACTATCATAGTCGCACTCCTGCTGAACGCATACAATTCTCAGATCATATAACCACTCACACCACTGGCATTCTCCACATTCCTCCGACTCCTACCAGACCTGTATCAAATACCACACCTGACATTGCTATCACTTCAAATACACTTGCTGCTAAGATCACCCTTACAGTTCTGGACCTACTCGGTAGTGATCATGCCCCGATCAAGCTCTCATATCATATGGGCAATGCTCGACCTCACGATGCACCTCCGCCAATTCAAAATCCACGTTTCGACAAAGCTGATTGGGATCATTATCGCAACTATCTTACCACTGCCGTAGCTCATTTGCATCCTCCCACTTCATCAGATGAGCTTTACACACGCTTCATCAGATGAGCTTTATTGAAACGATCACTTCAGAAATCACCTATGCATCAGAACTGTTCATTCCCACCACCAGCTCCACCCCTTATCAGCCTAAATTACCTCCGCATTACCTCACTCACATCAAACGTTCCCGGCAAGCTTATCGGGAATACATAAGAACACGAAACCCCGAAGCTCTTCAACTTCACCATCAACTGCAACGTTCAGTCAAAAACTACATTCAAGCATACAAACGCCGTCAATGGATCAAAGCCTGTAATAACCTTACTGACAATGCACACCCTTCACGTTATTGGAAACGTCTCAACGCACTCTGTGGCAAGTACAGCAAAACCCCATACCCTCTCATCATCGACAACAGTCACGCACCATCTGATCAAGCTAAAGCAAACGCCTTTGCTGACTATCTACAAGACATCTTCACACCATCCCGTAATGACCACATTTTTGCTCATCCAGTCGATCATGTCAACACCGCACATCCTATTCTTCAACCAAATCTTAATCATATTTTGCCGCAGCATGAACTCACAGCTCCAATCACTGTTACAGACATCACAACAGTCGTGCAGCATAAACGAAACTCTGCTCCTGGTTTTGATTCCCTCACATATCGTCATATCAAAGAAAGTCCTATTTCTCTACTTCTTCTTCTAGCCTCTATTTACACTTTTATTCTCAGAACTGGCTTTTTCCCCGCTGAATGGAAGATGTCCAAAACCCTCATGTTTCCGAAACCAAACAAACCTCCTAGCGCAGTCTCTTCCTACCGACCTATACAACTTACTTCCACTTTCAGCAAAATTCTTGAGCGCATCCTTGTCAACAGACTTCATCCATACCTCCATGCACGTAATCTACTTCCTTCTTTTCAAGCCGGATTCCGCCCGTCTTATTCCATTAACGATCAGCTTCAACGTCTAACCACTCTCATTACAAATCACTATAATTCCGTTCGTCCATCCTGCCTTGTTCTGTTCGACCTAGAAAAAGCATTCGATAAAGTCTGGCACCTTGCACTTATTTTCAAACTCATCAAGCTTAAATTGCCCATGTCTTACATTCGCATCATTTTTCACTTCTTGGCATGCCGTATCACCTATGTTAATATAAACACCCATCTATCACATCCTATCTTCCTAAATTCTGGTGTCCCACAAGGCTCAGCTCTGTCCCCTTTGCTGTATTTACTGTTTGTTTCCGATTTTCCTTCTCTTCCAGACGACGTGTATACTTTCCAGTATGCAGATGATACAGCCTTCCTTGCCCTTGGTCGCACCATCAACCATATCAACCTCATCTTACAAGAATCTATGAATCGTTTTTCGCACTGGTGTCATAAATGGCACCTCACCATAAATGCTTCAAAAACACAGGCCATAGTATTTCTGCCGCTACGCAAACGCTCCAAGACCCACAGAAATCCATCACTTCTTTCTCTAAAAATTCAAGATACAGCGATCCGTCAATCCAAAACTGTTACTTACCTTGGTATCGTTTTTGACCACCATCTCACCTGGCTTCCTCATCTTAATTACATCAAAACCAAAGTATATAATCGTCTGAATCTCCTTAAACGCCTCACTGGCACTACCTGGGGCCCCTCCTCAACCATGGTTCTCAACACATATAAAGCATTTCTCCGCCCTGTCCTTACATACGGTTTCACCGCTTGGCTCTCAGCTCCTACCTCGTACTACTACAAACTTGCAACATTTGAACGTCATGTCTTCCGCATTGCCTATCGCATTTCTCTTCCCAGTCCGACTAGATACCTATATTAACTCATTACTTTCCCTACATTACTTTACCACCTCGAATCACTTCGCCTCAAGTTCATCACTGTCCGATATATGCAGCAGCAACCACTTCTACTCGCCACTATGCACTACCTTGCCAATTCATCTGCTCGCCCTCGATATTACCATCTTCCTCTCAATTTGCTGTTCACATTATACTGTTATACCTTGCCACCAAATCATCCCGACCTAGAACTATTGCAGGGTCATCGATTGCATGTCCATTTACCTCATATTTTTCCTTCGCATCAAGCACAGTGATTACCCTCTGTACCTAACAGGACCTCCCTCGTCTTCATTGACCTAGCGTCGCCCCTAGGCAGAAGATAACCCGCATTTGTTCTGCTAACATTCCCTACGTGTTGTGGCGTCATCTGCACTCATTTCATCCCTCATGATCATCTCTGCAAATAATATACTTTTAATCAACTTGTTCTGTAATCTATAATGTATGTATGGTATGTATTTTTCCTATGTCTTGAATACCCTTTGCCTCACTGATGATTATGGTCGCAAAGACCATAATGACCTGACATCTGTAGTAATTGTTAAATAAAGTCTCATAGCCCAACGCCCGTCATTCCACATCCATATAATTCCTATGCAACCCTTCCCTTAAAGAGGGTGTAGCCCTCTACAGGGTAGCTAGCCTGCGGGCTAGCATTAAAAAAACAAAAAAAAAAAACAACAAATTGTTGATCCGCTGTTACTACTCCACCTTCCATTTTTCTTTCTTAAAAGTAATTTTTTTAGAAGCAAATTAGGGGTAATTTATGCCCTTGCTTCATTCTTAAGATATTAATCGCATGTGATGAATTGTTTTAATAATTTGCAAGAGTGTACGCGAAACTTAAAGTATACTGCATCTTATTCTATTCTGTTAGTTTTCCCCATGAAAGAAAAATTATATGTACTCTCCTGATTGCAGATTCAGTACTGAGCGTTATTGGTGGTAGGCTCACACTAGTGGTGGCTCCAGTGTTCTATAAGAGGCTAGTTACATTGATTTTGTTTTATTTTGAGTTTTACGTCCGTTTCAACACCGAGGATAGGGAGGCGTGGGCCTACAACTTATCGTGGGATCCTAACCACATGAACTGGGAAATGCTCGTATCCTAACTGATTAGCCACGAGGGTGTTTGAGAAGTTACATCGAGAATAGGGGCTTAACGGACTTCTGTCAAAGTGCTCCAGTAATTATTGACTTTGAAGACATTCTTTACATTTTTACTTTCCATAAACATTATAGAAAAATAAATTTTCTATTGCATAATTACATGTTACATAATAATGAACCTCCTTAAATATTTTACTGAGTATAAAAAATCGAGAAGTGGGAAACTGTTTGTATTGCCAACACTGCTCAACATTCTTCCAGTTTCAGTTTCTCAATTGTCGTCGGCATGGGAGAATCTGGATTTAATTTTCGGTGAAAGTTCGTGTGGCTTGAATCCCACGTTAAGCTGTAGGTGAATGTCTCATTTGACCTTGGTGCTGAAAGAGACACTAAGCTCCAATTAAAAAAATTCTTCAATCGCTTCTCCAAAAATCACTTAATAACATTAACAGGCATACTTATTAACAGGGCGGATCAAAAATAAAATAAAATAAAAAAAAAGAAACTGATAATGATGCAGCGGTGTTCATTCTCTCCATGCTTCGGCGCAATCCCTGCAAACGAACCATTCTCCGATCTAATAAAATAAGAGAAAAGACGTCCTTCCGCAAAAATAATGAATTCATAAACTAAGGTAGTTAATTGGAGGCTGTTCTTCATATGTTTTAAATCACTCTATAATTTCTTACGTTTCCGCTAAAGTTATGTCCTTTGAATCAAAATATAAATAAAAACTCTTTCAATTTTACGTTCCACGAGTATGCCGTGTAGCATAAACGGGACAACGATTATGAAAATGAATGAAATGGTGGAATGAAGAAAGTGTGAGGAAACGTGAGAATCTCTAGGAAACTTATGCATATGGTATTAGTGTACCATAGAGTGCACCTTATGGAGACCCATGTTCGATTCCCGGCGGTAGCTCATGTGGTTCGGATTTCACGTAATCAGTAGGTCCAAGTCTCTCATAGCCTCACAACTGAACGGGACGACGTTAAAATCAACTCATAGAGCCCGCCTTGCGCTAGCTGAGATCGGACCACGTAACCCATGCATTCAATCTAAAGACTGAAGTGTTTAGTATGACAATTAATTATTTAAAAGTGTTATTCGTATTATCTCTCACAGTTAGCTTTTTTAGAGTCATCACCATGGTATAACTAAATTTCGATTATGCCTTTTCAATGAAAAAATTATTCGCTTCTCCACCCCTAAATAACAGTAATTCATAATTCATAATAATGGGCACAACCTACGCTTCGAAAGATGCTTTTCAACACACCTATGTCTACGTAGGATACGCTAATGATTATGCAAATATTAGCCCAGGAGGCTTAAATGTAAAAGAGAAACCTGAAAAATTTCTAACAAGTTGGATTTGTTTGGAGATATCATCAATATATACATACCGAAAATTACCCTTGATTTGAGCCGTGGATTTTGTATTTTAGGGGATCAAACTTCGCATAGAACCACTACAAAAGAAACTTGCAATGCATCAAATACCGAGGATCTTGATATTCGCAAACAAATTACCAAACTCTGCCCCGGTGCGTTAAGTGCGCTGCCTCTCATTGGACGTATTAATACAAAAAGAAAACCAGACACACCCGCAAATTATGTAAACAGTAAAGGTGCTCATCCTTCTAATTATTAAGGATGTCTGCGAATACAACAAACCCTACAACCACAAGCAAAAAGGAAAAACAACAACCACAATCTCACGTTCAAGCAACTCTTCAAGATACCAATAATACACTCACTTCAAGGTGTGAGTGTATTATTCGCTATTGTAGTAGCTATTGTAGTAATAATACACTACTACAATAGCGAACACGTCCCCAGATGGTAATGCATCCTCTGAAGATATCATTCGAACCAGTGTTTCTTAAGTGCTGTGTCGCGACATATTGCTGTATTGCAAACACACGTCAGATGTGTCGCGAGATTTTAAATGTGTTCTAAGATGTTCCGCAAACAAATTATCTTTAGAAGAAAATAAAAATTTGTCGCCAATCGATTTGATTTCACTTTTGTCTTCCAAGTTTAAAGCTAGAACGTTTGCTTCTAACGCAGTTCATTTTTCGTTTGAAAGAAACACGGGACACAAAAAATGTAATTTCAGTAACACGATTCTTGGTGTTTTCTCTCCTATTAAAGTCACGTGATTAATTTTAAATTTGATCTCTTCTCACATTTTTAATGGCAATATTTCTTTCTCTTTATTTTTATATTAGTAAACTGCTTTTAAGAGTCTTATGTAATTTGCTTGCGAGCATTGTATCTCAGAGTCATTCCATAATTTTAAAAAAGTATCAAATGTATTTTTATTTTATTTTATTTTATTTACTTATTTTTTACATTAAGGGAAAATATTTCATGCAGTTGTGTCGCGAAAGTTTGAAACGTACTTTGGAGTGCCCCAAGGGAAAAAAAAATGAGAAACGCTGCTAAAGAACTTCTTCAATTCCTGAAAGATTTAAACCTGACGAACATAGTATACATGCTACGAACCTACATGCCAAAGCTAAAAGTCGCCCAAGATCTGCTGAGGAAATTAACCATCCTTTCGGATTTCTTCTCTGAACCATTACCATAAAGTCAAGAAAGCTATTCAGCACTTCAGCACTTAATTGCCTATTGTAACATGTTTTTGTCCTTCGTATTTATATTTATCTGGTGATGCAAACCAAGTAATAACTTTCAAGAGAGGCAAAAATGGGTGTTTTATGCCCTTACTTCAATCTATTGTATGTTATTTATTCTACTTGGTGTGTAAAACGACACATGAGAGGAGTTTAATAATGTAATTTTCCAATAATTCACATTGAATATACATTAATCTCAAAGTATTATATTTCCCACATTTTTTCTAATGAAAGAAAAGGTGTATGGCCTCGTGATTACAAAACCAGTTTTGAGCGTGGTTGTTGGCAGGTTCATATTAATGGTGGCTCCAAAGTTCTGGATGAGGGAACTTACATCGAAAATGCTGGCAAAACTAACTCCCGCGCTCCTGTCTGGGTTCTCCAGTAAGCCTAAATAATGGTGCAGCGGTGATTGTCCTCGCCGTGTTTCGGAGCGATTCCCCGAAATTAACATTCCCCTTAAATGTAACATAGAAAACGTCATCCCAGAAACTGATGAGTTCTTATAATTATTTTCATCTTAGATATTTAGATGGCTACATGGAAACCTGCTTCTTGTACTCTTCAAACAGAATCCGCCTATTATATTTTACGCTTCCCACTAACATTATGTCCTATGAACACTGGCGTATCTACCACGTAAAAACTGGGAAGTGTTAAGCTAGCATCCATACTATAACGGGTATATCATGACTTTTCTATAAAGTTTCAATAAAATATAAATAATAGCTTAAATTCCTTTTGTCACTGAAAAATCTGAGGGAATCTAAGCCTTCTGGCCCGGGCCTAGATCCCCACAGCCTTTCAATCAAAAGAAAAGAAAAGAAAAGAAATATTTGTGTTATAGTTCATAGATTTGCAACATTATTTTAGTTCGCATATTTTCCGTCAATCAAGTCATTTGTGGTCTATTATATCGTTCGTTTTCGACCATGTATATGTCTCTCCCACCCACTATCCTGAGGTGCGCTAGAGTGGTCTTCCCTAACAGTAATCTTTTCAATACTGTAAGTAATATGTCCACCAAGTTTGGTTAAAATTACTCCAGGGGTTCCAGATTTATGCTTGGAACACACACACATATTCATTTCTTTGTATATGTAAAAATAATTTATATATCCTCTTTCCTCTGCTTGATCTCAACTCCAAGCAATGTTGATAATTGGGAGGATTGAAATGAAATATGTCTGTTGCTTCAAAATTGATGTTTTTCACTACAGTCATTGTAAAACTGTATAGTTATAACATTATGTATCTATTGACGCACACAAGTTAGAGGTTTAGTTAATCCTCTTATCCCTGACCGACTTCTACTCCAACAAATAAGCTTATCTCCTAACCTTGGAAAAAGTTAAATTTAGGTTTCATTAAAATAGTTAGTACACGTTATAAGTTATTGTAGAACGGGTTAATGACAGCTCCATTGATGCATGTTCAGTTGGATGCCAGAAACTCTCATGCATACTCAATAAGTTTGTATTGTAAAGAAATATATTAAAGGATTATATTGGGGAACAAAAGATGGTATATACTGACGGGTAGTCGAATGATTAACACACGTAACTTTAGTGCATATAGTAGGTATCAATGTAACGCAATAGAATATGATTTTTTCGATTTGATCTAAGGACGTAGAAAAATTAAATTATGCTTGAAAAATTACATATGAAAACCCATCTTCTCAAAGTGGAATATAAATGGAACACGTGATGTATGAGGAGCTTGGGAAACACAATGTTATGTTACATTTTCAAACTTTCGAGTAATCTTGGAAAGAAAGTTCAAAATTCTCATGCAATTCAGTGCAATGAAATATACTAAATAATCTTCCCTTGTCATCTTCTGGTACAATACCGAAATTAAGACTATCCACATGCTGTTCTATGGTTCAATCCCAACCCGTTGCACATAATAATCCTTTTTCACCGTAAGTGGCTCTTACCATCATGTTATCCCGAGACTATCATAGATTCTATAACGACTTGAGTATTAATTTTTGTAATTTATCTAGGACAGTTATAATAGTTCTGAATCTCAACCATACAACTTTCTGTTGAAACAACTTATTTCCTCAATTACGAATATAGAAAAAATTAAGTATTGATTAAAAACTAACATAATAGAAATAACATAATACAAGAAATAACATAGAAATAACATAATACAAGATTATTATAATTTTAACCCTTAGGAGCTCTTGGCTTTTTGGGCTATTTTTGACACTTTCAGTCAAGCAGCTACTGCATCGTCATTATTTATCCTAGGATCATGGTTCATACCTCATTCTCTTCAGAATAGAGCTGGCTTTCAAATGGTACCACTTGCATGCTCATACCATATACCAGAAGCGAAAAAAAAGGTCAAAATGAAAATTTCGGAAGGAAATATTTTTTCTCGAACTTTGGCCCCCCCTGGACCCCCCCTGTGTAATCGTAGCCATCTAAAAAACTCTGATAAATAGTACTTGGTATACTGAATGTGTGTGCCAAATTTCAAGTTTCTATCTTGAATAGTAAGGGCGGGAGAATTTTTATCAAAAATTCCTACAATGCCCCAAATCACCATAAAACACTATGATCTCAGGGAAAAAAATTCCTGAGACATCCCTGATTACCCTAAAACTATAATCCGCCAATCATTCTCTTCAGAATAGAACTGTCTTTCAGACGGTACCATTCACATGTCTCCATCATGTATCTAAAGCGGGAAATTCCTGAAAAAAAGAATTTTTGGGGGCAAAATTTCCCTTTTTTCAACTTTTGCCCCTCTGGATCCCCCCTGTTTTTACACAGAAATCGGAAAAAACTTCTCATAAATACTACTCGGTGGACTGAAAGCTTGTGCAAAATTTCAATCTTCTACGTGAAAAAATAGGCCTGCCAGAAAAAATTTCCCTATCATGCCCCACTTTTACCCTATACAGAAATATATTTGGATAAAAATTCACTGAGACGGCCCTAATTACCCTAGAATAATAATTCGACCGTCGTTCTCTTCAGAATGGAACGGCCTTTCAGACGGTATGACTCACGTGGTCCTATCGTGTATGGGAGGCGGGAAAATGACGAAAAACGGGATTTTTGGGGTAAAAATATCCCTTTTTTTAACCCTTTGCCCCTCTGGTTCCCCCCTGTTTTAACACTGACATCGGAACAAAAAATCTGATAAATACTACTCGGTGGACTGAATGTTTGTGCAAAATTTCAATCTTCTACGTTCAAAAATAAGCCCGCCAAAAATATATATATACCGACAATGCCCCATTTTTCCCTATATAGAGGTATATTTTTCAAAAAATCCCTGAGACATCCCTAATTACCCTAGAATAATAATTCGACAGTCATTCTCTTCAGAATGGAACCGCCTTTCAGACGGTATGACTCACGTGGTACTATCATGTATGTGAGACGGGAAAATGACGACAAACGGGATTTTTGGGGTAAAAATATCCCTTTTTTACCACTTTTCCCCTCTGGTTCCCGCCTGTTTTAGCACTGACATCGTAACAAAAAATCTGGTAAATACTACTCGGCGGACTGAATGTTTGTGCAAAATTTCAATCTTCTACGTTCAAAAATAAGTCCGCCAAAAAATAATGAACATAGGCTTAAAAAGGAAAAAAATACATTTTAAGATTATGACGTCATCACCTCCCATGTCTGGACCCAGGACGGTCTGAAACCATACGTAATGTCTTCTACAATGTCTCTGGACTTGAAAAAAAAAAGAAAAACCGGACGAAAAAGCTCAAATAGAAGAGAAATAACGCAATGTACCATGAAAAACGCGTATGGTACAAAATGTACCAAAAGATCCCCAAAGGGTTAAAAGTGAATACGTTTCAGTGTAAAGCGAAAGTAGGCCTTCAGAAGATCAGTGTGTTTTACTTGAAAATGAAATGAAATCTTTGAGTTTTACGTCCCACGATTATGCCGGTTAGGCTAAAGGAGACGGTGATGATGAGTAATGAATTAAATGGTGGAATGAAGAAAGTGGGAGGAAATGGAAGAAATCCGAGAAAACCCACGCACGCGGTGTTTGTCCGCCACAAAGTTCACTTGGCGGGGCTGGGATGGAACCCGGGACCCCAAGTGCCGGAGGTGAACGCTCTACCACTGAGCCACCACAGCCCCAGTGTTTTATTTGATGTCGCATCGAAAATCATATTTAACATATCTCTAATCTTAATTTCTCGTAGTTCTGGGTAGTCAATTGGAAGAATCCGTTAGCCATTGAAGAAATCTCTAAAATAAACACTCCTGAAAAATAAGTTAAAACATGACACAGATGTAATTGCCGAATTCACAACGTCATTTTCGTAAGTCATTTTTCATATTTAGTAATATTAAATTTGATTAGCGTTTAGCATCCCTTTCAACAGTGAGCCTATATGGGAATTGGATCTACAACTTAACGTGAGATCAGAACTAATGAACTCCTGCCGAGAATCGAGGCCAAAGACGCGTATGCTAGTCATATAATCATGAGGTAACTCAATACTTAGTAATGTGTTCATTAAGATGTAGAATTGAACTTGTATAATGGAGTGAAATTCCTTTTCCTAATGTAATCTTCACAACGAAAAGCGTACCTTATCTTATTTAACAAGAGAATAACCCTCAATGTTTCACCCGCGGGTTCCTCTGTAGGATGATAGAAATGGAATGAGATTTTCTCTCATCCCATGTTATGTATTAAATACGATCATTCATGACCTCGATGTTTGATGAGAATATAAAGTACAAAGATACAAATATATTAAACTAATGACGATTTTGGTCGTTTATAGAATATTTGTCCCGTATGTGTGAGTATGTGTGTGTGTGTAGAATAATACAGTAGCTGTATATAATACTGTTAGAACATATCATCACAATAATCAAGAAAAATGGAGGGGGATATTTAAAAGAATGTTGAAATATCGTTTGAAAATCAGGCAGGGCCGGATTAAAGGGGGGGTTAATGGGACTTTACCCACGGGCTTCCAGATGGACAGGGGCTTCTTTTCTGATCAAAATCTCAACTGGCTATCTAAAAAGAATCATAAAGATACAATCATCATCATAAAATAAAGAATGACCAAAAATATTAAACATTTCCTTCACTTTCCTATAGTACTTTCACAGAAAAGTATTAGGCATAGTCAGCAGGGGCCACATATTCTTCTAGCCCCGTTCAACATGATCAGTTTATTCGGTCCTGAAATCTCGCATAATTTAAGAAAAATGCTCATGTCAAGTCTCGAGTATAGCACCCTGTGATAAACGTAGGGGAGATTGTTGTACCAAGAGCATAGTGTACCTTGAGCCATTTCCAATATCTCGGAAGGAGCTGCTTTCTGGTGATCCAACACCGAAGTACAGTCTTCTTCGATGTGCAATTGTCCACCAGTTCGAGTCTGGATGTGTTTCAGAAAGTGTTGTTTATGTAAGGAGAGAAAAACAATTTTCTACGGTCAAAGTAAAATTTTCAATGTTAAGTTGAACGAGTGTTCACTGTGAATAAATAGATTAGGATTAATTTGAATATTGTCATCGGATGCCTCATTCATTGGTAAGTAAAATATTGGTGAAGTTGTGAGTCTTAGCTGTAATGTAGCGTTTAGGTAGCCATCTTTGTTGAAATGTAGACCATTGACCAAATTGATCGTGGTTCATGGTGCAAGAGGTTACAAGATACTTTCTTTTTTTTTTAATTTCAGGAAGACTTGTTGCTACAAAGATGCCCCGTAGCAAATCTGGAAAGAAGAGAGATCCTGTGGATCCAATTGCCTTACAAACTGCGCTTGAAGCTATTCATTCCAATGATCCAAATAAGATAAGATATCCTATAGAGAAGCATCGAAAAAGTTTAATGCAAGCCGTTCTACTCTTACCCAACATTTATATAAATTTAAAAAACAGTAAAGAGAAGGAATTCAAATATAAGGTGAATTCTGCAGTGAAGAAAGTTTTTACAAAAGCCGAAGAAGAAAGTCTTGTAAATTATATTCAAACTATTGCGAAAATGCAATACGGGCTAACTAAGAAACGTAGAGTACTTGCATATAAATTTGCTAAGCGAATGATAAAAAGTATCCAGCAACGTGGGGATAAAATCAAATAGCCGGAGAAGAATGGATGCGTGCGTTTCTTAAAAGACATTCTACAAAACTTTTGATAAGGAAACCCAAAGCAACTAGCCTAAGTCGGGCTACCAGCTTTAATCGCCATAATGTTCATTTTTTTTTTAACCAACATCAAAGACGTTCACAATAGATTTGTTCCCATTCTTCCCGAGAAGATCTGGAACTTGGTAGGTGTCAAGCAGGTCGGTTGTGAAACATCGGGAGAAGGAGGTAACCCGATCACTGTGATCACGGCCATCAACGCAGTTGGAAATTCAATTCCACCAATGTTAATTTTCCCCCGGGTACACTTCAGGGACAGAATGCTTTTTGGCAGTCCCCCAGGAAGTACTGGAGCCGCCAGTATATCAGGATGGTCCAATGAAGAAACCTTTCTGAAGTTTTTTGATCATTTTCTTACCTTTGTCAACTGTTCAAAGGAAAACAGGGTTTTCTTAATTTTAGACAATCATGAAAAACATCTTTCTCCAGAATGTTTAGATAAGGCTTCAGCTGCTGGTGTAGTGATGGTAACATTCCCACTACACACTTCTCATAAGTTACAACCTTTAGATATTTCTGTTTATGGGCCACTAAAGACATTTTACAATCAGGCTGTTGATGAGTGAATGTACAACAATAAAGGGAAAACACATTTGATATATATACAGTTGCCGAGGCGCTGGGAATAGCAATTCCTAGGGCATTTACAGCAATCAACATATTATACGGTTTTCGTAAGTCAAGGATGTATCCACTAGACACGGGTGTTTTCAGTGACGACGATTTCCTGAGTTCATACGTCACACAGTGGCGTAGGGAAGGGGGGCCCAAAGGGGCCGCCTCCCAAAGAGGTTTGACAATGTACTTTGGTACTTTGACGTTTGTAATTTTTTTATACATTTTTATGTTTATATATTTTTTTGTTTGTAATGTTTCTATATGTACCTATAACAGCACTTGCCCCCCCCAAAAAAACACACATCCTGGCTACGCTACTGACGTCACAGATCAAGTTACAGAATCGCACCCATCAGAAGAGGTTACATTTGGTCTGGAGAATGAGAATGAGAAAATTGTGCACAAAGCTTTCAGTTCGAAACATTTGGATGAACCAACTGCTGGGACATCAAATACACAAGACCACAATATTGAATCGGGCACACTTGAGGGCAACAAGAGAAAAGACTTAGAAATACTGTCACCCCAGAAGAAATCCAGTCGTTTCCAAAGGCTCCAGAAAGAAAAGCCAATGTTACAAGGAAGAGAACAAAAACTATGATAGCGACCGACACGCCCGAGGAACAGGCTATAAAGGAACAAAAAGAGAAGAAATGTGTGAAGAAAAGAGCAAAATATGAAAAAAAAATCAAAACTCTATCAAAGTGGCCAGAAATTTAGGGGATATTTTCAAAACGAAGTCTGACAAACTTAGCAAGAAGGGCTCTAGTCATGACACACCATAGCGCGGAAGGAATGATGAAGAGAAGAAAAGCAATGGAGACACAATCATCATCATCGTCATCATCTACATCATCTGAGACTGAAGATGAATCTACATTTTCTCTTGTGCCTGCAGATGAAGATAGTGCAGAGGAAGAATGCCTATATTGTTGCAGTTCGAAAGGGGCTGATTGTAGTGGAGAAAAGGGGTGTAGGTGCATTAAGTGTGGACCGTGGACTCACTATTTATGTGTTGGGGTAGCAGGTCATGAGTGGGAAACTTATGTTTGTGACTTTTGATTTGTATCTACGTCGTTTCTCAACAGCAAAGTTATAATGAATGTTTGTAACTTTTGTACATCAAATTAAGGTAAATTATGTTCAAAGAAAACTTTGTTTGAAAAATATAATAAAAAACTTATTGTGTTAAATGCATTATTTTCTCTTCATTTAACCTTCTGTTTAGTGTGGCCCAAGGTACAGGACGGCTGTCCCAATGTACATGAGCATATTGTACCATGATCTATTATGCAGAGTAATTTATATTGTGCTATAAAAATTTTGTAAGGTGTGATTTGCGATTACTTCTAAGGTAAATAGATTGAAGAAAGATTGGAGATTTAATTGACCTCGAAAAACTTGCGTATATGATATTAGGAAAAACGTCATTTCAATTATTTTGAAAAGTGGCTCAAGGTACAACGATCTCCCCTATCCAGCGCCCCTAAATTCGACTGTGGAAAACCCTGTTTGAAAATAGAGACCTTCTACACTTCCACTTCTAGTCCTACGAAGCAAGTAGTTCTGTATCTATGTAGTTAATAGGAAAACGACAAAGATAAAAAGTAAAGATAATATATAAAGTACTTTACTAGAAGGCGTGATAGTTTTTTTTTATTTTATTTTTTTAGAAGTTGCAAAGTTGAAGAAATGTCCATAGATGGCAGAACGTTCTACAAGTATTCATTTTGGAGAAATTTCACTAAAGGTACATATACTTTAAAGAATATTATCAAGAAATGTATTAGCTGTAAAGGCGAATCTAAGAAATTTCAACAAACCATACATACTTTAAAATATTTGCGTTTACTAAACGTGAAATTTCAAATAACCGTAAATGAAACAGTACATTGTAGAGATCGGGGTTGGGACTAGGAGTCTTTCGGTCCATACTGAACCAAGGAGCCTAACCTCTCTTGTGTCTGTTAATGTGCTAGCTAGGACCAAGTGTTGCATACGCATTTCAGAGCACAGCACACATACAACACTTAGAGGGTTGACGGAAGTACTCACTTTCGGAGGGCAAACTTGTTTTTTGAATCTCATTCATCATCCTTTCATTCCTTTTCACATTCATTTGGGCTTCGGCCCTAGGATACTTCATTGCGATGGCGGACTCTGGCAATACAAATGGACAAGCGATTCTTGGTCGGCATACGGGATTACCAGCTTCTCTTTCTATAACTACAAACACTTCGTGTGTTCAAGTTGCACCCACTGGAAAAACCAATCGCACCCGACATTTTTCTTGGGGAAGTCAACCAGTAGCAAGCACATCTAAAGAGAGACATCCATCTACTGAGTCAACTCAGTCTGCTAAGAGATTTCGTGGCGGAGCTATATCTTCTAAAATCCAACCAATGGACACTGGATCGTCGCCTTCAGACTCATTATCCGAAACTCTCAACATAAATCCGGATCCCGTTTACAATTTTCTACTGACTGACTTTGACCCGAAATACACACACCCAAAGATGATCTTTCTCCAGATCATTAAATATGTTCCACGTGCAAATGTAGAACAAATAGTGCACACTAGAAACGGATACATTATAAAATCAAAAGATCCAAATTTTGGAACCTATTTACGTAACAAGGCATCTTATGAAATCTTCGGGAAAAACGCAAAATTAACCAAAAAGTCTGATTCTAGGCCTAAACAACCACCTCCACCTAAAAAATTGCCAATGTTATCTGTGGTTATTCGTGGTGTTCTTCCAGAGTTTACGGACGACGAAGTGCGCGAAGAGCTTATTCAAGAGGGTATTAACATTGACAAATGCATACGCATTAAAAACAATAATGGGCCAACATATATGATACGTGTTTTGTCCCAAAACCAGCAGGCTATCGATCATCTTCTGGCACACGGTGCACCTATTTATAAGAAAATTCATAGGGTAGAGCCTTCTAAAACTCCTGGGCCAGTGCCTCTGCGGTGTGAGAGATGTCAGACCTACAACGCTCATTTCACAAACAGTTGTCCAAATCAACCGCGATGCGGATATTGTGGCAACCCACATGAAACAAGGTTGTGCCAAAATCAACAACAACCTCCAAAATGTTCCACATGTGGAGAGATGCACCCCACATACAGCTACCGCTGCAAGGCAAAGCCCCCGGCAGAACCTACTCGCCCGGAGTTTACTGCACCCATTAGAAGTTCTGATAAAACTACACCTCCAGCTCAATCAATTTTGCATCCACTCAGTATCGAAGATTTTCTTCGTTACTTCACTATAGTACTTCAGAACGTGCTGCCATTTCA
Source organism: Thermobia domestica (assembly GCF_964235325.1). NCBI lineage: Eukaryota > Metazoa > Arthropoda > Insecta > Zygentoma > Lepismatidae > Thermobia > Thermobia domestica. The sequence continues at coordinate 35,583,879 of NC_137467.1, forward strand.
ACGCGATCATATCCTTCGCACCGTAACTGCCACTGCAAAGTCTTTCTTTAACATCAATATGCATGGTACATATTCAAGACAGTATGCTCACTTCCAAATCGCGCCTCTTGAAACCGCCGTTTAAAGCCATAGCCTTTCTGATCCTAATTATGAATTTATTGTTTATTAATATTCGATCTTTCCAGCAACATAAACTTCTATTCGAACATCTCTTACTGGAAAACAAATTGATATTTTTGCTATCAATGAAACTGCACTCAAACCTAATGTCACAGCTCGCATCAAGGGTTATCTCCTTCACCGACATGACTATATAGGACCGGCCGCCAGAGCTCAAGGTGGAGTTGCAGTGGGTTTCTCACCTAAATTACCATTCCGACAATATCATCCACAGGCTTTTGACAATCATCCAGAACATCTTCTATTGTCCGTTTATTATCCCTCCATTGTTCTCAACGTTGCTACAATCTATATCCGGCCGAGGCACCCAATACCATTTGATTTTTTCAATTACATTGCTCATAATTTTCGAAATATCATCATTATGGCTGATATCAATATTCACAGTCGCAGCGACCGAGAAAAACAACAATTTATCAACTACGTAACTCAACAGCTAAATCTACATATTCATGCCTTACCTAGTCATACCAGACCAAGTAGCCAAACAACACCCGATGTTGTAATTACGTCACTTAATCTGGTCGGCGATTGCAATATAAAGGTACTTGATACAATAGGCAGCGACCATTGCCCAGTGAAACTAACGCTCAATAAAGGCCGTTACTGCAACACTACTTCGGTTTTCCGTACCGTCAAACGTTACGACAAAGCTGATTGGAATAAGTATAGGACAACTATTGAAAAAGACATTAATGATCTTACAGCACCAACTAATGAATCTGAATTGTATAATACTATCTCGCGACTTACAGCTACCTTAACTTCTAATGCTGAAGCGTCTATTCCTATAGACAAAATTTGTCCCCACCGACCAAAGTTACCGCCTCAATATTTGGCCATTGTAAAACGTGCACGGCAGCACATTCGAGAATACTATCGTACTGGAAACGAAGCACATCTTCACTGCTATAGACAATGGCAACGAGCAGTACAAAACTACCTAATTGCATATAAACGAAGACACTGGGTTAGTGTTTGCAATAAGTTGCGAGACGAAGCACATCCTACCCGCTATTGGAAGAAATTTCATCAATTAACGGGAAAGGATACTGTTACAACCTATCCGCTTCAGCTCAATAGTGTTCCACTACTCTCGGACACAGATAAAGCAAACGCTTTTGCTGATCAACTACAAGCAGTATTTACTCCAACTGAGTCTCCATGCCAGAGCGAACGTGTTGACATTTCTAGTGTACCTTCTCTACAACCCTCTGTAACACACAAAATAGACTTAAATCATCCTCTTACCAGACCAATTACTGCCACAGAATTACATTCCGATCTCCGACGAAAACGCAACACAGCTCCAGGAATAGATGACATCTCTTATAGGATGCTGAAAGAATCCCCGCCTCTCTTTATTTCTTTATTAATATCTATTTATAATTTCATTCTCAGCACTGGATATTATCCGTTACATTGGAAAGTCTCAAAGGTGTGCATGTTTCACAAACCAAACAAGCCCATCCATGATGTTAGTTCTTACAGGCCTATTCAGTTAACTTCTGTCTTCAGCAAGCTATTTGAAAAGATTCTCGTCAACAGACTACATATTCATCTCAAAGAACACGATCTGTTACCAACACATCAAGCAGGTTTCAGGCCAAACTTTTCTATTAGCGACCAACTGCTACGCCTAACCACGGTTATCACCAATCAATATAATAAAGCTCTTCCATCATGTCTAGTCCTTATGGACTTAGAAAAAGCTTTTGATAAGGTATGGCACTATGGTTTGCTGCGCAAACTACAATCACTCCGATTACCCACTTGCTACATTCGTCTCATTTACTCTTTTTTAAGTAATCGAATAGCGTATGTTTCAATAGGAAATGTCCTATCTAGACCTATTTTTCCGCACACAGGCGTACCTCAGGGATCTGCACTTAGTCCATTATTATATATCTTATATGCCTCAGATATGCCTCGACCACCGCCTAATGTCTATATTTTCCAATATGCTGACGACACAGCATTTTTATCGCTCGGGAAAACTATGCTTCAGATCAGCAGAAGCCTACAACTGACACTCGACAGTTTTCTTATCTGGTGCAGGAAATGGAAATTAACTGTCAATTCAGAGAAAACACAAGCCATTGTTTTCCTTCCACCTAAGCGTCGAACTAAAGTACGCCGAAATCCAGCTAATCTTTCTATATCAGTTGACGGGCATTTTCTTCGACCAAGCGCCTCCGCTACGTATCTTGGTGTGGTATTCGATACCAAACTCACCTGGAAGCCTCACTTTCAAAAACTGGCGCAAAAAGCATCAATTAGACTAAATCTTCTACGCCGCCTTACGGGCACAACTTGGGGACTAAGTGCGGATGTCTTACTAAAGACATACAAAATTTTTCTCAGACCTCTTCTCACCTTTGGTCACATTGCCTGGTGTCACGCTTCATCTAAACTCTACGAGAAGTTAGCAGTTATGGAACGCCATGTTATTCGACTGGCATATCGGATTCGCTTACCATATCCAAACTACATGACCTACGAACACATAGACTTTCCAGCCATTTTCGATCATCTTGCTACACTCCGGTCAAGATACATTCAGTCACGCATTACCAATGCTCATCCACTGTATCTGGACACTTTAAGACTTGATACCATTACAGATGCTCCATTTCGATACCAGCACTCACCCCTCAATATACTCACCACACTCTATGTTAAGACAACAAACTTGGACGCCGCAGAGACAGCCATATTTGACATTTACGTCGTCAGAGATCATATACCTCATATTTTTCCATTTTAGCACATGTTCTTCACTCATCACTAACATTGGGCTATCATTACGTCTTACATCAGTCTCGAGTCGCCCCGAGACAGAAGATATAACCATCATGTGTCTCAACTAATGTTCCCAATGTGTTTGTGACGTCAATGCACTTCATATCATTATCATATCTGCTTATATATATATATTGTATACCTTGTTACATTTATCCTTTAATTATATTATATTTGTATATTTGCACCATTAGTATATCTTGCACTACCTTATATATATATTGTTTTGTTTTCAACACTAATTTTACGTAGTTTTCTTCTTTTCTCAATTTAGTGTTTTTTTTTGCATTACACTTAGACCATCTATTGTACCTGAATTAGCTAAACTAATACGTATTGAAACCTATGCCAAAGAGAGGGCGTAACCCTCTAATGGCTGGGGTTAGTCTGTTTGATACGAAGTCAAGTATGATTATATAAACATAAATAGATGATTAAAGAAATTTCCTAAACCTAACCCCTTACCTTAAAAAAAAAAATCTTTCGGTCCATCATCATACTTCGAACCTAACTCCCCTCGTAGTTAGTTACTGTACTAAACTGTGAGCAAGTATTGCAGACGTACTAGGGAGATCAGTACAGATACTCTACTTAGGAGGCTGACAGAAGATCCACATCTTCTGGAAAGTTTTATCTTAGCTTTTGGAGGTCATTGTTTGCATTTATACTCTGACCAACTTTTTTGCCTTTAGTAGTACATCTGAGTATATAGTTTCTATTGCTTTGATCCTTTGGGATCATGCATCGGCTAGTGGGGATAGTTGTGCCTCCCACCTGCAATCCCTTGGCAGATACAGAAAGGGATCCTCGCAAAAATCGGCGCAGTCGCCCGTTGTCTGAAAGCAGTGCTGAATCAGTAGATAAACGCTCTCGATCCCGTTCACCTACTTATATACAGAAAGCACCTGAACGTACGGAAGAAATGCAGCTTACCATAGATCCGCAAGAGCCTACACCGTCTACTTCGGTAACGCCTCCTGTCTACATTGCATCACCGACCCGCCCGAAAATTTATTCATTTCTATTGACTAATTATGACGCCAAATACAGCAACAGTCGTCACATTTTCAATCAAATCATGAAATACCTTCCGCGTGCTAGTGTAAAGCAAATTGTCTTCACCAAGAATGGTGTTATAATAAAGTCAGATGACGAGAAATTCGGCATAACACTCCGTAACAAAGCCAGTTACGAAATCTTTGGTAAAAATGCGAAGCTTTCGAATCTGACTGATAAGATAAAACAGAATCCACCACCACCTCGCACACCAATGATGTCTGTTGTTATTCGAGGTGTTTTACCGGAAATAGCAGACGATGAAGTTCTCGAGGAACTTAAAGCAGAAGGTATTGATGTAGCGAAATGTATCCGCATTAAAAATAAAAATGGTGCTACATACATGATTCGTGTCTTAACCACGTCCCAAGCTTCTATCGATACCTTATTGCAAGACGGGGCTTATATCTTCAAACAACGACACCGTGTTGAGCCATCCCGTACTACCGCACCTCTCCCAGTTAGATGCGAGAAGTGTCAAGCTTACAATGCGCACGTCACGTCAAAATGTCCAAACGTTCCCAAATGTGGGTATTGTGCAGGACAACAGGAAACCAAGGAGTGCCCTAATACGGGAAGACAACCACATTGTTCCACATGTCCCAGTACTTCACATCCTACTTACAGCTACAAATGCAAGTCTAAGCCGGCACCTGATCCAAATCAACCAGAAATGACAGTTCCGCTCCGTACGACGGATGCTTCAGTACCATTCTCGCAATCTATTGCTTCACCTATCACTGTGGAAAACTTCCTGAGATACATCACTCTTATTTTGCAAAATATTTTTCCATTTCAACGCCAGCTCATTCTTGACCATGTTATTGCGGCGGCCTCTGTTATTTTTCAAGTTAATCTGTATGCCACCTATTCTGGTCCATTTGTTCACTTTCATATTGCACCACGTGATACTGCAGTTTAAACCGAACCTTTTCTGTCTGAGTATGGGTCTTACCATCCTTTTTATGAATATTCGATCGTTATCTCAACATAAAATACTATTTGAACAACTACTTTTAGAAGAAACAGTCGATATATTCGCTTTAAACGAGACAGCGCTTAAACCAGCACATACCGTACGTTTTCCTAGGTATCAGTTTGTACGACATGATTACCCAGACACCAACGCCAGAGCACAAGGCGGTGTAGCGATTGGAATCCGCAATAAACTTTCCTATAGATGTCACTCTGTACCAATAAATGTTCCATTGCCAGAGCACTTAGTGACGACAATCTATATTTCAAACTTAGCGCTAACTGTTGCTACGATCTATGTCCGTCCCGGGCATATAATTCCGCTAGAATTCTTTCGTTATTTGTTTTCGCAGTATCGCAATCTTCTAATCTTGGCGGATGTCAATATCCACAGTCGCTCCGACAGAGATAAAACTCAGTTCTCTGACTATATATCTCTGGGCTTACATGGCCATATATATAACCTACCCAGGCATACCAGGCCTAGCAGCCAAACTACCCCTGATGTTCTTATTAGTACACCTACATTAGTTGCTAAAGCCACTGTATCGGTTTTGGATTGCATCGGTAGTGATCATCTACCCATAAAGGTAACAATCAACCATGCACGCCCACCATCGTCTCCATCATTCGAAAGAACTCTATTCTTGTACGATAAAGCTAATTGGGAACAGTATCGGACTGATATCAGTATAGCAATTGATCAGTTGGAACCGCCGACGGGTGAAACTGATCTCAACAATGCCGTTCAGAGCATTACAACTGCTCTTGTTGAAAGTGCTAATAAAAACATCCCTACCTACCATGGTAAAACGTATCAACCAATGTTGCCACCTGACTATCTTTCACTTGTAAGAAAATCCAGGCAGTATTTCCGTGAATATGAAAAGACACGAAATCCAGAATATTTGGCTCAGGCGCGTCGTTGACAACGCACAGTTCACAACTACATTGTTGCCCACAAACGGCTTAGCTGGAGTAAAACATGCAACAAGCTGAATACTGAAACACATCCTACAAGGTACTGGAAAAAATTTAACCTATTAACTGGGCAAAAAGTTAGTACTACATACCCTCTCGTACAGGACGATCATCTTTTGCAAACAGATCAGGCAAAAGCTGACGCTTTTGCATCTCATTTGCAAGCAGTCTTTACACCGCCTGTTTCCACACATCGCTTAAGTCCACGAATATCTGAACAGGCAATTAGCAACTTACTCCAGCCTTCGATATCGCATGAGTTAGATAACACCCATCCTTTGACTCAGCCGATTACTCCTGATGAAATACGCGGAGCCCTCAAACGTAAACGCAATACTGTTCCTGGTTTGGATAGTATATCGTACAGAATTTTTAAAGAATGCTTACTACGGTTTTTTCTCTTCTTAGCAACAATATATACGTTTATTTTACGCACTGGCTATTATCCGCAGTACTGGAAGGTGTCTAAGGTCTGTATGTTCTTAAAACCTAACAAACCACCTTACTCCGTGACTTCATATCGACCCATACAATTAACTTCTACTTTGGGTAAACTGTTTGAAAAAATCCTGGTACGTCGTCTTCATCCATATCTTAGCGAGCATAACCTTCTACCTTCTCATCAAACAGGATTCCGGCCGCTATATAGTATCAATGACCAACTACTTAGACTTACTACTATAATTACCAATCATTATAACAAAGCATTACCGTCGTGCCTTGTACTCATGGACCTCGAGAAGGCGTTTGACCGCATTTGGCATTACGGCTTATTTTATAAACTATTGAAACTCGGAATTCCTCTTACTTATCTTCGAGTTATATTTTCGTTTATACTGAATCGTATTGCCTATGTGAATATCAATGGTACATTATCACATCCGATATTCCCACTCACCGGAGTTCCACAGGGTTCAAGCTTATCACCACTTCTTTATATCCTCTATGCATCGGATTTACCATCTCCAGCACCTAATACATATTTGTTCCAATATGCGGATGATACCCCTTTTCTCACGCTTGGTAAAACAATTCAACAAATTAATGTCCACTTACAGGCTACAATTACAGCATTTCTTCAATGGTGTGATAAATAGAGACTCACTGTTAACGAAGATAAGACACAGACTCTAGTAATTTTACCGCCCAACCGCCGCAGTAAGGTTCGCCGTAATCCAAATTTGCTACGGATACGTGTTGGTGATCATCTTCTACAGCCGACTAAAACTGTTACCTATTTGGGTATTGTTTTCGATGATAAATTGCGGTGGACAGCCCAACTCCAGAAACTTGTTGGGAAAGCAAAAAATCGATTACAGCTTTTACGCCGACTTGTGGGTCAAAACTGGGGTTTAAACTCTAAATTATTACTAAATACTTATAAAGTAGGGTGACCAAATCGTCAACTAGAAAAAACGGGACACCTTTTACTTCTGGATAGGTTACTCCCCTAAATATATTGTTTAGCCTCTCCGTTCTCTCTTTCTCTTTTTGTATCTCTCACAAAAAGGTCAAATTTCCACTTTTTCGTTTATAACCTGTTGAAAAGGTAGTAAAATAAAAAACAATGAAATATTTGAAAACATTACTAAAAATACTATTATATGAAATATTTCTCAATTATTAAAATGATAACATGAGGTATATTCAAAGGCGCCCATGAGGGGGACAAGGTGGGACGCTTGGCAATATCTAAAACCTAATAGAATTTTTATATTAGTTATAGCAAAATTTGAAACTATATTTGAAATGTCGCTTATACTTCCGCCCCCCCCCCCTTGGAAACCACAACATGGGCGCCCTTGGGTATATTCATGAGAATAATGTAATGCAAAACATGAGTTCATTTCATGAAGTAGATTCAAGAGAAAACATAGCTTTGTCCTAGCCAACTTTAAAACTTCCTTCTTTTCTAATACAAAGTTATAAAAGTTACAACAGTTCATTTCTAAATTGTATAGTACTTGAAGAATTTCAGAAAGAGTCTCCTGTTTCTTTCGTCTGTCCACTGAATGTTCATGAGTGAAAATTCTTTTAGTATTGCCATTATGGGCAGGGATCCCAAACACATATTGATATATCTTTAAAAATTCAGAGTGCTATTGAGACCTAGTATGGGTTTTGAAAAAAACAAACCCACTTCTTATGGAACTGGAGTGTTTTTAAGCATGCCTTCCAATACATCATTGACCTCCATAACACTTCTTGCACTTCCTTCAATTATCTTAATTTCGTGGTGGAAAGTACTAAGCTGGCTATGGATAACCATAAAAATGCTTCACTTAAAGAATTATTTAAAAACGTAAGCAAAATCTTTGGAACTTTCTCCTCGCTTAGAAAGAACCCTTTAATGCATCAAACAGTTTAAAATTCGTTCTACTGCAGGCATCAAAGAAAACCAACAAGTTATGGAATGTGATAAAATAGTTCCACATTCAACATCAACCATTTCACAAAATTCTTTTAGCCTCTCTGTCCGTACCGTGTATACAGAGAAATAAGAGAAGAGCCTGACAACAATACTTTCTATGTCACAACTTAATCTGTCAGCAGCTGTACCTCAGGGGCGTCATTTCAGACTTCGCTATAACACTTTCAAGTTTTGTACTAGTATATTAGTAGACAATCGATTAAAGTATATATATTCCCCAAACTCTTGGAGAGGGCAGTTGTCTCCTCCTGCCCTCCCTAAATGACGTCCTTATGCAGTTATGTAAGACATGTGCTGGTCAACCCACACCTTCAATATTTCCATGTAAACACATTACATTTTTCCTGTCTATTCAAACCACCAGTATTTATATTTGTATTGTCACCACAAAACGCAATGCAATTGTTTTTATTTAATTTAAACCAGGGGTAAAAGTGAGGCCGAACGCGGGGAGACGCCATCCCCCCACCTGCAAAAAACATGTACGGCGTCCCCGTTCCTAAAAAATCATAATTGGCAAAGATAGGCAGGGGGACGGTGTGACGTCATGCCGCTACCTACCGTCCCCCTACCTTTTCAGATCCACTTTTACCCCTGATTTAAACTCATTAATACAGTTCAAGCAGAAATTACAGTAGGTATCTCGTCTGATGTTTCACAGGGCAAGGAAGCAACTTTGACTTTACCCTTCGTTTATGTCAAAAAACTGAATTACAAAAAGAAAGATTTTTGATAGCTTTATGATTACTCGCATCTGTTGAAATTCCATAAAATGGGGATTTATTTATCTCTTCAATATTTTCAAACTACAGTAAATGGAGCTAAAACACCAGGGCCGATTCCTTTGTTCTGTCAGAACTGAACTTCGTTGCGATTTATCATTTGACCGAAAATTGTGATCATGTTTTATCGTATGGTAGGCCTGAGTTAGCTCAGCAGCAGAGCCGTAGCTAAGGGGGGGCCAGCGGGGCGCCCGCCCCGGGCGCTGATAACAAGGGGGCGCCGAACGAGCAAGGAGAAATAAAAAGTTGTGTTGGACATGAATAAAAGACGAGTCGCCCCCAGAAAGTATTGGCGCCGTATTAGATCAATATTGCTGTCGGTTATCAACGAAATATGTAGACTTCTTAAAAATTTTCTTGCTCGCTTCGCTCGCAATCCAAAAGTTTAAATAAGTCACAACAAGTTTTTACTTATTACTTAAAGAGTTATAGATTATTTCTTAATGACATGTGGTATACAGGGTGCCGAGCAATGACTTATAGTGTACGCAGGAGCATTTTCAAAATCAGAAACGAGCAAAGTCGTGTTCGGCGTTTTGACAGTGATGAGTTTGCTTAGTTGAAAACGTTTTTCTACCCAATCCGATTAATCACGACGCACAATGGAGCCAAGACACTGAATTCTTGGCAAAAATAAGAATTCGCAATATGAAGCAGAAAATTGAAAGAAAACCAATTAGTTTGGTGTGTGCAGTGGCTACAATAATGTTATTTCGACATTATTTTATCAAAAACATAGAGTTTTACATCATAAAAGGAAATATTCCTTATATTCGCGCCTAAATTATATAACAGATTATATGATTGGCATAAACAAACGCGTGGGCAATATGCTTTGATTTCGCAATTTACGATTGACTTACATTTTTACTTATTCTTTTTACAACTGAAGAGTAATAAAATTGAAGAAAAGTTCTTGCTTCTCAAAATTATTTCAAAGTTGTGGAGGATTCGTTATGACAATGAAGATGCAAGGACGCTTCAATACATAAAAAATATCTCATCACAAGTTCTCGATATGAATATATTATCAGATATATATTAAACATATCATTTACAAGCATCAGTAACCTGTTCAAGTTGTTTCATACATTGCATTGTGTATTACGTGAGCTGATTTCAGGGCTTGATTGGAACACTCTGAGCTGGAGCGAGTGGAGGCTCATTACAGTTGATTCCAATGTTACTTCTGTGCACGCATCGCATTACAAAAAACACAATACTGAATTGATCAACACCATTTTAAATATGGTTCTACCCTATGGTCTATAGATTGTTTAGCAAACATTGACGTTTTAAAATATCGCCACCATTAATCACATATGTTTGACTAGAGTTTAGTTCTGTTGGCGAATGCCAGAGAAGTATGACTAGATGTTGGAAACAAGATGGGTCCTGGGGGGTGAAGCACCAACTAGGTTTGGAGGCAAAATTCCCAGAATCGATCTATATTCAACTTTGTCACTGCGTGCATGGGGATCACACGTCTAATAACCTAACACTTGCTCTCACATTCATCCCAGCTCAATTCAAAAGCAGCATTGCATCCAGAATGCGGTTTTCCTCAAACATTTTCATGCGCTATATTTCCCAAAAGTGCAAATATGTGCAGGTTTTCTCTTTGCATACGGTAAGAACAATGTTTCCGCTACGACATATTAAAAAATCACAGACATATTATGCCATATTTTCTACTAAATTGCCATTCTATCGTTTGACCATAGTTTATATGCTTTCAGTACCACAGCATTTTCCAAATATGATATTAAGTAGGGGATTATCATGGGGATATGATAATGATATTAATATCATTCCAAATATGATTATTGACTACACATCACATCAACATTCTAAATATACAAAACGATACATACATGTGGGTCGTGTCACCATGTTTACCAGCCACTGAATATCTACACGCAATGTAGGAATAACCGCATTCAAAGTCAATTTCCTATCTTCTGTCACTAAGCAGCGCCTCTCCGGCTTCGGTGGATAACCAAATTTACACGTCCCATGAGTTAACTGTAAACTGCTATCACTTCTTTTCCTGCACATTATTTTATGTGTACACTATTAAGGTTTCATTATAACAAATTATATCGACTCAATCTTTTATTTCATTTTTCGAGTTTTTGCTAAGAATTGCCTGGTTTGGCCCCACTGTGCGACGGTGAGAATGAAGGCATGAAAGTGAGAAGAATGAAGAAACACATTCAAGCTGCTGTTTGCGCGGAATATTAAAAATAAACGAGGGGAACAATAATATTTTCGAACTTCAAGCAGTTGTAGAATAGGGGTTTAAGGGATCAGAACTTAGCCCAACTAAGTTCGACTTTTTCAGACACTAATCACTACCAATGATTTATTTTAAAATTCCATTGACATATCAAATGCTTCCAATTTGGAGGAATTTATTGGGGTCATTTTTCATCAACTTTTTTTATCGGCACCATATTATTTTGTGCACGCCTGTCTAGTTGTGTGATGTTTTTATCTATCTGCATACATACAAAACATAAGTACATACATTCTTCATATATGTACGTGTTAGTGTATTTTAATATGTTAATTAATAATAAGTACCTTAAATTCGGAACTTTCATTCATTAAGAAATTAAGTAATTACTATAATTTCAGACATATATAGTAGCCAAAGTATATTTTGGATTTTAAGTACAAAAATTGAACATATTCTTCACCCCCATCGATCAATATTTAGAAATTCATAAGGAAGGCTCCTTCTGAATTTCCATTACATTTCACAAAATATTTTTTACCATTAAAAGATCGAAATTAAAATAATATTGATGTGGTCACATACAGAATAAAATGAAAAAGTTTACAATTATTACTGGAAATTAATACTGTCACCCATTTGGAACAATTTAAAAGCACATAGTTTTTAATGTATTGAAATTTCATTTCTTATCGATAATATGAAACGTTGTAAATACTAGTAACTTTCCGTAACTGTTCTCCCTGTGAATTTGTATACAACCAAAGGTAGTTTTGTCAAGTTTAACAAAAAGTCCAAAATAAGACTCTCGAAAACAACTCTTATTTGAAAGAGGATACATAATGATCGTTTTTGGTTGTTAAAATGGTCTTTCCAAGAAGATGAATAAAAATTCAGCGGCTTTTCTTATATATATATAATGATTGGTAAAGTGAGTGTAGGGGGCGCTGAATTCTACTTCGCCCCGGGCGCCGAAATCTCTAGCTACGGCTCTGGTCAGCAGCTCTCACTTTCCTTTCTTCATCTGATTCTTGTTTTATAAAATAATTGTTAACAGACTTACTGCAACTTGGCGCACTCAGTCTGTTTCTATGTTTCACTGTTTTGATGTGTTGTTGTATATCTGTACGACCACTGTGTCCAATACTAACAATTCTGCTGCAAACTGTGCACTCGATGTCATTGTCAAAGCGTCCATTTTTAATATAGTACCACTCCTTAGAATACTCCTCCTTAAACTTGCATACACGCTTAGGCATTATTAAGCTGATAGTACGGAACGTAACAGAAGAAACAATTCGTTTTCACAATAAAAACAACCGCAGCACGTTCTATTTGATTTGAAGTTTGACTCACTCTGACCGAAGATAATATTACTCAACGGCAAGATAGGCAACGGCAATGTTAAATGCATGTATCGAGTTTTCGGCTGGAGCGATCAAATCTGTCACCGACAGGATTTATAATTACTCTCAGCATCGGATTCCAACTCCCTTTATTTGCTTTTTCTTACTTTTAAACATTATTTCACTTACAGCTAGTTTTCTTCTTACTATCACTTTTATAGTTCTATACCTTTGTTCCCCTTTCGTAGGGTATTGCATCTTAGTCAAATCACGGCGCCTCAATCTCCCACCGCCCGAAACAGAAAGTAAAAACAGGTTACATTTGTTTTCCGTAAGACTTTCAGCCCCTTGCACTGTCATTTGCGGATTTGGGAGACCTAGGAGGGAAAACAGTGCAGCCACCACATCCAATATCGGAAACGTCGTAATGACGTTTCTCAGTAATTAGAAACATTCGAATATAATCACATAGTTTAGAAAGTAATAATATAAATTAGGAAATTTTAGCTATTGAAAAGGTTTTTTGTGCTCAATGTACGTAAATACGGGACATTTTGGCGTCCCGGAAGAATTTTTCGGGACACCGGGAATGGTAGTGAAAAAACGGGACAATCCCGTTTTTACGGGACGGTTGGTCACCCTATTATAAAGCCTTTATGCGTAGTGTCCTCACTTTCGGTCATATAGCCTGGTGCTCTGCTCCGCAGAAATTTTACACTAGATTAGAAATTCTCGAACGTCATGCTATCAGACTCGCATTTCGCATAAGACTACCATACCCCAATGATGATCTCTACAATAAGATCGATTTTCCTCCGTTAGTCCAACACATTGCTCTCTTACGGCAAAAATATATTTCTAACTGTCTCCATTCATATAAAGACATATTTCTCGAAACCATATTTATAGACCTGGAACAATACTCCCAGTTCCGATACTGCTATACGCCACTCAGCATCCTCATTTCCATTTATGCTCGACAACGTCCAGACGATCATCATCATGCAAGATTTTTCCGATGACAGCTCATTCATCATGATATTCCTCATCTTTTACCATCATAGCACTGTTTCCCACAACACTAATAAGGGCTTCCCAACGTTTTTCATCAGTCTTGAGCCGCCCCAAGACAGAAGACTAACCAGCATTCGTCTCACTAATTTATTTCATTGTGTTGTGATGTGATGTGCACTGCATTCATTATCATGAGCATGGATGTCGTCAATTACAATATGCCTATATTCACTAGCACGTTTTGATAATCACATTTTGAATATTCATTTATTTTGATGCTTTCCCTGCACCTCTTACTATTATTTATCTAAATGCACTTATTATTCTATTATACTATTATGTGTTAGTATAGTTATTGTTAATGTTTATATTTTGTTCTGTTTCTAGTTATTTTATGTATTAATATGCATATATGTGTTTGCAACTTCTTGCGTTTTAGTAATGGTTTCTTACCAACATTTTCTTTGACAGCACCTTGCCCAACAACAAATGCAATAAAAGTTAATTGATGCTTCCACATCCCAGGCCAAGAGAGAGGGCGAAACCCTCTAGTGGCAGTTCTTCATATTTCCATATATTATGCGACAATAAAGATTTCAACCAAACCTGTCTCCCTCAAAAAAAAAAAAAAAAAAAAAAAAATCTTTCGGTCGTATGTTCGTTTCTTTTCAAAAGGTTTATTTTTTAAGAAGCAAACAATGGGTGATTTATACCCTTGCTTCGTCGTTCAAATTCATATTCCGTCATGTATGGGTGTTGTATGTCGTTGCTTTTTAGGTTTCCTTACATAAGTTGGGGTAAGCCATGAGGTTCGCATAATAGTACAAATTTCAAATAATTGACGTTAAATTTAAATGAATTAAATTTTTAAATGAAGTGCCTTCATGATTACAGTTCCACTTTTGAGCGTTGTTGTTGTTGGTCGCTTCGCAGTTCTGGAAGAGAGAAGTTACATCGAGAATATTGGTAAAACTAACTCCAGCAATTCTGTCTGGATATTACGATATTTCAAGTCTTTGTAGCTTTTCTCTAAGTTTCCATGCGCCACAAATATCAGAGGATTTTGACGATAAAATTTCCACTGCACAACAGTAGCCCTATGTATCTTACATAATTTTTCAAGTATTTTACTCAACACAAAGGATTTAAGAAGTAGGAAACAGCTTGTGTTGGAAACGCTGCTCAACAAATTTCTTCACTTCAATTTTCTCAACTGGCTTTGGTGCAGAAGACACAGGTTTGATACCCGGCGGAAGTTCGTGTTATTTGCACTCCAAGGTAATCTGTAGGTCCATGTCTCATCTATCTTTCGTGCCAAAAGAGACGCTGAACTCCAATTCAATCAGTTTCTCAATCAATTGTGTCAAAATCACTCGGTAACATTAGCATGCAAATATGATATTAAAAATGGAATTTTAAACGGTTACAGAAGAAACTAGATAATGGTGCAATGGTGTAGGCTAGCGGAGGCGGCGATGGAAAGAATGAGTGAAATGGCAGAACGAATAAAGTGGGATGAAACGGGAGAACCCCTAGAAATCCTATGCATACGGTGTTTTTCCACTGCAAAGTTCATTTGCCTCGAACTGGGATCGAACCAGGTACCCCAGCATTCAATCAAAGAAGAATAAATCCTTTGTTATGAGAATTAATGACTTTAAAATGTTATACTTACTAACTTCTGTTTTACAGTTAGCGTATTTAAAATCATCACCATAATGTAATTTAGGTTCGATTTTGCACTTTTACTTAAAAGTTAACGTCTTCCTAATTTTAAAAAATACAAAAACGGAGCAACATGCGCTCTAAAATACATTGGTGAACACTTCTGGGTCTAACCACGCTTATGATTACATGAGTATAAGGAATAATATTTCTGGCGTCTAGTTCTCCTAATACCAACATTATATCTTTTTTAAACAATTAGATTAGTTTCTTTTCACAAGTATTTTATTATGTTATTTTTCTGTTTGTTTCTGTAACTGAAATCTGTTTTCCTTTTATTAGGTCATGTTTCTATTTGTTAAAATTATTTTTCTTTTTATTACGTTTCTTTTCTGTTTTATCTTAAGAGTCATATGATTTCTTCCTTTTTGTTTTACAATATTAGTTTTTCTTGTCTGTTTGATTCAAATATTTATTCTGTTTGTTAGGTTTATTTTTCTCTTTGTTAGTTTAAGTGAAATCTTTTCTTCTATTTATTACAAAGAAATTTGTTAGGTTCTTTTGAAAAGTTTAATTGATTTTGAGTTTAACATCCCTTTCAGCAGTGAGACTATATGAGATGTGACATACTGATTAACGTGTAATTCGAACAGCATTAGCTCCCGCCGGGAATCGAACCCGGGTCTCTCATGCAAAAGGCGAGCACGCTAAACCACGGAGGAGTTCTCTTTGTTTCCTTTGTGTTTGTTTGTTAGTTTCAAATCTTCCAATTTAAAGTTGAGGCATTTCCATAATAATTAGAGCTCTGGACTTTACTACAAGCCCTATAATATGGAAATTCAAAGAAGCCACAATGTTCTCATGTAATTTTTGCTCTGGATTATCATTGTGCTGTATAATTAATTTATTCCAAATATATTTAGATCGCGTCGACTTTTTATCGAATTCGTTCTCACTTTTCGATCCGACTCTGACTTGGCTCACTGTGCCTTTTCCTATCTACTTTCCTTTTCCTTCTCTGCATTACAAGAGCCATTGAGCGTCAGTTTAATCTAGCCATGGATGCTTACTGCCACGGTTATGATAGAGTGAGCTATCTTACCTAGACGACTATTAAAACGATTACCTCCCCTTATATCTCATTCACACATCATATCACATCCATCATAGTTAGGCACAGACAATCTGACAGTCTTTACGATAGCAGTCTCTAACATCGAACAGCAAACTCACATAGAGCACAGTAGACACAAGTTACCAAGCCTCATTCTTGGTCTTTCCGGCTGTTCCACTAAAGTGAAGCAACTAAAAGTGCAATCTAACTGGAGATTGTTCATGTCAGAAAGGCATCACAAAGGTTTGATAGCTAAGTGCTCGAGCGTGTACGGAGGAGAGGACAGGGAGACACGTCCCTCCAATATTTTGAGATGGATATGAAATGGATCAATGGTAAAAGTACCGGTATTTAGTTCTATATGGAAGAAGTAAACCCAGGCAGAACAAATAAAGCTTATACATGTTGCTAAGTATTAAGTTGGTGTGGAAAACTTCTTTCAGAGAATGAAGATTTTGTTACTTAAATTTTGAAATGCCTGTATATTTGAGAACTATAGAACTACACTGACGCAAATGCGCTTAAAACACGGGTAGGTATTCAGGAGTTTGATCCATACTTGAACACAAGTAGAAAATGTTTACGGATGGTATTGTTCACTTGCCTTAGTAGCACGTATAGTTACTCCGAGCAACCACGCAAGCAACAGCTCAGATGTGTAGGTGGTAGTCATATGCAGATAGTGTATATCTGTCTGGGAGATGGCCGTGGCCACGCCCGACTGACGGTCGACATGTTTCACAGTGGTCGATAAAGTTAGGGTTCGGAGATATAGAAGGCCACGGAAGGAGGTGAATTCCGGGTAGAGGATTATGGGTTCACTTGGAGGTATAAAAACGCACATTCTGTTGATGAAAATAATTTCTCAGACAAGTTCTGAAAATTGTGTTGACAATACCACGAAGGTACGACTTACTACATTCTTCTGAGAGATGGCGAATATGAAGTTTATTTTATAGCCTCTCTCTTACTGATAACCAGTCTAGTTGGAATCCTACGTGACAAATACAAAAATGGTGCATTTTTCTATTTATCTGAAGTTTACGTGCAAGCACAGGTCCGTCACTGTGTTCAAAATTACTCTCATCACTGTGATGATGCGAAATAAATAAATAAAGAAAACTTACTTGAGCTCGCATTGGAAAGTACTTTTTTCCTGTTTGGATTAGTATTTTTTTTCTGTCTTCGATTTGAACACAGTGGAGAATACTATTTGTTTCGTTTTGTCAATTTCATGTTAGAAAATGAAAATAATAATAATAATAATAATAATAATAATAATAATAATAATAATAATAATAATAATAATAATAATAATAAAATCCAATATATTGTTTGTGGAATGGACTTCGCAATCAATTTATCTCATTATCTCCAGACATGTAAATACACATTACATTACATTTGAACGAAATGTCGCGTGCCTCACTGATCCTCTCTTTGTTGACAGCTAATGGAAAACAAAAGTGATAAACTGTCAATTTCAAAGAGTTCCTCATCAGTATTTCACATTCGTTATGTTCATTACGCCACATCCAAACCAAAGAATAAACTACACGTATTTCTCCTTTTTTTTTCTTCATTCATGTTCAAAAGAATGGCGATCCGTATTATTGCTACATTTTTTAAAGATTGAATACATTCATGTCGCCACAACTATTTTTTTTTTCATTTTCATGATAATGCAACTACGTATATTTCTTTCAACAAATGCTGCTTCTCGAATGAGATTGAATAGCAATTGAAAGACATGATTGTTTCTTTTCCGAAACCATATATAGTTCTAGAATCCCCGTAGTATGTTTGCACATGTATGAAGTTCTTATAACAGAATATACCATTAAATTTGATTTTAACATTAGTTACCTTCATCTTCCTACATCTTTGCACTTCTAGGGCCGTTATCATCTCCTACCTCTTGTACGATTTTCTTCCCCAACGAACATGACTTGTACTTTGAAATATAATATACAATGTGTAAAAGTTTAATTCGAATCGGTTCTCGCATTTGCAGTTAATGTAAGAACAAACGACACAAATGCTGTGCGAGTCGATTATTTCGCTTCTGAAAGATAAATACTTAAAATTTTAATATTTTTCTTCACTTGTACTAACGAAATGTAACTGAAAGCAGTCTCTGTGATTCTCTCTACGAGCTACTCTGTAAGGCCAAGCCAAGGACTTCCAAGCTCAAGCCACGCGAGAAAATAAACAGTGTCTCAGCACTATGTTTGATACTTACCTCAACGTTATATCCACGGATTGAATCCGCAATCTCTCACCTGCCTTCGTGGTCGCAGGTTTAAGCCCTGCTAGAAGTCCAACTCCTTGGATGAATACCCAAGTAGTGGTTCTGATCTCACTTCAAACTGGAGGTCCCGTCTCTGTATATTCTCGGATCAGGGGACCTATAAGTGCCAACGGCTGGGCTTCTGATACCATGCAAGCGTCACTGAGCTATGGTGGCAGGAGAAACCATAAAGCTCTAACCAAAAATTACACTATATCTAAGTATGTACCTAGCTTGAGGGTCCCGAATCTGAATTTTCCAATTTGGATATCTTGGTTTTCATAAATTTCATAAATATTTTTACATTATTGTTGGAATCTCTCCCCCCCAAAAAAACATATAATTCGATAGCCATATTGATAAAATATTCCAAACACATTCTTATTACTTTTACAGGCGCCATCTTGAATTACTGAAAATGCTCAAGGTGTACAGTGGGCCACAGAAATTCTTGATGTACAAAGTCCGTGAGATAGGCAACCCAACTAGCACCTGCTCCAAGATTAATTACGCCTGGTAGAGTAGCTAGAACAGCAGCATGAAGTATGTTCCACCTGTCAAAAAAACAAACCATAGAGAGTGTTTTTGTGCAGGAGTGAGGATAAACTCTGGCTGACGAAATGAAAAAAGGGATTCTTTGGATACTTGTACTCACAGTAAACACCACAATACCAGAAAGAAATATACGGACACCAGAGGTACCGATGAGAAGATAACAGTCGGGGAACTTAAATAATCTTATAATTAACTCAAATGAGAGATTATAAACTTAATTCAAATGACTATACATATATACGTATCAAATAATATACGGATAGATTATGCGGTATATGTAGTAGGTTTTTGTTTTTTAAGTAAACACAAAGTCTTGCGCTGAGTTTGGAAACTATTAACAATAGTCCTACATGCAAATCAATTAATTTGTGGATCCATCATTCGGGGTAAGATCACAGCCTCCAATTAAAATTTTGGGGGTCTAAAAGAGCCTGAGCTCCTTCGTTCTGGCGCCACTGATTGATACGTAATACTACTTCGAAAGAAGAACTGGTCCGATTTCATTATTCGTTTAATGACTTTCGTAAATGCAAAATTTTGGTACGCAGTAGTTTAGTTATAAATATTAAAAATGCAAAATTCGATAACTCTCAAATGAGTTGGAGAACTTATCCGTACAAAGCGTATTTCCCCTTAGGTTGCAAATATAACTGATGGTTCCTGAGTTGTATAATATTTGTGAAAATTTACACATTGAGAGACACGGAGAAAAGGGGAGAATAGTAGTTTGTTGGCATCTAGTAAAGCAAGTTCCTAATTATATATTCATAACACGTAGCAAGCTGCTTTACTTTTTTCCATGTTAAAATCAAACTTGACATTGATGAATAGCTTTGAATTACATATTCCGTGGAGATGTTGTACATAATAATTGTTTTTACGGGCGGTTTTTTTTATAGTATGACAGCTTGAAGAATGGATATACCTTTTTTCCGGTGAAAAGAAATGTTAATTAGACAAGCAGAATACAGAAAACACCTTTCGGAAATAAAATATGCAGATCACACACGTAGAACAATTTAATTCATTAATATGCATCACATGTAACGCGACAGCTGCTGTTGGAGTATATTCTGGAATTGTGATCGTCGGAATGAGTGAAAGAAAGCAGTGGAAACTTCGAGATCTTTTTTAAATTTATTTTTGTTGGAATAGGGGAAAGAACACTCTCGAAACTTCTGGAAAGATTTAAGGGTATAAAAAATAACGATTTATTTGCATGATTTGTACAACGTATAAGAGATAAGAAACGCAAATATACTGTAGGAAGAAGAAAATTGATACATAGAAAGCACCGGAAGAAAAAATCATTAGTAGGGACTAACTTTGTAGTTTTCTTGTATTATACTTGTTCATTTTTATATGGGAAAGGGACATATTGTAATTGTCTGAAGTATAAGGGGGACGGAACTGTTTGTTTTAATCGGGAATTGATTGCGGATTTTTCGGCATTGAAAAATGACACGACTCAGTGTACTTTTATGGAATTATAACGTGACTAAGATATAGTATAATGTAATATGTAGGGAATCAACATTTTTCTATTGCACCGGGAATCGAACCAAGGCTTTTTACGCGACAAACCGTACGACAAACATTTTGCTTAGCAGGTATTGTTACTTATATATATATATAGCTATGAATTGTGTAAGACGTATAACTGATATTTAGAAAGTATATGGTAAGAAGGAAATTTTATTGAGTAGGGAGTTATGACACTGCCGGAACTCGAACCAAGACTGTCCCACGTGGAGAACCGCACGTTTGCTTGTACTGTAGACTTTTTTCAGTTATAAATGCTATATTTTTACTGTGTATGAACAAACTTATATTGAAGAGGTAGTTAACAGAAGTTGCACCGCAAATCGAACCATGGCTCTCTTACATGCAAAGCCAATATGATTGGGAATGTTAGTGCTACGTTGAATATTGTAATTGTAAATCGTAATACAGCAAATAACTAATTCTTAATTCTTTTATTGTTTTAGGTGGTGAAGGAAATTGAAACGGTTGTAATTAATAGAATCATTGGAGAATAGAACCTATTGTTGTGAATTGTTTGCTGCGGAGGTTGTTCACGTAAAGGAGGTACAGATTGGTCTTAAAATATGGATTTACTGAAACCATTGGATCTTAGTTGTATGAAATATCGAAAATATTGGATAATGTGTGATATGATTATTGAATACTGAAATATCGATATAAAAGTTATCATAAATTTTACATTCAACGAATATACTGGCTAGACTAAAGGAAACGGTGACGATGAGAAATTAATGAATATGGTGGAATGAAGAAAGTGGGAAGAAGCAGGAGAACCACGACAAAAACCCTCGCACATAGTGTTTGCGCACCACAAAGCTTACTTGGCGCGAGCTGGGATTGAACCAAGGACCTTATGCACGAGAGGTGAACTGTCTTGCGTACCCACTATAGCTTTTTTTATGTATTATATTTGGATGAATAAAGTACACATTTATAATTTGGTGGAAACTGGGGATTGTAGGAGGAAACAGGAGAATTTTACACACAATGTTTAAACCAAAAATACAGTTTGAATGAGCGAAAGTATTTAGTTTCAGAAGTGACATTTTTATGATTAGCGCTATTTAATCTGTATGAAGGAGGAAAGAAACTTACTGTAGCGGTTATTGGAGAATTATACTTTTGAAACTCTTTATACAAAACTAGGTGTTTATATAACTTCATACATACTAGTAAAGAAGATATATGATGTACATTAAGGACGATTTTGACATTATTTAAACAGTGTAGGTAACGACTCTTAAGGCAATACAAGAGACGGACAATTATTTGACCGCGCAGATTAGTTTTATATGCAGATGTAGACAATTGCTTTAAATAAGAGATAGCACTTTGAACGTATCATCATTATCACAGGTATTCTGTCTTTATTGGCAGGTCACTTGCCGCAGCTAAGAAGCTTCCATGCTCCACGGTCCTCCGCTAACCTTTTCGTCTTCGCGTATGATTTTTCTGTTTTAATATTATCCATTAATTGTAGTCTCCTTCGCCCCCTCCCTCTCTTTCCCGCCATCATACCCTCTAGGACGTCTTTCATGATACAATCTCTTCTTAGGCAATGTCTCAACCAGTTTCTCTTCCTCTTCCTAATAATATCTAAAAGTGTTCTTTTCTCACCCACCATTTCTAACACTCTCTCATTCGTTTTCCGCTCGACCCAACTAATTCTTTCCATTCTTCTCCATTTGAACGTATAGTTTGGTTAAAATTGCTTTACTTTAGAACTCATAACATTAAGTACAAGGTAACCAACACCATTGGCGATAACTATTAGCAGGACTGTGACCGATGGGAATTAGCGTGTTGGAGAGACAGATACATTTTGCGTACATAATAATAATGAGTATGAATATTTGACTTTGGCGCCTAGAAGATTATGCAACCGACAAGTTAAAAATGTTTTGAGGATTGCATATAATATTTACAGACAGTCTGATACGATTTTGTATTTTATTTGAAGTGTGATGAATATTTGTTGAACTAAAAAGGGTATTTTATTTATAGGTCTTGTTTGTAATTTAGAAAAACAAGAAAATATTCTTGTAATGGTGTTATGACCGCCAGAAACGAAATAATAGCTAACATGTACTTTTTACAGTTGAAATAGATTTCTGTCAATTTAAACTTTAATAAAAACTAGTCTGAATTTCGACAATTTTAAACTTTGTTGTAATTGTTACAATTGCATAAGAAAATAGTATTTTAATGTTTTAGTCGTCTGCATATACAGCGCAGATATATCTGTGAGGGAATACATGACATACAGTTATAACATATCAGAAGTGTTGTGCTCAAGAAATTAGATTTTCCTAAACGTTAAAGAGATTATATTGTGCAGTTTGCACTTAACGTTGTCCTTGAAAATCAAACAGAACCCTTTTGTTAGACAACTATAATGAATTGACACACACTGCAGACGCTTTACTTTTTAATGATTCTGATAATAACCATAGTTACTTATAACAAATGGATGTAGAAAAGCGATGGGGTGTTAGTGGTTTACTTTTGTTGCGTGTGATCCATGGTTTAACCTCCGACAAGATAAGTTCGTGCTGGTTGTGGGTTTACTTGGAATCTTTCTTTCCCTATTTGATTTTACCGATTTATGCATTATCATTTACCTATTTTAATTGTGGACTAAACGATTTTATTTATTCTCTAGTAAATAGGTTGAGTTAAACACAAAAGAAAGGGAAATAGAAAATCTAGCTTTAAAGCGGATTTCCCCTTACTAACCCAACCACTTTCATTTTTTCTCTCTCTCTTTTCACACACATATACACGCTAGCGTTAAGTTTCGTTTAGCGGTGTAAAACGAAAGTAAAAGGATTTTTAAATTTTTTTGATGATTTTCACCAAGGCTTTAAAAGGCAGTCACAAAAAAGGATGAATAGAAAACTGAAAAGCCTCCACCTCCTAATGTATTACAACGGATACTGTTACCTGCATAAAAAAAAACCTGTTTTTTCCGTAAAACATTCTTGAAGCACCCCCTAAAGAAAGGAAGACTTTTCTTTTACATCATTGACCTCGAAAAAACATAATGGAACTTGTTTTGTTTGTATTATGAGGATTTTCTTGAAGATAAAAAACAGTTGTAAGATAATTATTTTAGTTTTCTGTGGTTAACCTTTTAAGTAAAAATAATATTTATATTTTAGTGTACTAGAGTTTACTGGTAGAGTGCTCATCTTCGCTGAAGGAAGTCCAAGTTTTAAATCCCATTGAGAAAGCGTTGAACATTTTATACATAGATTTGGGATTTCACATTAAACTATAGATTACCAGCTCATATAACCTCAATGCTGAGAAAGAAGATAAACTTGAATGTAACACTTTATTTTAATTGAAAAAACACTGTGCTTAACGTCTTAATTTTATAGTTGTATTTCTTCCTTCATTTGTCCTTAGGTCTTCAGTATTAGTATCATATTTTAATACTGAGTCGCTCAATAAAAACACAGAATAAAGAACCATTTTTTCCTAATTCACAATCACATACGTATCAAGTCTTATATTACACACAAAAGTAGCAAACGTATTTTACTTAGTCGGACTACAGGTCACTGATAGAGTACTCACCTCTGATGCGAAACGTTTTCAGCGTTCAATTTTAAACCATGGGTAACATCAAGTTTTACCTTTGTTTTCAGTAAAGAGAGAAAACTCATTTTCATAATTAGATGAAAAAAATTTAAACTCTGTTAAGAATCAAATATAGGGGATATAAACAAGTATTTAAAAATGGAAATACCTAGAATATGTATATAAGTATTTATTTAAAAAAAACTAAAAAATACATAATAATAATAATGAAAAATATTTACATAACAAAGAAAAATGGGTCTATAAACCAAAAATACCCTCCTCCTCATTATCAGTAGTATCCTCATCTTGAGGATTTTCCTGTTCGTTCTCATCATGAGGTCGATTTCTAAATTCGTCTTCCTCAAACTGAGGAAGACCAACAATTACCTCCACCTCCTCTCTCCTCATTTCCCTATATTCTTCTTCTTCCTCAACATGAGGAAGACCGACAATCACTTCAGCATTATTTGGTTGTATTTCATAAATTACTTGCAATCCACTAATTACATGCATAATACTATGTTCATTTTCGTTTGCATTATGAATGAGGTGTGTTACAATCACCTGTGTTTGTGTAATGACTGTTCTAAATAATGTTCTTAATGTAATGTTGTGACTGCCGTTGTTCATTTGGATGATTGTTCTTCTTTGTCTTCTTATTACTGGTGTAAATCTCATTCTGAAAAAAAACGGATATATATAATTAGCTTCAAAGCACATGAATAATAAAATAAAAATATAATTTAACTTCATTTTTAAAAATATAATTTAACTTCATAAAAATATAATTTAATTTCATAATATTTAATTTCGGATCAATTCGGGTATTTAACTTCGGCTGACTTCGGGTATTTCCGTCAGTATTATGAAAAAAGGAAATAAATAATTTTAATAACGGTATAAAACATTCTATATTAAATGCGAATACAATTACATTCTAAGACTAAAATGTTCGGGTGTGACTTTGATATAGCTAAGATATGTGTGGTGAGCAAAGATATGGAATCTTATACAATAAGAGTTTCAAGAATAAATATTAGTTAGAGCAAGCTAGCACGGAGTAATACGCGGTATTTGAGGTACAAATTAAATGTTGCTTTTTGATTACCAATAGGATTTGCAAGTATTGTTGTGTTTGTGTCAATAAAGACATATTTTCCTTTTTATTTTACATTTAAAATACTAATATTATTAAGTTACAAATTTCGTACAACAATATCGATCAAATATTTACCATTCGCCAAATGCTTGAAAGGAAAACGAGAATACAATACCCCGGTACGTCAATTTGGTTTTAAATCGCTTACGAATCGGGTAGGAAAGAAACATTTTATAATATTTTTACAAAATTTAAAATATCGAAAACTCATTACATTAATTAAAATGTGTTTCAATCAATCCCAAAGTAAAGTCCGAGTAGCAAAATTCTTGTTCACGAGTTTTCACGTGAGAATGGCATGAAACCATGATATGCGTTGTCGACATTACTATTTAACTTTGTCTTGGAGTACGCTATAAGGAAAACGAAGATAGCAACTAGGTAATGTAAATTTGATAGGAAAACAATAAAAGAAATGCAGAGGCATTATTAAAACGCTTGCAGGGACATGAATTTACTAATAAGTACATGAGAGTTCATCACATTGTAATGCTACAATTATAAAAATGCTTTAAAATACCAAATAATACTTTCCACATAGTGGAAACTCAAATATCTAGAATCAAACCGAAAGCATATTCACGAAGAAGCTAAATGTCAACTACAAGCAGAGAATTTGTGTTATTCAGTTCAAAAAATTTTTTATAAAAATTTTATCGAAGCTTAAAATATACAAAACGATAATTATGCCTGCTGTTTGTATGGTTGCGAAACATAGCCACTTACTCTAAGAGAAGAACATAGACTAAAAGTATTTGAGAACAAGATCCTGAGACGAATATTCAGACTTAAGAGGAACTGGAATGGGGAATGCAAAAACTACGTATTTTTATTGTTTACCTAACATTGTTAAGGTCGTTAAGTCTAGGTGGCTGAGGTGGGCGGGTCATGTAGCTAGAATGGAAGAAAGTAGAAACGCTTTTAAATTTTAAACTTTAAAAATGCAATCGGAAAACAACCATTAGGAAAACCTAGGCGCAGATGGGAGGACAATATTAAGATCTATTTCGCACAAAGTAAAAAATGGGATCCAGTTGGCTAAGGATAGAAGTCAGTGAAGAGCTTTTGTGAACGCGGCAGTGAACCTTCCTGTTCCATAAACCATAAATTACATTTATTTTTTCTTTCTCAATATATCAGATACATTTATGTTTCCCAGTATGACACTTTTTCTTTTTTCTGGTGGGTCTTTGAACTTGAGGAAGTGTTTTTATGTGACCTGTTATTACACTAAGATTACTAAACGATACATATGTGGAACGTGAATAATTACTTATTAATGTCTATGCTTGCTGCTGCCTAACAAAACATGGCTTAGCTATTGTGCTAAGGGTAACATGCAAGAATGCCACCACAGCAAATGGGCTGCTCAGATTTCTATTCCAACATTTTCAAATTAAATAGTAAGTTTCATCTTTGCTTCAAATATGTAAAGCTTTAAAAATCCATTATGTTATTGAAAATAATTTTTAGGCTTGTTCAACTTATAATTGCAAATGAGGTGTAATTCGCTGTACTACCCATTGAACAAAGTCGTGACTACATGATTTTATTTGTTGTACGGATCTTCTAATGATATATAGATTCGAATCATTGAAAATTCTTTTATTTCGATGTATTGAATACAAAAATAGTAAAACAGTATTGAAATAAGTAGTATGTAATGTGAGCAATAGAAATGTTTCTTAAAAGAAATAATGAATAACATTCAGTTTATCACCTGCACAGTACGATACCACAACTAAACTAACTTTCAAATTGTATGAACAAATGCACAGTGTTGTAACGTAATGTACATGAAAACATTTTTTTTATAATTTAATAACGACACAAAAGTGAAAATAGGTCTATTATTATTATTATTATTATTATTATTATTATTATTATTATTATTATTATTATTATTATTATTAGATTGATTATTTTCGCTGGTAATAAGAAAAAATGTTTCTCAAATCCATTATTTACTTAATAAAAACACGGTATTTATAGCGATACACTTCTGTTATTTCGATAAAAATGTTTTAACTGAACGACACTAAAAGAAGTGTAGTGCAAAAGTTTTACAAGACAGACACATTTTTCAAAACATGTTAAGTGAGGAGGTGCACTAAGAAAAAAATGTGGGTGGCGTACTTAAAAACGTAGGTTACATTCGTAATTCCTGTAGTTTTGGACTTAACGTACTGCAGACGTATAACTGAAAACGCATGTTTTATAATACTTTCTGTATAAGTGTTCCATCTATACGTACTTTCCGTATAAAACAATGTAGGCGGTCAGGATCTCACATACAAATACATATAACAGTTATACAATAACATGTAACTGACAAAAGGTAACATACATGTATGTAATATAAGGAAGACTATTAGATATCAGACATCCTGCAACGGCATGATGTAACATCTAAGGGCAGTACCTATGCAGCATACAGATAACGTATCCTCCGTACTGATTTCCGTAGTAACAATAAAAAGGATTCCGTATATTAGTACAAGATACCACTATCCGGATAACGGATTTTTCTGTGTGTTTTATACTACAAAGGCATGTACTATTTCCGTCCAAGTATTGTTAAGCAATTTTAAAAACAAATAAATGAGACATGGTACTCACTTTTCTTTTATCCTTGTGCGATGATTCTTTTCTTTTCTTGATTATTTCTGCAACAATGAAAAGACACCATATGAATTTCCAAATTTAACACTTCAAGTGTGAAGTACATACATATATTACAGTGTATAAAATTATTGCTCCCAATACTAAATTATCAAAATCATATATTTATTTAGTCTTACGACTAATATCATTTTATAAACTAACATCTATAGGTAAAAGTTTTATTTTCTCAAGTTATGTCAATGCAGTATCCCATTTAACCATACAACGCATATGTGCGCTCTGTCAAAAAGAAATAATAGACTCAAAACATAATTAAGGTACCTCGTAATATAATAAAGGTAAATCAAATCTTTATCTTTTGTGACATCTAATATCGTAATGTGCTTTTGTATATCAAGTAATTTTAGCCTTGTACAAACAACAGTTTCCGAGATTTCTCTTATTTTGTATCAGTACTCTAAGTTTTCATACCTGGGGTCTCTTAGACTTCATTAAGGAATATTTCTTTGTGTGTATTACTATATATGAACGTTGTCAGATAATGGGTTTTTTATTCTCATATAACTCTACACTCGAGTCTTGCAGGTGTTTCATAAATTTAATTGTTGAATTAACTTCACTTTAGATCATAGTATTCATCTGTCAAACGAAAACTCTTCTATCAAAAGAAAACTCATTGTACCAGTATTTGTTATTTTGATTTTTCTATATATAGTCCTTTCGCTGGGGGTTTCCCAGATTATGAACGTTTTTATGAACCTTCTTACTAATAATTTTAATATCATAGATTAAGTACTTTCCTTTGTGTGAAGTTAGTGTTACAGTATTACGCATCAGTGTAATTTAGTGTCAGTTTCAAGATACGTCAACTAGGGAGTAAAAATTCCTTCAAGAAAAAAGGGGGGACACCAAAGCTTCAGTAAACTCAAAGATAGTAACTTTAGAAAAAATTGTGTCTGAGTTGCTTGCAACACAAGGATTTCAATTTCTGAAAAATGTCTTAAAGGATACTTAAAAAAACGCTTAGAGTAGGTAATCCGTAACAAATTGTTCAACTAAAACCAAATATGTTATTGTTAGCAATCTTAAAGAAAAGGCATAGCTTCACAAAAGAAAAAAATCATGTTAAAATGATACTCCTACAAAGCTAAATATAAAATAAACAGTAAGTGCGTGTTTTTGCGGTTTTCCCATTTTCTCCCACTTTACTCATTTATTCATTTCTCATTATTACCGTTTCAATTACCCTACTTGGTATAATCATTGCAAGTAAAATTAACAGATTTCATCTTTTTTTTTCGGGTGATGTGTATTACTTTTAAACGCTCAATGATAATAATATATTTTAATCTTTTTATATTTCTAAACATAAATATATTTCAATTCTATAATTTCGTTAACGATTTCCGGGCAGTATAATAATTATGTATTTAGTGTCCACATTTTAAATTAGGAAAATCCTATTTCGATTTTTTATCGATTTTTTTATCGATTATAAAAAGCATGGTACACAAATATCTTTAAATAAGTCCGGCTAATCTGTATATCATCTTTCCTATAATCCCTCTAAATAACAATAATATTAAAACTCATTCTAATATTATGAAGAATGTAGTAAACATTTAACACATTAATGTATTTATACCAATACTAATTATTTAAACCAAATGTTTTCCAAATCTATTAAGAAATGTGTGTTATATAACATGAAAATCTAAACGTTTACGCTGCACAATAAAAATCTAGAACTGTATTATTATTACTGTACTGAAATCATATATTTTTCAACTTTTCCTAATATCTAATGCTATTACAATTTTACTTACCTTTGCAAATTTATCTTCAACGATGAGAGTTCTTGGTTTCTTCTGGCTTCCCACCTCGTTCGTAGTTTTGAAAATGATAATTTTCTATCTTCTAACTTGTATATATAAGTTTCAAAGCTTGTTAGCAGGGGAAGTTTTCTAAATAGAAAACAAAAGCATTTCTACCCTTCTGATCATATAATTTCTTCTCACGTATTTACCGTTTTCCCTCACTTTCCTAGTTCTCGTTCTAAATCAAAGTTACAGTATTTTTTACTTCATTAATTTCTTCTAAACTCCCATGTCAGGTCTCCTTCTGATTTTTAACAAGAAAAAAATCTTTACCACTTAACAATACATATACATTACTTTTCCTAAAGCATAACTCCACCCGTTATGTTAATTTTTACAAAGCTTTTCCATTTTCTGTGAAATACGCATTTCGTTTTTTCGTACAAACCGCATATATTTCTCTTAACTATGATGCATGTTGCATCAAAAAACATAATGTTTTTCTTAAGGAAAAGAAAGCCTTCTTTGTTTCCTTCCTATCACATGTTTTTCACAGTCCAAGATTTTTAAAATGCCTCTTAAACATCTGATTTCTCTTCGTATTTAACAATTTAAATTCAACATCACGTCCATGCAAGAGAATCCAATTTTTCAAAAGACAGGAAACACATTTACTCTCCTAGCATGCGAGAAGATAACACTCCGAAAATAAATATTTTCACTTTATACCCTTCCATTGATAAAATACACCTGCCTTCCCCAACACGCAATAATTTCCACCTCTGTCTACCTGCAATAAATTTAAATTAACTATCCCCCTATAATTCTCATTTTCTCAATAAACACCCATGATAAATCCACTTAATTGTTTTATTATACAAAACCTAACAAAATGATGCCGTCCTGCTGATTATTTCACCCTTTTCTAACTAATAATAAAATACCTTTAAGTCCAACATAATACGTGATTTACATCATGATTTCTTTCTTTGTGTGTGTGTATGTGAGAAAAAAAGAGAAAAAAAATGAAAGTGGTTGGGTTAGTAAGAGGAAATCAGCTTTAAAACTAGATTTTCTATTTCCCTTTCTTTTGTGTTTAACTCAACCTATTTACTAGAGAATAAATAAAATCGTTTAGTCCACAATTAAAATAGGTAAATGATAATGCATAAATCGGTAAAATCAAATAGGGAAAGAAAGATTCCAAGTAAACCCACAACCAGCACGAACTTATCTTGTCGGAGGTTAAACCATGGATCACACGCAACAAAAGTAAACCACTAACACCCCATCGCTTTTCTACATCCATTTGTTATAAGTAACTATGGTTATTATCAGAATCATTAAAAAGTAAAGCGTCTGCAGTGTGTGTCAATTCATTATAGTTGTCTAACAAAAGGGTTCTGTTTGATTTTCAAGGACAACGTTAAGTGCAAACTGCACAATATAATCTCTTTAACGTTTAGGAAAATCTAATTTCTTGAGCACAACACTTCTGATATGTTATAACTGTATGTCATGTATTCCCTCACAGATATATCTGCGCTGTATATGCAGACGACTAAAACATTAAAATACTATTTTCTTATGCAATTGTAACAATTACAACAAAGTTTAAAATTGTCGAAATTCAGACTAGTTTTTATTAAAGTTTAAATTGACAGAAATCTATTTCAACTGTAAAAAGTACATGTTAGCTATTATTTCGTTTCTGGCGGTCATAACACCATTACAAGAATATTTTCTTGTTTTTCTAAATTACAAACAAGACCTATAAATAAAATACCCTTTTTAGTTCAACAAACATTCATCACACTTCAAATAAAATACAAAATCGTATCAGACTGTCTGTAAATATTATATGCAATCCTCAAAACATTTTCAACTTGTCGGTTGCATAATCTTCTAGGTGCCAAAGTCAAATATTCATACTCATTATTATTATGTACGCAAAATGTATCTGTCTCTCCAACACGCTAATTCCCATCGGTCACAGTCCTGCTAATAGTTATCGCCAATGGTGTTGGTTACCTTGTACTTAATGTTATGAGTTCTAAAGTAAAGCAATTTTAACCAAACTATACGTTCAAATGGAGAAGAATGGAAAGAATTAGTTGGGTCGAGCGGAAAACGAATGAGAGAGTGTTAGAAATGGTGGGTGAGAAAAGAACACTTTTAGATATTATTAGGAAGAGGAAGAGAAACTGGTTGAGACATTGCCTAAGAAGAGATTGTATCATGAAAGAGGTCCTAGAGGGTATGATGGCGGGAAAGAGAGGGAAGGGTCGAAGGAGACTACAATTAATGGATAATATTAAAACAGAAAAATCATACGCGAAGACGAAAAGGTTAGCGGAGGACCGTGGAGCATGGAAGCTTCTTAGCTGCGACAAGTGACCTGCCAATAAAGGCAGAATACCTGTGATAATGATGATACGTTCAAAGTGCTATCTCTTATTTAAAGCAATTGTTTCCATCTGCATATAAAACTAATCTGCGCTGTCAAATAATTGACCGTCTCTTGTATTGCCTTAAGAGTCGTTACCTACACTGTTTAAATAATGTCAAAATCGTCCTTAATGTACATCATATATCTTCTTTACTAGTATGTATGAAGTTATATAAACACCTAGTTTTGTATAAAGAGTTTCAAAAGTATAATTCTCCAATAACCGCTACAGTAAGTTTCTTTCCTCCTTCATACACATTAAATAGCGCTAATCATAAAAAAGTCACTTCTGAAACTAAATGCTTTCGCTCATTCAAACTGTATTTTTGGTTTAAACATTGTGTGTAAAGTTCTCCCGTTTCCTTCTGCAATCCCCAGTTTCCACCAAATTATAAATGTGTACTTTATTCATCCAAATATAATACATAAAAAAAGCTATAGTGGGTACGCAAGACAGTTCACCTCTCGTGCATAAGGTCCTTGGTTCAATCCCAGCTCGCGCCAAGTAAGCTTTGTGGTGCGCAAACACTATGTGCGAGGGTTTTTGTCGTGGTTCTCCTGCTTCTTCCCACTTTCTTCATTCCACCATATTCATTAATTTCTCATCATCACCGTTTCCTTTAGTGTAGCCAGTATATTCGTTGAATGTAAAACTTATAATAAACTTTAAATCGATATTTCAGTATTCAATAATCATATCACACATTATCCAATATTTTCGATATTTCATACAACTAAGATCCAATGGTTTCAATAAATCCATATTTTAAGACCAATCTGTACCTCCTTTACGTGAACAACCTCCGCAACAAAAAATTCACAACAATAGGTTCTATTCTCCAATGATGCTATTAATTACAACCGTTTCAA
Source organism: Thermobia domestica (assembly GCF_964235325.1). Lineage (NCBI taxonomy): Eukaryota > Metazoa > Arthropoda > Insecta > Zygentoma > Lepismatidae > Thermobia > Thermobia domestica. Next base: position 35,617,362 of record NC_137467.1, read on the forward strand.
TTTCCTTCACCACCTAAAACAATAAAAGAATTAGGAATTAGTTATTTGCTGTATTACGATTTCCAATTACAATATTCAACGTAGCACTAACATTCCCAATCATATTGGCTTTGCATGTAAGAGAGCCATGGTTCGATTTGCGGTGCAACTTCTGTTAACTACCTCTCCAATATAAGTTTGTTCATACACAGTAAAAATATAGCATTTATAACTGAAAAAAGTCTACAGTACAAGCAAGCGTGCGGTTCTCCACGTGGGACAGTCTTGGTTCGAGTTCCGGCAGTGTCATAACTCCCTACTCAATAAAATTTCCTTCTTACCATATACTTTCTAAATATCAGTTATACGTCTTACACAATTCATAGCTATATATATATATAAGTAACAATACCTGCTAAGCAAAATGTTTGTCGTACGGTTTGTCGCGTAAAAAGCCTTGGTTCGATTCCCGGTGCAATAGAAAAATGTTGATTCCCTACATATTACATTATACTATATCTTAGTCACGTTATAATTCCATAAAAGTACACCGAGTCATATCATTTTTCAATGCCGAAAAATCCGCAATCAATTCCCGATTAAAACAAACAGTTCCGTCCCCCTTATACTTCAGACAATTACAATATGTCCCTTTCCCATATAAAAATGAACAAGTATAATACAAGAAAACTACAAAGTTAGTCCCTACTAATGATTTTTTCTTCCGGTGCTTTCTATGTATCAATTTTCTTCTTCCTACAGTATATTTGCGTTTCTTATCTCTTATACGTTGTACGAATCATGCAAATAAATCGTTATTTTTTATACCCTTAAATCTTTCCAGAAGTTTCGAGAGTGTTCTTTCCCCTATTCCAACAATAAGAAATTTAAAAAAGATCTCGAAGTTTCCACTGCTTTCTTTCACTCATTCCGACGATCACAATTCCAGAATATACTCCAACAGCAGCTGTCGCGTTACATGTGATGCATATTAATGAATTAAATTGTTCTACGTGTGTGATCTGCATATTTTATTTCCGAAAGGTTTTTTCTGTATTCTGCTTGTCCAATTAACATTTCTTTTCACCGGAAAAAAGGTATATCCATTCTTCAAACTGTCATACTATAAGAACGACCGCCCGTAAAAACAATTATTATGTACAACATCTCCACGGAATATGTAATTCAAAGCTATTCATCAATGTCAAGTTTGATTTTAACATGCAGAAAGGTAAAGCAGCTTGCTACGTGTTATGAATATATAATTAGGAACTTGCTTTACTAGATGCCAAGAAACTACTGAGAATATAGTGTCAATTAACAACAATTTAAAAATGCACGAAATTAACGGATAATATCAAATATAGAACCATTAACAGAATTAAATCTGCAATTCGTTTTCTCCATTCATTTCTCTTCCCTTATTTTCAGGATTACATCATCACTGAATTTCTCCACTGGAGATTATCTACGTTTATCAGCATCTAACTGGAGCTCATCCTTGTAAATGAAACATTTTAAAACGTGTAAAGGGAGAGGGGCCGAGAATCGAACCCGGGCCAGGAATTCAGCAAATCCCGACGCTAACTATTCACCTAAAGCTTCATACACTCTGGCTCCCCTAAATAAAGTCTTTTCTATTCGCCCTAAACAGTAGCTTGTTTATAGTCAAATTGATTGGCAAAACAGGACTATGTAATTGAGGACTCGCAGGACATTATATCATTGTATTCACTAAACTATCTACATTACATCTTTCTTTTTTTTAAACAAAATGCAAAACTCCTTTATTTTGAATCTACTAAGGCGCGTATTAAATCCCTTTAATTAGCAAAACCTGAACGAGCTGTGTTAAAAATTTCAAATTTAGGAGATTTGCATATTATAGGTACTAAATCCAGAATTTAGAGTGAAAATGAATTTATTGTTTACAAATGAAATACGATACGTTGCCCACAAACAACCATGTCAATTTTAGGTATCTTTTATGCCGCGTTTCATCTCTCTCTCTCTCTCTCTCACACACTTTTTGTATATATTTTTTTGCTGGGTATGATGTTATACAATATCAAGCAAATAGATTCTGATTACGTTCTTCTACAAAGATATATACAGGGTGTATCATTAATGCATGGCCAAAAGTGACAAGGTGATTGAGTGACATCCAAATAAGTAAAAATGTTCCTATAAACATTGGTCTGATGCCGCTTCGTTTCCGAGATATTTCGCTTCGTTTCGGTGTTCTCGTGTCGAGTTCCTACAATAGCTCACTATGGGAAAGTAAATAGAAATGTTCCATATTACAGGAATAATACAATCAAGTCGAATTATGCCTGTGCAAATACATTTATACTAAAATAGGGAATGAAACTAATCAACATATGAGATTATTGGGTTGACAATGTTGCCCACCTGGTACAAAGTATTATGTTTTCAAATAGCAGTAGACGTCCACACTTTAGCATATGATTGCTGACATCAAAATGTTCCTAAATATGGGGCACTGTCGTCAGAAGTTTATGTGTGATATGAATGAACGCTGCGTCAAAATCATCATTATCACCACTCGACGGGAGTTCACGTGGTACGTTTTTTATGTTAATCAATACTTCCACGACTCATATAGTCTTACTGTTGAAAGGGATGTTAAACTCAACTCATTAAAAACATAGTTCTGTGTTAAGTACCAACTTAAAACCATACGTCCAAACTGAAAATTATTCATGCTCCTGATATATATATATATATATATATAGAGAGAGAGAGAGAGAGAGAGAGAGAGAGAATCGGACAGAATAAATATGGTTCTGTTTTTCATAGGACCACGGTGGCTTAGTGGTAGGGCGTTCATCTCTGGTGCATGGGGTCCTTGGTTCGATGTCAGCTTGCACAAAGTGAGATTTGTGGTGGCGAAAGACCGTGTGTGCCTGGGTCTTCTCAGGGTTCTCCTGTTTCCTCTCACTTTCTTCGTTCGACAATTTTCATTCATTCCTCATCATCACAATTTCCTTTGCCTAACCAACATATGCAAGGGACGTCTAACTTAAAGATTTAATTTCATTTCATTGAAAAAAATTAGTATAATTCATAATCTGCAACTTTATATAGTAACTTGAAAAATCATATAGATGTATAATGCTTGGAATTGAATTAAATAGCAATTTCAGTAATCTACAATATCTTAGGTTTCTCATTTATTTACATCAAATGTTTAATTATTTTATACTTTATAGCAAGAAACATGAAATGAAATCTTTAGTTTTACGTCCCACGTTTATGCCGGTTACGCTAAAGGAGACGGTGATGATGAGAAGTGAATATAATGGTGGAATGAAGAAAATGAGAGGAAACGGGAGAACCTCGAAAAACCCACGGGCACGGTGTTTGTCCACCACAAAGTTGACATTAGCTGTTATATAAGACACAATTATCTATACCTTTGGTGTTGGAGACCCTGGTTCGATTACGGCGGGAGCTCATGTAGTTCGGATTCCATGTTATTCAGTAGGTCTCGTCTCATATACCCTTGCTGCTGAAAAGTACGCTAAACTTAAAATCAACTCAACTAATCAATTATCTGTACATTGAATTTAATTAGGATGTTGGTAGTGTTATCATAGGAGTAAGTTTATGAAAATGAAATGTATAGTAATGGTTGTATATAAAATATAGTTTGCGTAATGTTGTAATGCCCAACTAGGGTTGCAATAGCGGACAGTTCAAACTATCATTCAAATTATCATTCATATTCAATGTAAAATACTTTGCCTCTCTCGAATAATTCACTCAATGTATTACAAGTGCATATCTCGAGCATTTCCAGTAGAACTATTAAAACACGCTGACTTAATAACTTATCTATGTGGTCTAGTGGCTAGCATGTGTCTTTGGTGGATAGGGTCTCGGGTTGGATTCCCGGTGTGAGAACTTTTAGAGTTTTAAACGTTCTCAGTGCGTTTGTGTTCGTGTCCCTGTCGTTCAAGATTAATGGAAATATCTGTAAAACGTGCATAACTGAGTAGAAACATAAGTTATTGACAAGAGTAAAGCAAACTTTGGTAAATGAACTTCAGGGCTACCTTTCGCGATGTAAGAGTGCATATTTAAAGTGTCAATATTACAAACTGCAATAGCCAGAAAACACGTCTTAAAGTTTCTGACTCTCCGCGTATATGATAGAACGCGTTAAGTTATCAAGTGGCAGAGTCAGGAGTAGCTATACCTTACGCGCAAAACATCACGCTCGAGTCATTTTTCTTGTTGGAACCAATAAAGTAGCCACTTGTAACTACAAGTAAAACATTAATTAACCGTATGTTTATAATATAGAACAATAAAAATGTTCAAATCATTTGTATCCGTAAATATATTGACAGTGGCGTATTTAGGAGGTGGCTATCGGGCTCAGGCCCCCGAAATAAATTTCGTATATGCACAATTTCACTAAAATTTGTCGGCACCGAAAAGGAAGAATGTAAGTGCTTATTCACGTGTTGTGCATGATCCCTCCCCGAAAAAAAATTCCTAAATACGCCAGTATATATTGATTGTTCTTGACGCTTCATATCCATATCTGTGGACAATGCGAACTACAATGATATGAGGGGGAAATTCCCTTTGGTAATACTGGATATATGCTACAAAAAGAGACATCATTTGAGACTTCGCATTACGGGGCAAGAGCATCACGACATAAGACTCACGTTTTCTACTAGTATATTCATAGACAATTGATTAAAGTATATGTACTCCTCAAACTCTTGGGGGTCCCCTCTTTCTCCCCTAAATGACGCTCTTGGCTACAACTGTCATAATTTCTCATGCTATTGTCATCTGAAATGACTCTCCTGGTTATAGCATACATACAGCATTACGAAAGGGAATTTTCTCTTATCCCCTTCTAATTCGCACACTGTCCACTGATAAAGACACGAAGGCAAAGAAGATTTTTTACACAACGACTATGGTAACCATAATATATCTAGTGGTATCAATCTACAGTGGCGTATTTAGAATTATGTTTCGGGAGGGAGTACGCACAACACTGGACTAAGCACTTACATAAGCAAAAGAGGGGAACCAAAAAGTTATGAAAATTTGGGTTGGCAGCCCCGTGTTGTGTGGTCATACGGTTACCCCATGCCGTATTCGTCGGAGGACCACCCATGGCCAACTAGAGATACCTCGCCAAAAATTGGCGGCCCAGCAGCGTCAGGGACGCGACGAAACGCCAATCAACAACAAAATTACTCCCGCAAATATGTTAAATCGCCTATATGCGTAATTTGTTACATTAAGGAGAGTCTAAAAACCACTTTTTAAAAAAGTAAAAAAAAAAAAAAAAAAAAAATACGTGCACAAGGGTAGGCGCGAACTACCAACCTTTGGTTTACTATGCAGTTGCTCTTCCGACAGAGAAGCGATGGAGAAAACGTCGCTTGTAGAGTCGTAAATCGTTGAGGTGTTTCTAATTTAGTTAATCAGAGTGCTCCTGTAACCGTGTATATTCGACGATAACCGTTTGAGATAAGATAAAATCTGTTCACTATGTAATTTTATAATAAAATGACGTGCGTCTATTTACTTTATTTAATGGTTTTCCGATATTCACTTTCAAATGCGCGGCTACAGTTGTCATCTAAATTCATACAATTATACGCACCCATTTCAAGATTTTTCACTTCATGATGTAGAGTCAGGGGTTATTCTTAACCCCCGTATCTCACTTTAGGAACAATTCGTCAGAAAAAATGTACAACAATAACCGCATGCACATGACTGCCGATAGTTCGTGTTGGTTCCTTCGCGATTTTCCGCGCCAAATCGAAGAAGCGCGGACCAAAATGAAATCCAAGCTGCTACGCGGTGGTAACTTCAATACTCAACTCTAGATATCTCTTTCGACTCGACGTAACCCTGCCGCAAGCGACACACTAACGGCAGTCCTTCGGCGCATCGCTATAGGAACGATCGCCATTTACAGGCAAGTGGGTCACTAGTTGTTGGCGACGTTTACGGCATGGGGTAGCGTATTGGCCTGCAGAATCAGAGATCCTAATTTCAATTCTCGCGCAATGTAACATTTTTATGTGTACTCTTTTGTACTCAAATAATAAGTTCATACATTTTAACTTCGATAAAAATCATGTATTTTTCGTAATTTATTAAATTGAAGGAAAATACAAATTGCAACAAAAATGGTTAGTTTTTGTTGTAAATAACCCTATGACCTCTAATTATAATAACCATGTTACTAAGTACCACTTCATAAAGCTAGTTTCCGAAACGATTATCAATTTTGGTTTTGTGTGTAACTTGAATAAAGTACTAATTGAAGCTAAAATGTATAATATTAATATTTGGAAAAAACAGATAAAGAGGTTGCCTTGTGCGGGAATAGAACTCAGGACCTCTAAGGGTGGACTCCAGTACGCTAACCATCTGATCACAGACTACGGGAGCGATAACCGATATTTTCATAGCGTTTCCTTTCTTGCTTTTTTGTGTGTGTCGATTCAAGCGCCATCCGTGTCTTCAATTCTGGGTCAAATCATTGATCTTTTTTTTTCTGGAAAATCCAAATATGCAATAAGAAATGTAGGTACAGTTACCCTAGTACCCCCGAATGAGGTAGGGATAGAGGTTCCGTTTGGTATCATTGGATTGCTTTTTCAAAACTATTTAACACGTGTTGTTTTTGTTTTCCTTATCTGCATATTTCAGGAGATAATTTATCGTTCCGGGAATATGAAGACACACACACATATATATTGCTTGTGTTTTCCATTAAAAGTTGCAAGTGTAATTCATAATTTTGTCAATTTACAAAATGTTACCAAATACAATATTCCTTTTTCCCGATATGGATTTAAATCGCAATACTAACAATCAGTGATAGTCAGGTCTTCTAATTTTTTCACTTCTTATAAATAGCCTGGCTGCTGAACGGGTCGTTAAACTCAAAATCAACTCAATTCAAATCGTGATATAACCGTACCGATATAAGATTTAGGATAAAGAACACATGCTGTGACTGTTGTTGGTTCGAATCGGGCATCGGGATTGGATCTTTAAAATTGTTTTTCTAATGTGTTGTAATAAAAGGATATACAGGGGAAGAAGTTTCAAAGCAAATAAAAGGCCAAGGAGCAAATATGTCGAATGACTTTTTTTTTTAATTATTAGCATACTCGACTTCGCTGCGAAACATCTGAGTTTGAATTTGAAAGTAAATCCGGGTTCTGAATCTGAAAACGCATATGGTTTATTATAGAGGAAGATATTTTATTGGGAATTTTCTAGAGGAGGAAGACCAATTGACTTATATGTAACGCTTACCAAGTGTAACACTCGATTTTGATAAAATTTAGGTGGTAGACACTACACATGAACGAATACGTGATTCATTTTTTCTTTTCTTTTTTTTTTTTTTTACTTTCTGCGAAACAATGGTTTTAGAGGGCAAAATCCCCCATCCAACGTTTTGAGATTTGACGCCCGAAAGGAAAGAAAAAGTCGACCGAAGTGAATAAAATTATGCACAGATGTTGTAGGCGTAAAATGAGGGAATAAGTATTCTGTATTTTCGTGACAGCGCCACCGAAATTTTACAGTAGACTTGAAATTCTAGAGAGACATGCCATTCGTCTTGCATTTAGGATCAAACTTCCGTATCATAATAATGACTTGTATGACAAAATTACCTTTCCTCCGCTTGTTCAACACAAAGCACAATTCATAACTATCAGTCTCCATGATCGTAAAGATATCTTTCTTGACACCATATTTACTGATTTACAACAAGCATCTCAATCTAAGTACTGCTATACACCTCTCAGAGTTTTGCTTTTCATATACATCCGCACTCTTCCAGCAGATCATCACCATGCCACCTTCTTCGGTGACCAACTCATCCGTCAACATCTTCTACATCTTTTTCCATCACAGCACTTGCTTCTCTACAACACTAATCTGGGCTTACACCATGTTTCTCATCAGTCCTGAGACGCCCCAGGACAGAAGATTAATCTTCATTTGTTTGTACTAACATCTATATGTTGTGTTGTGGCGTTACGAGCACCTCACTCATCATCATTTATCCATTTTTTAATTTTCTACGTTATTCATTAGCTTCAGAGGTTCTTCCGCACCTTTTGTTATCTTTTTGTATGTGCAACTTTCATTACTAGCTTGTTATTATTGATATATTATTAATGTTATTGTTGTTTAATATCTTTATTTTTTTATTTTTTGTTAGTGTATAATAACAATGATTATTTCACAGCTCGTTGACCAGCTATGAGTTTAATAAAGAATAATTGATGCTCCCACACCCCTGGCCAAGAGAGAGGGCGAAACCGTCTAGTGGCCGTTTCTTTACACCCATTGATTCCAAGTTCTTCAGCAATCAACAAATATTTTGCTTAAATTAATGCCCACCACCTTCCAACTCAATACTGTTACTACCCACCACTCTAAAAATAAAAAATAAAACTGGTAATAGTAGTAATGATAGAGATTCTGATTGATAACTTCGCACCTAGAAGGGAAAGAAAAGTTTTCAAATATAAGTAAAGTACCTGTATGACCTATTTTTCATTCCCTAAATAACAGTACGTGTTCACTCTGTGTGTTTAGTGGACTGCTACCAGCTGGTCAAAACTCTGAAGCCTGTCATCCTGTTACAAAGAGGCCCACGTAAGCCTCACGTGGAAACAATATTGCATCCGCCATACTCCCCGGCCATTGCATCTGTTCCATTACTTGGAAACGCCAGTTCAAATACCATCTTTGCGATTTAATACATGGCTCTCCAGAACGCTTCAACCGTTATAAAAAGACTATGACCTATTGTAGATTTTACACAAGAAAGGCATAACAGCATTCCCTAGAGAGCTGCGTTGACACTAAATAACATTCAATATCTCGCCGTATTACTCGTTTTTGGTGTGGAAAAAAGACTATGGCACACTTATTTAAAAAAAAAAATATTATAACTGGTTATTCTGCTCTCTCTCACACACACACATATATGATTTACAGAGCACTTACGAGGAAACGGTCTTAAGTGTAACAACCGATTTGGCTGGGGTCTGGATATGTGTTACGGGAGACCAAAGTAGGAGACACGTATTTTGGCGTTTGGGCCCATACGCAGAAATTTCAGAAATACGGGGCCCCAAAGTGGTCCTACATGCTATAACTAGGAAGCGAATGACGTTACTTGTACACAACCGATTTGGCTGGGGTCCGGATATGTGTTACGGAAGACCAAAGTAGGAGACAGGTATTTTGGCGTATGGGCCCATACGCAGAAATTTCAGAAATACAGGGCCCCAAAGTGGTCCTACATGCTATAACTAGGAAGCGAATGACATTACTTGTACACAACCGATTTGGCTGGGGTCCGGATATGTGTTACGGGAGACCAAAGTAGGAGACAGGTATTTTGGCGTTTGGGCCCATACGCAGAAATTTCCAAAGTGGTCCTACATGCTATAACTAGGAAGCAAATGACGTTACTTGTACACAACCGATTTGGCTGGGGTCAGGATATGTGTTACGGGAGACCAAAGTAGGAGACACGTATTTTGGCGTTTGGGCCCATATGCAGACATTTCCGAAATACGGGGCCCCAAAGTGGCCCTACATGCTATAACTAGGAAGCGACTGACGTTACTTGTACACAACCGATTTGGCTGGAGTCGGGATATGTGTTACGGGAGACCAACGTAGGAGACACGAATTTTGGCGTTTGGGCTCATACGCAGAAATTTCCGAAATACGAGCCCGCAAAGTGGCACTACATGCTATAACTAGGAAGCGAAAGACGTTACTTGTACACAACCGATTTGGCTGGGGTCCGGATATGTGTTACGGGAGACCAAAGTAGGAGGACCCCAGCCAAATCGGTTGTTTACACTTAAGACCGTTTTCTCGTTAGTGTCATATATACAGTTTCGATTCATGTGTCAGTTCCGGTTCCGATTGAACACAGGAGCAGACTACGCAACGAGTTGCCTTTTAAGAGCACTTTTTCCATCCCCTAAAACAGCTGAAATGGTTCAGTGGTATGTTCTCAGCTCGCGTGTGGTGGATAAACCATTCTTATTTAGCTTATTCGGCATAAATGTGAGGCGTAAAGCTTTAAAATTGCATTTTAGTTGACACACATACACACACACAAACACACACACACATGCTTAACGAGGTACTTAGTGACGTATGTTCAGTTCCAAAGTCAATTCCAGTGTCAGTTCCGGTTCCGAATACACAGGAGCAGACTACGATCATATTCAACATATCAAAAATTATAAGAGACTATTACTAAAAGATCATGTCTATAAAACAAACTATTACTATAACTATTACGTCCCTACAACCTTCTACGTAGAGATTTTTATAAGGTTATGGCATATGTTTCTAATTCCTATTTAACATACCAGAAATTACATAACCATGGCCGCAACCTTTTTCCAGCTAGAAGCGGGTTTTGTGCTACAACAGGGGAACTGATATTTGTGCTGTTTTGTGGATCTTTTTGTATTCTGTACGTAAAGATAGAGGACATACATAATTTCGATTTAATCAATGTTGTAGTTTTTGTGGTGCTGCGCGGAGCATACCCTCATTCTGCAGTTTAAGACTATCGCATTTTGGGACTACTGCAGCGTCCCCGAGGAAGTACAGGGTTGGTACAAAGCCCCTTTCTATAGACCACTGCATGCGAATTGGGAGAATGAGCTGAGTAATAGAGCGCTCAGCGATAAAGAGCCTTGGAACTACTACTACAGGTAGCATAAACGTACCACCAACTACGCAAAAAACTATATCTGTAACCAGGAGGCTACTCCACCATGCATATGGCCGCTATGGCTGGTAGAGCGTTCATTTCAGGTGCATGGTGTCCTGGGTTCAGTCCCAGCTCCCGCCAAGTGAAGTTTGTGGTGGACAAACACCGTGTGCGTGGATTTCCTCGGAGTTCTCCCGTTTTCTCCCAGTTTCTACATTCCATCATTTCATTAGTTTATCATCACCGTCCTCTTTAGCCTAGCCGGCATAATCGTGGTACGTAAAACTCAAAGATTTCATTTCATTTTCCACCATACATGATTTTCCTATATTTCATATGCGTAAACTTGATATAAATCTTTGTAAAATTTTAAGCTTGGATATCCTAATAGCAAATAGAGATGGGTCGTTCGTGAATGATTCGATCCAAAAGATACGTTTCAATTTCTAATATATATATATATATATATATATATATATATATATATATATATATATATATATATATATATAAATGGGACAATTGTTTAACAGAATTACGATGTACAAATCACGCACAAGCTATAATGTTTTACAAATTTGAATTTAGAAAAAGGATCTACCTAACTTTGTTTGAAATTAACCGGCTTCTTCTTTTTGTTATTATTTGTCCTTCCTTAGAAAAAGTCTTTCACAGGGTAGAGACGTAGGTAATGAATATAATCAGGCCCGTATCCAGGGGGTTTAGGGGGCCGGGCCTCCCTAAATTTTCACTGCCCCCTCTAAAATTTTGACGGTAGAATTGTAAATGAACTATAATATGGTGATGAACTATATTATGGTTGGATCGGGCTACCCCCTAACTTCTGCAGGGACCCCCTAAATTTTTGGGCTGGCTACCAGCCTAAATATAATTAAACTAATTATTGTAAACTTGGAGGAAATTAAAATATTGCAGCATAGCTCTCGATGTGATGATACGTCTTTGAGGCTATGGAAGACAGCAAAGAAATTTTATGCGGTGAAATTATCCGTAACATAGGGCCCCCTTAAAATAGACGGTTCCAGGGCCCCAAAAGCCTTAATCCGCCTCTGAGTATAATGTAATGGTATATATATATATATATATATAAATGCTATATACCGTAGTGGGAGTGCCATTGACTGCTCTGCTCTTAAACTCTAGTATGGTTCTGATCCGATCTTACGTAAATGGTATGTCTTGTGCTTAAAACTTCCTCCATTCGGATGATAATCACAAATGAAACTCCAATTTTAGTTCGACTTACATTCAATAGACTGTCTACAATTTGAGATCGAGTTAGTTGTCAATACATTCCCCAAAATTGATTCAATACAACGATACGAACATTGAGTATGAATGAATACGGTATTTCATCGGTATAAGTACGGTATAAGTATCGGTTTTACGGTATAAGTAAACGGTTGGGTCACGAGCATCATTAGCTATTTAATTCTGGGGATGTCAGATGGGTTTAAAAACTCTGATCACTAAAACACATATTTGATTCTCCCTTTCCCGCACCAAGATATTTTCAGAGCCATTCCATGCACAATTTATTGTGATCCAGTATTAGTGTAATGTACGCGTAAAATTAAAAAGAATCCGTGTTGAAGCAATAGCTTATTATAGCCTTTATTATATATTCTTGTCTTAGTTTCTTTACATACTCTACATTTGTTAAAAAGAAAATGAGGGATCATGACCACCCCGACGCCCTCGTTAACGACGCACGTGGTTGGGTGGATTAGATACACGTCGCTGGAACTTCCCTCATCTCATAAAGTTAATACCGAGATAGTTCCTCAAATATTGGCTGGGGTTGCCTCCTTTCATATCTTCTCTGGCTTCATAAAATTAATAATCACATGAAACGGCATTTAGAATATGATGTATTTATTATGGCAAGAAAGAAACAACTATCAGCTAGGATTAATAAGTGTACCTTTTCTTCTATTGTTGTGATTATATTTTTTGTGTTAATTAGGCTAGTAGTTAGCGCTTTTTGCTTTGAATCAGGAGGTCTTGGGTTCGAATCCGGAGTTCGGCCATCCTGAGAGACTTTCTAGGATTTTCCTGAGTTTCACCAAGCGGATGCCGAGATGGTACCTTAACCTACAGGCCGTGGTCGTCTACTTTGGCCTTCCTATCTCAGTGTTGTTATCTTTGCTGGGTAGCTCTGTAATAAATAAGTAAAAGTAAATAAATTAATAAACCAATCATGATAAATAAAAAATGTATACCATTATCAGTGTGCAACTAGTAAAATTTGTGATAACTGAAATAGTAGATTTTTCTTTTTTTTAAAAAAAAAGAAGAAGAAGAGAGAGAGAAGTTCAGATTTATATTGCATCTTTTATTATCAAGCTGTATTTACGGTATTCCGAAAGAAAAAGTAGCAGAGCAGTTTCCTCCTGAAATGACCTCAGAAGACAACTGGATTCATTTGGCTGGAACGAGACTGGTTCTGTGGAAGGCGAACCGATTTTCGGAAGGTCACCCAGATGGTGGAAAATGCGGAATGACAAAAATAACTGATTTCCGAATGAAAGAACATGAAACATGAGTCCTTCGTCCTTCCTCTCTAGTCCATTTCTGACTGTGACCCCCGCTCAGCTACCGATTATCTGCTTATCATCTCTCAAACATGAAGAACATATTTGTTTCCCATCGTATCTCTGTTTCGCGCGAAGCAAAAATTAAGAAAGAATAGGAGGAGGAGGGATGCTAGATTTTTGTGGCGAGAAATATAATCCTCTCCTTTTGTCTTTCTCACACGCGCAAACACATACAAAATTACAGAAAACTATGGGTGCATGTTTGTGGTTGGACAGCACGAGGAAGTACGACTATTTCCGAGACAAAACGATGCGCGGAATGGAATTGCAAATTGAATGAGATGGGTGAAAGAAAGAAGCAAACTACAGAAATCGATCAGGAATGCAATGCTCGAAAAGATTCGTTCTTTTTAACCAATAATTCAGATCAATAGGATGAAAAGAACGGAATCCGAGAATAGAACGAAATTTCCCATCACTAATATAAATTAGGAAAATGAAGCAAGGGTATAAATCACCCATAATTTGCTTCTCTAAAAATAATTATCATTGAAAAAATTTTTAGTATAGTAAAAGTACTCGTTAGAGTAGAGGTACTCCACCCACGCCAGATCAAGGAGTATCACCTTGTTCGAACGCCAATCCAAGTTCTTCATAATGAAAATTTGAAATTTCAGACTTAGCTGATATAAGTGTTTCCATATATGTCTAGTTTGACTATACTGTTTAAATACGTCTTTTACAAGAAACTTACTGCTAAAAAATTATGACAAATTTTGTATAATATTAATGAGATCCACCCATAGACTGTAGTATGAATGTGTACTGCCATCTATTACCCTCATTTAAACTATAGGTCTACAAATATTTAAATATCGACCATGCACTCTACTAAGGCATTGTAAATGGTATTTTAGATTCTCTTCTATTAACTACACCCATATACAAAGAGGTAGGCCTCTACGTGAACTGTAGAAGATTTTTATTTTCAACATTGCTAACCATAACATTGTTCTTATTTATTCTATGAAATTGTTATCATCACGAGTTACAACAGTCCGTTCTTGGGAACTGAATATGTCAATGAAAACATTTTCGAGAACATAGTATTTTCATTGAAATTAACCGATCAAACTGGTGAAGTTTGTTTCTTTCGGTTTTCGTTCTTCAGTTCAGAAAAAAAGAATCAACCTGCAAGGACTATTATGTTTCACCTAAAAACGTAAGGTGTTCGGAAGATTTGTATAGCCATTTAATTTGACGAAACTAACAAGGAGTTTGAAAATCATATCCACTCTTCGTCTTATGATTTTTTTTTAATTTCCAGAGGGAAAAAAAGATTTTAAAAAATATTCAAAAGGGGCGTATGTTTAAGCAATAATATCTTAAATATCACATTCAATGGAGAAGGAAGTCTTTTCCCCGGTGATTGGCTTTAGCTACTAGTTATTTTATACTTCAATCGGCAGCGCAGAACTGCTTCATTGTTTGAACTTTAATCAACCACAGCGATACAGCTCTCAGTCGCTGCACTTTAACCACATTTAAACTATTTCGCCTTGTATGCTGAATTCTAATGAATTATGCAATCAAGTGTTTTATCCAGTGTATACATACCTTTGCAAGTGAAATGAAATGAATTTCTTTCTCGGTGTAGAGTGAAACTTATTTTCAGTAATTTTCAGGTTCCTTAACAACTTACTCTAGCACAATAAATGGCAGTAAAACACATAAAGGTATGTAACTTGTTTAATATTGATACCGGATTTATTACTGCCGAACTTTTGGAGAGCCTCTGTATTACTTTAAATACATTCACTTTTTGTTTATCGTTCTGAATTTAGCGTAAATGTATCTTCTTTGTTGCTAAATATTAAATTTATATTTCTTTTAAGATAGTGTTAGTGACTCAGGCGATGACACAACAGAAAAAAAAAGTCTCTCTTGTTGCAGGTTCTTATGAAAGTTTATAAAGAACCGCTCGGATACGATGTTTAGTGGTGTATTCTCAGAAGGACTAGTTGCAAAAGCAAACATGTGATTTTTTTTCAACTAAACAAAAATAACAAATTTTATTTAAATATTTCAGAAACAGAAAAACAATAAATTCTAACCAAATAATTTCTTTTAGTTTTTGATAACAGAATATTTTTTTTATAAGGAGGATAGGAAAATTGACTTTTATGTATGCAATATGTTTCTGGAAAATTATATACTTCTCCTGCCTCTCAGAGGGTTACGTCCTCTCTGTGGCATGTGATTTTCTGTACAAATGTAATTTTCAAAAGAAAGGGATGGGCTAAGTTGTTTCTTATTAACATCGGTATTTGTGCATCAGTTTTGGAATGGGGTGTAGGATAATTTTTTATTTTTTATTTTTTACATTTTCCTTTATATCTTTATGATAACGTACACAAAAGAAGTTAGTAAAATGAAAATACCACATGCGAATATACAATGAAGGATAAATAAATTAAATAAGGAAAGAAAATAATAAATATAGGTTATCATGTGAGGAGCAAAATGTAATTGAGGGCAAAATGGGCGCAAATGTGCAAGAGTACCAAATTTATATATATATATATATATATATATATATATATATATTGTGAGATAGTGCTTGAGTGAAAATGTACGATAATGGAAATGAAAGATGAGATGAAGTGCCGTCACATCACAAACAGATAGAAATTAGTCAGACAGATGCAGGTTAAATCTGTCACGGGCTGACTCGGGACTAATGATCACAAGGGGAAGCCCTTGTTAGTTGTGAGGATCTCTGTGTTAAGATGGAAAAACATGAGGAATATGAGCATGAATGATATAAATGGCATAAATGTCGCGTTCTGCTACTGTGAGGTCTGCATGGCGGACATATAAGGAAATGAGTATATTCAATGGGGTATGCTTGTAACTATATGCGGCATCAGTGAGAGCATCAGTTCGAAGAATATCCAAGAATAGTGGGTGGCTCGTCTCAATGCGAGATGTAATGTACCGATTACGAAGTTGTGCAATATGGTCTGTGATCTTCGAAAATCGATATATTCATACGTGAGCCACGTAGAATTCGGAAGTTTAATTCGAAGAGATAGTCGAATAGCATGACGCTCCAATATGTAAAGTCTTTCGTAGAAGCATTGCACCAGGCCGTATGTCCGTAAGTGAGAATAGGTCGGAGAAACATCTTATAAGTATGGAGTAAGACAGGGTCAGGTTTGAGGCCCCAAGATGTGCCTGTAAGACGACGTAAAAGATTTAATCGAATAGTATTCTTTGATCTCAGTTTTTGCAAGTGTGCATTCCAAATCAGTTGTGAATCGAAGACGACGCCCCAGTACGTAGCAGTGTTGGTAGGGCGTACAAGATGTGCATCGACAGTTACTCGCAAGGGTGTCGGATTCCGTAGACTCTCGAACGTCTGTTAGGTGGTAAAAAGACCAGTGCTTGCGTTTTGTCGTTGTTGATAGTTAAATGCCATCTCTGGCACCACTTGATGAAGTTATCGAGAGTTGTTCGTAGAGCACAGCTAACATGCTGGACAGTGTTGCCAAGTGCAATAAAAGCTGTATCTCTGCATATTGGAAAGTGAAAACGTTACGTGGTACTGAAGTAATGTCAGAAGTGTAAAGAATATATAATAATGGGCTGAGTACAGATCCCTGTGGAACTTCAGTAAGTGGAAATGCAGGAAAAGAGAGTGTATTACCAACTGCGACATACACAATCCGATTTGTAATGAAAGAGTATATTATCCTTAAATAGGAGATGGGAAGTTTAAATGGCTGCAGTTTTTGAATTAGACCGTAGTGACAAACTTTATCAAAAGCCTTCTCCAAGTCCATTAGAATGAGGCAACAAGGAGAGCCTTTGTTAAACTGATTTGTAATTATGGTGCTGAGACGTAGGAGGTGATCATGGACGGAGAATCTAGGCCGAAATCCTGCTTGACGAATAGGTAGGAGTCTAGTAGTTTCAAGGTATTTATGAAGTCGGCAGGCAAGAATTTTTTTCCAAGAGCTTGCTGAATACAGAGGTGAGTTGGATTGGTCTATATAAAGAAACAGAATGTAAAGGTTTATTTGGTTTATGAAACATACAAACTTTTGAAACTTTCCAGTCAGGGAGGTAGAAATCAGTTTGAAATATGAAAGTATATATTGTTGCCAGGATGAGCAGAAATGAGTATGGAGCTTCTTTTATGTGTCAGTAAGAGATATTGTCAATCCCAGGCGCTGTGTTCTTCTTCCTCTTCAATGCAGTATGGAGTTCATTTGTAAGGAGTGCGATTTAAGTTAAGGGAACTTTGAATTTTTGTAATAACTTTTTTATTTCTTGACAAATCACAACACATTTTAATATAATAAATAAATGATATCTGAAAAAAATAGTAGTTTACTATTTGACGCTGTAGACCTCCTTGCGGCCGATTTCTCGAAGCTCGAACAGAGACTTCCGGAAAAGCGCTTGTCCACTACTTTTTGCCACTTCTTTTGATAATTCCGACCACTTTGTTTTGCATACCTTTCACATTCTTGATGAAAGTAAGCTTTTAAGCTATTTCGTGTTTAACTAGAGCCCCTAAATGCTCGACGTTTCTAACCTGAGGAAGTTCTGGCTCGAAGTTTTCGTTTTTACCGACAAACCCGATACCAGCATCAGTAAGCGCGTCTCGCATTTTTTTCACATAATGCGAGGATGTCATATCGAGCCAAAAAAGTCATGTCCAGTGAACTCTTTTCGTATCCATAGAAAGAAAACCTTTTCAATGTACTCTAAAGATTGGTCACCGCTGATTGTCCCACTTCGAACAAGAGCAGACGAAACTTTACCTTTTGCCGCGATCCAAAACTTTTTCGTATACCTGTCTTTAGGTTTCACGAACTTGCTAGGATTAACTTGACGTTTACCAATGTACGATACATACTTGGAAGCAGGTGTGAACGCTAAGTTTTGGTAATAGTAAGTTTCAACATCCATGATCACAATCTTGTTCGCGAACTTCTTGTCAGAGAGTTTCCGGCAGCAGATCGTAGTGCGCTTCTTTTGTTCGTCTGTATAAAATGGTGACCTTTTCATGTTTTAACCTTGAATCCGTATTCTTTCTTGATCTTTCTTACACTGAATTCAGAAATTTGATATTTTGGTCCTAAAAAACGGTTTGACAAGTTAGGGTTCTTCAAGAGTTCCCGTCTAATCAAACTTTTCACCTTTTGCGTACAGCAAACAGATTTCTTCTTTCGTGAAGCTTCACCAGTCTCCACATAATTTTTCAACATTCTATGCACTGTACTATAAGGATATTCACACTTAAAATGGTTTAAAGCAGCCCTAAAATCAAATGTGCACTGGTTCTTGTAGAACTGGATAAGCCGCTCGCGGACAGCCTTGCACTTTTCGGCTGTCATTTGCTTCCCGTTTATGTTTACGCACTCACACTTCGTATACACTCGTGAGATACTATGACAAGCAAAGGGTAAAACTTTCATTGAGATCGAACAAGTGGTTTTCGTTTTATGCATGTTTTTTGCCAGTAATCTTAACTTAAATCGCACTCCTTAGTGCTCCGGATCAATGGCATGACTTGTTGAAGGTTTTAAAGCGGGAATGCAAGAGAGGCCTTTTCGTTCATAGCGTTTAGAGGCTGATGCTGGTGTAAAAACAATCTAGAGCTGTAACGGAAAGGCGTTTGCTTTTCTTCGTCGGAGAACAGAGGAATGCCATCTGCAACTAACGGGTAGGTTATTGTGGTGTTCTTGTCAGTCAGTTGATTAAATCGCTTCCAGTAGCGAGATGGATGCGCTTCCTCGGATAAGGTGTTACATGTTTTGATCCAATTCCGGCGTTTATATGCAACAAGGTAGCTATGAACAGCTCGTTGCCATTGGAGATGCTGCTGAAGGCATGCCTCATTCCTGGTCCGATAATAATCCCGAAGATGATATCGGGCTTTCTGGATGAGCGTAAGATATGATGGTGGTAGGGACGGTTTATAAGGCTGTACTTGCTGCGTCGGAATGTGCTGATGGACACTGGTTTGAATTGCTGTAGTAATAGTAGAAAGACAGGAAACAAGTTCAGTTTCAGTAGTTGGAGGCTTTATGCTAGAAATAGAATGTTCTAGGTCTTCCCGGAAATGAGGCCAATTCACTGTATCATACCTCGGAACTAGACGAGGTGCATGTACAGGGCGTGGGGGTTGTCCTCGAGTGAATGTTAATTATCGAAAACAGAATAAAATATAGATTGAGTTTCACTTTCAAACAAATTCGACTATCCGCGAGAATATAGTAATAATGGGTAATTTTAAAGTCTCTAGAGCATATTATCATTTGTGGAAAATTTTTCCCCAATTGTAAAATCAGTGTTCTTTTCCATGCAAAGAAAAACGAAAAAGATACACACCAAAGTTCAGCTAACTTAACAAATAGGTAGTCCAATTCAAATATACGCCTTTCTGGTCAAACTGGATTGATAGAACTTTTCCACCACAAAATTTCTGTTGTTCTTCATTACACAAATTCCATTCAATTTTCATTTCACTTCAATTTCACACTATACGAACTTTGTATCGAGGCACAAAATAATATCTAATAATAACTTGCTCTGTATGATAATGTGACTACTAAGAAATATAAAGGTAGTCATTTGCTCCTTACATGGTTCTTCCAAGTAAAGAGGGGATGTTTGCTACACAACCACAAAAGATCGCAGAGGGCAGCACCATCAAGTACTTCAATCAACAAACAAGGTAGCCAGCTAGTAAACACTTATGACAGCATCACTTGTATAAAATACATACTGTACGTAGGCTGACTTCTGAAAAAATAAATTCTATCACACAACACTTCAACCATAAATGGAAGGGTGCGTCGTAATTGGCGCCAATATTTAGGACCTGTTAAACACAATAAATTGGAATTTGGAATAAATGACGCCAAGCAGCTCTTCTTATGTTACCTTTTTACATTTTTATACATCCCTTGTTTGGCTTCATTTGTGTTAACTGTGTATAGAATGAAGTAGAAAATTGTGAGTAACCTGAAAACCACAGGTAATTAATTGATTCTGACCAAATGAGTAGGAACTCTGACCTTATATATAGCCTGAGATTGGTGTCCCGGATTTTCGTTTACAAAATCTGGCAATCCTAGTGAAGGGTAAATTTGGAGGAGAAAAGAACATTTAGAGAGGGGACAAAGTTATAAATTTGGAGAACAGAATTCCAATTGGAGGGGAGAGTAATAAATTTCGAAGGTGAATGTGAAATTTGAGCTTGAATAATAGGTTGTTCTCTAGCCTTTGAAGAAATAGTCGTCCCTATACTGACTTCTACGTTAGGTGGAGGATACCTTCACAGCTGAACTAGCACAGGTTAGTTTTTCATTGATTTGTTCGTAGGTTTACGTCATCTTCCGCACCGAAGTTATACCAGGTGTGTCCCTAATGTCATTTTCAGACGAAGACACTGAGTGGCACGTCGCCGTGGAGCACCACGAAGCAACTGCAGTTGCCGTCACTGACCGCTCTCGCGCAACTATCTTGAGTAACTCTGTGTCCATCACTCGAGGAAAAGCATTACTTTAAATTGTGGCTTTCAAATGGGGACTCTGCAGTGATTGTCAATGTATGTTAAAAAAAATGTCAGACGAAACGTGTACGCTTCATTTAGTCGCGGGTTTTTCATTGCTCACCAACAGCGGAAATATTTAAATCAGTAGACAATAATAATGATAAGAAAGGCTTATTTTATGCATGCCTTTATTTCGTTATTTGTATAAATTTTAATTTTGCATATGCTGTGAAGGAAGACTTGAATTGCTACAGATTCTTTATATTTTTGGTTGTTTTAAATAAAGTTACAGAGAATGATGAGTTTGAGTTTTACAATATGCGTTGGTGCAATAATGAAAGGAATTCGTTTTGAATTTTCATCCGGAATACTTTGAAAACACTAAAAACTTCATTAAAATGACTAAAATAATCGGATTGTTGAAATTTATCTAGACTGATGTTATGACAATGTGTTGAGGGGCACACCCGCAGAAGGGGTGCGGAGGAAGTGAAGTACATCATACTCAACCGACTCTTCGATACTGTCTACTGCAAGTACAGCATTAAAATTCCATTTACCTTCGACGACCAATTATTATTGTTATTATTATTCAGTTATTATTGTTATTATTATTCAAGTTTTGCACTTTTCTTCGTCTTGCTCATTAAATTTTCGTTCAAAGTGCGCCCCAATCCCGGGTCTAGTGGTAAACCCAACATTGCCTAGTCGTTTATTATATTTTGTTATTTTGATATTAGTCACTTATATTGATCATCAGGTTTTCAGCCAGACCTCTAATGCCAAAAGAATCATTTCCGGATCTATTATTATTATTAGTAGTAGTAGTATTAATAATAATAATAATAATATTATCACGTACCGGAACTTATAATATTGTACTATTAGTACGTCCGTCCGTTACTCGCACGATAAATCTTGAACAAATTCCATTTTTTTACATTCTGTTTTTGCAACAGATATGTTGAGCTATTATGGTATCTGGTCCAAGTTAGTTAATGGAGGCAATTGATGAACCGAACGTGGTAGAAATCAACCATTTCCGGTTTTAATGTTGCCATTATAGAGTGAAAGCCGTAATAGATAGCGAGAAGGGGTTTCTTCAATCGATTAAGCGTTTCAAGAGTAATTTCCATGTCCATCCTTAATACTGTTTTAAAACCGGAAGTGGTAAAATTCCAGCACGACTTCCGGTTTGAATATTAATCTACACAGAGGAAATTCGATAAAAAAACGAGAAGCGATTTCCTTAGATTCGACTTAGCGCTCTAAGAATAGTTCACTTATTCTCTCTTAACACTTTGTTCAAACCAGAAGTGGCATAAATCAATTACTTCCGGTTTAAACGTTGATCACTATCAGGTAAAAACGGTAATAAATAGGAAGAAGCTATTTTCTGTAATCAATTGTGTTCCGAGAATAATATACCATCTCGACTCGAACCTCTTTACTAAAACCATACGTGCTATAAATCTACTGGAATTTTTGGTTTCCATATTAATTTTTTTTAAAAAAAGCTGCTCCTCTTTATCGTCTTTACAGGAATTATTATTATTATTATTATTATTATTATTATTATTATTATTATTATTATTATTATTATTATTAAATAATTAAGCAAAGAAATAAAGGATGGAAATATGTTGTTGACAAAATCAAACATATATTGATGGGACTCTTTGTGGCTAAGTGCTTAGAACTTTGCTGTTCTTGCAGGAGCCGGGTTCGATTTCCGATGGCAGGTACTGTTGTTTGTAGATCTACTTCCATATAGCCTAGTAGCGTAGGTGATGAAATGAAGTTGAACTGTAAGTAATAAAAATATATACACAAACATATTGGTAAATATGGAAAGTATGATACAGCCCAGTTTTCAATCTCGTTGATAACATAGGATAAGGATGCACAGTACACACATTCTTTTTTCCCCTCTACGTTTATTCTTTTTGAGCACCAAAAGAAGAAGCGCGTGCTTACTACTAACAGCCATTTCTCAAAGTGGAATAACTTTAGACGGTGGAAATAGTTCTACGAACTACATAAAGGGAACAGTCGCCAATTGGACACTGAAATCTCGAACTAGGAAATGCTATATGTGTGTTTCTGCGTGTTCCGTGTATTTCCACGTATCCTGGGAACGCCATCTATATTATGAGCAATAATAATTAAAAAAAAAAAAGATAGAAACGAACAAGAAACCTTGGTGTCTGCTGCCGATTACCTGGTTCATATTTCTTATCACAAGCAGTGACGCAATTCCGTGACGTGATACGGCTTGCAGAATATCACTGTTTGCTGTTTGTATGTAGTCTAGGTTTATCTTAATCCACTTGCGTGGCATTTTTCTGAAACACTGATGTGAAAGATACTAAATAAATATAGCGCTAGCAAAGCGGAAACACAGGAATTATAATAAAGCTACCTAATGTTTTCACACTTGTGAGTAGAAAGGAGTAGGGCAGTGTCCCAATCCCCCTCAATTCATCATGTCGTAATCCTCCCTGTATACCCACTTTTACTACTGTCACTACAAAGCTACGAACTCTGGTATTAGAATCATACAAAAATGTTCTAAATATACTTTCAATACCTAACTCTCTACTCTTATATTAAATCCTCTACTACCTCTTCATATTGTCAAATATTTTTATAATATAAATCTCACATGATAGTTATCAGCGATGAAGGAAAATTTGACTTTACTTCTTAAAACTTGTGCACATTCAGAACTTGGTAGCAATGCTTTTTAAGTGTTGCCACCACATCTGCTAGCTACCACTATGGCTTAACACAAATCACAATAGAGGTATATCACTGTCCCACATCTCCAGCTGTCCCAAACCTCACACTTTTCCCCTATATTTGTGTGTGCTCCCTGATACGGAATTTTATTAAAAAATCAGTATCTGAAAGTGCCAATGGGGTACATATTTGGGCAAAAGTTTACTTTTGGTCTCACAGCGCCTTCAGTCTTTTGATAAAGGTATAAAACAAAGATCTCTACGTTGCTTCAAGACATAAATTACAATAACACCCTTTAGAAATAACATTATAAGTGAAATTATAACGTAAAGGTATGGCGCATGTTAGTTTTAGCTAACCACCCGCTCGAGGGATATGCCCTCCATGGGAGAAAGAGAAGTCAAGGGTAGTGCGAGAAAGGAGTTAGACATGGTCTAAGGGATTTCCAACATTTGATAATAACTTTATGTCATAGATAACGTAAGCAAGTAGGACATTACGGTCTTTACAATCGTAATCATAATGACAGTGGAGAAAAGAAATTGTACAATGAATTATAGACATCATGATTAAAGTATTTGGATTTACATTTCATGATAATGCGTTGACGAGTGAAATATCTATGAGATGAGGTGCATTTGGACGAGACAAATGGGATATTGTATTGTGACGGATATAAGCTATTCTTCTCCCTTGGGGTCTGCTTCAAGCATTATTCAAAGGGATGGGAAGCTCTGTTAGTGACAAAGGAATTATTGTGCAGAATATGGATGATATTGTGTGGAGGGTGATAGAGAAGAAACTTTCTGATGAGCGGAAGATCTTGATGATTCGGTGGTAAGAAATAATGATACATTGAAAAGAGGAGGAAGAGGTAGAATGACTGATGCTGTGAACGACATAAAAGTAGATATGGGCGTTGATGGAATCGAAGAGGAGTGGATGATGGGGATTGAGCGTTCCGGAAGAATGTGCGGCAAAGTTCTTCTACATGGAACCAAATGTACGGAAAAGTCACGCCAGCATAGAGCTTTGGAGCAGAGCTCGGGGGTTTGATGTGGTATGTAATTCTGAGTGTGTGATGTTCGAGAACCTTAAGTTTTTGATCAAAGGGGGTGGCTGCCGAGTTCTAACGGTATGGCCATAACTAAGCACAGGTCGAAGGAAGACTATATAAGTGTTTAAGAGTAGCTTTGCATAAATACTCTTGGTTGTGCCACTAATTCGTTTTAATAGATTGAGTCGATTGTATGCCTTTTTGTTCATGTCCTGGACATTAGTCTTCTATCTTAGGTGTCTATCTATGGCGAGTCCTAAGTATTAACGGCTTTGGGGATTCTAAGACGGTTGTCGTTAACAGTGATGGAAGTAAGTGTGTATTACTGTGAAATCTGGAGCGTTTCTTCGGAGGCAGAAATACTCTAGTTTTGGGTTTTGGCAGCATTGGATTTCAATCGCCGTTTATTGCACTGCAGAACAAAAGTGTGTATTGTTGGTTGTAAGGCGTTGTTTACTTAGTGTATAATACGGCAAATTGCAAGAAAAGCTGTATCATCAGCGTATGGAAATAACTGAACATTTTGTGGGGGAAAGAGGCATGTCAACAACATAAAGTAGATATAAGAAGGGCGATGGTAAAGAGCCATAGACACGCCTGTGTGCATAAATATAGATTGATATAACTGTTGATTAATGTATTCGTAAGTGGCCAAACAAGAAATTGTAAATAAAACGGATATATGCGATAAGAAGGCGAAAATGTAGGAGTTTTAGAAGCAAACCACATTAAATGCCTTCTCTAAATCAAAGAGTACCAGACAGGAAAGCTAGATGGTATTATACTGCTTACGGATGCAGTTGAGGAGACGCAGAAGCTGATCGTTGATGCTGATTTGTGGGCGGGAGCCTGGTTGATGGTGTGGTAAAGATGGTAATGAGAAAGATGAGCATGAAGTCATTTGACGATATTTTTCCTAGGATTTTACTGAAGATTCTGTTGAGCTGTATCGGACTGTGTTCTTGATTTTAAGGAACACGAGAAATTTGGATTATTTCTAATGAGCTGGTACATGATTGTTCCGTGGAATAAATATGACCAAGATGATTGAGCAGTATTGGTGAATTGTCTTACATTTCGATAGATGTTATTGATACCAGGGGCATTATAACGTATATGATAGATGACATTAGTGATTTGTGTGGTTGAAATGGAGGCAGTGAGTTCTTTGTGACTAGATATGTTGTGCGCCATTTTGGGTTGAAGATGAATATGTGGTGAATTGAAGTAGAAATGGTCTACGGGAAGATAAATAAAATGCTAAGTGAATGATAGGGGTGTGAAAATCTCCTATAATTAGGAAGCAAAGGTTTTAGCTTTTTCTTGATCTCTGTGCAATGTGTGATCGTGGTGTAAGAGAGAATAAGAGGTTTACTAGCTAATGCGTTGAAACGCATCTAATAATGCGAAGGGTGTGATATGTCAGAAATTGTTTCAGGTTTTAATCCACTGTCGTAATTTGTATACTCTAAGATAATTACACACTGTTTGGTGGAGGGCTCTACGATGCTCAAGAGCTTCGCGGTTACCTGAGCAAACATATTCTGTATAGTTTGGAGGTGAGTGTTTAACTAGATGAAATTAGCGCGGAGGGATTTTAGGATGATGAGGTGATATATATGCAGTTTGAGGGATGAACTGCTCGGTTGCGAGTTGAATGATTGCTGGTAGAGATTAGCGTCGATTAACCCTTAGAGTACCAAGCCTACATGTTAGGTAAAGTACTAAGCTTGGGTAATTTTGACCCATTCCTGCTTCTTGTTAAAAAAAATGTCAAGTTTCATTCAGGGAGTTAAAATTTCTAACGTACAATGAAAAGGGCAATGTACCTGATCGTTCTTTATATTCCAGTAAATTTCATACGCTGTATACACTGTCAGTGGCGGCTCGTGATTCTTTCAAACAATACCTGAATTATAATACTGTAACATTAGAAATGTATACATAACAATACACTCTCTTTATTAGGAATAAATTCTATCGCACATTGTATTTTATTAAATAAATAATTACACCTGAAAGTCCGTGCAGAGCGGTTTGCTGGTGCAATGCGCTTTGCAAACAAGCTTGTGACATTTTACATGCTTTTGAAGAGTGAAGAATCACGTGTCTTGCTAAAAATAAAACCAAATATTTTAGGGAACTGAGCAAAAATATAGCAATTGCTGAGAAAGAAATGTGTAGTGTGGATGGGATGGGGGAAAGAGTGGAAAAACGTATTTGATAAAACTTTCTATTAATCTCACCCCAATCAAAGCTCGGTAGAACGGGGAAGTGATTGTTGCAGGTAAAAGAAAAAATACCGTTTCAATAAGCGTAATAATAATAATAATAATAATAATAATAATAATAATAATAATAATAATAATAATAATAAATTATGTTATTTTTGTGTGCCGTACCACAGGGTGCCAAGGCTAGGTCAAAATGACCTAGCTACCTTTTCTGTCATTTTTTGGGTATTTTGTGTTTATATGATTTTCGATTTCTAAAAGTAAAAATGGTTCTTAATGGAGGAATACCTAAAATATTAGCCCACTACCTCTCTTTGATATTATAGCATTTCTTTATAAAAGAACATCTGGGCCAAATTGACCCAGTTTTGGTATTCGAAGGGTTAAATTCATTTTCATTAAAAGAGGGATAGGACGCTGAGAGTGTATGAGTTTATTAAGTTTAGTAGCGAAGTATGAGAAAAGGGGGTTGTGAGACAGAGGAGGAAGTAGTGAAAACTTCTAGAGTGAGTGTAATGGGCACAAGTTCACTACCCAGGAGATCTAGGATGTAGATGAGAATACTGTGGGCGAGAAATGAAGTGATCACTATGTCAGGAGTAATGTTAGATCAGGAACGGGTGAATGAAGCCTGTAGTAGAGGCAGTAATAAAATTGTTAAAAGCTGTTTCTCTCGGTCTGAGCGGCTATGGATGTTAATATCAGAAGATATCAGCAATGTCGGAAATTATTAGACATATATTGGAATGGGAGACGAATACGACGACCTGGTCGAACATGGGTGACTGTCATTGTGACACATAAAGATTTGTAATAAATAGTTATGATTAGATGTTCTGGAATATTAGGTGGAGAGTGAATACTATAGCATGTGTAAGGATAAAATACTATGCCACGCCGCTGGTGGCGCGTCAACCCGGAAGCTTCTTATCGTGTCGTATGAGTTGATAGCAGGTAAATTTTTAACTAAGTTTAGGAGTGAGATGCGTTTTACTGATAAGTAATGTGTGAAATTGTTCCTCGTGTCAGTTGTTCAAATATGAGTATATGAGGTAAGTACAAGAGAATGTTGAGAAATAGAAATAAAAGTCATAGTAAAATACCTAGGTATATGATCACTATGAGGTAAAATAATTGTTTCGAGTGAAGATACATGAAAGTGCACGTACGAACCATTGTAAGTGGCATGAAGATCAAGGTGAAGAATGTTGCGAGCTGTGTGTTGAACGTGTTGTAATATTAATGGTTGTACAAAAGATGAACGTTTGAGGAGTGTCGGTGACAAATGTTAATAGTTTATGAATATAAAGAAATTGATTAGTCTCTCGTGAAGTCTTACCTTTTCGATTTTAACATAATGAGTCAATAGTGGTGCTACAAGTTTCGGCTTCAATTCTTCTGGAGCAAGCCAAGACTTACACTTCTAGCTGTATGTCGGAGGCGGGAATTGATACCAAGTGTTGTAGGTTGGAGATTCGGACAGCTTTTGAAAGGAAGAGAAAAAGTGTGTACTTCTTAGTAGGATAATAAGTTCATAGGATACACCTGTTAATAGGATGTTCTTTGTATTCTTGACAGCGTTTACCTCGGAGAGGAAGTGGTCGTAATGAGAAGGATGGTTCAAATCGGCGTCTCTTCTTGAAAACGAAGATTTGTTTATGCAAACGGTCGTTGATAGTATCCTGTGATGTTCTCAGAATTCGAACTATGTTCGTTGGTCCCTGATTGTTCCGAATACGGATGCATTTTTAAAGCTACTTCTCACTTCAGGTAGTTCAGCTGATATATCGTCATGTGTTATAGATGGAGGGACCCCTCGTACTACTATTGACATGGTATGTGGCTGAGGTTGCTAGTGTCGGATGTTGTTAAGAGAAGTTAAAATTACAGTTTTTCTGAACATTTCAAAACTGTATTGTCACGAATTATTTTGCGAAGTTAGCCGACTGTGATTTAATGATGAATCCATTTTTTTTTTTTGTTTCTGCCATTTGCGAAATATCTTTGAGTTGCCGATACTGGAGAAGTTACAGAAGTAAAAGCTTCGAACTTAAGTACTTTGGATTGTAGTTTTGCAGTAGGAAGCTGTAGACATGGTGCAGAGAACGATAAGCCGGTCAGAGTGAGAGTCAGAGCTCGAGATGCTATGTGCATTTGTATGCTTAAATGGTGGTGAACTCGTTGATGATGCTTGGTGGTTGGCACTGATTGGAGAATGAGAACTCTGATAACTTGGTTCAGTGTATGCTCTGTCTCGTCGATTTCTCCGCTTCTTGTTTATCTTCAAAGGACGCGTAAAAGACTGTCCATCGTCAATTATCATATGGGATAAAATAACCGAACTGAAGCAATATCCAAAACTATGAGATGAGATCAGTATAAGAATGAAAACGGTCATAATGATGATCAAAAATCATACTACTTGTATACTCCAGCTAGATTCCGCTCGTGAAAGCTCTCAATTTCTTGCAACCTCTCGCCTGTTAATGTGTCAGCATCACCGTGCACCCACACGAGTGCAATAAACACAGCCTAGGCTTGGCAACTACGCCTCACTACATGTAATCCAGCTGGGAAAGTTTGCGAATGCACTACTTTTTACCGGCCAGTCAAACTGGCTAGCAACCTATGAGAAGGTTACGCCCTCTGTAACGTGAGTGCTGAAAAGGAATTTACGTGCAAAGTGTAATTCCTGGTCTGTGTTCTATCGAAATTTTACAATTATACGGTATAACATCTAACAAAAATCAAAAAGAAAAACAAAAAATTGGGCATAAGGAACCTTGATCCTTAGCATTATAAAGGAAGTAAACATATATAACACACAACTTAATATAGACAGATTAATTCAATATAAATACAATACAATTAGAGAAAATGAAAATTTTGTAAAGTGATAGCGAGGATGGAGAATGAGGGGAGGTGCGAAGCACAAGACAACACATGGGTATTTTAATCAGACAAGTGAATGTGTCTTCTGCGTAGGGTCATCTCTATGTGATTATGGGAACCGGGTAAGCCAAACTGAGTAGAAAGTGATTACTGTGCAGGATACGATGGATCAAAGAGTGGAAGATGCTAATGAGTAAAATAATCAGATATAACCTTCAGCCCCAGATTAGCCCCAATTCGTGACTTTTCTTTTAATTATTTTTGAACAACTGCAACAACAGTTTTCTTAATTGGTATCTTAGCAACTTTGGATGAGACACTTGTCTGTTTCCGGGGGAAATGTGGATTTCGTATTATATAGCCAAAAGACTTGCAAAATATGGAATTAAAATGTTTAGTCTTGTTGGGGAAACATTATACTACACAACAAATATGGAAGCGTATGTGGGAACAGAACCAGAAGGTTCGTTCCAGATAGATAACAAACCTGAGGAAGTAGTGAAGAGATTGTGACAACCGATTTATGGTTCATCTCGCAACGTGACCTTTGACAATTATTGGTTTACAAGCTACAATTTAGTTAAATCAATGGAATGGGACAATAAGTTAACAATTATAGGGACAAATCCTAAAAACAAGGAAGAGTTGTCCCCATGTTTGTGAATGCCAAAAAAAAAGGAAAGAATACAGGAGTGTGTTTGGTTTTCATTAGAACTGCACCATTGTCTCCTACGCACCTAAGAAAAATCGGTGTGTAGTGCTGATCTCAAGTATGCATAATCACAGCAAATTAGATGAGAGTACCGAAGATAAGAGGAAGCCAGAAATCGTCACACTTTACAATGAAACTAAAGCTGGGGTGGACACAATAGACCAGATACGTACTGAATATGACGAAGACAGATACACTAGACGATGCCCAATGGCGTTATTTTATCACTTCTTAAATGTAATTGGTCTAGGAATTAATTCGTGCGGGTGGACAAGAGATGGCGCAACGAAAGGAGCGTCCCACAGTTCCAAGTATCCACACATGTGTTGCAAACCCCTGTCATCGCGTATCGTTCGTAGTATAGGGCAGTGGATTAAAGCGTCAACAACACCAGTTTGTAGTTAAGTGAACATGGCGCAGTTTGTGCCTGATAAAGTGTTTTTGCGGGGTGTCCTGCTGCATTACTTTAACATGCAGAAAAGTGCGACTGAAAGTCATCGTATTTTGGTGGAAGTGTATGGTGACCATGCTCTAGCTGAGCGAACGTGTCAGAAGTGGTTTGCACGGTTTAGAAGTGGTGGTTTCGGCTTGGCAGACCAAGAGCGAGCTGGACAGCCAAAAAAATTTCAAGACGAAGAATTGACAGCATTCCTCGAGCAGGATTCGTGTCAAACGCAGGAACAACTTGCAGCAGCATTAGGCGTTGATCAAACAACAGTCTCCAAACGCTTGAAAGCCATGGGAATGATTCAAAAAATGTCACATTGGGTTCCACATGAATTGAAAGACAGAGACGTTGAAAGACGAAAAACCATTTGCGAATTGCTGCTTCAACGACAGAGCAGAAAGGGGTTTCTGCATCGAATTATTACGGGTGATGAGAAGTGGATCCATTACGAGAACCCTAAACGAAAAAAAGCCTGGGTGAAACCAGGTGAACAAGGTCCATCACAACCAAAACGAGATATTAACTGTACAAAGGTTATGCTGTGCATATGGTGGGATATGAAAGGTGTGGTGTACTATGAGCTGCTGCAACCGGGTGAAACTATGAATGGAGAACGTTATCGACGACAATTAATGCGTTTGAAGCAAGCTCTGGCCAGAACACGACCAGAATGGGAGAACAGACATGATAAACTTATTGTTCAACATGATAACGCTCGCCCACATGTCGCAAAACCGGTCAAAACCTATTTAGAAAATGTCGGATGGGAAGTTTTACCCCACCCGCCGTATTCACCAGACGTTGCTCCTTCGGACTACTACTTGTTCGATTGCATGAACTACGATTTGATTGGACAGCGGTTTACTTCTTCAGAAGATATCGAAACATGGGTCTCTGACTGGATCGCTTCCAAGGATGAGGACTTCTTTCGCCACGGAATCCGTACATTGCCTGGCAGATGGGCGAAAGTGGTAGCTAGCGATGGACAATATTTTTCTTAAGGTATTTATGTATTTTGTGTTTGTACTACAGCTTCAATGTGTGCGTACCAACCGCACGAATTAATTCGTAGACCAAATAGAAGCGATCAATGGTAAAGTTATACATTCAGCGAAAAGAGCGAGTAAATTCTAAGAGCGAAAATACCTAAAGGAACTGAGAAAAGTTTGATGAAACAGAGAGCACTAAATAAATGAAATCCCACAGAGCTTCGAAAATCGGAGGCAAGGTTTTCTGGATTGATTTTAGAAGATGCTCCTGTACCGCCTCAACTAGGAAAACGAGGACGACGTTACATCTGTAAACACAGTAAGGGCAGATACTTTTGCCAAAATTGTTGTAAGTGGATTTGCCTAAGGCACGCAAAAATGATGTGAGGAGACTGCTGTAGAATTGAAACGTGAATTTCCGTATGTGTAATACACCGCTATTAGGAGAAATACTGGTTTACTTCTTTCTAGTTAATAAATATTTTATTTTGAGTGCCGGTATTTAAGCAATCAAATAGTCGCATAGTTATCGAGCTTATTATAACAAGAAAGATATTGCTTCAATGAAATGAATGTACAGTTTCGCTTAAAGTGTATCTACTGTCTGGTGTATTTTGTATTTAGTATTGTAAATATAATAAAAATTTAAATTCTAGTTCACATCTTATCAGGTAAAACTGTTTCTTGGTCCAGGAGGCAAAATGTTACCATTCATGAATTTTTTTTCACATTACCACTGTAGGGTTACGAACAATGAGGGTAAAGTGTACTGACAGAGCGTAAATATTAGGGACAAGGGATATGCTGATAGCGATTTGGTGTAGGGTCTAAAGTGAGATACTAGATACTGCATGAATAAAGGATGCTAAGTTTGGAAGCGTTTGTTGATATAGGTGAGATTGTTTTTCGATATGGTACTGTAATATGGGGAAAGTTATGCGTTGGTATAGCTCCAGAGTGGGGCTAGGTAATCGGACAAGGAAACCTATGTGGAAAACTTACGGTTAGAAGATCAAAAGTTTTTGATAGATTTTGGATGATGCGGCTATCCACACCGGAAATCTGTGTTCGGCACTAAGAAAACTTTGAATGTACTTAGGATCGTCTTTGAATAAAGTTAAAAAAGATGGCATCAAACTGTAGAAAAGTTAACGTTCGTGCTCCTGTTTCGGGAAAAATATTTGTGCTTTCTCTGTGCTTTATCATTTCCATTGTGAATCCAGTAGTAAGCTTACGGCTAGAGTCTGCGTTTGACAGTATTTCCAGCTGGAAATGCAGTGAAATACCGTTAATTCTTATTGCTACATAACACTCAATTAATATACGTAATTTACAATGTTCAACACAGATGCCAAGAAAAGAGTGAGAGTGACTTGGACAACGTGATCCCACGCTAAAGAAGAGTGCCAAATCAGGTGCTCCATATTCTCTGTTTAATGTGGTGATGTACAGAAGAATGCTGATCAAAAGTGCAGTGAAGAGAAAACCACGTTTAAAGCATAATACCAAAATACACAAAGCGTTAAAAACAATTTTACGAACTGTACTATGAATATTAGTTTGTTGCTGGAATATGGCTGTTTAGTGGTGAGTGAAACATATTTGAAAGAATCGGTAAGGAACAGTGGAATGCCATTTCTTAACCAATTCTCTAGATAGATAAACGACCACAAGACCATAGGGGCGGAGTGTTCGTAGTATTAAAATAAATGGGGCAGCAGAGCACAGAATCATCTCGTACGTGAGTGTTAAATTATTTGAGCTGAGGTAAGTCTGTCCAAAAACACAAACTTCGTCGGGTGTTTCTGCAGACCATATGGAAACAGTCCTCAAAGTTTACTTGAAACATGCCACGAATCACTTCCAGTTGCCATCACAGGGGGACAAAGTTGCTCATTTTGGTGACTATAACTTGGGCTTAGATATTGATCGACAGTAAACATGGGATAACATCAGACACAAATGACATCCCTTTGTCAACAATTCTATTCAAGGACTCGATTTGGGATAATACAATATTCATAACGCGCGTAAAAATAACAGCTTAGGTTATGTCATCTCTATTTTTCCGACAGAATGTGTCATTTCATGTAAAGAGTTGCTTCTCCCAGACCGCGATTTCCCCGTTCCATATCTTACTCCCAATCCCAGAAGCCAGCAATCCAACGCAAAAAGAACGTTTGTGCCTGCCTGAAGGAAGGCGCCTTTGGATGAAATTTGTAAAGTACTATGGTGTTACAGTGGACACTTTTACTAGATGGAACAATAGACGAGACAGTGGGTTCTTTGGCCGACGTTTTTAATGCAACAATAAATACTTTGTACTGTTCAAAAAAGTAAAA
This sequence comes from Thermobia domestica, assembly GCF_964235325.1. Classification (NCBI taxonomy): domain Eukaryota; kingdom Metazoa; phylum Arthropoda; class Insecta; order Zygentoma; family Lepismatidae; genus Thermobia; species Thermobia domestica. The sequence goes on from NC_137467.1 coordinate 35,651,680, forward strand.
ACAATGAAATTTCCAACAACGCACGGCGAACCGGGTCGCCACACATTCCGAAATAAGAAAAAGCTTTGGGAACTGTGGTATGCATTTCCAAATGAACACATATCTTTAAAAGAATTTCTGATATAAAATTCATATAAAAAAGCTATTGAGATGCAGCAAATACCAAGACTATAATTTAAAAAAAATCAGACACCAGCATCAACAACATTAAACAATTTTGGTCTTAGGTCTAAAACTTCTAGGATACCTCTTGTAATGTACAATGATGCAACAGGTGCAGAGGTTGAGGGAAGAACAGAAAATTTTAATGAATTATTTTGTAATAAATTCTAAACTGCATAATCAACGTACTTCCATGTTCAATCCGCTTGCTCGTCCACTTTATCTCATTTATCTATCAATCCTCCAGAGTTTGAGTTACTTTCATTTTCTCTCCGGCCTGAGAACCTCTGGCCAGGACAATATAAGCTGAACTTTTCTGCGTTCGACGTCATCTATTATTTCTTTTCCAATTTCGCTAATTTTTCATAAACGTTTCAGGGAAACCTGTTTTTCCTGTTCTTGGAAAACAGCCCGTTTCTCTCCCATTTATAAATCTGGATTAGAAAGTTATGTGTCATCGTAAAGCAATATCTCGCTACTCTGAAACATACCAATCCTGTACGAGAAAATTATCAAAGACATTACTTCCGGTTCAGTACAATCTTAAAGTTGGTATTGGAAGGTGGACGACCCATCTGCCGTCAGAGAGAGCCAAAACGTGATTTTTTTTGTTTCGCATTTACATAAAATGTAAGTAAAACTTTTATTATTTTTCAGTCGCTGTTTCATTTTTAACATCCCTAACATCAAAAATATTACAAGACCATATCTGTATGAGTTAGCATTAGAACTAATAAATGAAAACCTGAAAGCTCGTTCTGAAATCTCAATTAAAAAAAAAAAAAAAAAAAAAACTGCTGTTCTTAGCACTATACAGAAATCAAACTACAGATGATGAACCGGTCTAACCAATCCGAAGAGATATTTGCTACATCTCCGCGTCAAGAGAAAATAGAACTTGCCTTGAATGTAATGATTGTGGGAAAAACGTGTTCAGGAGGCAGTCAACAATTACTACTACTTTCAATACATGCCAGCAATCTCAGAAAGAGGGCAGTGACGTGGATGTTGATTAACTTTTAACCAGCCTTGAATCCACATATTGTGGAAACACATGTGCAAGAAGCACTCAACGATTACTGATCCCTGCAATAAATATCAACATTATCACAGCTAGCTCAGTGACATGGATGTTGATTAGGTTATATTCTGTTCTTTTGCGTTTTGTTCAGTGTGTTCACTCATATTTAGCAGTGTTGTAATTTAATTTAAATTAAAAGTATACTTTTGGTCAACAATGATTTGTCTTAATTTACTAAACCTAAATGCGCCAAAACATACACTTTGCATCATGCACAGTGCTGAAAAATGTGATTAATCGATGACGGCCGAATTGACGTCGTCGCGAGCGGAAACGTGAATTGGCAGTACTTGAGCGGAACAAGGTAAGGAACGTGATATTTAACGAATTTTATTGCGAACTTTTGAACACTAAGATGTTTCGCATTTGTATATTTTATCATGTGTGTAACTAGGCAATACCATTTTATGTACAAACATTATTTTTCAGTAAATCGTTTCACATATCTTACAATATCTTTCCACTAACAAAATGTGGACTTCATGTAAACGGTTTTCACAATTATGCATAGCCATCTTTTACCTGTATGAGATGGCATGTTTCTCCAAAAATTGTACTTCGATTATACCATTCTTCATAGTCTTCACACTAGCAGATTCTCTCCATTTGTATTAATATATCTGTTGCGTAATATAAACTTTAATTAAGTCATTTCTACACACTTAGAACACTTTTGTTTTTAATATGTTTTCTCCTGTGTGTTTTAACATATGTATTGCAAAATGTGAGCTCCATATATATTTTTTTTCAACTGTGTGTTGTCATGCGTGTGAGATTTTCATCTGTGTATTAAAATGTCCTGCCAAACTTGAACATACACCAAATACTTTCCTAAACTCGTCGTATGTGTAAAGTTTTCCACTTGTGTATATTAAAATTTGTGTTGCCAAGCTTGAACGCGCATCAAATGACGAACTACAATTAGAAGTTTCAAACTCATTATTGCTAGATTTTACAGGATCACGCTTTAAATTTTATAGAAATATGTTGTAATACCGATATATCAATACAATGATCTAAAATTTTTTGTGCTGGTTCGTTTTGACAGATATGCGATGTCTTACAGTACCAGATACTTATAAGGTAAAAAGAACGTTTTTGAATAAAGTTTAAAACCTGATTTAACAACTTTTCTTATAAAACGAGTGAAAAGTTGGTAAGTCAGTATATTCAACAACTTCTGAGTACACAATAAAGAATAGGTACGAAACAGCTACGCACTTTATCTTTAACAACCTACATGCACATTCACTTTACATCATCATCCCCCGCTTCAGAAACGACAGTGAGCGAAAAAGAGTGGAAGGTACTGTGTACCGAAGTTTTGGTACACAAACTCTTTCCGAACATACAACACGAATTCCGTTAACGTTATTAACACTTTAGATAAGAATGCCGTTAAAGTCGCTTTAAAATCAAAGACGTTAAAACTGTAGTGAAATCATGTTCACTATTATTAGTGAGTTTTTTTTGACACACACAACCTTAATATGATTTTTGCGTGAAGTTTGTCTGATCAATTTAACCTATGTGGAAGGTAGGGAGACTTGATTTTTGATCGCTACTTTTCTTCAATTTGCCCAAAGTTTCCGTCAATGAGCATGAAGAAATGTCTTGTGAAATATAAATATATGCGGTGAAAACGGACCTGCGCAACTATGTATCGGCCAGCAAGATGCGTCCAAATCGCAGATGGTCCAGAAGGCCCGTGTTGGAATAGACATGGAACATTTTCTTCCACTGGATCTACACTTGTAGCTGATGAGGAAAGTACCCCTTATTATCGATGTCGCTTAAACTTGTTATCCTTAACTCCATTACATATATGAAGACTCAAGGAGGGGTATATTTGGAGTCATTATTTTCAGATAAGCATTCACTTGAGGAATCGTTACTCGAATCTTCCTCGCCGTGAGCCACTTTTTCACTATGCTGCAATCCCTGTGAGGGGAAGGCAGAAGCGCAGCTCGTACAGTAGATGCGGAACCAATTTTCCGTAATATCTGCCTCTAAATTACGAACTTAAAACTTGTCTTCCAAAACACATTCCTTTACAAAGAGGAGGTATATCATTTGAAGGACTTATTGTTTCCTTTAATATTATTGCAGACCTGTTTTGTAGGATATTTATCGTGAATTTAAAATTTTTTTTATCAAAACTTGACTTAACGTCTTGTGAGTTCTTAAAATCCCTTTCTATAGCCTATGTCTAGTTACATGTCTTGCCAAAGGTGATTCCAAACTAAATCCTATTCACCACCATTTGCATGTGTTTAGTTATTGAAATGTGTGTTTTAATATTGCCATTTGCCAAATGTGAACTGCCAGTAAATGCTTTCCTACACTCTCTGCACTTGTGATTATTGTCCTGTGTGGATTGACAGGTGTCTAACCAAACTTGAACGTTGATTAAATGCTTTACCACACTCTTGGCAAGTGTGATGTTTTTCTCCTGTGTGGATTAACATGTGTGTAGCCAAATATGAACGTTGATTAAATGCCTTACCACACTCTTGGCATGTATAACGTTTTTCTCCTGTGTGGATTAACATATGGCTAGCCAAATCAGAACGTCGCACAAATGCCTTACCACACTCTTGACAAGTGTGATGTTTTTCTCCTGTGTGGATTAACATGTGTTTAGCCAAATATGAACGTAGATTAAATGCCCTACCACACACTTGGCATGTATAACGTTTTTCTCCTGTGTGGATTAACATGTGTGTTGCCAAAGTTGAACGTCGTTTAAATGACTTACCACACTCTTGGCATGTGTGATGCTTTTCCCCTGTGTGGAGTAACATGTGTGTAGCCAAATATGAACGTTGATTAAATGCCTGACCACACTCTTGGCATGTATAACGTTTTTCTCCTTTGTGGATTAACATGTGTGTTGCCAAAGTTGAACGTCGATTAAATGACTTACCACACTCTTGGCATGTGTGATGCTTTTCCCCTGTGTGAAGTAACATGTGTCTAGACAAACTTGAACGTCGATTAAATGCCTTACCACACTCTTGGCAAATATGAGCTTTTTCTCCTGTGTGGATTAACATGTGTTTAGCCAAATTTGAACGTTGATTAAATGCCTTACCACACTCGTGGCATATGTAGGGTTTTTCTCCTGTGTGGATTAAAATGTGTTTAGTCAAAGATGAACGCACACTAAATGCCTTAGAACACTCTTGGCATGTGTGATGTTTTTCTCCTGTGTGGAGTAACATGTGTCTAGACAAACTTGAACGTCGATTAAATGATTTACCACACTCTTGGCAAATATGAGCTTTTTCTCCTGTGTGGATTAACATGTGTGTAACCAAACTTGAACGATGTTTAAATCCAAAACCACACACTTCACATGTGTGATGTATTTCTCCTGTGTGGATTAACATGTGCTTAGCCAAACTTGAACATACACGAAATTCTTTTTCACATACTCCGCAGATGTGGGTTTTCTCACCTGTATGAACTAACTTACCGCTTGACAAATTTGAACTTTGACTAAAGCGTTTATCACTGTTTTGGTACGTATGACGCTTTTCACTTTCCTGTGTCAGCATATGTCTTGACAAACGTGATCGATGAAATTTTTGGCCAAACTGCGTCGAAGTATGAGATTCCTCATCTGAATGAGAAATGGCTTTCTTTAATATAATAAACGTATTCTCTTCTCCGTTGGAAGCAAATACGTTATCGGGCCTGTAACATATTCAACAAACAACGAAATGTGATTGGAGATAATGATTAAGTAGCCAAAAAAAAGGAATCATTCGCTATATTTCATGATAAAATTACGCTCAATTTGTTTTATTACATGAAATATTGTAGAAATATGAAATGGAGTACGACTGAGAAGTCTCCATATCTCTCTACTTTCAAAATAAGAGGCTGTAGTTTTTTTCATTATATCAAATTGAACAATCATTTATATCGTGGCGGTCATAAGTCTTTGATCATGTAATGGCGACTCCTTTGAAACAAATGGAGAGTATCAGAATTAAATCTGTCATATCTGTAGTTTCGTGTGAAGAAAAAACAAAGTTGGGAACCAAAGGTTTAAGAACAACTCAACTTATTATTAAAAACTGTACCGAGGTTTATTCACTTATATCATCATAAGTGGAAAACAAAGACGTTCTGAAACGAATAAAAAAGTAACATACAACTTTACAAGCTGAGGCAGAAAGACTTAACATAACCACACTAAAGACGAATCGTTTACAGCGTAGTGTTCGTGGTTCAGTGGTCTAGACGCTTGACCAGTAATCTGGAAGTTCTACCACCAAATACACGTCCAGCAACTTTTTTTCTGTACTTTAGGAATTTTGATTGCGATTGATCGGCAATGACAGACGTTTTATCGCATTCAAATATTTGAATACTCGTTTGTTCCAATATTTGAACACTCGTTGAGGCTTAACATTTTAATTCGAGACGGGACAAGGCTAACTCACAATATCGTCACGCTTTGGAGATGAGAATCGAGACGAGACAAAAAGTATCGTAAACATTGCTCGTCTCATCTCGATTCTCGAAAGAGTATATTCTACTCTTTAGGTAACAATTGCTCTGTAGACTGAATCTTATATATTATTTTGTTACCTTGTATTTCAGTGCTCACTGAATTATGGTCTGTGTATATATTTTTGTAGCAAAGCTTATAGAATTACATCTGCAAACTGCACATGTTAGTTTATTATAACCCTTAGTGTTCAGTGATATTCAGTTCTTTTTATTTCAGTTAGTTTCCTGAAAACGAACAATAGAATATTTTCTACAGGAAACTTTAGCGGAAAATTTGCGATTAAATTTGAGTAGCTGGAGAAATGTCTCACGAAGGTACGGAACCCCTTCCCCGAAACCTCTACGTTTAACTTAGTTTTGCCAAGTTTTAGAACAACTTTAAAACTTTTAGTACCATTAATAATTTTATTTTTATTATTATTATTACTGAAGTGTAAATTTAATGGTTCAACCTTTTTCACCCAACTCCCGCCTAGTGAGTATTGTGCTGAACAAACACAGTGTGTTTCGGTTTTCTCCGTGAACCGCTTCCTCCCACTTTCTTTATTCGAATATTTCTTTCGTTCTCATCATCCACGTCTTCTGTAACTTAGCCGGCATAACCATTACTTAAAAACAAATTTTCTTACGATTCTTGTGAATTCAGAATCCCTACTTCCTACACGAAATTTGTCTTGAAACTTTCCGTTATAACATTTAGCTAGTTGTAGGGACGTATTGAGATGGTACGTCCTGATGGTCCTGACACTTCTCTTTAATCCCGACTATATTGTAACTTCTGGCTAACGCTACGGGCGATTTTACAGGCTTAATACAATGTGTCCTCGTACGGAATTTCTCATCTATATTATTATTATTACTGAATATTTGATACCTCAATATTGCGTCCTACTGCAATGCAAATAAGCACACTGAACTTACGAAAATGAAAATAAATTCTTTGGACGCTCTATAAGGAGGAATTGAGTTATAAGAGATACTTTGCAAAGAGAGGAAAAAGGTGTCAGCTACTGGACAATATGAAATTCAAAACTTCGGATGCGTTAACAGAAGCTAAGTAAGATTTGTCTTCATCACGATACCCTTTCGAAGTAACACCTTTATTTGGGTAAAAGACGTTGGATTATGGTTGCGATTATATTGAAATATCATCAAAACATACAAAAAACAATAGTTACTATTTATCAATTTTTCTTGAATGAATATATGGAACGTGTTAAAATGGAGAAGGGAAACATTATTATTGTTTCTAGTAAGAGAAAAGAACAGTTAGTAACAATTCAGGCAATTGTATGACTCATAGGCCTGAAGGATGACCAATTTGTATTCATGAATTGTTTTCGAAATAAGCGAAGTTTTCAGACAGTAGGAATCAAGATTGTGACGTCATGTAATTAGTTTTCCCTGTGAAAGAAGTCGTTTCAACTCTAACTTGTAAGAACCAGAGAAATTGACAATTCTTCATTTTATTATACATCAGAAATATTAACATTCTAAATTATAATTTTTCTGAATATTCTCGGAGAGAATCGAACCGCGGAACCCTAACACACAAAGCGAATGATCAAGCCACTACCCTAAGATCGCTCTTTTAAGTAAGAGTTGCGAATTGCTCTTTTATGTAAGAGTTGGTATGTAGCGAATTGCTCTTTTGTGTAAGAGTTGCTATGTAGCGAATTGCAAACGTTTACGATTCATATTTTTTATTAACCATTAATCACTGATTTTGGTCAAGATAACATAGCGTAGTTCAGTGAATTCAAAATTAGATTTAAAAAAGACCCAAAGTATCTCCGTAACTGATCTCTATTATATTCGGTTATTCTTGTTTTACAGGTGTTTCCAATAACCTTGAACGACCTTGACACGAACACAGATACATCGAGGACATTTAATATTTAAAAGGCTTTCCCATCGGGAATCGAAAGTGAGACCCCGTCTAATAAACCATCTGATGTGTGGGGTGCCTGGTTCGTTCTCAAAGCAAGCAAGGTTGAGACTGACATCGTGCTCGTGGGTTTTCTCGGGATACTCCCACTTCCTCTTTTCACCATTTCGTCTAATCATAATTCACTTGTTTTAATCATAGTCTTCCTTAACCTAACAGGCATAATCGTTGGACATTAAAGGATTTTATTTTCAAGCTGTTAACCCAAACCGATCCGAATCGAAAAAGTTGTATTTTCTATTGCTCATTAACGTTTTCTCACGAAAAAAAAAATGTAGAAAAAAGCCACGGCGAATCGCAATTCTATTCAAAGATGAAACAGGAGAGTAGCAATAACTTAACCTAAAATGTAACTATTACTTATTGTTTGGAACTTCTCCAAAATCTGTACGGTTATTCCGGGAAGTGCCAGAGATGGAGTTGTTTATTGAATCGGTTGGTCAGTCGGTCGTGGGTCAACAGCATATCACCCACTGCGACCCACCACCACCATGACACACTACGACCCACCACTCACCATGAACCACTGCGATCATGACCCAGAAGTATGTTTCTTGTGCACATGAAAATACAGATATGAAAGACCTAATTCTCATAAGTTGCATTTGTTTCAAAGCAGTCGCCATTACCTGGTCAAAGACTTATGTCCGTCACGATATATACGATATCAGAGTTAACCTGGTACATACCAAAATACTTATTTTGTGCTATGTGGAATAAACATTTCATTATTATAAGCGAAAATAGAGACCCATTGTCACTAACATTAATTATACAGTGAAACCTGTCTTTAGCGGAATCGAACAGGACTTGCAAAAATTTCCGTTAAAGTCAGGTTTCCGCTCAGTGGAGGCAGGTCTTTCCTTTTTTTTAAAAAAAAAAACATGCTTTTAAAAGGGCATACTGAGAAAATATATTGCTGTACGTAACGTACATTGTTCGATTACAGTGCTTCTTTCTTTTACGAATAAATGCACAAAAAAATTAAAATGAATACAAAATATACTATGCACACGTTTTCTTTATTTTTCTAATAGCCAAGCAGGGTTTTCTGTGTACATTGCTGCTTGACTTTCCGCATACACTTTAGCCTGAGAAATTATACTAAGTGAATCAGAATCATTTTTCTGTAAGGCAAATTTTTGCAGTTCCTTTAAACTTCTGAGAGCATCTTAATATGTATTTATTCTACACTCTTCTTCGAACTCGGTATCGTATTCCTCTTCTTCCTCTTTCTCGTTTTCTTCTTTCCGACATTCCGTATGATTCTTGATTAAGTTGCGGTGATTAAGGACAATTTGTGGGGGTGAATATGAGTAGTGGTTGGGGAAAGTCTACACTGTCCAGAAATATTTAACAAAAGAACGAAGATTTTATCGCAGACAGTATAATGTATATGTCTCACAAAATGTCTAAACATCTTCTAAACGCTGTAGTCCGGAACTCAGAATTTTCCGTTAAATGTTTATTTTTCTTTCTGTTGTCCGCGTAACACAGTTTCCGCTTACTGAAGGGACTTTTACACATTTTGTTCTCCAAAATTCATGGGACTGTGAAATATTTCCGTTTAAGACAGTTTTCCGTTTAATAAAGGGTCCGTTGAAGACAGGTTTTACTGTATATCATTACTTTTTGTGTCAGAAAATATAAAATTCGGAAGAACTTGTTGCAATTGCAGCTACAAAAAAATGTCAGTATGATAACAAAGAAACAAAGGGACGATATAACAACTTTTAAAATTTTGCACAAGATACGTGATTTCCTTAAGTATACAAATTTCTAGTTGCGATTTTTTATTAACTGATACCTTGAGATAGTAAAATTTTGCGTATATTGATATGTAGCAACGTAGTTACATCTGATACATTCTTATTAAATAAATACTTTTGAGAAGCATAGAGTTTTCAATTTCTTGTAATTTTTATCTATTTATTTGAAACACATGATATAACGACTCCAGAATTCCACGTTAAGATAATGTGGACAACCATTAAAACCTTCGTTACTCCTAGATTATTACTAGTGCTTTTATCTTTGTGGTCTAGAGATAGAATTTAAATTTATCATAACCTGGTGTAATGTCATTCGCACAAATCGAAATATATATTGGGTTTGGAATCTTGCTATTACAGGGTTTTTGCAAACGATGCTTCTCGAGTGTTATTAGCATCCTGAAACAGTCTAGTCGTTATTGTTTTTTACTTTAAAAATAAATAGAGCGTACGAAGATAAACGCTACACTCTGAATACCGAAAAATTGAAGAAATATGTTATGCATCACATTATAAAATACAGGTAGCTGAACTGTTTGAAATAAATATTTTAATATGTTCAGCGTCTACATTTAAGTGGCATTTTGTTACGTTACGTTCATTCAAATGGGAATCATAAAGATGGGAAGAGGATTAAATTCGTACGTCAACTCTTATAATCTAATTGGTCTCTCCTGTTAGAGAAAGGACAGTTGGCACAATAGCTTTTTTACTTTTAAAAAAGTGTAGCGAGCAGCAGTGTTCTCGGAATTACAACATTCAAAAGTGAGAAGACGAACAATCTGCATATTATAACTCAGTACAAAAAAATTGACATCAAAATAATCTGGTATTAACTACAGAAATGGCTGAATCGCTTGAAATTAAATTTTAAATGTCTGGAATTAGCCAGACATGTATGATGTATCTCATTTAGAAAACTTCTTATCTTTTCTTACGTTACTGTCTCTAGAATGAACATCCTACGAGTAAGAGAAAAGCTATAAATCTTACGGTAAAAGCAGAGTATCTGATGAGTGGATTATGCTAGGGAGGTGAAATTTATCATGAAAAATCTTTACTTTATACCAGTGAGCATGTTATCTACGACTTACGAGATGAAAACGGACAATTTTGCGTAGATTTCATAATACATAAATTTACCATATGATATAGAATGAATGTGCAATGTACAGAACTTTATCAGGCTTTGTCTGATGCACTCAAGTGATCACAATTTTGCTAGCATAAAAAAATGTAGAAAAACTACGTTTTCAAGGGGATGTTGTGAAATTAAGCTGTAAACTTCAAATCAAGTTATAGACTTCTTTAGATGTTTTAACAAGAGCAACGCCAAAAACAGCAAAAAGGCTTGTTATATACGACTTAAAAAAAATACTGCGAAACCAAGTATTTTCATCATTTCTCATTCAAACAACGCCTTTTTCATTTCCGAACGTTCTTCTTTACTTATATGGAGCAATTTACTTATATGGAGAAGTATATCTACATATTTCTTGGGAAAAAATATCGAAGAATCACTATTTTTTTCTCGATAATTCACAGTAATATTTCCTGTTTCATTCTCGCGTTACTACAATACAATACTCAGGGAAGAACACTTACGGACACTCTTCACTAAGTATATCTACGTACCTTTAACGGCATCATACATAATATACCTTCTTTAAACACACACTTGGAGGAATAGAATTACGTAATACTATATGACTAATGTTGTAACGAGCACTGGACATTTATAAACACTTACAACGTAAAAACAACAAAATAAAAATAATAATTAACATATGAAATAAATTTTCAAGAAAATCTTTTCCCGACTTTACCATCGCATTTCGAAGAAAGTATACATTTTATTTATACTATTTCAGTCAAAATATGTTTTTTTTTTTTTTTTTTTTTTGCATAAATGCGTGTTGAAACTAGTCCGCATCTCAATAAAGTACGAGTTAAAATCAAGTTCTAGCACAAATCCTGAACCAGGGACAATAAGCATAAGCTTGGTTACGGTTGTATTTACTGTACTATCTGTGAAATTTCAAAGTTCAAGTTAAGCATTGGTTTTCTGCACACTTTGTTGCAGAGATAGCACCCTCGTGATCAGGTGTTTGTTTCGCTGGTTACAAGAAAGTACAACATACTGAACATACGTTCGTGAAATTGTGAATGAAGGCCGAAAGAGTAACTCAATTGCAAGAAACGTGATCTTCATTTGAAATTTTCATAGTAATTTTCAATGTGTAATTTTAGAAGTAATAGCTTAAAAAGTAAAATATATATTTCACTTTAAATTTTAGTATACATTCAAGAATATACGAAACTCAGTCACCCAGTGATTAACCAAACCCGAAGTCCCACACCTCATAAATTTAACTTCTCGACTGGGTATCATCCTACACTAAACCATGCCAACTTCGATCATTATAGCCCATTCTTAGAGTATCGTATCCTATAATATTATCTTTTCGTTTTTGACACACCAAAATTCCACAAAAGTTTTACAGTTCACAAGCATATTAGTGACGCAAGCGACGTGACCCGCCTATCGTAAACATATCTATTTCATTATTTGTGCAAAAATGTGATGTTTTTTATTGTAAATGTTAACTAAATATATAGCACGTAAAATTTCTTTCTGTTCATCTCACGCTACGTAAGTTATTCAAAATTTAACGTCTTTTTCCTGATTGTTAATAACCAGCTTTAACTATATCAGCACTGATCTACACAATTGTACAGGTAGGTAGAATCACCAACATATACAATACCGGCCGAACATTATGTTTACACTAAGGTAACTATAATGAAGAAGTTCAAAAATTTACAAAATTCGTAAAATATCTATGTTTATGAACAACTGATATGGTGTTAGCGGAATGTGTGAAATAACCAACGTAAATGTCGGAATGGTAAAATCTTATACTGGTTGAAACATACAATATTGGCTCGAAAACGAACAAATAACAGCAGTGCCTAGTACTAAAATAATATTTCAAATCAGGATAAAGGTTAAAATTCATGCCAGTAAAAAACAAAGTGTGAAGGTGGCATATTTTTTATTAATCATTCACGTAACTTCTGCCAAATATCTGTTACGTAGCTACAACTTTTTTATGCATGGCTAAAAGTATCAACCTGGTGGGGTTTATTAAACATTTTATACAATACTCAAATTAAACAAGTGAATATCGTTTCACAATCGACTTCCAAATTATTCGAATTCAATATTCAAACATGAGGTAGTACACCTGTAACAATATGTTCCCGTATATTAACAAGATCAAAGAAGGAATCTGTTCCTTGGACGCTAGATTTGTCTCAAATATCAATTACTAGTTATCCGTTACTCTTTCACTTCTATAGAGATAAATGTTGAAAAAACTTGTTAATTTGAAGCACTTCTAATCTTAATAGAAAGCTAAGGAAGAAGGCAGAACGTATCGTTGGGACGCTGAGCCGATCGCAGAAGAGCTGCTCGACAGCTTATACAGTTTCTCTATGAAAATCCGATAACAGGTTTACTAATCACTTACAAAACAACAGCTGCCACATACCTGCTATTATTTTCGTTTTATAGCGATAAATGTTGAAACCGGAGACGGATAATTTTAACCATGTCCAGTTGGAATTGAATTTCAACGGAAAAAATGAACATACTATTTGAATGCAGAATCGATTACAAGCAACTGCAACGTGATAGATTTTAGCACTCTTCCTCTAATCAAATAAGTAATGAAATTAGATGTAATAGTAAATTTGAACTACTTCCGTATTTGAGATGTATACAGTTAAAAAAAATAATCGTGATATTACGCCAGATTCGACACCAGTTTTGGAATATGTTAATTTTAAACTTTATTAACGAAGCCTCGTATATGGAGGAGGACACTGATCACGTGAGTTCTGCATTTCTGGTGACTGTTTATATCTGACTTTCGGGACAATTACTCTCCACCTACGCACTGCTATAACTAAAAGCTAATAGGACGATAATTCCGGTCCCAACGCTAGGAGTGAAAATCGGGATTTTACCGGCTGACCATATACAAGCTTTGGTTTGCTAAAAGAACCTTGAGTGCTTTGCACGAACAACTGGTCGTCGCTCGGAAGGGCACAAACGAAGGCGAGTGGGGTTCATTGTTCTCAAATAAAAACACGTTATACTCTTATGAGTGCTCCCCTTATGCGGATATAGCTTCGCAAGCTAAATCGCCGTTTGCATACGTGAGAGCCGATTTTTTTTACTTTATCATCAGTGATTGTACGATATTTGCATACTCCTTCGTGTAAAATATTTTTTCTAATATTGTGCAGAAATCAGTAGTGAAGTGACTAGTACATATGTGTTAGCACCTTAACATTCGTTTGTAATTTCAGTTTTGTCTGACAAACTCTGGCTCCAAATCATTGAAAAGGAACGAATAATTGTGCCGGCTTGGACGATCGCTTATTACTATCAGCAGGGGACTCCAGCGGACTCTTGGGTTTATCCGACGTGGAACGTCTGAGATTGTTATTACTGCAACGACCCTGAAGGAGTTGACCGGTCGAAGATTATTGTGAGTAAGTGAAATCTTAATTTATCAATTGTGCCACACGGCCATCTGTATTAAAAGAAAAAAATAAGATAAAGGTGGAAATAAAAAGTCGAAACGGCCGTAAACATATACAGTAAAAGCTACTTGTGCATTTTTAACCTTTTGATGTTCTTTTAATTTGTATGAATTACATTCAGTATTATTAGATTTTCTATACAGTTTAACCAGGTTTTGTGATTTGCATCGCAAGTTAATTTTATTTTTTTTTAATATCTGAGCTTAATTTGATCATTTGCTCACTTTTCCATTTTTACGATATCTACGCTTTGTCTACCGTTCTCCCCAGCTTCGGTTTATGACAAAACGTAGGTACGTAAGAAATCGTGATTTGTCGTAGCAAAGCTGGGATAAACGGAATAAACAAGTGACAGAGAGAGAGAGAGAGGGATGTGTAAACTTTTGGGAAAAAAGTGAAAAATCAATATGAGCGTTACGATTATATTTACAAGATTCTAACAACGACAAAAAACACGATTTCACGGCCACATGAATAACCCATGCAGTCAAAAGAAAGAAATAGAAGTGTAAAGATATTTGACCAAAACTAGCCTCCACTAACCACTGGTAAATAAAATTAAGATATCTACAAGAAATGCAGAAAACAAATTATTAATAACAAAACAATATGTTTTGAGAGTAAAATATAGCTTGTACCAGGCAATATTTGAACGCGGGTTATTTTAAAAAATAACACGACATAGTTCCGATGTATTCCTGCGAGAGCTTGCGCATATTATTTTCGTAGTTTTATTTACACTGCACGAACATACCTAACAAAGCTACGAAATGTCGTTCCCGCATGGATTATTGGTGAGGACACCTTGAAGAGGTAGATTTGGCTTCGTAGATTTATGAAATCAACTTTCTAATCATCCTTAAGGAAGTAGTGTGAATATCGTAAATTTGGGAGATCACTCTTCAAATCATCGGTTCCTTCCTGTTCCCCCCAACCATAGGTAGGTGGGCAACATGAAAATTACGAAATTTTTCTCTACCATGGAAGATCAGTTTTATAATTTGACGTCGTCTCTTCTTCGTAACTGTCTACATACTATGTCCTTGGTCTTCGTTTTCCTGGAATTCCTATTGCATTTCCCGCTATTAGCATGGTGATAAAATCGGAGTGCCAAATAAGGTAGCCAAGCATGCTTTTTCTTTTTTTTACTATTATTTTCATGATCTGTTGTCCTTCATAAGCGTCCCTTAGTCCTTGCTCATTTATTTTTTTCGGTCCACGTTATACGCAACATTATGCGCCAATACCAAATTTGAAGTGCTTCTATCTTTGATAGATTAGCTTTTCTCAATGCAAGTCCTCGATTAATCCTACATATATGTAGACGCAACAGTAAATTCTGGAGATTGGGGATTAACTTTTGCCTGATCTTGATCTACAAATCTAAGGTTTTCTTTCTGAAGCCACATGTTTAGCCATAGACATCTAAAAACCGTAAATAAAATTAAAAATTGAAATAGAACCGGGGGCAACTATATGGCAGTGTGCAGTTATATGGCTGTTTTGAACATACGCCTTAGATTGTTCCTCTATTTGGACAGCGTGTAAGACTCATTCTAAATATTCTCCGTTCCCTTCGCCTACAGTTTGGTTTTCAATGAATTAAGCATTGTAAATTATGTTTGCTATTGATTCTAAAAGCGATTTTTTCCGTAAGGGAAGAGAAAAACCCAAACAGAAAAATGGGGCAGGAGTGAAATCCAGACTTTCTATGCTTAAGAGTTAAAATTTTGTTGTTCTGTCCATCTTTCTCTGTCTCAGCATGATACACTTTATTATATTCAATTTGTTTGCATTAATTTTCATCTCTTAGAATTCAACGTGAATGTAATTTATCCTATCTATCTAGTGCTTATCTAAGTGATGCTGAAATATTAATTCTTTCTTGCTCCAATTGGAGAAATATCCTTGTGTGTCATGGTCGGTGTCCAGCTATAAGACATACACTGAAACAATTTACCTGGATGAAGGAGCTACTATTTCTTAGAACGCCAGCCTCCTTAAATGTTAATGGTTAGCTGACTAGGACAAGTAACAAAAAATTGGATTAAAAAGAAATAGGTGAACATTTAAGAATTAATTCTAAAAATTGCTATTAGTAATGTACCTAAAAACAATCATCAAAGAAAATGCAAAACATGGTGGAAAATAACCATAAAAGGAAAAATTGAAATAATACATTCCGACTATTAAAATTAGGAAAGGCGAAAGAGAATTACACAAAGAAACGATGGAAATTGTTACAGGTCATGGATCCTGTAATTTTTATACTAGAAGATTAAACATCAAATATGACTAACATGTTACTGCATGGTAGACCAAACGCCGAACTAACCTATCGGCCATGGGTTTACGCTCCCTACAAGCAACGGCTTTTGGGTCAAATATAGTGAAATGCCACATGATCGTTCTTCTGAAGTTTCATTCCACAGATATAAAATAATCAATCTATGTGACTACTCTTTCTTTGAATTATATTATATTCAATTTTTCAATTTGGAATTCTTGCTAAAATTGGTACATGTAAAAATTGGTATTTGGTTCTGTAGCTATATTTTGCACATTTCAAGTTGGTAGCATTGTTATCCTGGATGTGTATATAAAATTGCCATCTGCCAATTTTGATAACTCACTACGGTACCTGTGTTTCGAGCAGGTGTGTTTCCAAACCTAGTAACTTATTGTGAAATAGCTATCATTTCGCTGCGATTTTTTTTTTTTTTGAAAGAAGAAGGTAAGATGAATATTGTGTAGAAGCTGTACCGTATACTGTATGAATAGTGTATAGAAGCTGTACCGTATAAGAGATGTAAAGAGTAGTTACCAACCTTATCTCTCAAGATTTGTGTGTTTCTAAGATTCCTGAAGGCAATGGTTTCATGGTAAATTCAAGGTCCAAACATAATAGTGTCTGGAGGAAGGTAAGATCATTATGTCGTTTCATTAAGTTTCTGGTTTCAAGTTTGTTAAAGTTTAGTTCTGCGCTTAAATACAATTACTATTGATGCGAATACAGTATATACTGGACATTTCTGACGGGGTATATACTATTCATTTCACTCCGTTTGCTTGTTTGGAAATAGTTCCGCAGCTGTGCTAATGATGGCACTAGGAAAGTAGTACCCAAATCATGTGCTGTTCTATCATGATATTATTGCCACCTTGCATACAGTTTTGATATTTCGTGACTTTTCACGTCACACTCAGTTAAAATATAAATTAGTTGTTTAACAAATTGTTCATTACCATAAACAAGTAATAAAAATATAATTTAAATTACTTTGACGGTTCTCATATTACTTGGATACAAAATAGATAATATCTATGTTGCAAGTGCTATGCTGCTACTTGCTAGTATCCTATGAGCTTTGAGCTTTCTGCAAGTGCTAATCGAACAAATGTCAAGCATGGAATATTTTGCTGGTAAATTATCAGTATTTTGAGAACCTTTAATTTCAAAACTGACCTCGAAAATATCTCAGCCTTCTACTTTTTTTTCGCCAACTGGTAATATTACTTGAAATGTAAAATTTAACTCGAATTTTTGAGGTTTCACTCGTAAACTTCCTGATTTTATATGGAATAGCTCAGCGTTTACATCTTTAAGTGAAAAAATATGGAACTGTCCAAAAAGGCAGTATGAAGTATGATAAAAGCTATCAATACATAAAAGTACTGACAAAATGGTAGAAAACTCATATCTTGGTGGAATTCAATCGAAAATAGTGTGAAAAAAACTTTTAAAAATTGAGAAAAGGTTCAAATTAAAGAATGGGGAATATACGTGGAAAGACAAAATAAATCAAAAAACGGATACACATGTAAACTATAAACCATTAGCTCCATAACCTTCCCGTCAGTCTTGGTTCCTTGTACTCTCACGTTCTTGCACTTTCGATTGGATCATGGAATATATTCCCCCGTGTAAGAAATATAATAAAAGTGGACAATAGTTTTTCTTAAAGCAGTTTATATCTTTCTCTCATAAAACCTTGGATTCATAGCCATCATCGTGCTTTAATAATGAAAATCTGCAATCCAGAATGAAATTCAGTTTAGACAGTGTGGTTTTTTATGCTACTAAAATATTTTGTTCGAAAGGCGGGATGTACTTAATAATTTCGTATTTACGATTATATTCCTAATCTGGACTGTACAGGGCTAATTTATAAATAAATAAATAACGCTTCGCTGAAACTTTATGAGTGCATCTCATTAACCCAAAATGAAATTTGACTTAACATCGGTCTGAAATGAATTTAAATAATAATGATGATGGCAGGCTACATGAGTTCTATATATAAGAACGAAAAGTCCATTATAAAATACAGTTCTCAAATGTACTGCGAGAACATTGTCTGATAAAATGCTGCTGCCCCTTAACATGAAACTAACGTTACTTAGAAATCGAGGAAAACTGAAAAGAAGAAGCCGACGTTCGGCACATTTTTAAAGGTACTAACATTCTATTTTGTCAAAAAACATACTTTGCATAGTTATTTTGTAATGATAAATCTATTCTTAATCTTCTATTCCAAAGCTTTTCTTAAATAAAAAATACAAAATCCTGCGATACTTGTATCTAGGACCATTTTCACTTGACTACAATCTAAAAGCAGAGTAACAAAATTTACTTCACTCAATTAATAAGAAATTTCTTGATCTTAAATTACATTCTCTGCAACTAGAAGGAAAATAACTGGCAATAGGTGATAAATTTCGCAATATGTTTCAAATAGAATGGTTGGGAAATTTTTCAAAGTTTGTACTTGGGTTATTCTTACATTCGTCTATATCAGCGTTTCCCATCCGGTGTGCCGCGGCACACTGTTGTGCCGTGAATGGGCTACTGGTGTCCGCGAGGAATCGAAACAAAATTATTAATTTTATAGCAATCAAATTGCAAAACGTAGGGAAAAATGTATATTTGTATTTCACATTACTATGAACCTCTACTATGAATCTACAATTTTAAGTTTTATACAGGCCCGTATCCAGGGGGTCTAGTGGACCGGGGCCCCTAAAATTTTCCACGGTAGGCTTGCAAATGAACTATAATATGGTGATGAACGATAATATTTTTGGATCGTCCCCCCTAACTTCAGCCGCCCCCCTAGATTTTTGGGCTGGCTACCAGCCTGGTTTTATACCGTGTTACTGTTCTGTACATTTCTAATGGTGAAAAAAGTATTTATCATCACTGTTATGACCATTATTGCTTTTTTATTGTTGCAGACTATTTCGTAACTTGAAAATTTAAAATATCATTCAATCCTTTCGACAAATTGCCTACATTTGTGTTTTAAAAGCAAAAGAGATTTGTTTGTTCGTTCGTTATTTAGTGATCTTCCTTCTTAGTAAAAGGTAGGATACATTTTTTTAAAAAGGAAGCATATTTTTTAAAACTTGAGTCCAATATTTCATTGCAATTGTTTTCTATTTTTAAATTAGAATGAAAAGTAAGCATAATGATTTACCACGGGAAAAAATCAGTGATCGAGCTTTCTTCTCTGTGTGGAGATTAACAACCACAGAGAAAACACCACTGTGCTTTATATTTATAAATAATAATATCTATAAGTGTGCCGCGAGAATCCCAGTGACACCCGTAGTGTGCCGCAAGTTGAAAAAGGTTGGGAACCGCTGGTCTATATTCTCTAATAGGATCTCAATTCATTTCACTCGCCTAAAAGGAATGAAACGGTCTGAAATTATACCATCCGCAGAGTAGGAGCCGTTCTGATCACCACGTTTGAAACAAGTTTAATGCTACGAACAAAATTTCTTTCATTGTTTGTCAGTACGGACATTAATACTTCCTTCTTCATTAAAAAAAAAATACTCACAAGGTTACTTGCCTCTTATACTAGGAATAGCAGTATGTCATATATACCTCTACGATAGGCTCAGAGCACCGAAAAAAAAATCGAATTGGAAAGCGCTTGAAATAGAACGAGTTGAAACATTCTTTGTAGTTTCAGGCTAAAGATATTCTTACAAATTTCTAAATTGTTGGAAGCACAAACTCCTAATTTGTTACAGTTAACTAAATACTATAAATGAAAATAAATTATTTATTCCGTAAAGTTGGTTCTAGAATAGCTGCCGAGTAAAAGATACAAATCCGAAACAAGGAAATCCGAAATCAGGAAAACATTTTCAATCCTTCTTCTTGAAATATTATCAAACTTGTGGTTGGTAATAATACTTTTTCCGCTTCTCAACACAAAGGATATAATTTGAAATTGTCTTATCCGTAATAACTGAGGGAAACTCATTTGTTGCAATATGATACAATATAAAACATACAATTATGTCTGTAGATAACAGAAACTAAAATCATCCATTTCTTATATTTTTTACCTACTCTAAATTTTGAACTCTCATTTACGCGCTCTGAGGGACTAAGTTGGAGTTGTTTCACTTCAAATCACATTATCGCTACCCGATGAGTGAAATAATTAGTTATCATTTTCTACAATCTAGGAAGGGATAATAATATCCTAGGTAAGAACTATACAATTATACCTAATCGTATTATTTGTAACATGTTTAGAATGTGGATCTATTAATGGCGTGCGTTCTGCTTTTCACCATAGGGGATATAATTTGAAATCACACCATTTAAAAGACAAGTGAAATGATAAAATTTTCGAGGGCCTTACAGAAAGAATGGGCCTAGTTATGAATCAAACAATTTCTTACTTTTTTATTTGAGACCCTGAATATTCCAGGGTTTTCTTCCTGGCCTATAAAATCCCGGGAAGGAATTTATTTCCATTTCTTTACTTTATCTTCCAAATTATAAGAACAATATGACTAATTACTTGACTTTAATATATTATGACTTACTTCTAGGTTTTAAAGAATTTGGTCGTTAAAAAATTTCAAATCATTTGACTGCACTTTATATAACTAATATAATTTTCTTAAGTTTCATTTCCATTTGAACTAAAAAGTAGGGTAATTGTTTAGTATAGGGGCCAAAAACAAGCAAAACGTAGGACAATTTACGGAACAAAAGAGTTGATAGTGATGTTCAAGTACTCAAGAAAGTATCGAACACAATTTTTTAGGGCGGTAGGGGATTTGCACAAAGCGTAAGTGTAAGAGGAAGTGATTTATGCGAGAAAAGGAAGTGAAAAAAATGAAATCTCTGAGTTTTACGTCCCACGGTTATGCCGGTTAGGTTAAAGGAGAGGTGATGATGAGTAATGAATGAAATAGTGGAATGAAGAAAGTGGGAGGAAACGGGAGAACCCTGAGAAAACCCACACACACGGTGTTTGTCCACCACAAAGTTCACTAGGCGGGGGCTGGGATCGAACCCGGGACCCCTATCACCAGAGGTGAACACTCTACCACTGAGCCACCGCGGCCCCAGAAAAGGAAGTGAATTGCTGGCAACGAAGATAGAAAAGAAAGAGCCCTGCGGGGCTCTATCCCGACTACACTCGCTAACGCTCGCTCGGCAATGCCGTCTGAATTTAATGTTGGTAACGTATTTTAACATATGAAGCCATAAAGCAACCGCATCAGAATAGAATATCGCAAAAAGTAGGCGCATATGATTGTCCACCAAAGATAAACAATAGCCAAAATAGCAAAGTACTGATTTACAAATGATGAAAAAAGAACCATTTTTAAAGTAATTTAGAATTTCGTAGAAATTGAGATGTAGCACTATTAATAAACCCTGAAACACTGTAAGTAATAGACGTCGGTCTGTCTCCTGTCTCTGGCTTGAATTTTTGAAGAGGTATTCGGATTTCACTTACTTGTGAATTAAAGCATGACATTTCGAGAAATGGGCAGGAAGAAAGGTCGTGTGGCAATATTACATGTTAAATTATAGATAAGAATTTTTCTTGGAAATATTGTGAACATACATATTTATGCCTAAATGTTGACAAAATTGTGGGACATGTGTCTTCTGGCAGTTACCCTACCTAATTTGTTTATAACATGTAAAATTTAATATGTTTATATCAGTTGTAAAGTCAAGTTTAGAAAATCCACTTACATGTAAATTTAAACTTTTTAGCGGTTTAAAAATATGTGGACTTACTATACCATTTTTGAATCATATTTTCTTTCGTAGAACATATTGTAAATAAATATCTATTTATGCATACTTAAAATAACATAACATCGTTCAGAATATACATTTTAAAGACTCCTCTGGGGACAACTGTAATAATATACTGTGATATACAAACGATTTTAACTTTGAACTGATATATAGAAATAGAATGCATTTTTATTTGTGATTGTTCATAAATTCCCAAAAAATTCCCATTTTTGGGAATCTTCCCGGGAATATTCCAGAAAAATATCTTCCCGGGAATTTGCCCATCACTAGTCTTGTCATGTTCTCGTCATAGGACAGTTTGTGCATGTGGATAAAGCCTTCGCCGTTGTTCGAATTGCTAGCGCGTGCCATTGGTGCACGTGGTCCCGAGTTTGATTCCCGACGTAAAAGGGCTAAAAATTAATTTTACAATCAGTTACATTAATTAATTACCCGTCATCAGCGCAGAAGTTAGAGGGAAAAAAGAGAAAATCTATTATGCCTATAGTTTCGAGTAGCATGTTCTTAATTATATCATATTTTAGTTAAATTCTGAATTGCAAAATAAATTAATATCAGTATAACATGTGTATTTTAGGAGAGCTGTAAAGTGGTACTATTTCATTTTTATTGGAGACACGGTGGCTGAGTGGTAAAGCTCTGCTAGTTTGTTTAGCTTCCGTCAAGCGGGTTTTTAGTTGAAGAACAAAAACGTGTACCTGGGTTTTCGCGGTATTCTGACGTTTCCTCCCACTTTTTTCACTGTACCGTTCATTCATTGCTGTCATCACCGTCTGCCTTGGTGCATAATTAAGTAACATTAAAGTAAAAGTAATAAAAACTAGAACACCTTCTTAATGTATAAAATGATTAGCCCGCTGGCCGGATTCGGGCTTTCAAAGCATAAATCACATTTGGCCTGTGTATCAATTTTTAAATATACAACCATATTTCTCGGGACTAGCTTTGTAAATATGTTTTACAACGATATTTATTGGAAAGTTCTTTCTGGAGAACATTCAAAGCAGAACTGCATAATTAAACCTCCAATTGCTGTAAATAAAAATACAACTTCCAACAACACAATACAATAAAATACAATACAAAAATACAACTTTCTTTGTAGTTTCCAGCTAAAGATATTCTTACAAATTTCTAAATTGTAGAAAGCACAAACTCCTAACTTGTTGCAGTTAACTACTAAAAATGAAAATAAATAATTATTTATTTCGTAAGGCTGGTTGTAGAAAGCTGCAAATAAAAGGTACAAATCCGAAACAAGTCGGGAAAATATTTCAAATCCATATTCTTGAAATATTATCAAACTTGTGGTTCATAATAATAGTTTTTCCGCTTCTCAACACAAAGGATATAATTTGAAATTGTCTTATCCCTAATAACTGAGAAAAACACATTTGTTGCTATATGATACAATATAACAAATACAATTATGTCCGTAGATAAGAGAAACTAAAATTATCCATTTCTTCTATTTTTTTACCTAATTTAAATTTTGACTTCTCATTTACGCGCTCTACTAAGGTGGAGGTGTTTCAATTCTAATCACGTTATCGCTACCCGATGAGTGAAATAATTAGTTATCATTATGTACAATCTAGGAACGGATAATAATATCCTAGGTAAGAGCTATACAATTATACCCAATCGTTTCATTTGTAACATGTTTTGAATTTGGAACTATTAATGGCGTCCGTTCTGCTTTTCAACATAGGGGTTATAATTTGAAATCACACCATTTAAAAGACAAGTGAAATGACTAAAATTTTCGAGGGTCTTACAGAAAGAATGGGCCTAGATATGAATCACAAACAATTTCTTACTTTTTTTTATTTATTTCAGACGTGTTTCCAAACTGTAGTGATTATTGATGTCATTTTCGATTTCAAGTGTTGAATGCTTTAAAGATTATTATAAATATTTTTATACATAACTGGAATCCTTATGTATTGTCCACGATTACTCAATAGGTTATGATTATTAATATATATTTTTGCTATGTCTTTTTTATGTTATGTTAAACAAATGATACACATTACTAATTTCTTCCGTAGTATTAGGTAAAAATTCATATTATAGTACTGTACAAACTTGTATTTTACCATGTGCCAGGCGAAATAGAACTAGCTTACGGCAAAGAATGTGCATACAAAAAAATTTGAAATAGGAAAATCATAAGAATAAATAAGAAAAGCAACAATCTTGCGATTTTAATTGCAATTCGTTATCATAAATATAATTATAACTATTATTATAAAAATTAAACAAAATAAGTACCAATGAGAAACACCTACTGCGCTAGAAGACTATGGATTCGATGGTGATAGCGGTCCTATTTGATCATTTTCTCATCTCTACACTTCCTAATATTTTGGGGTCTTTCACGTCTATAGTACTCTACTCCATAATGTTAGTTATAAGTGTATATTAACTAGCTCTTATAAATTAGTATACGAATCGAGCTTCATCCTCCTAACGTGATGACAGCGAAAGAGAAAGAGTAAGTTAATAACATTTTTAACACTTCCTTTTCAAAAATTAAGGTAAACCAAATAATGATATATAACCTACCGTTTAATCAAAATTATGATGTCTTGCATAAAACTACTTTGAAGTACCATAAGACACTTTGCACAAAATTTGAAAAGAGATTCACAGTACTCTGTCGGTAAAACCATGAACAGCAGAGAGGAAGTTTCAACTGCCACCGTAAGATAGAAGATGTAACTGTATTTCGGCTATAATGTTTGCGGTTAATTCAGTTCAAATTACCGGGAAAGTTCTAGTAGAGGTAAAGGCTGATAAAGGCTGCAAAGTCACTGTAAAGGATGATAAAATTTAACAGATATCATCTATAAGAATTTCCGTCGAAGTTAAATTAGTTCCGTAGAATACTACCATGTATAATGGGACTTTGATGCAGTAGTTGAAATTGAAATGTGAAACGTTCTAAATTCATAAAACACGTAAAACTGTGAGAAGGCGTTTAAGCCTTTACTAGGGGTTAATTTGCACCAGTGCAAAATACCGCTTAGATAGGAAATTATTACCACTGGAGCCTCCTGTGTTTTAAATTTAGGTAAATTTTCTATTGAGGTAGATGCTGGAACGGATTGCTTGTTAGAAAACAAATAATGAACAGTGGCAGATCCAGAAAAGTAGTATGAGAGGCGCTTCATTTAAAAATACTTTTAAAAAAAAATCACTAGACTTTTGGGGACTGGGCTTGCAGCTTATACACGTAGGAATCACTAGCAATAGCTTTTAGGCAAATCTTTACTTTGACTCAAACAGTGACTGCAACGATTTATCTGATCCGGTATCGGAAGCAGTTTAGATATGATTACCAAAATGCTCCAGTTTGCTCCCGGAACCGGATCAGTTGAATCGGTTATAGTTACTGTCCGAGTCAAAATAATGTACAATGTTAAGAATTATACTATAAAGACAAGGGCCATAATGTTACTAAACACCATTCTTAATCAATCCAGGTGAAGTGGTGACTATCAATATTGATACCTATATGGGGACTACCACCCCACCCACACCCTACTCAAGTACCATAAAAACTTCCAAAAAATAATAATATTTAATCAAACCACAACTATAAAGCTAACGTAAGAAGGAAAAAAAATTAAAAGAACACTCATCACTAATTATAAATCAGTGAAGCATGACAAGGAGAAATAAATTACATTTCACCAAGATAAACCAAGGAAAAATAAATTACATTTCACAAGCAGCAGCAAAACAAATACTTTGGCAAATACTCAAATGCAAAGCAAATCAAGAATAAAAATAATATGAATTAAAAAACGAAAGCACCCGCCGTTTCGCCATACCAGAACACTCATGAGTAATGAACTCTTAGTTTCTGATTCCCGAAAAAGTAAAATGGCAGGAACGCATGCGCAATACTCAACTAGATATTACTGAAAAATGTTCGTTTCTGCACAGACGTCGATTTATTAAAGCGAGCAAACTTGTTATTATTACAAACAAGACTAACCAATAAACGCCTACTTTTACCATACGTCGGGAATATCTTCAGCGTTCGACCACAACCATCACAGGTTTTCTCTAACTCAATTATACCACAATGCTGAAAAGTGATATGAGTTAGTATCCGAATCTAATACATACTTATTTAAAAGCGACAAGTTCAAATTGTTTGAAACGAAAATTCAATTACACGCTCATCGCATTCCACCAGCAACAGCACACACATAAAGCAGACAGAACATGTGACGTCACAGTAACAAACTGCCATATGAGTGTACAGAGACACTTAGTGGAAAAAATAAGAACTACCACCAATCTCTGAACTAAGACGTCACACCAAAGGCACGAACAATTCCAACAAGTGACTCACGCAGAAACAGTTTCAGGAAGTGACTAAACCTGTAAGAACCGATTAAAGTCACTGTTTGAGTCTAATTGCAGACTTGGCGTTTTTTTTTAAAAAAAAAAAATCATGCAATTTTGGGTGGGTTTCAGCCTGAAGGTTACAAATCCCGTAAATCTTAAACTGATTAGTGTTCGGATCATATTCTTGGACAAAGGGAATAACCAAATAAAATCAGTTTACAAAAATGATTTTTTCTGTTCGTTAGTTGGCACTTTTGTGGGAAAAAATTTAAACTATTAGAATGAGGTTTCAGAGTCGGTACCAGAAAATACATAATTTCCTTTACAAATATCGATAATTCAAAGTAAGTACTGATACCGGTACCATCATTATAATATCAAAATTAATAAAATGCATGCAGTTTTGTGCAGAGTGTAAAATGTTTAAATACTGAATGAAAACATTGCACAGAAACGTATGTTCAACATACTTTTTTGGATGTTGTTGAAAGGAACCCCACGTATGAAACGCTTCACATTTCAATTTCAACAATTGAATCAAAGTCCAATTATACGCACTAGTATTCTACGAAACAAACTTAACTTTGACGGAAATTCTTTTAAATTTAGTCTGTTTTTCCATACCACTACAACAGACCCTCTTGGTAATTAGAACTGATGCTAACCCCCAACATTATAGCCAAAATACAGTTACATGTTCTTCTTAAAGCGTAGTTGAAACTTCTTGTTTACAGCTCATGGTTGTACCGACAGAGGACTACGTAACTCTTTTCATATTTCGTGCAAACTAACGACCGATGTGTAAAAAAACCCCGTGTTACGGTATCTAGTAACCACTGTAAACGAAATGGAGAATCAAAATTCATTGTGACAAATCATGACACGGGACTAGAAAAATGTTTGGGAATGAAGGAATCCGTATAATTAAGAAATTACACCCCTAATGTATTGTGGTACTTCGGAGCACAAACATGCAAGCAAAGAAAGCATTTCAGAATGTTACCTATAGAAAACTTAGGAACGTTCAAGTACACATTCAACACGCAAGACATGTAAGTTTATCCTAAATAAAGTATTTTGCGCTATCCTCGTTTACCAACATTCTGCGTAATGCCCTAATCTGCATAGCAATCTTCTATTTACTGGCCATCTATCGCATGCTCGTTATAGTTGTTAGTACAATAATTCATATATCATGTAAGTTTACTAAGCCCTTAAAGTGATCCTATATTGAGAAATGGAGGTCCATACCCTAGAAATTATTGCTGAGAATATAAAAAGTCGACTTCCTTGAAAGAAATTAGTGCACTATGAAATGAATTTGTGTATAGACCTCTACAATTAATGAACATCCATTGTTGGTAAAAATGTTCTTAATTTTGTATTTTGCTAATGTCTTTGTAAGCCCTCCGTAGAAATGTGCCCATTTAAACTAAATGCTGAGTAAAATTACAAACGTCCATAGTTTTTGTTCCAATATAATACATTCCACGTTTAATTTGGAAAATTTTAGGATGAATATCATTCTCGCGATTTCTTATTTTACAAAAGTCTCTATATAAATAAAACAATGGTTATAGTATACAACAGGTCCTCATCATTTCCCAAGGACTCACGAAGTTCAGTCTTGTACGGATTATTTATTGAGGATCTAGGAACTTGAAAATGGGGTAACAAAGCGACTTTCATTTACTTATCGACTGAAACTTGTACATGACATACCACCTTTTCTGTACGTGGTGCAAGAGTTAGAACTATTCTCGAGTACGGTGCACTTTATGTGCGCCTCTGTAGAGCCCTTGTACTTTATATTTCACTACGTGTGTGGGGGGGGGGGGACTTGAACGCATATTGCATGTCTTGTACTCGTGGATAGTTCTTACTGTTGCATTACGTACAAACGTGATGGTATTTCATGTAGAAGTTGTAATAGCACACATAAGAAACGCAGATCACGGTGTACTCATACGGCATATTCCAGTGTGAGTACAAAATGATCTGGGTTTCTTATGTGTTCTATTACCACTTGTACATGACATACCACCATTTCTGTACGTGGTGCAAGAGTAAGAACTATCCTCGAGTACGGAACACGATGAGGATCTGTTGTAGGCCTATACTATTACCATTCGTTTATATCTTGACAAAAAAATCGATTTCTTGTTATTATTTGGTATACAGCTAGTGTATGTGTGCCACGTCATCTCCAAATTGTAGATTTACTAACTTACGTTCGAGATATCAGCCATACCTAAATACTTGTTGTAAAGCATTTCTTTTAACCAATTTTCCAAACCCATGTAACCGTATTATCAATCTGAACCAATTAGTATATGAAAAATTGAACATTACCCTTCTGGCCGAACGGAATATAAATTTTTTGTGGTTAATTGTTGGGAGTCATTAGAGTACGACGCACAAGTCTCCTGAACCACTACTTTTCTTAGCGTTTCTATATTACTTTCTAATGCAGGATCTGATTCTGCAAATTCTAATTTCAGCATATCAACGGTCACTTTCACATCCAAAGCTGTACCCTTGTCCATTGTTTGCTCTCCTTCCGTTCTAGATAATATTAACTCTTTGTTGTCAGTCATCAGTTTGTATGTCCACCCTTTCCCTTCGAGTGGATCTTCCTGAGGTAAGTCATAAACAATTTCTTCTTTACACATTAATTCCAACTTAACAGACGCCTCACCAGCCATTGTGAATTCAAATTATATAAGAATTTAACACTGTTCTTATACTTCCCTTATATTGTTTGCTAGTGTTTTAATGAAATGATTTACGAGAACTTTCAGAAAAGCAACTTTATTTTTCCAGTCTTCTTCTTCTGCGGTTGCGTATTTCTTTCGTAAAGTGATTCAAGGTTAATAGAATGAATAAAGTTGGGTTATATCGGTAAAGGGACGCTGATTGGCTGGTGAAATGACGTCACTGCAGGAGCAGCTAGGATGGCGAGAAAGTGTAGAGGAGTAGACAAGCCAAGCGCACAGCCACAAGTAACACAAGACAAGGTTTGCACAGGAAATAAACAATAATAAATAATTTTAACCCGAGAAAGGTAAACTACGTAATTTTTACGTGTACAAGTTGCAAACACTGATGTGACGTGGCAGGAATTGTGCGTAGAAATACAAACCTCTAGATATGCTATCACGGGTTAGTTGACGAGATTTTCCGACGTTAATTACTTCTGTATGTGTTATGTTATCTGTGCCAAACGATTGAATGTAGAAACTTATACGTAAATTTGACGTATGTTTACCTTTTAATGTAAATTCTTACACGTAAGTTTAGCGTGTGTTTACCTTTAACGTTAGTTTTCTTGCACGCATTTTGTACGTATGTTTACCATCAATGGACTATTGTCATTCGTAAAGGATTAATTATTACTACAAAAATCGACGAGGGTGGAGCAATAAATAGAAAGAAGCTATTTTAGGAATATTAGAGAAGACCTCAGATTCAGAAATGGAGGAAGATAACGTTGAATTTTATGTTAGATCAAAAGAAGAAGCAGATGACTCCGACAAAGATCCAGATTACTATCCCTGTGAAATTGATATTGAACAACATTTTGTGTCAGCAATTTAAACTGTTGAATGTGAAACCACAAATCCAACCAAAGAAGCAAAAAGTTTCCAAATGTAAAAACGAAAATAGCAGTCTCGCCACGCATTCAAGAGAAGAATCTGGATAAAATTAGACAGAGAGGGCAGTATATTTTACAGATGAGAGGGCAAAATGAACTTCCATTTGACGAAAGGCAAGTGAAAGTTAGATGTTTTACTGAATTGCTAGGAAAGAATGGTTTTCCTAGGAAGACAAATCGAATGACAGATTCAACTGGGGAGATCCCAAGAAGGAACACTGCCGTCACTGCAATAAGCCAGTAAGTGATGAACATCAGATCAAAATGTGTCCTAACTGTGTGTGATTTAGGAACCAAACTCACATGTAATGTGAGAGAACAATTCAATATCAATTCAATATTTCCAAGTAACAAAAATAATCAGTGATATATCTTGACTTTCTCAGACGTTTGTTCTTAAGTGTTAATAATATTTATTTTGCTCTTCTATGTACTTCTAAAAGATTTAAGATAATAGCTGCACCGTAACTTATGATTTTTTCCTGGGGGAAAGCATTAATACGCGTATTTGGTCCCACTAGAAAATGTTTTTTCTAATTCTTGGGCCCCCTCTCTTTCCATTTTCTCTTAGTCTTTATGAGCCCCCCAAAGCCTGTATGGACTCCCACACGGCAAGATCTGCGGGGCGGTTACTTACGCCCCTGGGTCCGTTCCATACATGACAAATTAATTAAGGGGATAATATTGACAAATCTCAAAGCCATACTAATAAATATTATTACTAGGGCCCTTAATTGTAGATCTTTATTTTACTGAAATGGGCCCACGACTCATGTTTGTTTTATATACCTTTTGTATAGTGTTTTGTTTTTGTAATGTAGGGAACCTGTTTGATGCTTCATTTATAATTTCATGTTCGTATCGTATATGGAGTAAGAAATTTCTTTCTTAAAATGGGACCCCTCGAACGGCTTGAGCTTCTCTAGGTTGCAGTTGTCTCCCCTGCCCCCACAAATTACGGCCCTGGATAATAGTTGTGCTGTCATACTATCTAAACAATAAAACTTCGATTTTGGAACCTTGAGCAAAGCAACAATATTAGTTTCTAAATGAATCGTATATTTATAGATCGTTATTTAGTGTGTACGTAAATATTACGTATGTTTACCTTTAATGGGTTGATAGTGAAGTTTGCCTTTCTAGGGTTAAATAATAAACCCACGTACCTTTTTCTGCTTAGTTGTTTGTTGTAGGCCTCACTGTGGCTGAGGCATGCCTAGTCGAGATTTTCTTTAATGGGCATTTGTTGATTTTAGAATTTTATTTCTATTATTCATGTATTTTATGCGAATGAACATCCTAGTTCTTACATATATCTTAATTAAATGTTCATTCACATCAGGATACTTTTCACTTATTTTCGCGGTTAGTCTTTTTACAATGTTTTTTTTTTCACCGGACATTGTGCTGGTACCATTAATGTTATTGAAAATAAGTTCAAAACCTTTCATTTTTGACATCCATTCCTGGAACGAGGAGACCACCACGTGACAGAAACTCGATCCAACCTTCAGATACTGTACCGGGTATGGAAGGAAGTACATCTCTAGATAGTGTACCCATTGATGTGTCGTATTTTCTTCCTCGATGAGCGATGTATCCAGCAAGAAATCGAAACCCTTCCACTGAGCAATCTGTCTGTTAAGCCGGCGATTCGGTAGGTGTTCTGTCATCTGATACAAAGAGATTTTCGATTTCGGTTTCGCCTTCAATCATTGCCAAGGGTTGTGCCATATCTTGTAGAATTCCTTCTAATAATTTCGATGTCAAGAAATCTCCATCATCTTCTTGCGCGATAGGAACTTCATTTCAAAGAGGGATTTCATTTATATTTTTCCCCATAAGCAAAAGCCGCAAACGGTGTTTAAATTCGATTGGTGTCGGATGGTCATAGCAATTTCTTCTTGCATTTCATTGCGATCTTTAGTAAGGGACATTGCGAACTGGTTTTCTTTTGCGCAAGCAGTCAGGAGATATGCACGAATATGTGCCAACTCTGCTATGGGGACTATATTTCTGAACACTTTTAACTTCATTTTGATGTGCCCATTTTTGGCCTCTAATGGCCATCTGTCTTTGGTGACTACACGTGTAAAGTTTAAATCAACTGCTTCATGTTGTTTGGAACCCTTTTGTATAAGAGCCTGCATGTTGGCAAGATCCCTGCTTCCTGCAATTCAGGTATGGAATTCCGAAATCCTCCATCGACCATGCTATATCAAATCGGCAAATTATTAGCAGCATCTCTGAACAGGGAGTTGGTATCGTTGGCATCGTTATTTGCACTCACGAATGGGCCTATAACATCGATAATAAACCCAGACGGTGCGACAATCATCATTGGCTTTACAAGAGGACGACACTTGTGTACACTGTAATTATGTGACTTTTCAGTACATATGTAAGTACCACCCATAACTAACATAATCTTATTTGCTGGAATTCCATATACATGTAATTGTCTATTCCACTCCGGAACTTTGGTAAGAACGAGATTCGGATCTTTGTTTTTAATACCTAGAACAGTGGGAACAAATCTTTCTACCAAGACCTCCCAAACAGATTGCAGTGTTCTACATACTCCACTTTAATCTTTGTATTTAAATAATGCAGCTAGGAAACTTTGTCAAATCATTTCGCAGTTTCATGAGAAGCATTGCCAATCTGTTTCAACATTCGTGTTGGGACTTGGTCGCAAATGGGAACAGAACTGACAAAGATGCATAAACTGTTCCTTTTTTTTACACCAGTGAAAGCAAATAGGTCATTGTCCTAAACACAGGCAACATCAATAGCGTATGAACAGGGTTCAGTTTGAACACTACAACTAATCATATCCACTTCAGCCGAAACAGTTTCGCTACAAGCACAACTAGCCACTGGAACTTCCTTAAGCAAGATTTTAACTTCTCACCAACAATTTGTACAGAGCTAATTAACTTCCGCTACAAAACAGAAAGATTTCTCAAGCGAACCACGCAAGTAACATACGGCCTGTAACTCCATTTGACCTCCAATGGCTCCTTTCCGTTTGCCTCGAAATCATTTTTTTCATACCCCACACCCTGATGGCTGAATATTTGCCATAATCACAACAACCAATGTTACAAACAATTATGCGAAACGAATCAAAGATAGAATATCCTCGTTAACTGACTTCTATATCACAGCAATGTCACTCCGGAATGATCATCCTCAGATTGAAAAAAATAGATGCACAGTGGTGTAAACAGGCACTAAAAACATTCTGTAGCATCAAGTGATACCACAAATACAATTCGCAGTAAGTAGAGTAATTGAACGAAACGCTGTATATTGGTGGATTCGTTGCTCCAGGTTATTACGCTTGCACTATCCTCTCTCCCTACACTATCTATACACTATGAATACTACGATGATGATGTTGCTGATCTGGTATTATTCTGCCCAATGGCAGGTCTTTGATCCAAAGGTTCTTTTCGAAAGATGAACTCAGAGAAACATTATTTGCTGCGACATATTATCCTATACGCCGCAAGTAAACATTCTCGATTTCCGATTATTTGTCCGGCACAGTAGTCGGAACCTATAAAAGTCTCCAGCGTGGTTTTTAATTATTATTTGCCGGTGTTTATGCTTTACACGCTGTCCAAAATCCAGCTTCCTACGCTGAACCCAAAATTCCTAACAAAATCCATTCTTCACATAAGTATCCCATATACTCTATTATAAAATATTTTGACATTTTGCTCCATCTCCATAATAATTACTTTATTTCGGAAACTAAATTTTTTCATAATGTGTTAGCCCTATACCTTCCTGAAAGCACCAGAGGTTTGCAAAAATTTGACACTTGAATTTTGAGGTCCTTGTGTCAGGGGTTATTTTCATCCTATTTTTCACTGAAAGAGATCTGTAATTCAACAAGGAAATAATTATATATATATGATAATTAAATTAAAATTCATCGTATGACAAACATTTTACCATTTAATATCGTAAAGATCTCTTATATCAGTATTGTAACAGAGCGGTGTTTGAACGATTGACCATAGAAATTAAAACTTCTATTAGTGATAATTTCACTGTTTTATTATAAGTGTAAACTAACAAGAAAACATTCCGATTTGGTGAATTTAATTGCTGAAAGTGGTTACTAGCACTGGATTCCGCACCAAAAGAAACAGAAAAAGAGGGTGTTTAGTGACAGACCGTATACAGGATGGAAGATAATTGAAAGCAAAGTACGAATGTCTAGATCTAGAAATTGTCTAGAAATGATATGTCAATTTTGAAATGGGAAGAGAGATTGGATATGAGGAATGAATGTATAGTTCAAATGACGACGTAATGTGAATCATGAGGGACATCTGAAAAGACGCCATGTTGGAATACGGGAAAGGGATCATGCGGCATATGGCCATTGACGCACACCATCCATTAAAATGAACAGTGACCAGTACAGTTTGAGATCTCTGTTTAATTTCAACTGTTATAGAACTTAAGACTGATTGTGAAGTTGATAGAAAAATGACGACATCAGAGTGCACATTTGAAAAACGATAAAGATGTACAATCGGGATCGTCACAGCTGTCTCCGGTATTGAAACTAGAGCAGTATTCGACAGGTGTCACAAATGTGCGAGGTGTTGTTTGCAAATATCCAGTTTTGTTGAAAGCATATTTAATCACAGCTTGGAACCTTGGTGCTGTAAACAGGAAGTGGGTGAGTGATTGCAAGCTAATGAAGTTGTCCCGTTGTCATATTTTGAAGTCCCATGACAAAAAAGGTGTCTATTATATATTTTACGAAATTCGTATATGTACCGAAGAAGAACACATCCAGTGGTTGTATGAGTAAGGTGCAACCATCAGGGATAGGAGTCGGGTAAGTTCAATATTGTCCATTTTCTGCACCAACTCTTAATCTTTATTGGTCCTCCATAAATCATCGAGGAGCAGCAGTTATATTTGCTTATAGAAGGCCAGAAAACATCAGTTATGAACTCCTTCAGCCTGTCCTTGGTCGTGTTTGCACTTTTACCAGCATATCAACGAATATTAGGTGGATCGGAAGGCTTCTTGGCTGGAAAGTGGCTTCATTCACGTTTGTGGTTGTCCCTCATTCACGTCACCTTTATTGCTACATTACCATAGGGTGCGTTACATGGTACTGCTACGTTGCCACAGCGCATAACGCCTCCTGTTGCAGAGGTCTCTATTGATTTCAGTAGACGGTGTGCGTCAAGAGCCATATGCCAGTTGATCCATTTAACGTAGGGGAAAGGAGGGTAAGTTGACGAGGTGTTTAAGATGACGAATTGTCAATTTCAGAATCCTGAAGTGATATGGCAACACAGCCTTCATGCGGTTCGGAAGGCACTAGTGCCACACGTGTTGGGAGATAGAAACTATTCCAATCGGCCGTGTTCCAGTTGACCAGGAGTGGTTTGACTGTTTTCACGTCGATTCGTTGTAAGATTCCGGTGTCAGAAAATAACGTCTGAAGCTATTGTGGTAAGTCCCCAGGACATGATTTGTGTTTTTTCGAAACAATGTAGTATATTAATTACATCAATAGCTCAATGTAACTCAGAAATAACTTGATGACAGATTTGTCTCTTTTGCAATAAAAATGACTGTTTCGCGTAAGATGACGAATCAAATAGGCGGACAAGATGGCGAATTCGTCATCTTGCCCGAGCTGCGTGAGCGTAACAAGGGAGCAATTTGGAAGAATAGTTTATGACTATGTCGAGACTATGAAGATACCTCACCGATTCAACCAAGAAAAGAAGAAGGCCAGCAAGGACTTCATCAAGACCTTTATGAATAAATTGCATTACTCTCTGCGAAAAGCGGAACTACATCTGCAGGGAGGCTAGCTGCTTTCAACAAAACAAATGTTGAATCATTCTTTAATGTCTATAAAGATGTTTTAAATGAGAAACACTGAATCTCATCAGATTTTTAACATGGATGAAACGAGCTGTTCAAATGTACCCACGAAAACCCCA
Organism: Thermobia domestica; assembly: GCF_964235325.1. Lineage (NCBI taxonomy): Eukaryota > Metazoa > Arthropoda > Insecta > Zygentoma > Lepismatidae > Thermobia > Thermobia domestica. The sequence continues at coordinate 35,687,889 of NC_137467.1, forward strand.
AACGTATTAAGTTCAAAAGGAAATCGAAGAGTAATTAAAGTTTCTTCTGCTGAAAGAGGGTGAATGTAAGTGTGGGTGTTCGTTTTAGTGCTGTTGGCAACTACCTCTCACCATTCTTTATTTTCCCCAAGGTGCGTATGCAGGAACACTTTTTGAACAATGCTCCTCCTGGCTCTGCTGGTATCTGGAATGAGTCCCATCCCATATTACCTTACAGGCAGTTAACGTGTACAGAGAAAATCATATTAGCCTCTTAGGATTTCCTCCTCACACAAGCCACCGGATGCAGCCTTTGGATGTTGCTCTGTATGGTCCATTGACAACTGCATATAGCCGTGCTTGTGATGACTACTTGATTGCTCCTCCAGGTGAGAGAATCAGCATAAAGAATGTTGCTGCCATTCAATGTGGCATATAGTAGGGTGGCCACGATCAGTCACGCAGTAAAGGGTTTCCGTGCTACAGGGTTAGTGCCATTAAATTTTCAGATTTTCAGTGATTCTTATTTCGAGCCATCATTGACAACCGAAAGACAATATGTTCCTGAAGTTACAGCGACCGCAGCAACTGAAATAAATGCCACGGAACATTCAACAACTACAATGTCTAACTCAGCATCTGCATCATCTGTATCAGTACCTAAACCTTCTATTCCAAAATTGTCTCCTTCCTTTGCGCAATCTAACCAAATGCACTCTGAACCTGCATCAACACTTGCAGAACCCGATTCTTCCATTTTTGAACCCGGAACATCTCATGCAGAACCTGGACCCTCAAATGCGAAATCATACAATGGTCTACCCCTTCTTCCTAAAGCAGTTAACGAAGGAAGGAAACAGCGAAAGAAGCTGCCTTCGTTGCTTATCACCAGCAGTCCTGTCAAAAGAACTCTGGAAGAAAGGAAAGCCGGGAAATAAGCCAAAAAGAAGACAAAAGAAGATATGCGTACCCAGAAAAAGGAACACGGAAACGAAAAGACAAATCTCCGTAGTATACAAAGAAGACATGTATTCAGTCGACTCCTCTGACTCTTCTATATCAGTGACTTACATGGACGAAGACGACGATTCCGATGTTTTGGGGGAAGAAGTGTGTGTAGTATGTAATGAATATGGTAAAAGTGAAACGTGGTTCGCTTGTAATGTGTGTTAGAATTGGGCCCATGTTGCTTGTACTGAATTGTAACAGAAGCAAAATTCAAAGCATACATCTGTGACTTTTGTGCTTGAAATCACATTGCGCTTGTGTTCATATTCTTCTATTCATGTTATTATTTGTGTATTCTGCAAAATACTGCGTTTGAAATACAATAATCAGTCCAGTTCTGTTCTCGCTTTTTGTCTCGTCATCTTACCCACCTATGGAAGTCATCTTACCCGCATAGAAGGGTAAGATGACGAAAATGATATGGGGTCAATAAAAGTGAAATATCGTCATAACTTTTGAATTTAAAACCATCAAACAATTAACAGAGTAAAACGAAAGTCTAATAATTGCCGTGAACATAAAATCGAAACATTTCATCAACACAAGGCTGACAAAACATGCATAGAAGCTTACTATCGTCAACTTACCCTCCCTTCCCCTAGTTAATCATAAGTATCGGAAACTTGGTATAAAACAAGAGTTAAATACTTCAGACATCGAATGGAAAAAATTAAGACCAAAGAATATAATGATGATTATTTATGATTTTACAATATTCTTTTTCTTCTTCTCCTCTTCGCCCCCTCCTATTTATTATTATTATTATTATTATTATTATTATTATTATTATTATTATTATTATTATTATTATTATTATTATTTGCTAATAAAGAATAAATGAGGGTTATTTAACCGCCACGCAATACCATTCAAAGGAACATCAACTGTTAGTCTAACGGTGAATTTCATTGTGTACTACAGTGTTCAACAACCTTTACACATTTGCGGCACAGCATAAATTATCCATGATTCCACACAGCCAATGAAACATCTGTTTCTCTTTAAAACTTATTTCGCGATTATACGACACTATTAATATAAATTCGCATTGTAGTCATCTACTATTGTTATGACAAACGGAATCGTGCGTATTAATTTATGAACAAAAATTAAAATTTATTGCCAAAGAAAATTTATTGCCAAAAAGACAGCTCTGGAAGAAATACTGTTCCTGAATAGGATGAATCACATGTTACAAGAATAGCAGAATCTTTTCAAATATTCTTGCCTTTATCCTGGTAATTTCAATACAAAACTTCTACTGCTTAGGTCTACATATAAAGTCTTTGTACGCGGAGCAATCACATACAGTCATCTCGCCTGATTATCAGCAGCCCAACCTCCATCTTTCCAAGAGCTGGAAGCAATCTATTGTTTCTCTTCAAATGTACCATTCCTCTACAAAATTTATCATTCCCTAAAATTACAATTGTGTTTTCCAAATATACGATTTCATCCTAAATGTACCTTTCTCCGTTAAGTTTACCCTTGATCAGTTTGATTGTACCATTTTAAATAAAAACAATTTTAAAAATATTTTCTTCTCAAGTATTTTCATAGACGTTCTCAGAGGTCCAAAACCCGCCTGAGGGTAAACTGAAAATAATAATGTGGAATAAATAAAAGGATTTTTTTCGGTTTGTAATATTTAAAAGCGAAAGAAAGTTTCCACATTTGCTCATACAGTTCCACTTATATAGTTAAAGAGGAAGAAACAACTCTAAGATATCACCTGTAAAGTACCTTACCAGAAAGATTGCGAGGTTGTAAGTTTTAAAAATACAATAGATCAAAATTTATCACTAGATGGCAGCACATTGTACGGGTATGTTTGTTGGAGAACGTGGATAAAACATAGCCAGACATTCAAGAATATTTCCACAATATTGTTGCCTTCAAAATTGTATTTAATGAATTTACTCTAACTACACACACTTTAAAATGTTTATGTTTCCTAAGCCTAAAATTCCAAATAGATGCGAGTAGAAGAGAAAAATGGGTGAATTGGAGTCGAATTAGAGTAACTTAAGTAGTATAATCTTTTTACAACGTTGTGAATAGTGTTTTATTTTTTTGAGAAGCAAATTGTGGGTGATTTATACCCTTGCTTCATCATTCAAATTAAAATTGATTGTGTGTGCATTAGGATGTTCATGTTTAAAATAAACTTTACATTGATTCGCATTTAATATGTCCAAGTTTGCCTCATGAAATGCAGAAGAAACATGTATGGGTGAGTAACATCCTGGTAGCAAGTATAGTTTTGCTCGTAGCTGGTGATGATGGGCAAAACGATTCATTTCCGAGAATCGATACATTTACTCTTATTCACTAAAATGATTCGATCATTTAATTCGTTGATATGAATTGGTCGTTAGCGCATTCGTTTCGCGCAAGTGAATTGGTTGGGAATGATTCACTCTTTGAATCAGTTATGTTTCTGCTCATCTTTTTTGCGCACATGAGTTATTCCAGTGTGCGAATTAGATAATCTATATTGGGGGGGGGATAAAATTAGGCCAAAGGACATTGTCTGAAGGTTCAAATTTCAAAATGAGACAATAAATGCCTTACCCCCCATATATATATATACAGGGTGTTTCAGATAAAACGTCCAGTCTGTATAAATCAGAAATGGCTGGGAATAAAACGATGAAACAAAAACCGAGATAGGAAAATATCATAGGGCACATCACATTGTGTTGTTGGGGTGGCCCCCAGGGCCCTCCTTCAAGGGGGCCCAGGGGCCAACTTCAAATTTTCAAATAGGAACACGTATTGAATCATACCTCATTCAATAGTACTTGAAAAACGAAACAACTTTTGTAGGAAACAATTTTTGATTTGGGCCACCGTTTTTAAATGGCCGCAAAAAGTGGGTCCTGTATCAGATAAAACGTCCAGTCCGTATAAATCAGAAATAGCTGGGAATAAAAAGGTGAAACAAAAACCAAGATAGGAAACTCTCACAGGGCACATCACATGGTGTTGTTGGGGTGGCCCCCAGGGCCCTCCTTCAAGGGGGCCCAGGGGCCAACTTCAAATTTTCAAATAGGAACACGTATTGAATCATACCTCGTTCAATAGTACTTGAAAAACGAAACAACTTTTGTAGGAAACAATTTTTGATTTGAGCCACCGTTTTTAAATGGCCGCAAAAAGTGGGTCCTGTATCAGATAAAGCGTCCAGTGCTTATAAATCAGGAACGGCTGAGAATAAAACGATGAGACAAAAACTGAGTAGGAAAATGTGAAAAGTTGCAATGTCTATAGCATGGTTTTGACTATACGTATAGAGCCAGCTATCATGGGACGATTGGGGCACCTACAACATAACATTTGACGTTTTGTCGTGTGATATAACATTGGGAATATCATGACAAACAAATTTGGTAGGAAAAATGCGTCTTTGTCACCGTTTAGATACAGATTTTGTTTATGTAGGCAAATAAAACGTCTAGTGCTTATAAATCAGAAATGACTGAAGGTGAATAATTATACAAAAATAGCTAAGAAAATGTCATCGGGAAAATTTAATGTAGTGTCCTTTTTCTTTTAACATAGCTCTTAACATGAAGCGCTGAGGACTCTAATTTGTTAATGGGAACGTATGCGATACGATACATCATTGTAAACATATGAAACGCATGCACGTTTTGTAGGTTTGTTTTACTGTGGGGCACATATTGTCTACTACGTGCAATCCTGCTAACCGTGATGAATTGGCCACCATTCAAATATGGCAGCTTGAACATTATATGCTACTACCACGTTCGAAAAAAGTGTAAAATTGAAACAGATATTACTGTATAAGAAAAGACTGACATGCAAACCCAGTTACTCAGTCGCAACGTGTATTTTGCAAAATGGAAGGATTTCGAGGAGTGCGAAATACGTGTGTGTGAAGTATCGAAAGTGAATAAACTATAGTATAGTGGAAAAGAAACAAATAATTTTACTAGCATACCTGAAACAATATGTCACCACTATCCAGTTTCGTCCCATGTAATATGATATGGCCTCAATTCTCTCTCATAAATTTTCATTTATACGGCCATTTCTGATTTATACGGACTGGACGTTTTATCTGATACAGGACCACTTTTTGCGGCCATTTTGAAAACGGTGGCCCAAATCGAAAATTGTTTCCTACAAAATTTGTTTTGTTTTTCAAGTACTATTGAATGAGGTATGATTCAATACGTGTTCCTATTTGAAAATTTGAAGTTGGCCCCTGGGTCCCCTTGAAGGAGGGCACTGGGGGCCACCCCAACAACACCATGTGATGTGCCCTATGATATTTTCCTATCTCGGTTTTTGTTTCATCTTTTTATTCCCAGCTATTTCTGATTTATACGAACTGGACGTTTTATCTGAAACACCCTGTATATATATATATATATATATATATATATATATATATATATATATATATATATATATATATATATGTGTGTGTGTGTGTGTGTGTGTGACATCTGTAATAAATAAGAGATTTATTAATTTAATAAATCTACCGACAATAACTATGCACATCGAAGGCTAAATATTAAAATCTCTCAATTCAAATTTCGAGCTTGTGCTTCTACTTCCCGCTAAAGCTGTGCTCATCACGACTTTTTTTTCTCCAAATATCGATTCCGTGATGGGCACGGGAAGTCAACACTTAAAAATTACTTTACTGTTAGGTTGAAGATGAGTTGATTCACTATGGGCTACGTTATTCAAATAAAGTAAAACATTACACTGAAGTTTTCCAGACAACATTAATTGCGTGGACAGCAAACTGTACAGCGAAAAGATGAAAAAATGAAGGGTTAACTTTTAAAAAACCCGCTCCAGTTGAAATGCTTATACAGACACGGAAAATGACAGACATGGAAATAACAAATGCTGAAGCAAATCTTGAATTATTCGCTTATTCACCTAAAAATCACCTTCACTAACACGTCTGCTCCCTAGGAGCGTATCCCCCAGCGTGTACGTTAACATATACTTACGAGAGAATACCTATATCTCAGATTTTGAGTACAGTTTCAAAAGTTCATTTCCGTAAACTGTAAAAGCAGTGATTACTATGCTAATTATCACAAATTAAATGCAACTTTTGAGTTGCATACACACAACCTACTAGGGAATGAAGACCATGTGCTAACAAAGAGTACACTGGAAAATGAAATAATATGTTATAACAAAAATTAAAATAAGATGATAATCGATACAAATATAGAGGATGAATATGACATATCCGAACTTCGCCAAGTATGGTAGAAGAAGCTATTTGTTTACTTCTTCTTGGCCAACCGCTAAGAACATTTATAAATCTATATGTGGTTTTGTTGTACGCAATTAGTACATTCAAATTCACAAACGATGACAAACTGAAGGATACGAAGGTACAGTTGCAAGTAACAACCGTAGTCATAATAATATAGTTCTACTAAACAACGTTGAAAATAGTGGGTAATTAGGTGGTAAGTAGAAATGACCAAAACTGAACAGTTTACATCGATTATTTCGAAATACAGCTAGAAGATTAAATTTACAAGAAATAACAAAAATCAGTGAAATTTGGAGTTATACTAAGCATAGTTTGAGGGGGAAAGCGAGCATCTCCGGTGGGGATACTTCAGCTGACTTCTTTGGGGGGGACAAAATGTGATTGAGGGGGAAAATCCCCCTCATCCTCCCCTCAATAATTCGCACCCTGAGTTATTCGATCATATGAATTGAGTGGTAATTATTCGATCATACGGCTCGCTTGAGCTACTGCACTTCTTTTCTTCCCAATTTAATATATTCCCTGTGAGGAAATGCAATCTCGTGTATCATCTTTGCCACATAACACGACCAGCGTTGCATTGAGGTGAGTGGAGTGGCTCGGGAACTCGAAAGCTTTAGTGCTATATTGAAGTTTCAATAATACGCTGTTACTTTACTCCCATTGTTGTTATTTATGCATCTTGTTTTCATATTAGCGCTTAGGCAAAGACCAAAACTTTTGCAATCTCCACATTTATTTCTGCCAATTTCACTTTACGAGGAAATACTTTATTGAAATATATGCCTACTCCATAAGAAGAGTGTTTGTTTCAGAAATAATATTCCGAAAAGGCACACTAAGTATTCCGGGGGAGGCACTGCTCATACTATTCTATTTAATATTATATTATAAATGTACTATTTTGGTCCGCTCTAAGGGACACTCTCAGAGCTCCGGGGGGATGGCAGTGCCACTTGAAAAGCAGGCCTGGAAGAAACACTGCATAAGAATTTCACGGGATACGAATACGAGCAGTTATAACAATTTATTTTAAACTTCTTATTGTCGTATATATTAATATGGAGAAAAATATAGATCTCTAAGTGCAATGTATAGGCGACACTCATGCTTTTGGTTTAAATACAGAAAGCATTTGACAAGGGGTCTATACTTCTATATCTCTTCTGGTGAGTATTATTTTCCCAGGTCATATACATTTTGCAAAGTACACATCATGTTAATGGATTTCTTCTCTTGTTATGTCTTACAGTTATGCCCTATAAGGTAAAGAAGAGGCGGATGACTAATTAAAGTAAATTGTTTCTTGCAATCCATTCAACTCTATCCTGGGAGTCACCGTGACTCACTGATAAAGCTCTTGTCTTTGGTGCGTGGAGTCCCTGGTTTGACCCACTCCTAAGTAAGTTTGTGGTGTATATTATGTTGTCCTTGTGTTTTGTTGGGGTACTCCCGTTTCCTCCCACACTCTCATTTCACCGATTCTTCCATCGCCATTTACTTGCTTTAATCATTCCTTTTCCTTAGATTAATGGACATAAACGCTGAACGTTAAATTGCAAGGTTTATATTTGATCCTATTACATTCTAAAATGTGTTCTATTTTATTCTTGACTGACAACAATTGTTAATGATGTTTTTGAATTCGTTTGAGCTAGAGAAGGAAGAGAGTTGAGATGTCAACATATATTTAATATTATAGGAATCATTTTAAAAGATTTACCTCGGGAAGACTTTGAATAAACGAGAAATGAAATGAAATTTTAAAGTTTTACGTTCCATGGATAGCATCGTGTAGACTAAAGGAAACGATAATGATGAGAATGAATGAAATGATGAAATGAAGGAAGTGAGCGAAAACGAAAGAACCCAGAGAAAACCCACAAATGTGGTGTTTTTCCACCATAAAGACCATTTGGCGCAAAACATGGACCCAGACCATCCAGAAGTTAACGATTTACCCCTGACCCACCACTACTCAATAAGCAAGAGATGAACATATACGAGTTGCGAAAATACTAGTAACCCTAATTGAACCCAATTTGAGAAGTGCCCCAGGGGAAGCTTCTTAGTCCCGGGGAATTTTCTGTCCGGCTAATTCTGAAATCATCACTGTTCGTCTATTAAATTTGAGTTGAGTTGATTTTGAGTTTAACGATCTTTTCAGCAGCAAGGCTATATGAAACGCGGATTTACTGATTAACATTGAATCGGAACCACATGAGCTCTTGCCAAGAATAGATCCCGGGTTTCCAACATAGCTTTGTTTACATGGAAGCTGGGAAAACCATCTGTATATCTTCACGTCTATTTTAATAGTAGTAAAGCGAAAAGTAGTTACCACTAAGCTTTGTTCCATGTGGACAATTGCTTTTACTGAAAGATGGAATACACTGTCTTCCCATAAAGAATATACATTTGTCTTTCTATATATACGTTTGTAAAATCCATTATATACGTTACAAACATTTTAGAGTGCACTTTTTGTGTGTAAATACTGTATTTAAATGGAATATAATAGATTACATTGAGTTGATTATAAAACATTAAAATTGACCTTTTTGGCTAGTGCAGTTGAAAGCGATAAAAATAATTTTATCCAATTTAAGTACAGTAGCTTAATAAAATGGATAAATGCTGATCAAGAGTATGTTAATATTAACTATGAAATTGTATTACGTCTAATTGTGCAACACTGTCAGTACCTCACGACGAGAAGCAAGAAACAGAAAATTTTATTTTGAAAGTAATCTCTCTCTAATAACGTAGCTTCCTTTCTTCGTAGGTATTACGTGACCAGCGAACGAGTGCGGGCGGCCGGTTTTGGAACGAAAATGCAAGTAGCAGTGTTTGTAACCGGATTACTTGTAATCAATCTATCACAGTTCTTTTTGTCCTGTTCGTAATAAACCACTTCACGCATATGCTCGGGGAAAATCCAAAGGGGGGGCGATTTTCCCCCAGAATAGGATATTTTTTATTTTAAAAATAAAACCTAAGAATTTTCACCTTTGTATTATAAATGTAAAATAAAACCTAAAATAAGTAGGCCTTACTTTTTTTTTGTTTTACGTTGCAGAAGTCAAATAATAAATTGCAAAAAATTACTCACATTGGTGTTCTTGCTCAAAAAAATGTCCACCTTCGAAATCGCAGGAGGCCATTTCTGTTCTAGAAATTGCAGAAAATAGCTACCGGTACTTCTTCTTTTCTAAAGTTGTTTCATTTATTTACTCTTTACTTTTTTTTTTTTTTTGCAATACACTCTTACCTTGATTTGACTTCGAACGACCACCTCCAAACATTCAGCCTGTATCCGCCCTTGGCTCAAGTTAAATAGTTTCAAAAGTTATTAAAGTTATTGGCAGAACATCTTAAGTAACGAGCAAAAAACATCATCAACAAAATATATAACTCCATATTAACTTGCGAACAAAGTAACAAGAGCAGCGTTTTACTGGTTGCTCCTAATTTATAACGACATCGAATAAAACGTAATGAATTTTTATACAATCTTTTTAATACACGGCAGAAGCTAACTGAATTCTCAGTTGTGCTGTGTTGTTCTTAAATTGGTAATTTCCATTCATATATCACTATTCACAATACATCTGGATTATTGCAGGAATGGTTCACTATAATCACATAACTTACGGCGTTCTTTATTAAGCGGAAAGAGATTACGCTATGCATAACATCTAAACTGCAACTTTTAAAAAACGTTGGATACACTGCAGAGTGAAACTTTCCGCTCCCCTGTCTCACCGCGCTTGCCTAGAAACTGATGTAAACACAACAGCAGCGCCATCCTCCCAAAACCGCACTGCTATCCTGGTCAGGATATAGCAACCCTACCACGCAACAAGAAAGAATAAACAACCGCACGCATTTACGAAAGCAGGAAGAAACAGTATGCGTATGGTTTTCTTTCTGTTTTTACTCCCTCGTGAACTGCAAGCGCATGAGCAGAAGCAACCCTACCAATTCTCTCACACAACCTGGCAGTTTGGGATTCTCAATTCATTTCGATCACAGCAAGCAATTCAGTGAAAAGTACAAATGATTCATTAGAAGAATCGATTCATTTATGGAAAGAATCATAATTCATTTGATTCACGCCATGATTCGTTCATATGATGGAATCGTTCATGATCGACACAACCCTATTATAGACCAATCTGTGTGCACAAATGTTTCCTTTCACAGTTAAAGGCTGCAGAAATCATGATAAAATGAACTTTAAACTGAGCTGGGAAACTGTGGTATCTATCGTAGTCGGGTCAATACTACACTTAGGAACTAATATGTACGCTACCTAATATCCATCTTTCAGAATCCTGTAATATTCACGCAACAATTTTCATAGAAGGAGTATAGCTACGGGCATATGATTTAAAGTACTCATTAACTATCTCTATAAATATAATTTTGAAAGTGATAATACTGAAAATTGGTCATAGAATCTGTCTAGTAGTAGGGTGGGGTCACTTGCGGGTGTTTTTTTTCTTACTGCGCATGCGCAAACCTTTGACGCTGATTGGCTGGCGCAGGTCACGTGACCCCGCCACGCCCCTTCACGCTGATTGGCTGGCCACGCCCCCCGGCCACGCCCCTTCACGCTGATTGGTCGGTGCAGGCCACGCCCCCGGCCACACCCCTTGACGCTGATTGGTCACGCTCTTTTACGACCTCCTATCTACTGCGCTGACTGGATGGCGGCGGACCCCCACCCCGTTCACGCTGACTGGCTGGCGCGGGACCCCCTTCCGATTGGCTGGCATCGGACCCCGCCCCTTAACGGCGATTCGCGGGCCACGCCCACGGTCTGCGCTGATCGGCCGCCACCGGATCACCCTCCACGCACAGGCCACATAAGACTCGTACCCTTTTATGAGCACTTTACGAACTCATAGCAGATCGATAACACAGCAGAGCTAAAGCAGAAATTACACAGAGACTACGAACACATAACATAGCAGAAATTACATAAGACTAGCAGAGCTAATAAAAGACTATGGCTTATTTAACATAACATAGTAAAGATTAGTTCCCTTTTATGAGCACTCTTTTTAAACATAGCAGAGAATAATGGGAGTGTATTTGCCCTCCATTTTGAGACCAATTTTTGACCTACTGCGCATATGCGCAAAACTGTTCCGATTTCGCCGTTAAAAAAAATAACAACACACACAGCAAACCGCAGACTGTTCCAGTTCAGGAGCTGATTACGGCTATGCGCAGAAACATAAAATAAGACATAACACCCCCGTTCTCTTTTACGAGCACTTTATAGCAACATAATAGAGCAGTGAATAAAAAAATAACAACCTCACACACACACTTGATTGCTTATGCGCAGTAAAATTAAATTTCCAATTAAATACACATTGCACTCATGCGCAGAAAAATTACACTAGACTACAGCCTGTTCCAGTTGCAGTGCTGGTTCCGGTTCAATAGAGCAGACCACGTGCAACAAGCAGATCATAAAAGACTATGACCTATTTTTCATCCTTAAATAACATAGTATACACCCACACTTGGAAATAACACGCATGCGCAGAAACATTTATATTTCCGATTCGACCATGCTGGTAAAGAATACCACACTTATTTCTACCAGGGTCTTATAGTTTATGTGGGATACGTCGTTTGTATGAACAGAAAACAGCACATAGATGCTTCCCTACGAAAACCAAGGATGATCAGTATGCTTTCAACAATTTTATTTAATTTTTATAGTGCTAGCTGAAGTGACTATCTAGCTACCTAGAAGAGGGTTACGCTCTCTTTGAGGTGCATGATGTGAAGGAAGAAACGAGAGCTAAAGGAAAGAGATGGGTGAGCTAACAGATTTTTTTTATTTAACTATCATATTATTTCAGAATTTTGAAATAGACCGGAGTAAGGAACTTCATTCCTTAACATGAGGTGTGGAAGGAAAGGAAAAGATATCTATATTTATACACATTAAGCAGCGTAAAACATATCGATAGTTATACACATAGATATTAATATGTTATAAATCATAAATATAACTAATATAACTAATGACGTAAGTAGGTGGTGGAACTTGGGGGCGTTTCTGACCTACTGCGCATGCGCAAACAGTTCCGCTTCCTGTTCCGGTTCTAGTTCACGATCCAGTTCCGATTCATGCTCCGGTTCCGATTTTTGTTCCGATTCATGTTCCGACTTATGTTCCAGTAGTACCCGTTCCGGTTCCCCTGAGCAGACTACGCGCAACGAATAGCCTTTTACGCCTGCTACGCAACGAATAGCCTTTACCACACATGCGCAGAGACATTACACACAACAGCAAGACTATGAACATAGTAGAACGACCATGACACTGGCGGTAGTATTTTTTCAACAATTGTAACATCAGGGATGTAATCGTTCTCTTTTACGAGCACTTTTTTGGTGTAAAAAAAGCCTATGACAACATAGTAGAGCAGAGATTAAAGAAACAACAGCATTTAACAAAACAGCATAAGTCTGGTTATTCACACACACACACACACACACTTGGTTGCTCATGCGCAGTAAAATTAAATTTCCAGTTTAAGGAGAAATTACACGCATGCGCAGAAAAATTACAATTCCAACTCCCACTTCCGGTTCCGATTAAACACACCACCAGCAGCAACAGACTACAATATAGAAGATTATCACCACACACTACAAAGGCTACAGCATTGGACTAGAACACATATTCCAACTCCTATTGAACATATTAGAAATTACACGCAATTTAGAAAAGCTGGTGTTTCTATAGCCTTTTACGAACACTATTTTCATTCCCTAAAACATTTACAATTTTACTGTGAACATAGTAGAGCAGTGGTTCGCTCCCCGCTTGCATCCTTTCTTTTACTCTGTCACACACACACACACACACAGAGACACTAGGTTTACGGAATACTTGGTGGCGCATAAGACTGAAGCAGAGATTAAAACACACACACAGAAACATTCACACTAGGCTTACGGAACTCTTGGTGGCGCATGCGCAAACTGTTCCGGTTGATGTTCCTGTTTCGCTTCCTCTTCCGGTTCCGAATACACAACACAGGAGAAGGTGCTGCCGACTACGACCATAACAGCAGTTTTAAAATTACACAAGAAAGCCTACGCAACACATATCCCAACCTCCAGTCAGCTATGACCACTGGCAGAAATGAAGAAGTGGCTGCATTTCTTCATTTTTGCTAAATAACATACAAAAGCTGCCCCGTTTTACTCGTTCACTATTTTACGACGGAAATAATGAGATTAAAACAAACACACACACACACAGTTTACGGAGCACTTGATGGCACATGAGCAGTAAAATTAAAGTTCGAATTTAGTATTATTTACACGCATGCGCAGAAAAAGTACAGTTCCGATTAAGACTCCTGTTCCAGTTCTGGTGCCGATGACACACAGCAGCAGCAGCATCAGACTACACACATAGAAGAGCTAATAAAAGAGAATGGTCAACTTTTGAACACTTATGTAACATTACCTTTTAACCCTTATATGCATAGATTTTATAAGGCTACGGTATATTTTCGCATGGACCGTATTTTCCAGCCCCAAAACCTCGTTCCGTTTTCCAATCCCTATTTAACAGAGCATATATTATAGCAGATATGTAACATAGCAGAGGAATTTTTGTTCTCTTTTAAGTTAGTCAAAATTTAGGACTCAAGTCCGATTTGGCAACGAGTGACAGATCTGGGACCCTCAAATTCGTGCTTGGCGTATATGATATCGGTATTAATTTGGTGGTGTCAAATTCGAAATCTCAAAAACCATGACCGGAAGTGGGTTTTTACGGGTCAAGATGACCTCGTACAGACTTGGCGGTTTCAGATTCGTCATCAGCGTATATGAGATCCCGAATTCGAAATCTCAAAAAATGTGACCGGAAGTGCGGTTTTACGGGTAACTATTACGTGGTAGCGCCTAGCCGGTTTCATATTCGTGATCAGCGTGTACGACATGGGCAGCAATTTTGTGATGTGAAATTCGAAATCTCAAAAACCGTGTTCAGATTTGGGGATTTATGGGTTAAGATGACCTCGTAGCGACTCGGTGGTTTCAAATTCGTAATCAGCGCACCGAGTTACGTACAAAGTAATGATTCTTTTCTCAAAATTTATGGGTCAAAGTCCTATTTGGCAACGAGTGACAGCAGCTCTCTCCCGCACACCACACAATTGGTTTACGGAGCACTTGGAGGCGCATGGGCAGTTTCAAATTAGTAGAAATTACACCCATGCGTAAACTGTTTCGGTTCACATTCCAGTTCTGATTCCTGTTGCAGTTCCAGTTCCGACTACTGTACCGACTTAATTTCCGATACCAGTTCCGGTTCTGTATACCCAACACAGGAGTGGCAGTAGACTACGAACATAGAGGAATGAGTATGACATTGGCGGCGGTGTTTTTGCAGCACCATTATATAAGACTATGACCTATTTTTCATTACCTAAATAACATAGTACTCGTTCACTCTGTGTGTTTGGTGGACTGCTACCAGCTGGTCAAAACTCTGAAGCCTGTCATCCTGTTACGGGACAACGGTCGTAAGCCTCACGTGGAGACAATATTGAATCCGCCATACTCCCCGGCCATTGCATCTGTTCCATTACTTGGAAACGCCAGTTCAAATACATCTTTGCGATTTAATACATGGCTCTCCAGAACGCTTCAACCGTTATAAAAAGACTATGACCTATTGTAGACTTTACACAAGAAAGGCATAACAGCATCTCCTAGAGAGCGCTATGAACTCTTATTAAACATAGCAGAAATTGCACCCAGTCTGGAAATACATAAATTACACAGACTACAAAGCTACAGCGTATTTCGCAACACATATTCTTCTAGAAAGGCTGTGAGGTTGGCGGCTGGGTTGACACTAAATAAAATTCAATATCTAGCCGTATTACTCGTTTTTGGCGTGGAAAAAAGACTATGCCACAATTATTTATTAAAACTAACAACATTATAACTGTGGTTATTCTGCTCTCTCTCTCTCACACACACATATGGTTTACAAAGCACTTAGTGGCATATATACAGTTTCGATTCCTGTGCCAGTTCCGGTTCCGATTAAACACAGGAGCAGACTACGCAACGAGTTGCCTTTTACGAGCACTTTTTTCATCCCCTAAAACAGCTGAAATGGTTCAGTGGTTCGTTCTCAGCTCGCGTGTGGTGGATAAACCAGCCTTATTTAGCTTATTCGGCATAACCGTGGTACGTAAAGCTTTAAAATTCCATTTTAGCTGACAACACACACACTCACACACATGCTTAACGAGGTACTTACTGGCGTATGTTCAGTTCCAAACCCGGTTCCAGTGCCAGTTCCGGTTCAAATTACACATGAGCAGACTATGAACATATTCAACATATCAAAAATTATAACAGGCTATTACTAAAAGATCATGTCTATAAAACAACAGAGGAACTGCAATTTGTGCTCTGTTGTAGATCTTTTTGTATTTTGTACGTAAAAATAGAGAACATACATAATTTCGATTTAATCAATTTTGTATTTTTTGTGGTGCTGCGCGGAGCATACCCTCATTCTACAGTTTAAGAGTATCGCATTTTGGGACTACTGCAGCGTCCCCGAGGAAGTACAGGGTTGATACAAAGCCCCTTTCAATAGACCACTGTGTGCGAATTGGGAGAATGAGCTCAGTAATAGAGCCTCAGTGATAGAGAACCTTGGAGTTACTACCAGGTAGTATTAACGTACCACCAACTACGCAAAAAAACTATATCTGTAACCAGGAGGCTACTCCAGCATGCATTTGGCCGCTGTGGCTGGTAGAGCGTTCATTTCAGGTGCATGGTGTCCCGGGTTCAGTCCCAGCTCCCGCCAAGTGAAGTTTGGGGTGGACAAACACCGTGTGCGTGGATTTCCTCGGAGTTCTCCCGTTTCTCCCAGTTTCTTCATTCCATCATTTCATTCATTTATCCCCTTTATCCTAGCCGGCCTAATTGTGGTACGTAAATCTCAAAGGTTTCATTTCATTTTCCACCATACATGATTTACCTATATTTCATATGCGCAAACTTGATATAAATCCTTGTAAAATTTTAAGCTTGGATATCCTAATAGCAAATAGAAATGGGTCGTTCGTGAATGATTCGATCCAAAAGATCGAATCTTTTAGGTGAACGAAATGAATGAATCCCAAAAAGGAACTGATTGATTTGGCTGAAACGATTCGGAGTTGAAAGTGTTGAGCTCGGTAAGGATTGAAAAGATCGAGTTTTCACAAGCAATAGAATGGAATGAGAGAAACGGAAATTTTCGCGCATGCGTATAAACCAGAAGGAAGCATAGCAAATGGTACTCAATTCCTGTGTTTTCCTCAGGTAAGCCAGTGTCCTCTCGCAAACTCCGTTTGGACATTTTTCCGGCTTATTGAGGGGTCGAAGCTCCAGGGGTGGCGGATGTCGCGAAATATCACTACAGTGTTACATCATGCCCAATGAATGAAACATTCCGTTTGTTTCATTTACCTTTTAGAAAAAAATACTTAGAAATGAGTAAAATGACAGGTCGTAATGACCAGTATTGTCTTGTCGCTGTTACATAAAAATAAAGAATATGTTTCATTCTTCTAATATATATAAAAATTGGACAATTGTTTAACATAATTAAGATGTGCAAATCACGCACAAGCTATAATGTTTTACAAATTTTCATTTAGAAAAAGGGTCTACCTAACTTTGTTTGAAATTAACCGGCTTCTTCTTTATGTTATTATTTATCCTTCCTTAGAAAAAGAGTCTTTCACAGGGTACAGACGTTGACAATGAATATTATCAGGCCCGTACCCAGGAAGGGTCCAGGGCCCCCACTAAATTTTTACTGCCCACCTAAGAGTTTGACGGTAGGGTTGCAAATGAATTATAATATGGTGATGAACTATATTATGGTTGGATCGGGCTACCCCCTATCTTCTGCATGCCCCCCCTAAATTTTTGGGCTGGCTACCGGCCTGAATATAATTAAACTAATTATTGAAAACTTGGAGGACATTAAAATATTGCAGCATAGCTCTCGATGTGTTGATACGTCTTTGAGGCTATGGAAGGCAGCAAAGAAAACTTATGCGGTGAAATTATTCGTAACATAGGGCCCCCTTAAAATAATCGTCTCCAGGGCCCCAAAAGCCTTAATCCGCCTCTGAGTATAATGTAATGGTATATATATATATATATATATATATATATATATATATATATGCTATATACCGTAGGGAGAGACTGCTCTGCTCTCAAACTCTAGTATGGTTCTGATCCGATCTTACGTAAATGGTATGTCTTGTGCTTAAAACTTCCTCCATTCGGATGATAATCACAAATGAAACTCCAATTTTAGTTCGACTTACATTCAATAGACTGTCTACAATTTTGAGATCGAGTTAGTTGTCAATACATTCCCCAAAATTGATTCAATACAACCATACGAACATTGAATATGAATGAATACGGTATTTAATAAGTAAAAGGTTGGGTCACGAGCATCATTAGCTACTTAATTCTGGGGATGTCAGATGGATTAAAAAAATCTGATCACTAAAACACATATTTGATTCTCCCTTTCCCGCAAAAAGATATTTTCAGAGCCATTCCATGCACAATTTATTGTGATCCAGTGTTAGTGTAATGCACGCGTCAAATTAAAAAGAGTCCGTGTTGAAACAATAGCTTATTATAGCCTTTATTATATATTCTTGTCTTAGTTTCTTTACATACTCTACATTTCTTAAAAAGAAAATGAGGGATAATGACTACCCTGACGCCCTCGTTAACGACGCCCGTGCTTGGGTGGATTAGATACACGTCGCTGGAATTTCCCTCATCCCATGAAGTTAATACCGAGATAGTTCCTCAAATATTGGCTGGGGCTGCCTCCTTTCATATCTTCTCTGGCTTCATAAAATTAATAATCACATGAAACGGCATTTACAATATGATGTATTTATTATGGCAAGAAAGAAACAAATATCAGCTATAAGTGTACCTTCTCTTTTATTGTTGTGAATATATTTTTTGTGTTAATTAGGGTAGTAATTAGCGCTTTTTGTTTCGAACCAGGAGGTCTTGGGTTCGAATCCGGAGTTCGGCAATGCTGACTGAGACTTTCTAGGATTTTCTTGAGTTTCACCAAGCGAATGCCGAGATGGTACCTTAACCTACAGGCCGTGGTCGTCTACTTTGTCCTTCCTATCTCAGTGTTGTTATCTTTGCTGATCGCTCCAGTGTAAAATGGCCTGAGGCTGTATATGGTAGCTTAGTAATAAATAAGTAAAAGTAAATAAACCAATCATGATAAATAAAAAATTTGTACCATTATCAGTGTGCAACTAGTCAAATTTGTGATAACTGAAAAAGTAGATCTTTCTTTTTTTTTTAAAAAAAAAAAGAAGAAGAGTAAGAGAAGTTCATATTTATATTGCATCTTTTATTATCAACCTGTATTTAAGGTATTCCGAAAGAAAAAGTAGCACAGCAGTTTCCTCCTAAAATGACCTCAGAAGAGAACTGGATTCATTTGGCTGGAACGAGACTGGTTCTGTGGAAGGCGAACCGATTTTCGGAAAGTCACCCAGATGGTGGAAAATGCGGAATGACAAAAATAACTGATTTTCGAATGAAAGAACATGAAACATGAGTCCTTCGTCCTTCCTCTCTAGTCCATTTCTGACTGTGACCCCCGCTCAGCTACCAATTTTCTGCTTATCATCTCTCGAACATGAAGAACATATTTGTTTCCCATCGTATCTCTGTTTCGCGCGAAGCAAAAATTAAGAAAGAATAGGAGGAGGAGGGATGCTAGATGTTTGTGACGAGAAATATAATCCTCTTCTTTTGTCTTTCTCACACGCGCAAACACATACAAAATTACAGGAAACTATGGGTGCATGTTTATGGTTGGACAGCCCGAGGAAGTACGACTATTTCCGAGACAAAACGATGCGCGGAATGGAATTGCAAATTGAATGAGATGGGTGAAAGAAAGAAGCAAACTACAGAAATCGATCAGGAATGAAATGCTCGAAAAGATTCGTTCTTTTTAACCAATAATTCAGATCAATAGGATGAAAAGAACGGAATCCGAGAATAGAACGAAATTTCCCATCACTAATATAAATTAGGAAAATGAAGGAAGGGTATAAATCACCCATAATTTGCTTCTCTAAAAATAATTATCATTGAAAAAATTTTTAGTATAGTAAAAGTACTCGTTAGAGTAGAGGTACTCCACCTTTTTTTTTTTTGCTTGCTAGCCGAAGGCTAGCTCCCTTGCGAGGGTTACGCCCTCTATCCGGGGTGAGTGGTGAAAGTATTGGGGTAGTAAGGAGATTGGAGCTGGTCTATGGGATGTAGAAGAACTGGAACATCATTTATTTAAGTAGCACTATATTATATTTCAAATTTATTTCATTTTATTATAGTATCCATCGGACATTATGATCTTGTGATCATAATCATTAGGTCATGAAGAGATGATGATGAGGTGCACTTGACAGGACAAACACAAACAAGTTGTTAGAAACACGAATGCTGGTTATCTTCTTGTCCAGGGGCTACTCTGGACAGTGATGAAGACGAGTGAAGCCCTGTTAGTATGATGAGTTTACAGTGCAACATATGTAGGTGAAACGTGATGGGGAAGATGGTCGGAAGAGTAGGCAGAAGCGACAAAATGATCGGGGTGGTCAGGAGGAATTGTTTTCAAATAAAGGGAGAAGAGCAGAGATAAAGGACAGGTGACGAAATTATAACCCAGATCGTAGTTGCGATCGATATCCATCGTGTCCACAAGTAGAGGATGCCGTTGCTGAAAGCGGGTAGTAATGAACCTGAGCCTTAATTTTTCGATGTGATGAAGTAGGGTAGGAAACGTTATGCGGTCATACAACTCCTGCGTTGGACTCGGAAGCTTGATTCGGTACGCTAAACGAATAGCATGTCGCTCGAGCACTTTTAATTTGTTGTAGAAGTAAGGTAATGCACTAACCCAGGCGGGATGTCCATATGTTAAGACGGGGCGCAAAAATACCTTGTAGGTATTGAGTACTGTAGAAGGCTGTAATCCCCATGTGGTACCAATAAGACGTTTAAGAAGGTTTAAACGATTATAGGCCTTGCGAGTGATTTCTTTAAGATGTGGGCGCCAAGTTAGATGATGGTCTATAGTGAGACCGAGGTAAGTGACCTGTTTAGTGGGTTGAATTCGTGTACCGTCGACGCTGATGTTAAGGAGATTTGGATTTTTCTGTACTCGAGAGCGCTTGCGAGGTGGAATAAAGACAATTGCCTGCGTCTTAGTGGAGTTTATGTGGAGTCGCCACTTATTGCACCATCGAAGGAAGGAGTCAATCGCTATGCTGAGAGAGGAATTAATCTGTTGAATGGTTCGAGCTGTACAGAGAAAAGCAGTGTCATCAGCATATTGAAAAGTGTGCACATTGAGAGGAAGTGCCGGCATGTCAGCTACAAACAGAAGATATAGTAGGGGTGAGAGAGCAGAGCCTTGGGGTACACCAGAGTGAATAAAAATCGGATGAGAGAAGGAGCTATTGATGGTTACATAAGAGAGGCGGTTAGAAAGAAAGTGAAATATGAATCGGAGATAAGAAAGCGGAAGTCGGAAGCGGTGTAGTTTGAAAAGAAGAGCTAAATGCCAAACTTTATCAAAAGCTTTTTCGAGATCGAAAAGGATGAGACAGGACGGTCGAGCAGTATTATAATGATTGGTAATGTACTCCACCCACGCCAGATCAAAGAGTATAACCCCAATCCAAGTTCTTCATAATGAAAATTTGAAATTTCAGACTTAGCTGATATAAGTGTTTTCATATATGTCTAGTTTGACTATACTGTTTAAATACGTCTTTTACAAGAAACTTACTGCTAAAAAATTATGACAAATTTTGTATAATATTAATGAGATCCACCCATAGACTGTAGTATGAATGTGTACTGCCATCTATTACCCTCATTTAAACTATAGGTCTACAAATATTTAAATATCGACCATGCACTCTACTAAGGCATTGTAAATGGTATTTTAGATTCTCTTCTATTAACTACACCCATATAGAAAGAGGTAGGCCTCTACGTGAACTGTAGAAGATTTTTATTTTCAACATTGCTAACCATAACATTGTTCTTATTTATTCTATAAAATTGTTATCATCACGAGTTACAACAGTCCGTTCTGGGGAACTGAATACGTCAATGAAAACATTTTCGAGAACATAGTATTTTCATTGAAATTAACCGATCAAACTGGTGAAGTTTGTTTCTTTCGGTTTTCGTTCTTCAGTTCAGAAAAAAAGAATCAACCTGCAAGGACTATTATGTTTCACCTAAAAACGTAAGGTGTTCGGAAGATTTGTATAGCCATTTAATTTGACGAAACAAACAAGGAGTTTGAAAATCATATCCACTCTTCGTCTTATGATTTTTTTTTAATTTCCAGAGGGAAAAAAGGATTTTAAAAAATATTCAAAAGGGGCGTATGTTTAAGCAATAATATCTTAAATATCACTTTCAATGGAGAAGGAAGTCTTTTCCCCGGTGATTGGCTTTAGCTACTAGTTATTTTATACTTCAATCGGCAGCGCAGAACTGCTTCATTGTTTGAACTTTAATCAACAACAGCGATACAGCTCTCAGTCGCTGCACTTTAACCACATTTAAACTATTTCGCCTTGTATGTTGTATTCTAATGAATTATGCAATCAAGTATTTTATCCAGTGTATACATACCTTTGCAATGAAATGAAATGAATTTCTTTCTCGGTGTAGAATGAAGTCATATTTTCAGTAATTTTCAGGTTAAAGTTCCTTAACAACTTACTCTAGCACAATAAATGGCAGTTAAACACATAAAGGTATGTAACTTGTTTAATATTGATACCGGATTTATTACTGCCGAACTTTTGGAGAGCCTCTGTATAACTTTAAATACATTCACTTTTTGTTCATCGTTCTGAATTTATCTTAAATTTATTTTCTTTGTTGCTAAATATTAAATTTGTATTTCTTTTAAGATAGTGTTAGTGACTCAGGCGATGACACAACACAAAAAAAAGTCTCTCTTGTTGCAGGTTCTTATGATAGTTCATGAAAAACCGCTCGGATACGATGTTTAGTGGTGTATTCTCAGAAGGACTAGTTGCAAAAGCAAACATGTGATTTTTTTTCAACTAAACAAAAATAACAAATTTTATTTTAATATTTCAGAAACAGAAAAACAATAAATTCTAATCAAATAATTTCTTTTAGTTTTTGATAACAGAATATTTTTTTAAAGGAGGATAGGAAAATTGTCTTTTATGTATGCAATATGTTTCTGGAAAATTATATACTTCTCCTGCCTCTCAGAGGGTTACGCCCTCTCTGTGGCATGTGATTTTCTGTACAAATGTAATTTTGAAAAGAAAAGGATGGGCTTAGTTAAGTTTTTTATTAACATCGGTATTTGTGCATCAGTTTTGGAATGGGGTGTAGGATCATTTTTTTATTTTTTTATTTTTTACATTTTATTTTCCTTTATATCTTTATGATAACGTACACAAAAGGAGTTAGTAAAATGAAAATACCACATGTGAATATACAATGAAGGATAAATAAAATAAATAAGGAAAGAAAATAATGAATACAGGTTATCATGTGAAGAGCGAAATGTAATTGAGGACAAAATAGGCGCAAATGTGCAAGAATACCAAATATATATATATATATTGTGAGATAATGCTTAAGTGAAAATGTACGATAATGAAAATGAAAGATGAGGTGAAGTGCCGCCACATCACAAACAGATAGAAATTAGTCAGACAAATGCAGGTTAAATCTTCTGTCACGGAGTGACTCGGAACTAATCATCACAAGGGGAAGCCCTTGTTAGTTGTGAGGATCTCTTTGTTAAGATGGAAAAACATGAGGAATATGAGCATGAATGATATAAATGGCATAAGTGTCGCGTTCTGCTACTGTGAGGTTTGAATGGAGGACATATAAGGAAATGAGTATATTCGATGGGGCATGCTTGTAACTATATGCGGCATCAGTGAGAACATCAGTTCGAAGAATATCCAAGAATAGTGGATGGCCCGTTTCAATGCGAGATGTAATGTACCGATTACGAAGTTGTGCAATATGGTCTGTGATCTTCGGAAAGTCGATATATTCATACGTGAGCTACGAAGGATATGGCAGTTTCAGTCGGTGAGCTAGTTGAATAGCATGACACTCCAATATGCAAAGTTTTTCGTAGAACGATGCAGATGCATGGCACCAGGCAGTATGTCCGAAAGTGAGTATAGGTCGGAGAAACATCCTATAGGTGTGGAGTAAAACATCTGCTTTGAGGCCCCAAGTGGTGCCTGTGAGACGACGTAAAAGATTTAATCGAATAGTAGCCTTTGATCTCAGTTTTTGCAAGTGTGCATTCCAAGTCAGTTGTGAATCGAAGACGACGCCCCAGTACGTAGCAGTGTTGGTAGGGCGTACAAGATGCCCATCGACAGTTACTCGCAACGGTGTCGGATTCCGGTAGACTCTGGAACGTCTGTTAGGTGATAAAAAGACCAGTGCTTGTGTTTTGTCGTTGTTGATAGTTAAATGCTATCTCTGGCACCACTTGATGAAGTTATCGAGAGTTGTTCGTAGAGCACGGCTAACATGCTGGACAGTGTTGCCAAGTGCAAGAAAAGCTGTATCGTCTGCATATTGGAAAGTGAAAACGTTACGTGGTACTGAAGGAACGTCAGAAGCGTAAAGAATATATAATAATGGGCTGAGTGCAGATCCCTGTGGAACTCCAGTAAGTGGAAATACAGGAAAAGAGAGTGTATTACCAATTGCGACACACACAATCCGATTTGTAATGAAAGAGTAGATTATCCTTAAATAGCAGATGGGAAGTTTAAATGACTGCAGTTTTTGAATTAGACCGTAGTGACAAACTTTATCAAAAGCCTTCTCCAAGTCCATTAGAATGAGGCAAGAAGGAGAGCCTTTGTTAAACTGATTTGTAATTATGGTGCTGAGACGTAGGAGGTGATCATGGACGGAGAATCTAGGCCGAAATCCTGCTTGACGAATAGGTAGGAGACTAGTAGTTTCAAGGTATTTATGAAGTCGGCAGGCAAGAATTTTTTCCAAGAGCTTGCTGAATACAGAAGTGAGTTGGATTGGTCTATATGAAGAAACAGAATGTAAAGGTTTATTTGGTTTATGAAACATACAAACTTTTGAAAATTTCCAGTCAGGGAGATAGAAATCAGTTTGAAGTATGAAAGTATATATTGTTGCCAGGATGAGCAGAAATGAGTATGGAGCTTTTTTTATGTGTCGGTAAGAGATATTGTCAATCCCAGGTGCTGTGTTCTTCTTCCTCTTTAATGCAGTATGGAGTTCATTTGTAGTAATGGGTGCAGCGAGTGGATGCTCCGGATCAATCACATGACTTGTTGAAGGTTTTAAAGCGGGGATGCAAGAGAGGCTCTAGTCATAGTAGAAAGACAGGAAACAAGTTCAGTTTCAGTAGTTGGAGGCTTTATGCTAGAAATAGAATGTTCTAGGTCTTCCCGAAAATGAGGCCAATTCACTGTATTATACCTCGGAACTAGACGAGGTGCATGTACAGGGCGTGATGGTTGTCCTCGAGTGAATGTTAATTTAACGAAAACAGAATAAAATATAGATTGAGTTTCACTCTCAAACAAATTCGACTATCCGCGAGAATATAATAATAATGGGTAATTTTAAAGTCTCTAGAGCATATTCTCATTTGTGTATAATTTTTTCCCAATTGTAAAATCAGTGTTTTTTTCCATGCAAAGAAAAGCGAAAAACATACATACCAAAGTTCAGCTAGCTTAACAAATAGGTAGTCCAATTCAAATATGCGCCTTTCTGGTCAAACTGGATTAATAGAACTTTTCCACCACAAAATTTCTGTTGTTCTTCATTACACAAATTCCATTCAATTTTCATTTCACTTCAATTTCACACTATACGAACTTTGTATCGAGGCACAAAATAATATCTAATAATAACTTGCTCTGTATGATAATGTGACTACTAAGAAATATAAAGGTAATCATTTGCTCCTTACATGGTTCTTCCAAGTAAAGAGGGAAGTTTGCTACACAACCACGAAAGATCGCAGAGGGCAGCACCATCAAGTACTTCAATCAACAAACAAGGTAGCCAGCTAGTAAACACTTATGACAGCATCAGTTGTATAAAATACATACTGTACGTAGGCTGACCTCTGAACAAATACATTCTATCACACAACACTTCAATCATAAATGGAAGGGTGCGCCGTAATTGGCCCAATATTTAGGACCTGTTAAACACAATAAATTGGAATTTGGAATAAAGGACGCCAAGCAGCTCTTCTTATGTTACCTTTTTACATTTTTATACATCCCTTGTTTGGCATCATTTGTGTTAACTGTCTATAGAATGAAGTAGAAAATTGTGAGTAACCTGAAAACCACAGGTAATTAATGGATTCTGACCAAATGAGTAGGAACTCTGACCTTATATATAGCCTGAGATTGGTGTCCCGGTTTTTCGTTTACAAAATCTGGCAATCCTAGTGAAGGGTAAATTTGGAGGAGAAAAGAACATTTAGAGAGCAGTGCTTAAAGTGAGCCGGTATGTGCCGGTTATACATCCGAAAGTTAGAAAATCTTCCGGTATGGCATACCGGTAAAAAGAACTGATTTAAATTGTGATATGCATATAGCAAAAAAAAAAAAAAAAAAAAAACAGAAATGAGTACGACGTTAGCATTGAGCCAAAAATATGTTTGTAATATATTTAGTTGCTGCTGCTTCGAAAGAAATAACAGTTTCCTATCACCCTATTATATTGCAGAATTTGTGCTCTGGGTTTTTCCAATATTTGTGAGAGCAATTCCAACCACTCCCCCCACTCAAAACATTCTAACTACCATACCGCCCGCCTAAAATTTTTAACCAGGATGTGCCTTTGGGATTGACATGACTCTTTTTTTAAATGTAAAATTTAACATTGTCTGTGTTTTCAATTATAAGAAAATTAATGTTTGACTACGAGACCAGAAGAACCTTTTGAAAATAGAAATTAAATTGGGAAGCTAATAGATACTAGAGACGAGACATGAGTGCCTACAAAGCCTTGAAAAGGAGACGAAAAAGCATATGGGCATATACGTATGTGTTTTCTTGTTTTAATCCACTCAAAGGCCGCGTTGGATCACTGTTACTGTAAATGCGATGTTTAAATAAACGTACCATCCGTGTTCTTACACATTTAGATCGCCGACATGCTCAAGCAAAATCTTAGGAAAGCAAAATCATTTTATAAATATTTATTTCTGATAGGCTGATGATAGTGGATATTAGTTCTCTCTCTCTCTCTGTCTCTCTTTCTATAGATTTTTCATGTCAAAAATGGTACAGAAATGTCAGGAGTAGCTATACTCTTCAGCGTTCTGTCAAAATTACTGCACTAAGTGGTTATATTTGTTCCATACCGTCACCTCATCTGATGTCACTTTAAGCACTGTTAGAGAGGGGACAAAGTTATAAATTTGGAGAACATAATTCCAATTGGAGGGGAGAGTAATAAATTTCGAAGGTGAATGTGAAATTTGAGCTTGAATAATAGGTTGTTCTCTAGCCTTTGGAGAAATAGTCGTCCCTATACTGACTTCTAGGTTAGTTGGAGAATACCTTCACAGCTGAACTAGCACAGGTTAGTTTTTAATTGATTTGTTCGTAGGTTTACGTCATCTTCCGCACCGAAGTTATACCAGGTGTGTCCCTAATGTCATTTGCACACGAAGACACAGAGTGGCACGTCGCCGTGGAGCACCACGAAGCAACTGCAGTTGCCGTCACTGACCGCTCTCGCGCAACTATCTTCAGCAACTCTGTGTTTTAATGAATTTTAATTTTGCATATGCTGTGAAGGAAGACTTGAATTGCTACAGATTCTTGATATTTTTGGTTGTTTTAAATAAGGTTACAAAGAATGATGAGTTTGAGTTTTACAATATGCGTTGGTGCAATAATGAAAGGAATTCGTTTTGAATTTTCATCCGGAATACTTTGAAAACACTAAAAACTTCATTAAAATGACTAAAATAATCGGATTGTTGAAATTTATCTCGATTGATATTATGACGATGTGTTTAATTTGACTTCAGTTATTATTGTTATTATTATTCAACTTTTGCACCTTTCTTCGTCTTGCTTATTAAATTTTCGTCCAAAGTGCGATCCAATCCCGGATCTAGTGGTAAACCCAACATTGCCTACTCGTTTATTATATTTTGTTATTTTGATATTAGTCACTTATATTGATCATCAGGTTTTCAGAAAGACTTCTAATGCCAAAAGAATCATTTCCAGATCTATTAATAATAATAATAATAATAATAATAATAATAATAATAATAATAATAATAATAATAATAATAATAATAATAATAATAATATCACGTACCGGAACTTATAATATTGTACTATTAGTACGTCCGTCCGTTACTCGCACGATAAATCTTGAACAAATTCCAATTTTTTATATTCTGTTTTTGCAACAGATATGTTGAGCTATTATGGTATCTGGTCCAAGTTAGTTAATGGAGGCAATTGATGAACGGAACGTGGTAGAAATCCACCATTTCCGGTTTTAATGTTGCCATTATAGAGTGAAAGCCGTAATAGATAGCGAGAAGGGGTTTCTTCAATCGATTAAGCGTTCCAAGAGTAATTTCCATGTCCATCCTTAATACTGTATTAAAACCGGAAGTGGTAAAATTCCAGCACGACTTCCGGTTTCAATATTAATCTACACAGAGGAAAATCGATAAAAAAGCGAGAAGCGATTTCCTTAGATTCGACTTAGCGCTCTAAGAATAGTTCACTTCTTCTCTCTTAACACTTTGTTCAAACCAGAAGTGGCATAAATCAATTACTTCCGGTTTAAACGTTGATCACTATCAGGTAAAAACGTTAAGAGATAAGGACAAGCGATTTTCTGTAATCAATTGTGTTCCAAGAATAATATTCCATCTCGACTCTAACCTCTTTAATAAAACCATACGTGCTATAAATCTACTGAAATTTTTGGTTTCCATATTAATTTTAAAAAAAAAATGCTGGCGTGCTCCTCTTTATCGTCTTTACAGGAATTATTATTATTAAATCATTAAGCAAAGAAATAAAGGATAGAAATATGTTGTTGACAAAATCAAACATATATTGATGGGACTCTTTGTGGCTAAGTGCTTAGAACTTTGCTGTTCTTGCAGGAGCCGGGTTCGATTTCCGGTGTCAGGTACTGTTGTTTGTAGATCTACTACCATATAGCCTAGTAGCGTAGGTGATGAAATGAAGTTGAACTGTAAGTAATAAAAATATATACACAAAAATATTAGTAAATAATTAGAAAGTATGATACAGCCCAGTTTTCAATCTCGTTGATAACATAGGATAAGGATGCACAGTACACACATTCTTTTTTCCCTCTACGTTTATTCTTTTTGAGCACCAAAAGAAGAAGCGCGTGCTTACTACTAACAGCCATTTCTCAAAGTGGAATAACTTTAGACGGTGGAAATAGTCCTACGAACTACATAAAGGGAACAGTCGCCAATTGAACACTGAAATTTCGAACCAGGAAATGCTATATGTGTGTTTCTGCGTGTTCCATGTATTTCCACGTGTCCTGGGAACACCATCCATATTTTGGGCAATAATAATTAAAAAAAACAGAAACGAACAAGAAACCTTGGTGTCTGCTGCCGGTTACCTGGTTCATATTTCTTATCACAAGCAGTGACGCAATTCCGTGACGTGATACGGCTTGCAAAATATCACTGTTTGCTATTTGTATGTAGTCTAGGTTTATTTTCTTCCAGTTGCGTGACATTTTTCTGAAACACTGATGTGAAAAATACTAAATAAATATAGCGTTATCCAAGTGGAAACACAGGAATTATAATAAAGCTACCTAATGTTTTCACACTTGTGAGTAGAAAGGAGTAGGGCAGTGTCCCAATCCTCCTCAATTCATCATGTCGTAATCCTCCGTGTATACCCACTTTTACTACTGTCACTATAAAGCTACGAACTCTGGTATTAGAATCATACAAAAATGTTCTAAATATACTTTCAATACCTAACTCTCTACTCTTATATTAAATCCTCTACTACCTCTTCATATTGTCAAACATTTTTATAATATAAATCTCACATGATAGTTATCAGCGATGAAGGAAAATTTGACTTTACTTCTTAAAACTTGTGCACATTCAGAACCTGGTAGCAATGCTTTTTAAGTGTTGCCACCACATCTGCTAGCAACCACTATGGCTTAACACAAATCACAATAGAGATATATCACTGTCCCACATCTCCAACTGTGTCCCAAACCTCACACTTTTCCCCTATATTTGTGTGTGCTCCCTGATACGGAACTTTATTAAAAAATCATTATCTGAAAGTGCCAATGGGGTACATATTTGGGCAAAAGTTTACTTTCGGTCTCACAGTGCCTTCGTCTTTTGATAAAGTTATAAAACAAAGATCTCTACGCTGCTTCAAGACATAAATTACCTATAAAACACCCTTTAGAAATAACATTATAAGTGAAATTATAACGTAAAGGTATGGCGCGTTAGTTTTAGCTAACCACCAGCTCGAGGGTTATGCCCTCCATGGGGGAAAGAGAAGTCATGGGTACTGCGAGAAAGGAGTTAGACATGGTCTAAGGGATTTCCAACATTTGATAATAACTTTATGTCCTAAATAAGGTATGCAAATAGGACATTACGGTCTTTACAATCGTAATCATAATGACAGTGGAGAAAAGAAATTGTACAATGAATTATAGACATCATGATTAAAGTATTTGGATTTACATTTCATGATAATGCATTGACGAGTGAAATATCTATGAGATGAGGTGCATTTGGACGAGACAAATGGGATATTGTATTGTGACGGATATAGGCTATTCTTCTCCCTTGGGGACTGCTTCAAGCATTATTCAAAGGGATGGTAAGCTCTGTTAGTGACAAAGGAATTATTGTGTATAATATGTATGATATTGTGTGGAGGGTGATAGAGAAGAAACTTTCTGATGAGCGGAAGATCTTGATGATTCGGTGGTAAGGAATAATGATACATTGAAAAGAGGAGGAAGAGGTAGAATGACTGATGCTGTGAACGATATAAAAGTAGATATGGGCGTTGATGGAATCGAAGAGGAGTGGATGATGGGGATTGAGCGTTCCGGAAGTATTTGCGGCAAAATTCTTCTACATGGAACCAAATGTACGGAAAAGTCACGCCAGCATAGAGCTTTGGAGCAGAGCTCGGGGGTTTGATGTGGTATGGAATTCTGAGTGTGTAATGTTCGAGAACCTTAAGTTTTTGATCAAAGGGGGTTGCTGCCGAGTCCTAGCGGTATGGCCATAACTAAGCACAGGTCGAAGGAAGACTATATAAGTGTTTAAGAGTAGCTTTGCATAAATATTAATGGTTATGCCACTAATTCGTTTTAATAGATTGAGTCGATTGTATGCCTTTTTGTTGATGTCCTCGACATTAGTCTTCTATCTTAGGTGTCTATCTATGGCGAGTCCTAAGTATTAACGGTTTTGGAAATTCTAAGACGGTTGTCGTTAACAGTGATGGAAGTAAGTGTGTATTACTGTGAAATCTGGAGCGTTTCTTAGGAGGCAGAAACACTGTAGTTTTGGGTTTTGGCAGCATTGGATTTCAATCGCCGTTTATTACACTGCAGAACAAAAGTGTGTATTGTTGGTTGTAAGACGTTGTTTACTTAGTGTGTAATACGGCAAATTGCAAGAAAAGCTGTATCATCAGCGTATGGAAATAACTGAACATTTTGTGGGGGAAGAGGCATGTCAACAACATAAAGTAGATATAATAAGGGTGATGGTAAAGAGCCATAGATACGCCTGTGTGCATAAATATAGTTTGATATAACTGTTGATTAATGCATTCGTAAGTACGGTGGCCAAACAAGAAATTTTAAATAAAACGGATATATGCGATAAGAAGGCGAGAATGTAGCAGTTTTAGAAGCAAACCCTAACAATACACCACATTAAATGCCTTCTCTGAATCAAAGAGTACCAGACAGGATAGCTAGGTGGTATTATGCTGCTTACGGATGCAGTTGAGGAGACGCAGAAGCTGATCGTTGATGCTGATTTGTGGGCGGGAGCCTGCTTGATGGTGTGGTAAAAATGGTAATGAGAAAGATGAGCATAAAGTCATTTGACGATATTTTTTCCTAGGATTTTGGTGAAGATTCTGTTGAGCTGTATCGGACTGTGTTCTTGATTTTAAGAAACAAAAGAAATTTGGATTATTTCTAATGAGCTGGTACATAATTGTCCCGTGGAATAAATATGACCAAGATGATTGAGCAGTATTGGTGGATTGTCTTACATGTCGATAGATGTTATTGATTCCAGGGGCATTATAACGTTTATGATAGATGACATTAGTGATTTGTGTGGTAGAAATGGAGGCAGTGAGTGCTTTGTGAGTAGATATGTTGTGCGCCATGTTGGGTTGAAGATGAATATGTTGTGAATTGAAGTTGAAATGGTCTACAGGAAGATAAATAAAATGCTAAGTGAATGATAGGGGTGTGAAAATCTCCTATAATTAGGAAGCAAAGGTTTTAGCTTTTTCTTGGTCTCTGTGCAATGTGTGATCGTGGTGTAAGAGAGGATAAGAGGTTTACTAGCTAATGCGTTGAAACGCATCTAATATTGTGATATGTCAGAAATTGTGTTTCAGGTTTTAATCCACTGTCGTAATTTGTATACTCTTAAGATAATTACACACTGTTCGGTGGAGGGCTCTACGATGCTCAAGAGCTTCGCGGTTACCTGAGCAAACATATTCTGTATAGTTTCGAGGTGAGTGTTTAACTAGACGAAATTAGCGCGGAGGGATTTTAGGATGATTAACTCTTAGAGTACCAAGCCTACATTGTTAGATAAAGTATTAAGCGTGGGTAATTTTGACCCATTCCTGCTTCTTGTTAAAAAAATGTCAAGTTTCATTCAGGGAGTTAAAATTTCTAACGTACAATGAAAAGGGCAATGTACCTGATCGTTCTTTATATTCCAGTAAATTACATACGCTGTATACACTGTCAGTGGCGGCTCGTGATTTTTCAAACAATACCTGAATTATAGTATTGTAACATTAAAATGTATACACAAAAATACACTGTGTTTATTAGGAATAAATTCTGTCGCACATTGTATTTTAATTACATCTGACAGTCCGTGCAAGCGGTTTGCTGGTGCAATGCGCTTTGCAAACAAGCTTGTGACATTTTACATGTTTTTGAAGTGTGAAGAATCATATGTCTTGCTAAAAATAAAACCAGATATTTTAGGGAACTGAACAAAAAATATAACAATTGCTAAGAAAGAAATGTGTAGTGTGGATGGGTTGGGGGGAAAGAGTGGAAAAAAGTATTTGATAAAACTTTCTACTAATCTCACCCCAATCAAAGCTCGGTAGAACGGGGAAGTGATTGTTGCAGGTAAAAGAAAAAATACCGTTTCAATAAGCATAATAATAATAATAATAATAATAATAATAATAATAATAATAATAATAATAATAATAATATTTTTTTTGTGTGCCGTACCAGAGGGTACCAAGGCTAGGTCAAAATGACCTAGCTACCTTTTCTGTCATTTTTTGGGTATTTTGTGTTTATATGATTTTCGATTTCCAAAAGTAAAAATGGTTCTTAATGGAGGAATACCTAAGATATTAGCCCACTACCTCTCTTTGATATTATAGCATTTCTTTATAAAAGAACATCTGGGCCAAATTGACCCAGTTTTGGATTTCGAAGGGTTAAATTCATTTTCATTAAAAGAGGGATAGGACGCTGAGAGTGTATGAGTTTAGTAAGTTTAGTAGCGAAGTATGAGAAAAGGGGGTTGTGAGACAGAAGAGGAAGTAGTGAAAACTTCTAGAGTGAGTGTAATGGGCACAAGTTCACTACCCAGGAGATCTAGGATGTAGATGAAAATACTGTGGGCGAGAAATGAAGTGATCATTATGTCAGGAGTAGTGTTAAATCAGGAACGGATTGGTTTTGGAAATGGGTGAATGAAGCCTGTAGTGGAGGCAGTAATAAAATTGTTAAAAGCTGTTTCTCTCGGTCTGAGCGGCTATGGTTGTTAATATCAGAAGATATCAGCAATGTCGGAAATTATTAGACATATATTGGAATGGGAGACGAATAGGACGACCTGGTCGAACATAGATGACTGTCATTGTGACACATAAATGTTTGTAATAAATAGTTATGATTAGATGTTCTGGAATATTAGGTGTGAGTCAATACTATAGCATGTGTAAGGATAAAATACTATGCCACGCCGCTGGTGGCGCGTCAACCCGGAAGCTTCTTATCGTGTCGAATGAGTTGATAGCAGGTAAATTTTTAACTAAGTTTAGGAGTGAGATGCGTTTTACTGATAAGTAATGTGTGAAATTGTTCCTCGTGTAATAGTTGTTCAAATATGAGTATATGAGGTAAGTACAAGAGAATGTTGAGAAATAGAAATAAAAGTCATAGTAAAATACCTAGGTATATGATCACTGTGAGGTAAAATAATTGTTTCGAGTGAAGATACATGAAAGTGCACGTACGAACCATTGTAAGTGGCATGAAGATCAAGGTGAAGAATGTTGCGAGCTGTGTGTTGAACGTGTTGTAATATTAATGGTTGTACAAAAGATGAACGTTTGAGGAGTGTCGGTGACAAATGATAATAGTTTATGAATATAAAGAAATTGATTAGTCTCTCGTGAAGTCTTACCTTTTTGATTTTGAACATAATGAGTCAATAGTGGTACTACAAGTTTCGGCTTCAATTCTTCTGGAGCAAGCCAAGACTTACACTTCTAGCTGTATGTCGGAGGCGGGAATTGATGCCAAATGTAGTAGGTTGGAGCTTGTTGGAGATTCGGACAGCTTTTGATAGGAAGAGAAAAAGTGTGCACTTCTTAGTAGGATAACAGTTTCATGGGATACACCTGTTAATAGGATGTTCTTTGTATTCGTGACAGCGTTTACCTCGGAGAGGAAGTGGTCGTAATGAGCAGGATGGTTCAAATTGGTGTCTCTTCTTGAAAACGAAGATTTGTTTATGCAAACGGTCGTTGATAGTATCCTGTGATGTTCTCAGAATTCGAACTATGTTCGTTGGTCCCTGATTGTTCCGAATACGGATGCATTTTTAAAGCTACATCTCACTTCAGGTAGTTCAGCTTATATATCGTCATGTGTTATAGATGGAGGGACCCCTCGTACTACTATTGACATGGTATGTGGCTGAGGTTGCTAGTGTCGGATGTTGTTAAGAGAAGTTAAA